>NC_063333.1:10433457-10448912 GCF_021869965.1 Rhincodon typus
CCTCTCTGCTCCTATGATGCTGCTTGGCCTGCTGTGTTCATCCAGCCCTGCACCTTGTTGTCTCACAAAGGAAAGTGGTTGGGGCTGTTGAAGATTAGCCACCTCAGCTCTATGATATCTCTGAAGCTGCTTCATCAATGTCATTAGGTCAAAATTGGAGATGTTCATTGATGATTGCACAAACAGCATTCAAGAATCCTCAGATAATGAAGCAGTCCATGTCCAACTGCAGCAAGACCTGGACAATATCTAGGTGTGGACTTACAAGTGGCAGTCAATGACCAGCTCCAGCAACAGAGAATCTAACCATCAATCCTTGACATCAACAGCATTATCATTGCTGAATCTGATGCTATCAACAGCTGGAAGAAGCACAAGATGACCTAGGTTTTTGATAATATTCTATTCCTCACTGCTAACTCTTCTACTAGCCCACATCCTGAAACCCCAAAGCCTGTCCACCATCTACAAGGGACAAGTCAGGAGTGTGACATAATAATCCTCAGTCATATGGATGAGTGCAGTTCCAACAACACTCAAGAAGCTTGACACCATCCAAGACAAAGCAGCCAAGTTGATTGGCACGATATCCACAAACATGCAGTGCCTCCATCAAAGCAGTAAAGATGACCTGCAGAGTGCACTGAAGAAATTCACCAAAATTCCTTAGATAGCACCTTTGAAATCCACAACAGTGACCATTTAGAAGGATAAGTGCAGCAGATACTTGGGAACACCATCACCTGCAAGTTCCCCTCTAAGCCAATCTTCATCCTGACTCGGAAATATATTGTCTATTTATTGTTCCTTCAGTGTTGTTACGTAAAAATCTTGGAACTTCCCCCAAATTGCATTTTGGGTTTACCTACTTGAAATGGCAGCAGTTCAAGGATGCAGCTGACCACCAGCTTCTCAAGGGATGGACAATAATTGCTGACCCACCCAGTGACATCCACACTCTATGAATGAAAAAAAAATCTGAAATAGAGGAGCATGGTTCATGGGCAGAGTTCACTTGAGATAGGGGGAGCTATGACAGTTTCCTGATATAGTTTGATGACAAATGAGGTGGAATACAAAATAGGATGGGAAGCAGAATATTATCAAAAACCTGTAGCTAGCACCTTCTCTACTATTTCATTCCTCTTCATCTCCCTCCATTGCCTTCCTCTACTGGAGCTTCAGGCTTTCTTTACAGAGCGAGATCTGGGGAGTCTAACAGCAGGTGCTGAACTTCCTCATTTATTCTAGGTTATCTTGCGCTAAAGAAAGAGTCAAGATAACCACACTAAATATGGGCCACAGTACAATCAACCTGCAATGGATCGCCTACTGATGTAAGGTACAAGGAGTTACATTCTATATTTTTTATTAATGGTTTTGCAAAGTAACACCTTCATGTGATAGCATGGAAGTACTGGATGCTTTTGTTATAGATTTTTAAACACCATTTAGAATGGTCAAACAAAGTTTTTAAATCGGAACAGCACTTTTCAATGACTATGCTTTACGGTTTTTTGAAAATTTGATGCTATTGGGAAAACCAGGTCAAGGAGCAGGGCTCATAAATGCAGGACTTCGCCAAGGTTAAAAATGAATGAGAGAAAAGATGAGATAAAATCAAAAATTAATGGTTAGGAAATACCAAAGTTGATTTTGAAAACCCATAAGATTGTAGAAGAAAAGAAATTGGGTTATATGGTTTCACTTTTAATCACATAATAGTCGGAATACGATATGCATCTGGCCAGGTTCTACATGTGACTAAATCAGGAATTCCTTAGATTGAATGTTGAGGAAGAATATGCTGGAGCAATAGATAGGTAGCAATAGAGAAGGCTATGAGTATTGGTGTAAGCACCTCTGCTTTACTGTATTGATGTTTGTTGTATTTAATAAATTATATGCAGAGTACCAGTATCCACTGTCTGGTGGCTGGTAACCAGAGAAGGAAGATTTTAAATAATTGGCGGAAAAACCAAGCAGTGATGGGACCTTTGTGTAGTGAATTATGATGAACTGGAAAGGAGAAAGCCAATTTAACGGCAAATTTCAAAGTGAAGTGGAAATATACTTGAAGAGCAAAAAATTGCTGCGATTTTTGTGAGCACAGGGGTGTTAGACCCATTAGAAAGCTTCTTCAAAAATGGGCTAAATGGCCTTCTTCTATACAAAATTTCATGACAATGAATCAGTTATTTGTTTGAAACAAGGATAGTTTTAACATATTGTCTGCTGATTTGCACCAACATCATAGCTTTCACAAAAACACTTTTCCAACAAAAAAAAGAGGATATTGAACCTAGACATCATTAGATACGTAAAGTTAATCTCTTCCCTGCATGTTGCAGAATCCTACCAGGGAGAAGTTGCAAATTAACATGATCCCAGTTGATGGTAATGCAGGACAAGTCAGAGCCCAGAGGGAAACCTAGCTTGATAGACCATAAATTTTATTTTTCCTTTTTGTTTATCATGCAGGTCAGTCACTGAAAGTATTCAGTGATCTGGACAGGTTGGGTGAGTCGACAAATCAATGGCAGATGCAGTATAATTTGGATAAATGTGAGGTTATTCACTTTGGAAGCAAAAACAAGACAACAGATTACTACTTGAAGGGCTGTAAATTGGGAGAGGGGAGTGTGCAGTGGGACCTGGGTGTCTTTGTGCACCAGTCGCTGAAGGTAAGTATGCAGGTGCAGCAGGCAGTAAAGAAGGCAAATGGAATGTTGGCCTTCATCGTGAGAGGTTGAGTTTAGGAGCAGGGATGTGTTGTTGCAGTTATACAGGGCCTTGGTGAGACCACACCTGGAATACTGTATGCAGTTTTGGTCTCCTTTTCTGTGGAAGGACGCTCTTGCTCTCGAGGGACTGCAGCAGAGGTATACCAGGCTAATTCCTGGGATGGTGGGACTGACATATGATGAGCGATTAACTAGGTTAGGATTGTTTTCATTGGAGCTCAGGTGAATGAGGAGGGATCTCATAGAGACTGATAAAATTCTAAAAGGACTAGACAGGGTAGATTCAGGGAGAATGCTCCCAATGGGGAGTGTGTCCAGAACCGGGAGTCACAGTATGAAGATTCGGGGTAGACCATTTGGGACGGAGATGAGGAGACAGTTCTTTACCCAAAGAGTGGTGAGCGTGTGGAATTCATTACAACAGGAAATAGTTCTTGCCAAAATATTGGATGTATTCAAAAGGCAGCTAGATATAGCATTTGGGGCAAATGGGATTGAAGGTTATGGGAAGAAAACAGGATTAGGCTATTGAGTTGAAAGATCAGCCATGATTGTGAAGAATGGCGGAGCAGGTTCAAGGGGCCGAATGGCCTTGTCCTGCTGCTATCTTCTATGTTTTTATTCACAAGAGCTGCCAATGTACTTTAATAGAAGGTCATTCAAGTTTAGTATTCAAAGGAAAAAAACACAAACCATACTATACTACACAACAGCTATTTCAAACAATTTCAGTCCAAACATCAGAAGGAACAACTTATCCCCTTCACCTCAGTAATAACCCTATAGTCACTCAAACCTCAGAAGCAGCACCTCTATGTCTAAGCTAAAGCTTCTCGCCCAATTGGAAGGCTATAATTAGATTCCACTTTTGAAATATTGTGTGAATTGCTCAATTCACTCTTCAATTAACGCCTCTCCTTGAAACCTTTAAAAATGGCTGCTAACCTAACTCACTATTACTTTTCAACATGAATTCCTTAAACTCATGTTTTCAACAGTCTTGTATGATGTCTTCCTCTCTGACACCTCTATAACCTTCTTCCTTTAGCTTTCTAGAGATTTCTTTCCATTGTAAGTTTGCAGATGACACCAAAATTAGTGGTGTAATGGATAGTGCAAAAGGCTAGTTCAGACTATAATGGGACCTTGATCCGATAGGCAAATGGGCCGAGGAGTGGCAGATTAAGTTTAATCTAGACAAATGTGAGGTTTGTATTTTGGTAGGGCAAATCAGGCCAGGACTTATGCACTTAATGGTAGGTTCACGGGGACCTTTGCCGATCAAAGGGACCTTGGGGTGCAGGTTCATAGTTCCTTGGAAGTGGAGTTGCAGGTAGACAGGATATTGAAGGCGGTGTTTGGTATGCTTGCCTTTATTGGTCAGCACATTGAGTGTAGGAATTGGGAGGACATGTTGTGGCTGTACAGGACACTGGTTCGGAGACTTTTGGATGCTGCATTCAATTCTGGTCTCCCTGCTGTAGGAAAGATGTTTTGAAACTTGAAAGCGTTCAGAAAAGATTTACAAGGATACTGCCAGGATTGAAAGGTTTGAGCTATAAGGAGATGCTGAATAGACTGTGGCTATTTTCCCTGAAGTATCAGAGGATAAGGGGTGACCTTAAAGAAGTTTATAAAATCAGGAGAGGCCTGGATAAGCTGAATAGTCAAGGTCTTTTCCCCAGGGTAGGGGAGTTCAAAATCAGAGGGCATAGGTTAAAGGTGAGAGGGGTAAGATTTGAAAAGGACCTAAGGGGAAACATTTTCACGCAGGGTGGTGTGTGCAAGGAATGAGCTGCCAGAGGTGGTGATGGAGGCTGGTACAATTAGAACATTTATTTGGCATCTGGGCTGGTAAATAGGACGAGAAATGTGGAATATCCGGTTGGGACGGACGAATTGGACCGAAGGGTCTGTTTCTGTATTGTACATCTGTTTCTGTATTGTACATTTGTATGACTCTACAATTTCTAGTGCTTCAGGACTCCTACCCCGTGCTGATTGCATTGAGAATGCCAACAACACTCCTTCTATTATTGACCTCTTCTTTTTGAATTAACCTGCTCTGACCCCTTTCTCTATGGATTGTAAAACCTCATCAGCAAATATTTCAGCTATTATCTCCCCGGGTGGCTGTTCGTCATTTAGCTAAAATCACATGACTTCTTATAAATAGTCTTTTTAACTCACAGTTCAAAATGATTTTCTCGCTTTAAAAATATGAACATATTCGTTTCAATGAAAATATATTTTGAGAGAACTGAAAACTAAAATGCAATTTTCCTCTACTTTAGGACCTAAGTTCCCAAATTAAATTTTAAAAATCATTGATTGAAAGCTGTGGCAGTGTATTTACAAATTCTGAGAGGTACTCATGATAATATCTTACCTTCTCTTTCCAACCTTTAAAAACATTTTTAGGTCAGACATGTGACCTCTACAATGTACAGGTTTAAAGCTGGTTCTTGCCATACAAGATGCATGGCTTCCTTTGAGTAGTTATAACCTTTGCTTGAACATTCCAATCTACAGTGAACATGTACAAGCACATGTACCACTGAGACATCCAACAAGTTTCCAGCTTTGAATATCATAGCGAAAAGAAGCAGACTTACCACAAAATAATAGTTTGGATCAAACAGTATATCATTTGGCTCCAAATGGCATTAAGGCAGCCAAAGGGAGCTGTCAGATTGCTTCTAAATCACAACCATTTTTGTCAATCTCAGATGTGCTCAACAGCCATGTTAATAACCTTGTTAAAGTTGAAGCAGCCTATTAAACCTCATGAGAAGTCTCTGTATTCTGATCAGGTGTCTCATTAAGTTAGAATTTTATTGGCTTCATTTCATACTTGCAGCAGTAGGGCTTGTCTCGCATAATGTACAGATATTGGCTGAGGTCTAGAGCAAATGACCTCTCTTGCACCCCCAACACAATCTCATTAACAACATTATGGGTGCATCTACACCACATAGTCTGCTCTGGTTAGAGAATGCAGATCCCCAACAGGTACTTATGGATGGGCAATAAATGCTGGCCTAGCCAGCAACAGCAACATGTCATGAATCAACAGAAAAAGTGGAAGAACAAGTTAGTTAGGAAAGCATAGATAACAGAGGGTGGAGCTGGAGGAACACAGCAGGCCAGGCAGCATCAGAGGAGCAGGAAAGTTGACGTTTCAGGTCGGGACCCTTCTTCAGAAATTATCTCTGACTCCAGCATCTGCAGTTCTTGCTATCTCTTAGTTAGGAAAGCATGTTATGTTGAGGATACAAAGAGCCTTCAAAAGAATATAGATACGTTATGTAAGTGGGCAAAAATTTGGCAAATGGTATATAAGGCAGGAAAATGCAAATTTGTCCATTTTGGCAGGAAGGATGGAAGTGCAGTATATTATTTAAATAGGATGGGATTATGGAATGCTGCAGGTACAGCAAGTATTTAGGAAGACAAATAAAGGATGAATTTCAAGGGGATTGGTTCTAAAAGTAAGTAAATCTTGCTACAAATATGCAGGACGTGGGTGAGATCTTATCTGGAGTAATGTATACAGTTTTGGCTGAGGTAACAGCATCCTTGCATTGAAAGCAGTCCAGAGAAGGTCACTTGTCTGATTCCTGGGATAACATATGAGGAGAAATTAGGCAGATTAGGCCTATACTTACTGCTATTTAGGAGAATGGCATATGTAAAAAAACGTGTTGTTTTCGGAGGGGACCTGAATATTTCCTCTCATGGGGAATTTAGAACTAGGGGACAGGTTAAAATTATGGGACAAATCTTTTGCTCTTGTCGATGGTGAGCTTGGAGGTGGAAAGAACACTTAACTAAATAAATTTGTGGTGGCCTCAATTTGCCGCATTCCTACCTCTACCAGAGTTATTTTGAATGAAAGGGCCAATTGTTCACCATTTAAGGGTCTCAGCTTGCATCACTGGATTAACCCAAATGCAGTAGGTGCTTGTTACTATGCGGCTTTCTTGACCTGCAGAGTGCTTGTGACCTCAGAGAACTGGGGAGAACCATTAATCAAAGACAGTGCCTGATCAAGGTCAGGACATTGAGTAGGGGCTTGACCACTGGGAGTCATGTCTTGCCCTTGCTTTCAACTGCTCCATCCCCATCTCACTGCAACTCCCAACCTGTGAAATCTCCAACACACCCTCCCGAAACTTGACTATGTTCTGTGTTGAGACCACGATCGTTTTTTTCTTTACTTTTCTCATTTTTGCTTGGAACTGCGAGTTAAAGTTGAGAATCGAACTTCGAACAGCAGCTTCTTTTGAAATAAAGAGAATGAATAAATTGATGTTTGCAAATGGAAACTGGCCTAGAAAGATAAGTGCAGGTTAATTACCATTCTAGGAATACTGTACGTTCCAACACCAGGATGTGTTATGGTCAAGGACTAGCAACTGGTTAGATGTTGCATTGGTCAATGAAGGGGAAGCCGGTCTGGCCAGCCAAACACAAAGAACATTGAAAAAGAAGGAGAAACCATAGATTGAACTGGTTTTAACTAGGTTTTATTTGGGCAGAAGGCTGCGTGCTCAGAAGCTGCTGGATTGGGAAGTTTGTTTGAGTTACTCTCTCTAGTTTTATGTTTAATTAAAGAATTATTGAATGTTCTGAGAAGCGAGTCCCAGTTTATAAGAAGTAAGTGAATATCCCTTGGAGCCTGCTGGAAGCTGTTTGCATTGAGTGGTAACTCTGGAAATCAAGCAAGATCCAATCCCATGTGCTATAATATAAAACATCGTGCGAGGATCCCATAAAGACCTAATATTCATCATTGAAACACTTACTGAACTGGCAAATTACAACCCTTATTTACTTCGTAATTCATTCCTTAATGGTATCTGTCTGTGTGTCAGTGGGGGTTATGATCAATGAAGATTGGTTTTAATTCATAGACATTAATTGGATTACCTTGTTGTGTAGTTTTCTCTGCTAAAGTTACAGTATTAATAATAAATTGTTAATTGTTGGCCTCTGATTGGTCAGGTAGGATTTCTGTGCTCAGGATATGATTTTAGACTGGTGGCCTTGCAACTGTCTGATTATCATTAGATTGGCAAAGCCTTTCCAGGAAAAGACAGTAGGCATTTCTTGCCAGGTCTCCAGCTGGCAGACAAGACCCTTGTCACTTCACTCAGATCCTGTGTGGACCAGCCAGCAGGAGTATTCGCAGACATCTTTAAGCTTTCCTTACTACGATTTGAAGTCCCCATCTGCTTCAAGACCACCATCATCCCAGTGCCAAAGAAAAATCATGCAGCATGCCTCAATGACTACCACCCAGTGGATCTGACCTCCATAATTATGATGTCCTTCAACAGGTTAGTCATGGTTCACATCAACTCCAGCCTACCAAACTGCCTTGATCCTTTGCAATTCGCCTACCAGCGCAACAGGGACACAGCAGATGTCATCTCTCTGGCCCTACACTCATTCCTGGAACATCTGGATAACAAAAATACCTATGTCAGGCTCCTACTTATTAACTACAGTTCCGCCCTCAACAGCATAATTCCAAAAAAACTCATCTCTAAATTCCGAGACCTGGGTTTAGGCTCCCTTCTCTGTATTGAATTCTTGACGTCCTGACCCATGGGTTGCAATCAGCAAGAATAGGCAACACCACCTCCTCCACAATAATCCTCAACACTGGTGCCCAGCAAGACTGCATACTCCGTCTCCTATTATTCTCCTAATACACATATGACCGTGTGGCCAAATTCTGCCCCAACTCCATTTACAGGTTTGCTGACGACATCACCTTTGTACGTCATTGTTTGAGATTTGACGAGACAGAATTCAGAAAAGCAATTGAGTGCTTAGCAGCATGGTATGAAGACAACAATCTTTCCATCAAAGTCAGCAAAATGAAGGAGCTGGTCATTGACTTTAGGAAGCAGAGTGGAAGGCATGAACCTGTCAGTATCAGTGGTGCTGAGTTGGAAATGGTCGAGAGCACCAAGTTCCTGGGAGTGATGATCACCAATCTCTCCTTATCCACTCATGTCAACACGATGGTCAAGAAAGAATAATAATGTCTCTACTTCTCCAAGAGGCTAAGGAAATTCAACATGTCCACAAGGACTCTTACCAATTTTTAAAGCTGCACCATGGAAAGCATCCTATCTGGATGCATCTGTGTTTTATGGCAAATGCTCTTCCCAAGACCCCAAGAAATTACAGACAATCACGAACACTGCCCAGTCCATCACGCAAACCAGCGTTCCATCCACTGACTCCATCTATACTTCCCACAGCCTCAGGAAAGCAACCAACATAATCAAAGACCCCCCTTCAATTATACTCTCTTCCACCCTCATCCATCGGGCAGAAGGTATAAAAGTTTGAATATACGTACGAATAAATTCAAGAACAGCTTCTTCGCCCATTATCAGACTTTTGAACTGACCTCTCAAATGTTAATTCTGATATCTTTCTAGCACCTTCTCTGCAGCTTCAACACTGTATTCTGCACTCTGTTCTGCAGCCTGATGCACTTTGTATGGTATGATCTCCACATATAGCACACAAAACAACACTTTCACTGTATCTGTACATGTGACAACAATAAATCAATTAATCAAGTTGATTCTCCTTCTGAGTCTTTTGTTTAGAACAAACGTGAAGAGAAATTTATTCTCTCAGAGAATTTTATTGTTTGGAATTCTCTTCTTAGTGAGCAGTGGAGTCTGGATCACTAAATTTATTCAAGGCTCAGTTGGGCAGATTTATTATTGTCAAGTGAGTGAGGATTATGGGAAAGCTGGCTGGAAAGTGGAGTTAAGTTCTTATTTAACAGTGGAGCAGGCCGAAGAGGCCAAATCGCCAAACACTTACTACAATTCTCAACGTCCAAGCTCTGGGAAGTATAACTGTAAAGTCATAGAGTCATACAGGATGGAAACAGGCCCTTCAGTCCAACTCCAAACTAAACTAAACTAAACTCAACTAGTCTCAATTGCCCGCGTTTGGTCCATATACCTCTAAACCTTTACTATCCATGTACCTGTCCAAATGTCTTTTCAATGTTGTAACTGTACCTGCATCTACCAGTTCCTCTGACAGTTCACACTCCAGCATTCGAAATTAGATATCAAGAAACTGTGCATTCCTGATGCACGGAAAGAAAGGAACTGCTCAAAATACTGAGCAATATGAGCTTAAAAAAAATCTTACTTGAGCCAGATTTATGGCTTGTTAGCAAACTCCATTATAGTCTGAATCACCAAAGAAGCAATAACCTCATGCTAAAATGAAAAACAAAATGCACTAAGATTTCGATGGTCTGAAGCACTGGAACCCTTAAGATAGCATTTGGGATTTTTGCCAAATGATCTGTTCAACATCCGGATTATTGAAACAACCAGACTTGCCAGTTCCAAGTTTTGATGCTTTACAGTTCATAAAAAAAGACAGAATATTGTAAAAAGTAGGAAGATGAAGAGGTCATTCAGTATTCATCTCATTCCAATACAAGTGTGTCTGGTTTAAACCCAAACATATTACTTTCACTCGATCTTGGCGTCAAATGTGGTAAGAACTTCCTTGTTACTTTTATTTTTCTTAGGTTAAAGATAAAATTAGTTCAGTTCACTCCTTAAAATCATGCTTTTCTCATTGTGATTAAAGTTTGTCACTCAAATCAGGTCTTGGGAGTAGAGGTGACAAGATGGGATTGAGGCAGAAATCATATCAATTATTACAGCATTGTTATTAAACAATGTACACTAATCAGACATCATCTGGAGCAGATAAACAGGAGACTGGAAGAACGCAGCAGGCCAGGCAGCATCTGGAGGAAACGAGCAGTCAACATCTCGGGTATTACCCTTCTTCAGGACCAGATGTGGGGGTAGGGGGTGCTGCATAAAAAGGTGGTGGTGGGGTAGAGGTGGAATGGTGGTAATGGGAGGATATCTGGGGCACTGCTTAAAGCTCTTGTCACAACACTAAAGATCTTCGAAATAGGGTAGACTGTGAACAACTACGACTGTGAACGTCTGTATCAGTGCCCATTTCCTGCTTTTGGCCGGAACTGGAAAACTTCTTAAAATTTAGCTTCCAAACTCCGCCCTTCACTCATCTTCATATGGTCCATCTCCGATGCATCCCTTCCCTCCCTCGACTCCTATATCTCCATTCCAAGGGATAGATTTCTCTTCGGAGATGACACATCACAGTATATGGGTGGCAAGGTGGCTCAGTGGTTAGCACTGCTGCCTCACAGCGCCAGGGGCCTGGGTTGGATTCCACCCTCAGGTGACTGTCTGTGTGGAGTTTGCACTTTCTCCCAGTGTCTGCGTGGGTTTCCTCCAGCTGCTCCGGTTCCCTCCCACTGTCCAATGCTGTGCAGGGTAGGTAGATTGGCCATGCTAAATTGCCTGTTGTGTTCAGGGATGTGTAGATTGGGTGGGTCATGGGGGAATGGGTCTGGGTGGAATGCTGTGAGCGTCGGTGTAGACTTGTTGGGCCGAATGGCCTATTTCCACACTGTACGGATTCTATGATTCTACACGTGATAAGCTTGCCGATTCCCACAGGTACCTTAACTAATTTGTACCAATCTTCCACGCAAAAGCCTCCACATTCAAAGGATTATCTTCTGCATTTTCACTACGTCCTGCATTAGGCCACCACCAAATATATCTTCTCTTGTCCCAAATCACCATTCTAAAGGAATCATCCCTTGGCAATACCGTGGTCCACTCCTTAATGACCCTAATACATTATTCCCTCCCCATGGCACCATTCCACGAAACCATCACAAGTGTAACACCTGTCCTTTCATCCTCTCTAACTTCCCTATATAAGGCCCCAGACAATCCTTTCATGTAGCTCATTAGTACTGTACTTTAGTACTTCTCTAATCTATTATATTCACTGCTCAAAATCCAGTAACCTCTTTAGGGGAGGATGAAACACAGGGTGGGTGACTACTTTGCAGAACACTTCTGCTCAGTTAACAAGTATGCCCCAAGTTTCTAGTTGTTTTCCACTTTAATCCATGCTCACATTTCTGTCCTTAGCCTTCTGCAATGTTCCAATGAATCTCAGTGCAAATTCTTCTAATTAGGCATTTTACAGCCACCTGCACACAACATTGAGTTCAAAGATTTCAGATTATGAAGTCTGTCCCACTTAGATACGTGTTTTCCCTCCTGAAATGTTGGTCTAAACCCTGCTTTGTGTTTTTGCTTCCAGACTGAGCTGTTCAACATTCTACCATTCAGATTCACTCTGGACAAATATTTTGTTTCTCTACTACAACCATTACCATTCTCTTTGTCATTTTTGTTCAATTACACATTTGTTACCTAATCTCTCCCAACCTTTACCCAGCCCTGTGAAAGGAACACAGGACTTAGGAGCGGGAGTAGGCCATTTGGCTCCTTGGGCCTGCTCCACCTTTCAATAAGATCATGGTCGATCTGCTTGTGATTACAGTTCCAATTTCCTGACGGCTATAGGGTGCAGACAACTCCCTTGTCCATCAAACCTTGAAAATATTTAAAGGCCCAGTCTCCACTACCAGCTGGGCAAGAAAATTTCACACACAAATGACCCTTTGAGCAAGAAAAAATATTTCTTCATCCATGTCTCAGAAGTCTTTCTCACAAGAGGAAACATTTTTTGAATATCCACCCTACCCAAACCCCTCAAGATCTTACTTGTTATAATAAGATTAACATTCATTTTTGAAAACTCCAGCAGATCAAAATCAAACCTGTTCAACTCTACTCATAATATCCCCCTTGTTCTTCCTCCACCCTCTCTACTTTCAAAGGTACATAAGCTGTCAGATTTCAATCTTCCTTCAGTTCAGAATCAATGTGCTGAAGATTATCATGGGTGGGGGAGTTCATCCATGCCCCTGACTAAAAAGTCACAGACTGACCAGCAAAGAAAAGCTGTTTTGCAGCAATAAAATGCTGCAGGTGGCTTGAACAGGTTGAAAGGGATATTTGCATCCTTTACTGGGAAGGAGGTCACATCTTCTGGACTAACAGTCCTGGCAGCATCAGAGATTGGTAGCAGATGCTGTCAATACTTCAGGCAGCTTATAAGGAAGACGGCAATCAATCTGGAGTAAGGTAAATCAAGGCAGCATTGGGTGGGAAAGCTTTGCTTACCTTAGGGAGAGGTGTGATGGGATACGAGGGCAGATTGAAATATGGGCAGCCAGGAAGGAAGGGAGTTATCATATCTTCTCAGGGTTGTCTCTGATGGGCAAAGTGGACGCTACAAAGACTGAGAATAAAATGCCTGCCCACTTCCACATGATCTCTTGAAATCCTGACTGGCTGCTGCAAACAGAATCAATAGCAGCTTTAGGAGGGAATTGGATTTGTATTTGAGATAGAAAAAATTGTAGGGCTATTTGCAAGGAGTAGGTAAGTAGATTTTTAACTGGACAGCTTTTTTATGGAACTGACACGGGTATGAAGGGTTGAATGGCTTCCTCCTGTGCTATATGATTCTAAAATACATAGGCAAACATGGCAGCAACTCAGTGCTTACCAAAGTCCTACCAAGGTTGGCAAAGCTGGGGAGGTGAGGGAGTGTAGCACGAGAAGGGAAGAGAGGAGTTGCAAAAGGGTTACGAGAAAGAGAGTATTTTGAACATTTCGACAAATAGGGGATGCTAATGCAATGAAAACTGTGCCAATTGAAGAATTTAGAATAGATCAGTTGAGATAAATATGATATTTTTGGGTTGATTGGATGATGGAGGAACATTGGCCAGCAATCCTGTTCATCCTGGCCCACAAAGGCACCATTAAAACTACAGCAGGATATTTATTTACGGTGATAGTAGGAACTGCAGATGCTGGAGAATCCGAGACAACAAGGTGCAGGGCTGGATGAACACAGCAGGCCAAGCAGCATCATAGGAGCAGAGAGGCTGACGTTTCGGGCCTAGACCCTTCATCAGAAAAGGGGGAGGGGAAGGGGGTTCCGAAATAATTAGGGAGAGAGTGGGAGGCGGATAGAAGAGGGATAGAGGAGAGGATAGGTGGAGAGGAAACAAACAGGTCGAAGAGGCGGGGATGGAGCCAGTAAAGGTGAGTGTAGATAGGGAGTTAGGAAGGGGATAGGTCAGTCCAGGGAGGACGGACAGGTCAAGGGGGTGGGATGAGGTTGGTCGGTAGGAGATGGAGGTGCGGCTTGAGGTGGGAGGAGGGGATAGGTGGGAGGAAGAACAGGTTAGGGAGGCAGGGACGAGCTGGACTGGTTTTGGGATGCGGTAGGGGGAGGGGAACATCCACGCTTACTTTTTCAACCGCGAGCCTAACCCTCCCTCTACTGACCCCTTCTCCCGCTTCCAACACACCCCCTCCTCCTGGACACCACCCCAAGGCCTCCTACCCACCCTCGACCTCTTCATCTCCAACTGCCATCGAGACATCAATCGCCTCAACCTCTCCACCCCTCTCACCCACTCCAACCTCTCCCCTGCAGAACGTGCAGCCCTCCGCTCCAATCCCAACTTCACCATAAAACCCACGGACAAGGGAGGCGCAGTTGTAGTATGGCGCACTGACCTCTACATCGCCGAGGCCAGACGCCAACTCTCCGACACCTCCTCCTACCGCCCCCTTGATCATGACCCCACCCCTGAGCACCAAACCATCATCTCCCAAACCATCCACAACCTCATCACCTCAGGTGACCTCCCATCCACGGCCTCCAACCTCATCGTTCCCCAACCTCGCACTGCCCGCTTCTATCTCCTTCCCAAAATCCACAAACCTGAATGCCCTGGTCGACCCATTGTCTCCACCTGCTCCTGCCCCACCGAACTGATCTCCAACTATCGAGACTCCATTTTCTCCCCCATGGTCCAGGAACTCCCTACCTATGTTCGTGACACCACCCACGCCCTCCACCTCCTCCAGAACTTCCAATTCCCCGGTCCCCAACACCTCATCTTTACCACGGACGTCCAGTCCCTCTACACCTGCATTCCCCATGCAGATGGCCTTAAGGCCCTCCGCTTCTTCCTGTCCCGCAGGCCCGACCAGTCCCCCTCCACTGATACCCTCATCCGCTTAGCCGAACTCGTCCTCACACTCAACAACTTCTCTTTCAATTCCTCCCACTTCCTACAGACAAAGGGGGTAGCCATGGGTACCCGCATGGGCCCAAGCTACGCCTGCCTCTTTGTAGGTTACGTGGAACAATCCCTCTTCCGTATCTACACCGGCCCTAAACCCCACCTCTTCCTCCGTTACATTGATGACTGTATCGGCGCCGCCTCATGCTCCCACGAGGAGCTCGAACAGTTCATCCACTTCACTAACACCTTCCACCCCAACCTTAAGTTTACTTGGACCATCTCTAACACTTCTCTCCCCTTCCTGGACCTCTCTGTCTCCATATCGGGCAACCACCTAGAAACCGATATTCATTTCAAGCCCACCGACTCCCACAGCTACCTAGAATACTCCTCCGCCCACCCACCTTCCTGCAAAAATGCTATCCCCTATTCCCAATTCCTTCGCCTCCGCCGCATCTGCTCCCAGGATGAGGCATTCCACTCCCGTACATCTCAGTTGTCCTCGTTTTTCAAGGACCGTAACTTCCCCCCCTCGGTGGTCGAGAACGCCCTCAACTGTGTCTCCCACATCTCCCGCACCTCATCCCTCACACCCCGTCCACGCAATAAGAACCAAAAAAGAATCCCCCTCA
>NC_063333.1:10449412-10459946 GCF_021869965.1 Rhincodon typus
CAGGATCTGTGTCCTTCTATTCCTTTCCTTTTCATGTATTCATCCAAGTGCTTCTTGAATGCTTATTTTTTTATTTACAGTTTAAATCACTTAAATAATAATGCAACTTTACCTTAAATAAAACTTACCAGCTGACAGTCTCCTCGCACGCACGCTTCAACTGTCTACTCGCACATTGCAGTAGATTGTGGTATTTGAGAAATTGACTCAAATTTGAATCAACTGTTGACATTTCATGAGGCCATTCAATTGAACAACAAGCTTATTTATATCGAGGTAATTAAATGAGGAAAGAAAACTGTAACAAATGTAAACATAACAGTAAACCTCACAGTGTTTGAGGTGTATAATTTTTGCCTGTTTATCCAGAGTGCCTGTCAAAAGGTGCCGGTTAGAACAAAGTTTGCTACATAAATGTTAGCCTTTTGGGAGGCATTGAGCCAGCAGTTAATGTGTTGAAGCCATTCTCCGAAAACCTTTGAGCTCAGAGCTAGGCTGATACTCCAGTGTGGAGATGAATCTCTAAGATGCATGTCAAAGGTTACCTTGGCACAACTCTGAAGAGTACCAGAGTTCTTTCTAGCATCTAGTCAACAAATTCATTCCTCAAACAAAATCAAAAAATACGAGATCTGCTCATGTAGATTTTATTGAACCTTGCTGTCCACAGTTGATTTTCCCATTTCTTCTATTACACCAGAGACAACGCTTCAAGAAGTGCTTCATTGGCTTTAAAGAGGTTGAGGTTGTGAAAAGTGCTAGGCAAGTACAATTTAACCAGGAGTGAGGCCCACGAGAGGAATCCTGAGAAGCAGCATACTGAAATCCTGATCCAACTACAGAAGACGCTTTCACTCCAGGATAGATGCAGACTTGTCAAGATTCATCTGTTCTGAGGATGAAAAATGAATCACAACAGCAGGGAGTTGGGGAGATTGCTTCTGACCTCTGGGAGCACCTGCTTTAACGACAGCCTGAGGGAAAGCCCCACACTTGCCCTCTACAATGCCTACTATGCCAGGGTCAGACAGTCTCAAGGTCTGGCCAGGGCCACGGGTAGCCATAGAATGCAGTGCAGACTTCCCAAATGTCAATGTTTAAAGTCAAACACACAGGACTTCAGCTGGCTGTGAATGGCCACAGGGCTTGTAATATCAAGATAGCTGAGAAACTTCAATAGGTCAGGAATGACACACTAAAAGCTAGCAACACGATTGAGTCAAGGAACACCTTGAGCTGAGATGTAGCTATTCATCATTCTTTATACAATGCTTGCAGAATGTTGGTTTATTGCTGTTTTCTGCTCAATTCACATAGCATTGGCAATCGTGACACATATCTCAAAACACACATGATGCCGTTCAGCTCTGTCATGTTATTGAGAAAGCTTTGCATGTCTGATTCCAATTCCGATATTACTTTGTTTTGTATTTTTCAAATGTATACCCACCTCCCTTGCGAAAGCTATTAAGTTCTTTTCCCAACAGTGTCTCTGGTAGTGCATTCCAAACACTGACAACTGGCAGATTAAACAAATCTCTCTTAACCTTTCCCCTAGTTCCTTTAGATCTTCAGTGAATTTACCTCTCTATTATCTGAGTCACTGGGGTCCTCCTTCACCAGTGAGCTTAGTTAGACAGCAGAAATTGGATGCATTTTGACCGAGCGGAGCTTCAGAAGCAAGCCTATTTCTAACCTTGAAAGAACCTTAGGCAGCTACATTTCCAGGATCGTTACAGCACAGAAGGCCATTCAGCCCTCTGTGTTCATCCTGGCTCTCCCAAGCAGTAATTTACATACCGCCACTCCCATCCCTTCTCCGCACATCCCTCCTCTTCAAGTATTTAGAAAATTTTGATTTTATAGAGGTATATAAATCATGAGAGGCATAGATAAGGTAGATAGCTGACAGCTTTTCCCCATGGTAGGGGAGTCTAAAACTATAGGGCATAGGTTTAAGGTAAGAGGGGAGAAATACAAAAGGGTTCAGAGGGGCAATTTTTTCACACAAAGGGTGGTGAGTGTCTAGAATGGGCTGCCAGGGGTAGTGATGGAAGTGAGTACAATTTCATAATTTAAGAAAAATTTAGACAGGTACATAGATGGGATTGGAATGGAGGATGTGAGCCAAATGCAGTCTAGTTAAATTGTGAAAACTGGGCAGCATGGAAAAGTTGGGCCAAAGGGCCTATTTCCATGCTGTACAGCTCTATGCAGAAACACTGACGGCACGGAAGGAGACCTCTCTGCACCAGCCGGAAAAGGGACCACCCAGCCTGGTCCCATTTTTGAGCTCTTGATCCATCTGCCTGGAGTGATGCTCCCACTGGATAATGATACACAGCAGATGCCTGAGCTGATGTCTGTCCACTAACAGAGACAACAAGGTGCAGGGCTGGATGAACACAGCAGGGCAAGCAGCATCATAGGAGCAGAAAGGCTGACGTTTCGGATCTAGACCCTTCATCAGAAAAATGATGTCTGTCCACTAATGTCAAATCCGCAGCTACAATCAGCAAACTACGCTGATGGAACCTTTTCCAAAAAACAGCATTCTCACAAAGTGGGCATTGCTGGCGAGACATTTTGTGTCTCCACTCCTAGTTGCCCCGAACATAGCCGAGCGGCATGGTAAGCCAATTCAGAGGGTGGGTAAGGATGCACCTTGTTGGTGTGGCTGAAATCACACTGGGCGAGGACGGATGGTATCTCTCCCTGGAGCTCATTAACAAACAGCTTTGATTGTTTTGTTTATACTGATCCGACAGCTTCATGGTCACTTTTACTGATACCAGCCAAATTAATCTTCAAACTGAGTTTAAATTCTCAAGCTGCCATTGCGGGATTTGAACTCACATTCCTTGGATCATTACTCAGTAACATAACCCCACGACAAAAGTGGACTGGAACCTGCAACCTTCTTAGTCTTTAAGGCTCTATGGGACAGCAGGCAATGCATTTGTGTGCAGGATGTAAAGCAAAGTCTATTTTTGATCATTGTTTGAACTCTGAAAGCAGATTAAAGCCTTACAAACTTTGTGGGGGTGGTCTATGTCCATTTTTGGACCACTGTATTGTTTGCAGATGGCAGGTGCCATTGCAGGAGCTAACAAGCAGAGTGCACCCCATTGCTGACATATAGAGGCATGTTGTACATACTCCAGAAAATCAACCTTCCTGCAGTATTTAACAAACAATAAGTCAATTACTTGTAAACAATATGCATGGTCGAGTATTAATGGATACTGATTCTAGCAAAAGAATGCTGATGGGTCCTCTTCCATCTACCATCTGTTGTGAGACACGGACGTACTATTTGTTTGATCGCAGGATAGCCCAAAGATTCGGCATTTCTGGAGCCGGAGGATTAAATATTAAGCCTGATTACTTGTATCCGGTGTCACAAGGAATCCAACATTGGCAACTTTAGACCCTGCCTTCCTTACAGGCTGAAAGAAATGAATAAGAAGAAATTTATAAACCCAGGGCTTAGCACTGCCAGCAACTGTTTTTAGCATTGTTCCCCTGAAAGAACAAATCGATTAAAAAAATCTCTTCTGGCAGAAATGCTTAGCTTTGTACGAAGATTCTTCTGAATTAAAAAGCAGCTTTAGACATTTGCTGAACCAATAATTTGTACTCTCAAAAGCCACATAAAGATCAGTTTTTGTTTGCAATCTGTCAGCATTTAGAATAGAATCCCTACAGTGTGAAAGCAGGCCACATAATCATCAAGTCCACATCAAACCTCTGCCCTCCCCAACATCCCTGCATTTCCCATAGCCAATCCACCTAACCTGTACATCTTGGGACTGTCGGAGGAAAATGGAGCACCTGGCGGAAACCCACACAGACACAGGGAGAACGTGCGAACTCCACACAGACAGTCACCTGAGGCTGGAATTGAACCTGGGTCCTTGGTGCTGAAAGGCAGCAGAGCCAACCAGTGAGTATTGATCACAGTAACCATTCATCATTAGGCATACGTAACATGTAAGTGATTGCCTATCTGCAATAAGCAAGGACTTCCACAATATCCATGCTGCAATGTGAATATTCGACCGTATAGGAAATGATCTAATACAACAAATTAAAATGACTGTATTTTTGTTTAATGTCTAAATTAACATCATAGAACAATATGGCACATGAGGCTTCTTGGCCCATTGTTCTGTGCCTGCTGTTTGATAGAGCTGTCAAATTAGTTCCATCTCAAGTATTTATCTAACTGCCTTTTGAAAATTACAATTGAGCCTGTTTCTCCTGCTCCAGGTTGAACATTACAGATCATGATTTGCTATGTAAAAAGATTCTCCCAATTCTGTAGAATCAGGCCCTTCGGCCCAACAAGTCCACACCGACCCTCAGAGCGTTCCATCCAGACCCATCCCCCACCTAATCTACACATCCCTGAACACTACAGGCAATTTAGCATGGCCAATCCACCTAGCCTGCACATCTTTGGACTGTGGGAGGAAACCCACACAGACACAGGGAGAATGTGCAAACTCCACACCAACAGTTGCCCAAGGTGGAATTGAACCTGGGTTCCTGGCACTGTGAGGCAACAGTGCTAACCACTGAGCCACCATGCTGTTCCCTTTTGGTTCTTTTGCTTATATTTGCCAACTACGCTTACAGGCTGTCTCATGTAGACATCATGATTGTTTTTCCAAAGTGTATCACAATTGATAATGCAGTGTGGGGCTGGAGGAACACAGCAGGCCAGGCAGCATCAGAGGAGAGGAAAGCTGACGTTTCAGGTCGGGACTCTTCTTCAGAAAATGAAGACGGGTCCTGACCTGAAACATCAGCTTTCCTGCTCCTCTGATGCTACCTGGCCTGCTGTGTTCCTCCAGCTCCACACTGTGTTATCTCTGACTCCAGCATCGGCAGTTCTTACTATCTCTGTATCACAATTGGTTGGTGGACCCACAACCAGGTTCAACAGTGCATCAGATGGATCATACTGGTGCTGTAACCTTCAACATTCTCAGACATATGTGGTTCAAATCTCCAGGCGATCCAGTGCAAATCAACAAATCAGCGAGATCAGTGTGTCTTTGAGTGGCAGCTCGTTTTAAAGATGAATCTGTACAAGACACAGCAGGGTGAAATTCTGGGGCCTATTTCCGCCCCGACCCATTTGCGCTCTGTTGACAATGGGAAATCTGGCTTGGGGAGTCTTAGCAAAATTTCCCTCACCTCAGGAGCAGCAGTCCTGAAGCAAGGAGGCTTTCAAAAAATCACATAAAGTGGGGATTAAAATAAGGTGGCAACTGGAAAAAATTAAAGCACAAGAATAGATCTAAATCATCAGCGAATAGTCAAATTAGCAGATAATTATACATGCCATACATCAGCTTTTATTGGTATAAACAATTTATTATTAGGTACCTACATAAAACTGTACAAAACACCACATAGTTTACAGCCATATCTAATAGCATGTTTCTTATTGGAGCACATATCTACATATACTTTGTCAAAGTATTTCTGTCATCTCATCATCATTTAACTTTGCATATCCTATGCCAGTCAGCAAATAATATCTCATACTATGAAAGTATGTATCTACAAACCATTTCAGCAGTGATCTGAAGACACATTAAAGCAGTGTGCTTGCTGTATTGGTCAATACATACGTACCTTATGCAGTACATCTCGGCACAAAATATACATCCATATGTAAGCAGATACAGCATAGTTCTGTACCATCCCATAACCTGTATGCCAGTGCATATCGGCGTACATCTTATGCCAGTACACACTCATGAAGTCTACATGGTTTAACCAGCTTTGGCTGCTCTGCTTTCAGCTGCTTCCTTCCATTCCACCTCTTGCTTTTTCTTCAGGTACAGATTCTGCAGGTACTCATCTGGCTCAATCCCACTTTCCCGGAGCTCGCCCATGATTTTCTCCAACCCTTGCAAAGTTCTGGCATTCTTCATTTTGCGCCCGGTGATGTACTGAGTGAACTCTGCAAAGTTCAGCAGCTTGCAAGTGTCTGTCTCGCAGAGATCATGGCACTGTTTGGTTTTGTCCAAGGCTGGGAAGAAAGTGACCCCAGACATCTTCTCCAGGTCCTGGAGGTCTATTTGATATTCAGACAACTGGTGGTCAAAGCCAATTGGGCTGTTGGGCACAACAAAAGCTCCCAGTGCCAACAATTCAGAGGGTGCCTTGCCCTTCTGAACGAGGATGATTTTGTATAGATGTGTTGGTACAGCAACTTCATTCTTCCCTATCACCTAAATGTAAAGAAAGAAATACAATGATGAATTGAAGAAATGAGTGAAAAGTTGAAGACCACATTTAAAAGGAAAACCAGACAGTCCTGAAAATCTATAATAAATAGAAAATGGCTGGAACTCATAGGACAAGAAAACTTTACAGAAGTTAAGCCAATTCCTTCTCTTCCATTTTCTAATCAGACTACTATAATTTCATTACTTAGCGACATGTAATTTCTTGATTTTATCTCACCCAATTATCAGTCCTCTCACACAAATTCTGGACATAGCTCAGAGTAAAAACCTAACTCAACAGGTTTAGGTATGCCAGCTGTGCTTTGCTTGTTTTTATCAAGAGGTTGATGTTTTTATTCCTCGCAACTCAATCCATGGCAACAGCCCACTGAGGAGTTAACTGGACAGACTCACTGCTAGCACTGTCACCTGAGTCAGAAAGCTGACAATCCTAGTCCTATGAATGCTTCAGAGCTGTACTGAGTGGGTAGCAGGAGATGTCTTTCAGATCAGGCTTTATATGAAGATATCATCTGCTCTCTCAGATGTGCTGTTGCAAGATCAGGAGAATTCACAGAAACCCTACAGTATAGAAAGAGGCAAATTCTGCCCATTGAGTCTGCACCAGCCCACTTAAGAGTATCCTACCCAAACCCACCTTCCTAGGCCCTATCCCTGTAACCCTGCATTTTCCATGGATAATGCACCTAGCCTGCGAATTATGGAAAATTTAGCATGGCCAATCCACCAACCCCGCAAATCTTTAGACTGTGGGAGAAAACTGGAGCACCCACACATGGGGAGAACATGCAAACTCCATACAAACAGTCACTCGAGGGTGGAATCGAACCTGGATCCCTGGTGCTGTGAGGTGGCAGTGCTAACCACTGAGCCACAGGGCCATCCTAATGTCATGGAAAACATTTATAACACAACCAGCAACATTTAAATAGTTTTTTTATTCATTCAGAGAATGTGGTCTTTGCTAGACAGGGCAGCATTTATTGCCAATCCCTAATGGTTCTTGAGAAGGTAGTATTGAGCTGCCTCCTTGAACTGCTGTGGTCCATGTGGTCTAAATACAGCCGCAGCACTGCTAGAGAGAGAGTTCCAGAATTTTAACCCAGTGACAGTGAAGGAACGGCAACATATTTCCATGTCAGGATGGTGAGTGATTTGGAGGGGAACTTGCAGGTGGTGGTGTTCCCATGTATCTGCTGCCCTTGTCCTTCCAGAAGCAGAGGTTATGCATTTGAAAGGTGCTTTCTAATTAGCTTTAGTGAATATAAGCAGTGCATCTTGGGTAGATGGTCACACTGTTGCTATTATCTATCAGCAGTGAAGGAGGTGAATGCTGAAGATGGTGAATGGGGTACCAAACAAGCGGGCTGCTTTGCCCTGGAACGGTGTTGAGCTTCTTGAGTGTTGTTGGAGCTGCACCCATCCAGGCAAGTGGGGAGTATTCCATCACACTCCTGATTTGTGCCTTGCAGATGCTGTACAGGCTTTATGGAGTCAGTGGTGAGTTGCTCATTGTAGAACTCTGAGCCCCTCATCTGTTCTTAGAGGCAAAATATGTATATCAGGGATAATCAGGCATAGCTAAGGGTCACCAAACCCGAAACGTTAACTCTGTTTTTTCCTTCACAGATGCTGCCAAACCTGCTGAGCTTTTCCAGCTACTTTGTTTTTGTTCCTGCTAGGAGGAGGTTTTGTCTAATAAATCTGGCAGAATTTTATGAGGAGGTGGCCAAGAGTTTGGTTGAGGGTGGGGCCTTTGGCGGAATTTATTTGGATTTCAGCAAGGCCTTTGACATGGTCCCTCATGGGAAACTGATGAAGCAGGTAAAAGTTAATGGGATCTTTTGGATCTCAATAACTTAGCAAGATGGATTCAAAATTCACATAGTGACAGGAGACAGTGTGTGCTGGGTCGAAGGCTGTTTGTGTGAGGGGAGCTTGAAGTGAAGTGGTGTGCCACAGGGATCAATACTGGATCCCTTTGTGGGGAGATCTGGGTGAGATGATAAGGAAGTTTGCAGATGACATAAAGATTGGCTGGGTGGCTGACAGTGAACAGGAAGGTTACTGAACGATTGCCCTGATGGGAAGATCAGTGGCAGATGGAATTTAACGCTGATAAATGTGAGATGATGTACTTTGGAAGAAGAAACAAGAGAAGGGATTATTCAACGAATAGCAACACTAGGAAATTCAGAGGAAGAACGGGATCTTGGGGTGCTTGTCACAGATCCCCAAAGGTGGCAGGACAGAATAATACAGTCGTTAAGAAGGCATATGGGACACTTGTCTTTGTCAGTTGTGGCACAGATGTAACAGCAGGGAGGCTATGTTGGAGCTGCACAGAACTTTGGTGAAGTCACAGCTGGAGTACTGTGTGTAGTTCTGGTCACCACGCTACAGGAAGGATATGACTGCAGTAGAGGGGCTATCTGGGATGGAGCATTTCAGTGATGAAAAGAGGTTGGATAAGCTCAGATTGTTTTCTTTGGAGAACAGAAGGTTGAGGGAGAATCTGACAGAGATGTATAAGATTTTGAGAATAGAAAGCAGCTATTACTCTTAATTGAAAGGTCACCATAGAGCCATAGAACCCCTAAAGTGTGGAAACAGGCCCTTCAGCCCAACACGTCCACACCAACCCTCAGAGCATCCCACCCAGACCCATCCCCCTATAAGCCATCTAATCTACACATCCCTGAACACTATGGGCAATTTCCCATGGCCAATCCACCTCACCTGCACATCTTTGGATTGTGGGAGGAAACCAGAGCACCCAGAGGAAACGCACGCAGACACGGGGAGAATGTGCAAACTTCACACAGACAGTTGCCCGAGGGTGGAATCAAACCCAGGTTCCTGGCGCTGTGAGGCAGCAGTGCTAACCACTGAGCCACCATGCCATCC
This sequence comes from Rhincodon typus, assembly GCF_021869965.1. Lineage (NCBI taxonomy): Eukaryota > Metazoa > Chordata > Chondrichthyes > Orectolobiformes > Rhincodontidae > Rhincodon > Rhincodon typus. The sequence continues at coordinate 10,458,589 of NC_063333.1, forward strand.
CAAGAACAAGAGGCCATCATTTTGAGGTGAGGGACAGGATTTGTTGAAAACATTTTCACCCAGTGGATAGTGGGTGTCTGGAATGCACTGCCTGGGAGGAAACCTCACAACTTTTAAAAAGCACTTGAATGGTCATAACATTCAAGGCTATGGGCCTCGTGCAGAAAAAAATGGACCACTGTGGGTAGCTGTATATTTTTGGTGGTACGACTTGACAGGCGAAAGGGCCTCTTCTGTACTGTGTGGTTGTATAATTCTACAACTAGTCCAAATCGTTTTGGGTCAAAGATAACCCCAGGATAATGGGAGATTCAGTGATGGTAATGCACTGAATGTCAAGGGGAGATGGTTAGACGCCCTCGAGTACAAAATTAACTAGTAATAATGACATTAATTTGGTGAAATCTTTCTGTAACAAAACGAAATTTTCAAAGAAATATTGTGGGAGACTAATGGCTAGAGTCTATTGGACAAAGCATCATCAGTGATATACTTCTGGCAAGTGCTACTTGGCAATGTTCATATATTGAAACAGTCATGTCTGAACAACCTCTGGAGAGTGATGAACTGCCTTTAGCCTCAACAATAAAGGAAATTCATCAGTAAGCTGACAGACCAAAATGAAGACCATTCCCTCCGGGACAACCTGGTCCACACTTCCTTCACCCCCAACAATCCTGCCCCCGCCACAGCCCTACGACACCTTCCCCTGTAACTGGCAAAGGTGCAACACTTGCCCTCCTCCCTCCCCAATATCCAAGGGCCCCAACATACCTTCCAGGGGAAGCAACACTTCACCTGCACTTCCCAGAATCTAGTCTACTGTATTTGCTGCTCACAGTATGGTCTCCTCTACACTGGGGAAACGAAGCGTAGACTTGGTGACCGCTTCGCAGAACACCTATGCTCTGCTCGCAAAAAAAACCCTGAACTACCAGTTGCCTGCCGCTTTAACACACCACCCTGCTCCCTGGCCAACATCGCTGTCTCTGGCATGCTGCAGTGCTCCAGCAAAGCCCAGCACAAGCTGGTTGAACAACATCTCATTTTCCGCTCGGGGACCCTGCTGCCCTCCGGACTCAATATTGATTCAATAATTTTAGGGCCTAAACTCTCCCATGTCCCAGCCCCCTACCCCACACACCAGGCCTTGTCACCACATAGCCTGCCATTACACAACCCCTGTTGTTAGTCACTAACAGTTCCCATTAACAACTATTCACCCTCCCACAGATAGTAGGAACTGCAGATGCCGGAGAATCTGAGATAACAGGGTGTAGAGCTGGATGAACACAGCAGGCCAAGCAGCATCAGAGGTGCAGGAAAGCTGACTTTTCGGGCCTAGACCCTTCTTCAGA
>NC_063333.1:10460346-10553828 GCF_021869965.1 Rhincodon typus
GCCTTCTTAACAACTCTATCCACCTGGGTGGCAGCTTTCAGGGAACTGTGGACATGAACCCCAACATCCCTCTGCTTCTCCACAATGCCAAGAATCTTTCTGTTAACCCTGTATTCTGCTTTCAACTTTGTCCTTCCAAAATGAATCACCTCACACTTTTCAGGGTTAAACTCCATCTGCCACTTCTCAGCCCAGCTCTGCATTCTATCAATGTCCCTTTGTAACCTAGAACAGCCCTCCGCACTGTCCACAACGTGACCCACCTTTGTATCCTCCGCGAACTTGCTAATCCATCCTTCCACTCCTTCATCCAAATCATTTACAAAAATCACAAGTGAACTTTTCCAGCAACTTTGTTTTTGTAACTGTTTTATTGCATGGACAGTGTATTACTGGCATCAAATGAGGTTTTAAAAAGCTGAATCCTTTATTTAGAGATGGTTGGCAGGCCCCCTACCCTTATGGAGGTAAGGAGGTGCTGGGTTAGCCAGCAGACCTATTTCACATGCCCCAGCAGGCACATGGGAACACCAACACCAATCCCTCTAGTCCACGCGCCATCCTGACTTGCAATTACATTGCCGTTCCTTCACTGTACATATACTAACCAGACTGTCACCGTTCTTGCAGGTAATTCACTGACACTTTATCAAGGGCATACAGGGATGGGCAAACATTTAGAAGATTGAGAGGTGACCTTATGGAATCATACAAGATTCTTACAGGGATTGACAGGGTAGATACAGAGAGGTTGTACAAGAGTCTAGGACCAGAGAGTGCAATCGCAGAATAAGGGATGGGCCAGTTAGGACAGAGATAAGGAAGAATTTATTCTCTCAGAGAGTAATGAATCTTAGGAATAATTTAATGCAGAGGCAAGGGTGTTAAGTTTATGGAAGACTGAAATACATGGATTTTTAATTGGTATGGGATACAAAGGTTATGGTGAAAAGGCAGGAAAATGGAGTTGTGGATTATCAGGTGAACCATGATCTCATTGAATGGCAGAGCAGATTTGTTGGACCAAATGGCCTTTGTCTGCTCTTACATCGTATGGTCTAAATGCTAGTTTATTCAGCCATGACCAGTTCTCCTCTGAGGAATTAAATAAAGGCATAAAGCTTAGGCAAGAAGGTAGACTTTAAGGGGTGCTTTAAAGAAAGTGAGGCAGGGAGGTCAGCAGAGGGTACTCCAAACAAAGTTTAGGGATGGGGCAACTTAAAGTTCATCCACCAACATGGAGCACATAAAACTAGGTACGCACAAAAGGCCAAAGTTCAAGCAGCACAGATATCTGTGCTGCAGAAGACAGTGAGTAATGAATACATACAGGAATTTGAAACAAGGATGAGAACTTTAAAATCAAGATGTTGCTAGATTGGGAGTCAATCATAGGTCAACAAGCACAGAGGTGAAAGATGAATGGAACTTGCTGTGAGTTAAAACACAAATCCAGAGAGTTTTAGATGATTTTATTTTATGCAGGAGATCAGCTCTGATGGTCGGGTCCAACAGTAACTGGGGTAAGACATGGTTTCACCAGGGGATGAGCTGATACAGGGATGAAATCGGCAACATTTCAGAAGTGGTAATAGTCCTAATGATGGCACTAACATGAGGTTGAAAGCTCATTTTGGGATCTATTTTTATACCAAGGTAGTGAATAGACTGGTTTAATCTCAGACTGTTGACAAAAGGAGGAATGGAATCATAGCCAGGAAATGGAATTTGCAGCAGGGACTGAAGTGGCCAAAGTATGGCTAGCAAGCCTGCGCTATCTGGTATGAAGCCCTCAAACTAGTTCCTATTTGTACCTGAGTATATTTGAGTGTACAGATTTTAATTTGGTTGTCCCAGCCCCACAACATGTGAGTTTGCCCTCTTCTGTGTCCAATTTCCCCTGTGAGATTTGCCAGTCAGGGCCATATTGGAGGCAGTTTTATCTACATTAGAGACAGGAGAAAGTCTCTTAGCCCCTCAAGCCTGATCTTACATTCAATCAGATCATGATTGCTTCAACTCCACATATCCAACCTTGCCTCACATCCTACAATATTTTAAATGTTTTAAAATTAAAAACTGATCTAGCATCAATTCATCATGTAATATATTCAGATCAGGATAAGAGACTCACTCCAAGAAAAACACTATCTGCTTCTCTTAAACCTTCAATCACTACTTAATAGTTCAGAAGAAAGCTTCTATATTTCATATCAAGTGGGAGACAGTGAGTTGGACAGCTGTAAGACACTTTGCTTTCTACAGCTATTATACATGCAATTTGAGCTGATCAGAATGTCAGCTAGATAGATCCGATAATCAGATTACTGGTGGTGCTGTATTGAGGGGATGCTCGTGGCTGTTAATATTTTCTTTACAACACTCTAATTATTCAGTTAAATGGCATTTCAATTCATATCAACTCATATCAACACATTCCCTGTCACAGGAGATGACAACAGGTAGCCTCAGGATGAGTTCTGCTCTGCTGGTACAGAATTAGTAATGACTAAGCTGCCAAAATCGACACAGTTTTCCTTCAACATTGTGTACCTGAGAACGCGGCTGAGTTCAAAACATGAAACAACACAGCAACAAGAAGAAATAGTCACACAGTCAAAATGTCTAAGGTTTTGGAGAAGATCTGTAGCTTGGGTTGTGGGTGTTGAGGTTGGTTGGCTCGCCGAGCTGGTTTCTTGTTTCGCAAGCGTTTCGTTACCATGCTGGGTAACATCCTCTTAAAACCATCCTGATTTTAAAACCCAGGCGGGAAAACACACTGACGCTTCATCGGAGGCTGCACTGAGGATGTTACCCAGCATGGTAACGAAATGTCTGCGGAACAAGAAACCAGCTCGGCAAGCCAACCAACCTCAATAGTCAAAATGGTCAGAGGGTGGATGCAGACGTGATGGGGTGAATGGCCACCTTCTGCACTGTACGACTTCTGAGATTCTGTGGATCAGAGAAGGTCCAGTGATGCTATCACATTTATACTCACCTGGAACTGAGTATTTTAACCCTCAACCAATATCACTAAAAGCAGACTTTCTGGTTTTCAACACATTGCTGTTTACAAATTGACTGCCACATTTCCTACATCAACAACAACACTTCAGAAGTTGTTCATTGGCTGTTGCTTGTCCATAAAGTATGTGTAAATGCTTACAGAGGAATTTCATGTCATCCCAGACTTGTCCCTTACTGTTAGTAAGGTCCGCTCCCCAAGAGTTCAGGTCCTGGGGGAGTGCCATTGACTTTTCTTCCGACCTGAGCTCCAGATTAAGAGGGTAACTGAACCCTCGCATCAAGCCAGGTTCGACGGAAGATTTTGGTCTCTCCTTATATTGTACTGGTGGAATACATGAATAAAAATTCCCACGTGCCTCAAGCTCTGTTGACAGTACAGCAACAGCCCCAACAGCTGTACATGGTATTGGGGTATCCAGGGATAGTGAAAATTGCATTTAAATGCATACAATTGCATATAAAGTGCATGTTCTTTCTTCAGACTGCACAGTGTGAACATTGTGTCTCATGGTTTGTATCGTCTATACTTTTTCTGTCTTTGCCTTTTCACTGCTGCATTATTTCTGGGGCAGTTCATTAATAAATATTTGTCTCCAGTCATAATGGAGATTCCTCTTCCCAAAGTTGGGATACAGTGGTCACTAGGAACGTGCAGCTTTCTGCAGGGGAACCCCCCCAAATAAGGAAGTTGGAAGTCATTCAACAAGCAAACTGAAGTGGTCAGGTAACCAAACATAGAAATGCCATTCATCTACACAACGAAAGCAATGGGACAAACAAACTTCATCGGTGATTTGTGTGAAATATTTGAAATGCCATTGTATTTTTAAATGCACATTCAGTACTGCAAAAACATTCAAACCACACTGAAACAAATTAAGGTAAATCTGCTAAGAACAGTACTTGGTTCCCTAAAGTTACACAAAAGTTACAACAACAACATGGAATTATATAGCATCGCTGACAAAAACCATCCAAGGTGCTTCGCAGAGGCAAAACAAAACAGGACAACAAACCAATTTTTGGTAATAGAGAAGGGAAAAGTGCTCATCTGAATGGTAACTCAGGTGCCGAGGCCAACTTTCTCCAAACATATGATGGAGTTCAAAGACACAAAACATTAACTCTGATTTCTCTGCACAGATGCTGCCAGACCTGCTGAGCTTTTCCAGCAATTTCTGTTTTTGTTTCTGATTTACAGCATCCGCAGTTTTTTCGGTTTTTCTTCAAACAGTGAAGCTCTGCCTTCAGAGAGAAAACTCTTCCTTATAAATGTAAATCAAGTGCCCAGCACAGCAAAATTGACAAATGAATTATCTGAAATGGCATTACATCACCAATATCAGGAGAGGCCTGGGTTCAATGCCTGGTCTGTGTTAAACTAAAACAAATTTCACTGCGCTAGAAGTTGGGATGACACAAGGAGTGTCCTGAATGTGGGGAAGGGTGATTAGTCAGGGATCCTTACCTGTGCCATTAGCCCAGTTATCTAGAAAGAGTCGGGCTGATTGAAAGCATCAGGCTCAGCTATAACGATCATTGTGTTTAAACAGCTTTCCATGCTAGCAGTCTGCTTTTGCAATTTTCTTCCCAAAAGGGTGCCTTGAGGATGTCAGTTTGTGTAGAGCCGCATCTATCTGACTCAGTGTTGTGAACAGAAGAGAAAATATAGCTAATTAATGTTTCCGAGTCAAGGGAAGTCAGGTATCGCAATGTAATTTGCTGGTGGGCTCCAGTTACTGTGCTGGACCCTTAGTGCTGCCTTAAGTTACAGAAACAACAGAAAGGAGAGAGAACGAGCATGGAAACAAACACAAAGGAGTGGCAGTCTGCCAGAGAAGAACAGTGATGCAGCGTGACAGAAAATAGGGAGTGAGCAAAATGTCTCGTCAAACAAAATGACAAGTCAAAGTGATTCTTCTGGCTTTGCTTGCGAGTGTAAATTGTAAAATTGGCATAACTGGGCTGAGCAAACCGAGCTGATTCAAGGATTTTATTTGTTTGGTTCTACAAAACCTGCAGTGAACAATGGCCGACTCCAACTGGCCAGAATATACCAGCATAAGACATGGCTGTTACCACTCTCCATCACAGTGTAACCATAAGACATAGGAACAGAAGTAGGCCATTCGGCCCATCAGGTCCACTATGCTATTCAGTGGGATCATGGCTGATCTGATAATCCTCAACTCTAGTTCCTGCCTTTTTCCTACATCGTTTGATTCCTTTACGATTAAAAACCTGTCTATCTCAGCCTTGAACATATTTAATGACTCAATCTCTACAATCCTCTGCAGTATAGAATTCCACGGATTCATAACCCTCTGGGAGAAAGCATTCCTCCTCATCTATGTCTTTAATGGGTGATTTTTTACTCTGAGATTAATACCTCTGGTTCTAGATTCTGCCACAAGGGGAAACAACCACTCTGCATCTATGCTATCAAGCTCATTAAGAATTTTACATGTCTTAAGAAGGTTGCCTCTTATTCTTCTAAACTCTGCTAGTACAAGTCCAACCTACTCAAACTCTCCTAATAAGAAATTCCACTACACCCAGGATCAACCTACTGAACCTTCTCTGGACCAGTATATCTTTCCTTAGATAAGAGGACTAAAACTGTTCACTGTATTCCCGCTGTGGTTACTTTTAGCAAGACCTCCCTAGTTTTATACTCTTTCCCTTTTAAATAAAGGCCACCATTTTATTTGCCTTCCCTATTTCCTGCTCAACTTGGATACTATTCTGTGATGCATGCACTAGGACCTCCAAACCTCTCTGTGCTGTAGCTTTCTGCAGTCTTTTCCCATTTAAATAATATTCAACATTTCTATTCTTTCTGCCAAAGTGCATAACCTCACATTTTACTACAGTATATTACATCTGCCAAACATAACCTGTCCATGTCCCTCTGTGAACTCTTTGGATCATCTTCACTACTTGCCTTCCCAATTATTTTCGTGAAATGTGCAAACTTGGCTAGTTTATTCACTTCCATTATCCAAGTCTTCAATATATATTGTAAATAACTGGCCCCAACACTCTGCTAGTTACAAGGTGAAAATGCCTTATTTATTCCAGCTGTCTGCCTTCTATTCGTTAGCCAATTGTCAATCCTTGCTAATATGCTGCCCCCACACCATGGGGACTCCTTTTAACAGCTTCAGCAATGGCCTGGGGCTCCTATCGGCAGCTGTTTTCATTGGCTTCAGTCTGGGTCTCCTTGTGGTGGCTTCAGTCAGTCCATGCAGCACTTTCTTCAGTATCCTGGTGGGGTCAAACCAGAATTCCAAAGGGGATTGTGTCCTCAAATCCACAGCCATGAAATAGACTAAGCGGACTTCATCTTAAATTCTCTTTTTTTAATTTTTTTTTTTCTTTATTATATTATCAGGGAAGGACTCTTATTCCAAACTTTTTCTGCCTTTATTTTTCTGATTTGTTAGTATGATTTTGTACTTTTGAAGGTCCGTAACGCTGGACCTCTTATATTTTTTCAATTTTTTGGCTGGGAATTTATACTCAAGAACATGTACCTAGGTACCTTTATACCTAAGATGGCACCTTAAGTGGCAAGTTGTAAATTTTTCACTGTTCTAATGTGAGTACATGTGACAATAAAGCTGATTCAATTCAATTCAATTCATCTTATTAAGTAGCTTTGTGCGCAGTACCTTCATGGATGCCTTTCAGCAATTTGCCAACATTCACCCAGGTTGCCAGTTCGATTATAATATTAAGTGCAAGTCGGTCTATAAAGAGTGACAACTAGGCCATAATGGGGAGGTGATGGCCCCTTGGTACTATTGTTAGACTGTTAATTCCAACACAGAGGTAATATTCTGGGAACCTGGGTTGGAATCCCATCATGGCAGCCATGGAAATTTTAGTCCAATAACAATCTGGAATTAAGAGTCTAATAGTCTTTGCCAATTGTTGGGCAAAAACCAATCTGGTTCACTAATGCCCTTTAGGGAAGGAAATCTGCCATCCTTACCAGGTCTAGCCACACTGTGACTCCAGACTGACTGCAGTGCAGTCGACTCTTAACTGCTTCATGGACAATAAATACTGGCCTGGCCAGTGATGCCCACATCCTGTGAATGAATAAAACAAGGAAGCAGCAGAGCGGGCTGGCAGTGAAGAAGTTACAAAGCAAAATCATGTCACATCTCTAAATTATTGTGATAATTTCAGTCTGATAATGAATTCTGATCCTTTCTGATTCAGATTCCTTTTGTTTTCAACTGGTTGTTCTGAACTCTGTAGTCTGAATGACCCCTGTTGGTAACATTAACTTGGGAAGCAAGGCTGAGACAGATAGCATGAACATTACAGTTGGTATCAGACGGTTTGGGGTAAAGAGAGTGTATGAGTATGATCAACTTCATGCTTCCTGAACTCAGCAGCCAATTTCAGTAATATGTTCATTAGCGTTCTCTGTACATACAATCATAGAGAGTAACACAAGGATGCTCATGGCATTCAGATATTGTTAGAGGGGGCCCTAGCAGTGACTTCAGAACAAGAGTAAGACATTCAGCCCCTTGTGTCTGCTGTGCCAGTCACTTAGATTGCGATCTTGACTCTACTTAACTAATTCAATATCCCTTAATAGCGACCAAATGGTTTAATCAAATTCTGATTTCTCTCCACAGATGCTGCGAGACCGAATGAGTTTTGCAGCAATTTCTGTTTTTGTTGTAAATCACTTATCAATCTCAGTTGTGAAATTTCCAGTTGACCCTGACCTCACCAGTCTTTTGTAGGACAGAACTCCAGATTTCTATTACCCTTCGTATGAACAAAATTTCATAGAATCCCTATGGTGTGGAAGCTGGCCATTCGACCCACTGAGTCCACAAAGCCCCTCCAAAAAGCATCCCACCCAGATCTACCCCCTGTAACCTTGCATTTCTCATGGATAATCCACCTAGCCTGCACATTCCTAGGCACGATAGGCAATTTAGCATGACTAATCCACCCTAACCTGCACACCTTTGGAGTGTGAGAGGACACCAGAACACCCACACGAAACCCATGCAGAGACAGTCGCCCGAGGGTGGAATCGAGCCCGGGTCCCTGGCGCTGTGAGGCAGCAGTGCTACCCACTGAGCCATCGTGCCACCCCTTTCATAACAGCTTCTCAGAGGCTTAGTTGACTTAATGTTCATTTTAATTAAAGTTAGTCTTATTTTTAATGTTAAGGAGGAACTGGAAAGCTATAGATTGAAAGTATATTCAATTAAAAATAAATTTACCCACAGAATTGGAAAACAGAATGCAGGATCCTGATTAGCAGAAGCATCCCAGCACATTATCAGTTACACTTCTACAATATAATTAACTTGAAACCTCCAGTCATCACTACTATAATGTTCATTTTCTAATAACGTTCTATGACACACTGATGACTGTGTACCTTGTGTTTGTTAAACACAAATGTAAAATATCATGGTTGAATATGTTGTTTACTTGCCCAATTATTTTCGATCTATATTGCCCTCACAAAACAAATATTGACCAGATATATCAGACCACATTTATACCCATTAACCTATGTCGGTGTCAACAGAAACTATCTGGTGCCTTTGTTTCTGTGGAACAACACAGATTAATCACATTCAACAACAACTTCCTGCATTTTTATAGCTCAATGGTGTCACATCATATCCCGAGGTGCTTCACAGACAGCATTACAGACCAAAATTTGATATCAAGCCACGTTAGGCAGTATCAGGGTAGATAACCATAAGCTTGGTCAAAGAGGTAAGTTTCAAGGGAGGTCTTAATGGAGTAAAGAGAGTTAAAGAGGCAGACAGGTTCAGAGGCTCAGAGCTGGGCAGGCAGTATCTGTGAACACAGAGTTAAGGGCTTCATGATTTACAGAAGCCATCAACCTGAAAATTTAAGGCTGTTGCTCTCCCCAGCTGTGCGTTTCCAACATCTTCAATGTTTTATAGTAAATTTCTAGCATCCAAACTATATTGTTTTAGCGAAAGCCTTAGGCCAGGTTAAAGTAGCAGGAGGAGCTAAGCATTCCTCCCACTACAGTGCCATCAATAGTAGGAAGTCTGCAACTAGAGTGTGATGGACAGATAGGCTTTGTGCATTATGAAAATTATACAGCTTGCCCAATATTTACAAGGAAGTTGCTGGGATTGGAGGGTTCGAGCTGTAGAGAAAGGCTGAATAGACTGCAGCTTTTCTCCCTGGAATGTTGGAAGCTGAGGGATGACCTTACAGAGGTTTATAAAATCATGAGGGGCATGAATAGGGTGAACAGGGGAGTCCAAAACTAGACGGTATAGGCTTAAGGTGAGAAGGGAAAGATTTAAAAGGGTACTAAGGGGCAACTTTTTCACGCAGAGGGTGGTGTGTGTGTGAATGAAATGAACTGCAAGAGGAGGTGGTGGAGACTGATACAGTTACAACATTTAAAAGACATCTAGATTGGTATATGAATAGGAAGGGTTTACAGGGATATGGGCCAAACGCTGGCAAAATGAACTAGATTAATTTAGTATATCTGGTCGGCATGGACCAGTTGGACCGAAGGGTCTGTTTCCGTGCTGTATAACTCTATAAAATGCTCATACGGAAATAAGACAGGAAGTAAGTTATTGTGAAGAGGAAGTGGCAGCATATTGGTATTAATTTTGAAGAGGATGCAAGATAGAGACCTGTGGGTGTTCATGCACAAAGCTTTTGAAGGTGACAGGCCAGGTTAATGTAACAGTTAATCATAAAGTGTGTGTGATGTCAGGCTTTATACAGCAAGCAAGTTGTACTAAAACTATAGAAAAAAAATCTGATAAAATATTGTGCCATTTCTGGATACTACACAATAACAGGGTGTGAAGCTTGGGGAAGGATATTGAAAGAGATTCATGAGAATGGCTCCAGGGATGAGCAATTAGTTACAGGACAGAATAGAGAAACTGGGACTGTGCCCTGAGCAGAGAAGGCCAAGGTGAGAGGTGTTTACAATTATGGATAAGTTTAGATAAATAATGAAGAATTGTTCCCAATGTCATAAGGACCTATAACTCCAGGTCACAGATATAAAGCTACTGGCAAAAGAACCAGAGACAACATGATGAAAAACACTTTCACAAAATGTGTGGCTAGAATTTGAAATGCACTATAGAATGCCCGGTGAATATTGATTCAATAGTAACTTTCAGATGAGAAGTACATAAATATTTAAGGGAGAACATAACAGCAGGGATATTGGGAAGATCAACTAAACGGGCTTCTCCAAAACAGCTGGCACAGACTCAATGGACTGGATGCCCTTCTTCAAGCAGTAATTCTCTATCATTCATTGGATGATATTTTAATTAAGACACTCGTCACCTTTCTTTTCCCCCATGGAGAAGTAAAACATCTGGATTCACAAACTTCTAAAGGATTTTGTCTTCTTAAAATTGTTCAAACAAAGTAATATCATAGAATCCCTACAGTGTGGAAACAGGCCCTTCGACCCAACAAGTCCACATCGAACCTCAGAGCATCCCACCCAGACACATCCCCCTATAACCCACCTAATCTACGGGCAATTTAGCATGGCCAATCCACCTAACCTGCACATCTTTGGACTGTGGGAGGAAACCAGAGCACCCAGAGGAAACCCACACAGACATGAGGAGAATGTGCAAACTCCATGCAGACAGTCATCCGAGGCTGGAATCGAACCTGGGTCCCTGGTGCTGTGAGGCAGCAGTGCTAACCACTGTGCCACCGTGCCACCCTGGCAAATATTATGGCAGGAACAAGATCCTGTTGCCAAAACAGTGCAACAATTATCTCCAAATTGAACAATTACAGCTCCAACCAAGGTGTAATGGAAAATTATAAACAAGGAAGACATCAGTTAAAAGAACTCTCAGCAATTCAATGTTTCTAACGTTGGGAAAGTGATAAGAAAGACTGCTTCTTATCAAAAAAGTACAAACATCTGTTAAAATGTGTGTTCTGTTTAAAGAAAACTGTTGAGCTATGGAACATTTGCACATGTGAGCCTCCAGAGAGGCTACGGCTCTAAAATGCCTACGGTTGAAATGGGATTTCAGTGTGGTGAGGTAAGAGCAGATTGTGTTAGCAGACTTTGTTCATCTGGACTGTAATCACTGACTTCCCAAGGAAGGGCAGCAATGTCATTTTGGAGTGTTGATAGCTCATGTGATAAGACTGCAGTTCATCTTTCTGGATGGACTCTCCTAGGATGATCCATGAGCTTTCTAACATTCCAAGTTGTTGCAATACTTACAGAGGGTTCCTTCTTTGACTACAAAGGTGATGAAACCATAGGGTGTGACTCCCCAGCCAGGAGAATGTGGTCCAGCTTATCTTTAGGATACCCATTCTAAATGCACCCCATTTGGGGTGAGCAGAAGGTATCCCGAGGAGGGCTGCTCAGTCACAAATGTGACTTTCCAAGGATACCTCTGTCTCAACAGAGGTGTCCAAAGCCCTTCACACGTTTGTCACCTGCGTTCAGATTCCTGACTAGGAACTCTTAGGTTCACAGCTATGTCTCCATTGCCAATTTTCCATTACCAGGTGATTAGGCAGGAAGCTGTGACTATGGCTAACATGGGGCCTTGGAGCGCCTCATCGTCCGCACGACAGTGATGGGTTGGTGGTCAGATTGCTGTGACATGTCGAATTGCAATGATCAGACCACCTGGGCACTGCTGCCTTCTTTTTTTGAAACTGGCCATCCTTCAGCCTGTTCTGTCATTGACGACTTTGGATTGCCCTCTGACTGGCACCCCACCGCCAGCCTTGACACCATGATGGCCCGACCCGGAGGAAGGAATTCCATGTGGCGCCACTTACAGGATTGCTGAAGCATACAAGCCTCTCCACTACGTCCATACAAGAAGGTAAGGAGATGTTAAGAACTCAATAAGGAAGATGAAAAGCAACTACAAAGACAGTAACATCTTAGGATGTCAGTAGATATAGAACTGCTAAAATTGGGATGTTTGAGAGGACATAATTGTCTGAAAATGTGGACGTGGCAGATTCAGTGAATCAAAGGTGCATAGTTCCTTGCAAGTGGAGTCACAGCTAGACAGGACAGTGAAGAAGGTGTTTGGTACGCTTGCCTTTACTGGTCAGTGCATTGAGTATAGGAGTTGGGAGGTCATGTTGCGGCCGTACAGGACATTGGATAGGCCACTTTTGGAATACTGTGCTCAGTTCTGGTCTTCCTGCTGTAGGAAGGATGTTGTTGAACTTGAAAGGGTTCAAAAAGAATTTACAGAGATATTTCAACGATTGGAGGGTTTCAGCTATAGGGGCAGGCTGAATGGGCTGGGGCTATTTTCTTTGGAGCATTGGAGGCTGAGGGGTGACCTTATAGAAGTTTATAAAATCATGAGGGGCATGGACAGGATGAATAGCCAAGGTCTTTTCCCAGGGTAACACAGTCCAAAACCAGAGGGCATAGGTTTAAGGTGAGAGGGGAACAATTTAAAAAGGACCTGAGGAGCAACATTTTCATGAAGACAGCGGTGCCAGAGGAAGTGGTAGAGGCTGGTACAATTACAACATTTAAAAGGCATCTGGATGGATATATGAATAGGAAGGGTTTAGAGGGATATGAGCCAAATGCTGGTAAATGGGACAAGATCTATTTAGGATATCTGGTCAGCATGGATGAGTTGGACTGAAGGGTCTGTTTCCATGCTGTACAGCTCTATGACACTATGCAAGATTAATCAAACAATTATCTGAAGAGAAACAACTTGCAGGGCTGTGTGGAAAAGGCAGGGAAGTAGAACTGGCTGAGTAACTCTTACAGAGAATGTGAACAAGTTCTTTCTATGCTTGTAACCATTGTCTTGGGGACTGATTCACTCAATTGGCTGGGTGGCTGGTTTGCAATGTAGAGGGACACGAACAGTGCAGGTTCAATTCCCCCACTGGCTGAGATTAACAGGAAGGACTCTCCTTCTCAACCTCTCCCTTGCCAGAGACGTGGTGACCCTCAGGTTAAACTCATCACCAGTTGTCTCTTTCTAATGAGAGGGCAGCCCTATGGTCCCCTGGGACTATGGTGACTATACCTTAACAATTCTATGGTGATCAGTATTAGATAGAGATAAGAAAAAGTGACAAAATATTTAATAGGCAGAATTTACAGTGAGGTCATCAAAATTAGGAATGGATAAGGAGAATGATAGTTAAGCTAACAAAAGACAAACTGTCCAGCGAGTTACATTCTAGGATTCTGCAGGCAGAAATTGCCGAGACCTTCAAAATGGTATCTCAGGGCTCTATGAGTGGACACACATCAGACATTTGGAGATTTGTGACTGCAGAACTAATTTGTGAAAAAAGACAATGGCTAAACTAGCTATTTACAGACCAGTTAGCTTAGCATCTGCAGAAAACAAAATTTTAGAATATATAAGTAAGAACGAAATGACCGTGCATCCGGATAATAAGAAAACAGTTTGCTGTTTCTCTTATGGACGGTAAAAAGAGTTTCCTGCTTGACAAGCTTTTGTAGAATTCTTCAAGTTGATAGCAGATGAAAAAGTGAAAGAAAAGTCTAAGGACTGCACAAGATAATAGATAAATGGCCGTGATTTTAATGCAGTATTTAATTTAATAACTCTGATAATGTTAAGCTGTTCGCAAGAGTCTGTGGTTTCTATCTAATTGAATCAATGCTCAGAGATCTGCTCTCATCGTGTGCTTTGCCTTTCCCTCTTCCTTTAACTGTTTCTCTCTAACGGTGATCGTCTGTCTCCTGTGCTCTCTTATCCATTTGCCTTCCACATTAGCACTGAAGCAAATATCCACAATTCTGCTATACACAGACAATCAAATGTTCCTCACCTGGTAGGTAACAGTTTTCTTCCCGTCAGCACGTGTTAATGGCAACGTCAAAGGTCCGGAAATGACCCAGACATTTTCATATCGCTGGGTCAGCTCACGGCAGTACATTTCCAGCCTGCCAAAGCAAAAACAACAGAATGCAAACTCATCTGATTCAACACTTTAACTTACTTTCTTCACTCCAACATTGGCCACACAAGCAATGTGGCTTGGTGGGGTGAGGTGGGAGGGTCTAGCATGAAAAAAAACGCACCCTGTTATGTACACAGATTACTTTAAATGGGTTGCGAAAAGCCAAATTGTTCCTGTGGAAGCTCCAAAAGGGTGCAACATCCATCAGAAATGAGACTGCTCTCAGATACTGTGCAATTAGTTTTGCAAAGTTATGATGAGCTGGGTCAAAGGATCAACTACCATGAGCTCAAACTTATATTTATTACTTTGTCCTTCAGTCTTGAACATTGGCAACACCAGCCATTATTGCCCATCCCCAGCTGCTCTGGCAGGTTAGGCCATTTAGGGTATGTTTAAAAGTCAACCAAATTGGTGGGCAGCTGGAGTTATGCATATTGTAGAGAGTGTAAGGATTTTCAGACAAACCATTAGTTTCTTGTTCCGTTTTCACTGATGCCAGCTTTCTATTTCAGTATTTCAAAGTTACAACCTCAGGGGATCAAGGATATCAGGCACCATCTGCACGTTTCCCCTCCAAGCCAAATACCAGCCTGATGTGGAACTATGCTGCCAGTCCTTCACTGTCGCTGAGTCAAAATCCTGGAACTCACTCCTGAACCGCACTGTGGCTATCTCTACACTGCACAGACTGCAGCAGCTGACGGAGGGCTGCGCAATAATTCCTGGCCGTGAATGAAAAAAAAAGTTGATTGCTTTAAAATGCTCCAACTGTCAAGGTGGGATTTGAATTCCTGCTCTCTGGATACAGAATCTGATCTACTCATCCAGTGACATGAACACTACACCACAGCACTCAATGGCTAGTGGCCTTTTTTCTAGGGTGAGGTGAGGGATTTGAGCTCCATCTCCATGAATCCAAAATGTGGGACCTTATGATGGAAGTTCAGAACCAGGTCAATCTTCTGTAACAATCAATTTACCTGATGCCTGAACCAGGCATAGGGCAGCACGGTGGCTCAGTGGTTAGCACTGCTGCCTGATAGTGCCAGGGACTGCGTTTGATCCCACCCTTGGATGACTGTCTGTATGGAGTTTGCACATATTCCCTATGTCTGCATGGGTTTCCTGCCACAGTCCAGGGAAGTGAAGGCTAGGTGGATTAGCCATGGAAAATGCAGGGTTATAGGGATAGGGTAGGGTGTTGGGTCGAGGTGGAATGCTCTTTGGAGGTTTGGTGTGCACTTGATGGGTTGAATGGCCTGCTTCCGCACTATAGGCATTCTATGATTCCCTAATACTGCACAGTAATGAACAGGCACAAGGAGTCTGGATTAACTCTTCATTTGATGGCACGCACCTCAGACAATATAGCTCTCCTTTCATACCCTGCCAATATGTCATCCAAGCCTAGGCTGTAGGAGAATAACTGTTGGAGTGCCAGAGGCATGCTACTTCAGTGATGTGTAGCAATTAAAGAAGATGTGATTGTTGTCCCCAAAGCAGGGAGGGCTAAAAGGCTTTAACACTGAGGATCAAAATCATGGGGACTTCTGAAGGAACAAACAGAGAGAAACTGCTCCTCCTAGTAAGAAGTTCAGTAACCACGGCACAGAGATAACTCCAAAGAACCAGCAGAGGTCTGGAAGCTTTAACTGCACAAAGATCTGGAAAGCACGGTCTGACAGGGCGGGTGCAGACAAATTCGCGTGTAATTTTCAAAGTGGAAACAAATAAATAACTGAAAAGGAAAATTTGAAGGCACCAGAGGAGGCTGGAACAATCTTTCAGAACAGCCATTATTGACATGGTGGACCAAATAGCCTACTGGAGAACTATTATTCTATTCCATGACTGAACCAAATACAAATCCCAAGAATAAGCCCCCAACTTGTCATCTGTTAACTTCCAAACCCCATTAACAGTAGAACACCGAGCAACTCAGGCAACGGAAAGGAGGATTAAGAGTAAACCAACTGAGCTCACACATTCTTCCTCCCCTTATAACACTGGAACAAAAGCCATTCACATTTTGGGTCTGATGTGGGAGATCAGCAGTGGACAAAGCAGACTAGAGAGAAGCAGATTCTGCTTGAGCAGAAGTAAACAGATCCCACGATAATGCAATGGGTGTGGCCATATACATACAGAATAATTTCTGTCACGTATAAATGCTGTCTTTTTGTCTGGACTATAGTCACCTGGGTCATGTGTTGAAGGAAATGTTTTCCTGCATATAGAAGTACAACACAAAAACATGAAAGCAGAGGAATTAAAGGCATTTTACAGGAATACCAGCAGGAAAGATTTGACACTAAATTATCGAAAGAGGTATACTGCAGGCCGGGGGTGGGGGTGGGGTGCAGTTTAAGAAGCGATTTACAGGTGGTTTGGGAGACAGAGTTTGTGAGGAAATTCCAGACTTGCAGACCATGGCAACAACAGCCACAATGATGGACGCATTAAAATCAGAGACGAGCAAAAGTGTGCAGAGATCTCGGATGATTGTTGGGCTGGAGGAACTAACAGAAAGAGGGAGTAATGAGGACATGGTGTGAGCTGAATACATGGATAGGAATTTTGAAGGTGTGCTATTTCCTAATTGGGAACTGCAAATCAGCAGTCAGAGGTTTTTGGGGTGACTGTTGAATGTGATTTCAAGAAAGCGTGAGGCAGAAAGTAGATGATGAGGTAACTGGAGAGCTGGGAAGAACAGAAGAGATGATAAAATCTGGACTGAGAGTGTATGTGAGCCCATTTTGTGTGTGCCATCAGGTTCTTAACATTAAAACTATTTAATGCATAAATTTTCTGGCTCTTCAAGAGAGCATTTTGTATGTTTTAATTGTCTGGTGTTTTTGCACATCACTAATGATTCATATTTATGCAAGCACCTGTTAATTCAACAATGCCGGAAATTGCACTAAATAAATCACAAACTCTAAACATTTGTTGGAGAGATTATGCAGGTCATCCATACCACATACACTCCAAACACTAGGAATCTAATTGATATACACTATATTTATCCGAAGTTATTTTTCCAGTAACTTTGCATCACAGCCATATCATAAACAGATTCCCTTAAAGCTATATCAGTGATCCGAGAGCTGGGCAAAGACAAAAAAATCATGCCACACTGCAACAATTTGTCCATCGTGCCTTAGCTAACTCTTTGATGGTTTCATGAAGCACATTTGAAGGGCCAAATGGCCTACCCTCCTCCTATTTTCGATGTTTTCTACGTTTCATCTAATTAAGGTTTTGTATAATCAAGTCCGGTTTATGAATATATCAGAAAAAGCAGTGATCATTGTACTGACCCCATACAATTAACCCACTAAAAAAAAAACACCACTAATCTCTGCTTTGTGGCCCTTAGCCAGCTTTATGTCCATGCTGTCATGGTCCCATGCAGTCAAAAAGGGGTTTTGGGTGGGGGCGTGGAACTGCAGACAGAAACATGGAGCTGAAACCAAAACCAGATCAGCTATGGATTAGGCAACAAGGGCAAAATGGTTTACTCCTGAACCATAGTTTCTATGATGCCATTGGTTTTGATTTTGACAATGTCTTATTAGCTATTCAAAGGCTTACATGGCCCATTTACTTTGAACATGGGACCTGAGGCTATTAACCAACAAAGTACACCGTCAATTAAAAAATGAGGTTTTATACTCTGCCTGGAGTTGCACTGGGAGAAACAAAGCTCCATGGCGCCCCAGGTCGTACTGACTACAGAGATTCTCGGTACTTTGAAAAACTCAAAGCAATTGGGAAGGAACAGATAACACAGTGTGGGGCTGGAGGAACACAGCAGGCCAGGCAGCATCAGAGGAGCAGGAAAGCTGACGTTTCGGCTCAGGTCCTGCTGCCTGGCCTGCTGTGTTCCTCCAGCTCCACACTATGTTATCTCAGACTCCAGCATCGGCAGTTCTTACTATCTCTGGGAAGGAACAGCATGGTTTTGTGAAAGGGAAATCCTGTTTAACCAGGTTATTGGAATTCTCTGAGGGAGTAACAATGTGCTGTGGATGAAGGGGAGCCTGTTAATGTACTGGACCTGGATTTCGAGGAGGTTTTTGACAAGGTTCCACTAAAAGGTTAGTGCAGAAACTCGGAGCTAATGGTTCTGAAGGTAACATACAAGCATGGATAGATGGATGTGCTAAGTGGGATCTGAACATCAATTTTTTAGAATTTACATTAATAATTTAAGTAAGGCGATCAAAGGCTTATTGGCTACATTTGCAAAACAATGACACAAAAAAAACAAGAAAGCATGTTTTGAAAATGACATAAAAAGGATTCTAACTGATATCGATCGGTTAAGTGAGTGTGCCAAAATCTGACAAGTGGAGTATAGTGTGATAGAGTGTGTGCTGTTCACTTTTTAGGAGAATTTTTTTAAAAATTATCTAAATGGAGAATAAGTGTAGAATTCAGACAGCGAGGCATTCTGATACATGATCCACAAGCACCCACTCCCTCCACGACTGATGCTCAGTAGCAGCAGTGTGTACTATCTACAAGATGCACTGCAGAAATTCACCAAAGATCCTCAGACAGCACCTTCCAAACCCATGACCACTTCCATCTAGAAGGACAAGGGCAGCAGACATATGGGAACACCACCACCTCCAAGTTCCCCTCCAAGCCATTCACCATCCTGACTTGGAAATATATAGCAATTCCTTCACTGTCACTTGGTCAAAATTCCCTCCTTAAGGGCATTGTGGGTCAACCCGCAGCAGGTGGACTGCAGCGGTTCAAGAAGGCAGCTCACCACCACCCTCTCAAGGGGCAACTAGGGACGGGCAAGAAATGCTGGCCAGCCAGTGACACCCACATCCCACAAAATGAATAGAAAATAAAACAACTCTGATTTCTCATCACGGATGCTACCAGACCTGATGAGCTTTTCTAGCAACTTCAGTTTTTTTTCCAGTAAAACTAAAGATCTTATGCTTCAGTAATACAGGGTATTGGTGAGACCACATTTCAAATTGTGTGCGCAGTTTTGATCTTATTTAGGCAAGGGTGTAAATATGTTGGCAGCAATTCAGAGGAGGTTACCCAGATTGATACCTGGCATAACTGTTTTGTCTCGTAAGGCACGGGTGGACAGACTGGGCTTGTTTCCTCTGGCGTTAGGGCAAAGTGGAGTTTAGAAGGGTGAGGAGCGATTTGATTAAGATCATAAGATTCTGAAGGCCTGCAGAAGATGGATGTGGAAAGTATGTTTACTCTTCTGGGTAAGTCCAGAACTACGGGACACTGTTTAAAGAGGTTACCCTTTTAGGTTGGAGATGAGGGCTGTGTGACTTTAGAATTCTCTGCCTCAGAATAGAGTGATGCTGGGGTCGTTGAATACTTTTAAGACAGTGGTGGATAGGTTCTCGTTAGGGACTGGATTAGTAGGGAATATTAGGAATGTGGAATTTGAAACACAAATAGATCAGCCATGATTTTGTTGAATCACAGAGATGGGCCAAATGGCCTACTTCTCCTCCCAATCCATGTGTGTGTGCATGTGTTTGGGATCAGTCACTGCTCTTGACCAGATTTTTTTTATCGAAGCTGAAGTGACACAATTGGCCTTCCTGATCCAAGGATCCTGGTATGGATCCTCTTTCTGTTAGGGAGTTGGATCCTGCCCAAGTCGCTGATATGAGGGCTTTGGGGTGGACAGGATCAGGCTCGGCTCATGCTTTTCCAGCTCAACAGGTCTGTTGACAGTCAAAGTCTAGATCTAACTGGGCCAAGGTGCTATAAGGGGGCCAAGAACCAACCGTCTTGAGCCTTAAAGTATAAGGCACCATGAGTAGAGAGGTGAAAGCTGGTAGTTTGAGAAACTGGCTGTCATTTGCTCGGAGGTTTATTCGGCATTGGCACAGGCCTTGATTTCAAGGAATTTGGGTTCTCACCTGTTCCAGAAGCCAGCATTGTTTTCAAAATTCTGAGGCACAATGTTGGACAGATAGAATGTTTCTGCCATGGCTTGCTGCAGAAGAGAAAAAAAGCACAGCACTGGATTATAATAAACTTAGATGCAAAGGGCAAAAGCTTTGCAAACTTGTTTGAGAGGAATGTGGGTTAATCAGGCTGACTTGATGAGTATCAAGGTAAGAACACTACTGATTAGTCTTCATACTGTGACAACCTTAGCATTCCAGCTTTCTTTGTTTGTTAAGGAAGGTTAATTCGATTTGAGAGTAATAAGCACGAATATTTGACACTGTAACACTGGTTAGTTTTAGCACAAACTGATCACTAGACTTAATGACAAAACTAAACCAAATGTAGAAAGTAGTTAATAAAAAGGAGCAGGAGTAGGCCATTCGGCCCATCGAGCCTGCTCTGCCATCCAATATGGTCATGGTTGATCATCCAATTCAGTCCTCTGTTTCCACTTTCTCCCCATACCCTTTGATCCCTTTAGCCCTAAGAACTATATCCAATGACTTCTTGAAAACATTCAATGTTTTGGCCTCAATCGCTTTCTGTGGCAGAGAATTCTACAGGCTCACCACTCTCTGGTTGAAGAAATTTCTCCTCATCTCAGTCTTAAATGGCCTATCCGGTATCCTTAAACTATGAAGCCTGGTTCAGGACTCCTGGTCATTGGGAATATCCTTCTTGCATTTATTCTGTCTAGTCCTGTTAGAATTTTTATAGGCTTCTATGATGGCCCCTTTGTTCTTCTAAACTCCAGTCAATATACTCCAATCTCTCTTCATACATCAGGCCTGCCATCCCAGCAGTCACTCGGAGATAGCAAGAACTGCCAATGCTGGAGTCAGAGTCAATACAGTGTGGAGCTCGAGGAACACAGCAGGTCAGGCAGCATCAGAGGAGCAGGAAAGTCAACATTTTGGGTTTACACCCCTCGTCACCACTCTCCCACTGCAACCCACTGATGATCTCCTCCACCCTGAAGCTCTTCGACCACATAATGAAACAAACCATTTACTACAGCCACTTCTCCTTTCTCAGTCCTGATGAAGGGTGTAAACCCGAAACATCAACTTTCCTGCTCCTCTGATGCTGCCTGACCTGCTATGTTCCTCCAGCTCCACACTGTGTTGACATCCCAGGAATCACTCTGGTAAATATTTGTTGCACTCCCGCCATTGCCAGAACATCCTTCCTCAGGTAAGGAGACCAAAACTGCAAAACTGCAATACTCCAGGTGTGGTCTTACCAAAACCCTGTACGATTGCAGCAAAACAATCCTGCTCCTGTATTCGAATCCTCTCACTACGAAAGGCCAACATACTATTTGCTTTCTTCACCGCCTGCTGCGCCTTCAAGTTTACTTTTAGTGACTGGTGCACAAGGACAAACGGGTTTCAGTGCATCTCCCCCTCTTCCCACTTTATCGCCAATCAGATAATAATCTGCCTTGCTGTTTTTGCTACCAAAGTGCATAACCTCATATTTAACCACATTAAGCTTCGTCCTTCATACTTTTGCCAACTTACTCAACTTGTCCAAGTCACACTGAAGTATCTCTGCATCCTCCTTACAGCTCAGCCTCCCACCCAACTTTGCGTCATCTGCAAACTTGGAGATATTACATTTAGTTCCCGCATCTAAATCATTAATACGTACAGTGAATAGCTGCATTACAAGCACTACTTCCTGCAGTACCCTACCAGTTATGGGCAGCACTGGGAAAAGGACCAATGTACTCCTTCTCTGCTTCCTGTCTGCCAACCAGTTCTCTGTCCATGTCAGTACACTACTCCCAATTTCACACACTTTATTTTTACAGGGTGTTTGGTACACTTGCCTTTCTTAGTCAGTGCATTGAGTACAGGAGTTGGGAGGTCACGTTGCGGCTGTACAGGACATTGGTTAGGCCACTCTTGGAATACTGCGTTCAATTCTGCTCTCCCTGCTATGGGAAACATATTGTGAAACTTGGAAGGGTTCAGAAAAGATTTATAAGGATGTTGCCAGTGTTGGAGCATTTGAGCTATAGGGAGAGGCTGAACAGACTGGGGCGATTTTCCCTGGAGCATCGGAAGCTGAGGGGTGACCTTATAGAGGTTTATAAAATCATGACAGGTATGGATAGGGTGAATGGCCAAGGTCTTTTGCCCAGATTAGGGGGGTCCTAAAACAGACAGCATAGGTTTAAAGTGAGAGGGGAACAATTTAAAAGGGACCTAAGGGGCAACATTTTCATGCAGAAGGTGGTGCGTATATGGAATGAGCTGCTAGAGGAAGTGATGGAGGCTGGTACAATTACAACATTTAAAAGGCATCTGGATGGATATGTGAAGAGGAAGGGTTTAGAGGGATATGGGTCAATGGCTGGCAAATGGGGCTAGATTAATTTAGGATGTCTGGTTGGCATGGACCAGTTGGACCGCAGGGTCTGTTTTCATGCTGTACATCTCCATGACTGTTATGAAGTTGTGTAGAGAAATCGTGAATTGGAAGGCAGGAAGCTGGAATTTGTTTGTTAAAAAGTCATAAGGGAGAACAATGCGTGGTCCCTTTAAGAGATAAAGTGCTTTTCTAAGCTTGTCTGTATGTAGCTGAAGATGTACAGTCAGTTCTGAAATTGAAATTTGTGTCAATTGGCTGTGTGAGTGGAAACCTTAGGCTTGTTTTGATGTTTTGAATCTGCCAACTAATTTAAAGCATGCACTTAGCAACTGAAAGCCAATTGAATTTAGATCTGATTGCTTCGACAACCTCGGACCAAAGCTATTGTAAGAAAATTGACATGTCATCCAAGATATATAAGGAGAGGATTTTTGCAAACTGCCATCTAACAAATAAACATGTAGCTCTCACATGAAATCACTAGGGAAGCACATCTTATCCATAAAAGGTAACACGGCACTTCTAGCTAAGAGTCTTCATAGAGAAAACATCCCTGACAGCAGGATCAGCGGAAGAAAGGTGCTTATGACTTGACAACAGCAGAAGAAAGGCATTTATAACTGGAGACACAGTGGAGAAGGCAGAGCGCTCCAGAAGACACATTCTGTGTGGACTTTGAGAGATTAAGTTTTAATTTTTTTTTCTTACTACTTGGGTTATATAAGTGGGGCTCGTGTTTATTGGCATAGCATACCAGTAGAATTTTGTTCAGTTAGGGAATATTTAGGAGTTGAGGGGAATTGTTTGGTGTATTAGCAGTTCTGTTAATTTGTTCGCTGTTAGGATTAAATAAATAAATTGCTACTTGCTACTTTTAAACTGAATATCAGGGATTTCCTTTCAGTTAAACTCCTCTCCTCAGTAACAATGACTCCATACTAATCCCTCATGCGAGAATTTATCAAAAGTCTCCTGAAAGTGCAAGTAAACCACATCCACTGATATCTGCTCATCAACACTATCAGTTATATTCTCAGGAAATTCCAGTAGATTTGTCAAGAATAATCTTCATTTCATAAACCTATATATATTTAATATTTCATAAACCAAAATATATATTTAATTGGTTTGCCATCTCTTTGTTCCCCTTTATAACTTCCCCTTTATCTGACTGTATGGGACCCACATTTATCCTGACCGATATTTCTGTCTTCACATATCTATAGTAACTTTTAGTCAGTTTGTATGTTCCCCACAAGCCTGCTCTCGTACTCTATTTCCCCATCTTTGTACTCCTTTGCTGAAATAAAAACCGCTCCCAATCCTCAGGTCGGCTGCTTTTTTTGGTCAATTTGTATGCCCTTTCCTTGGATTTAATATTATTCCTAATTTTCCTTGTAAGCCACGGTCTGGCCATCTTTCCCATTTTATTTCTGTGCCAGACAGGAATGGGCAATTACTGCAGTTCCTTCATGCGTGTAACTGCTTATCACTGCCTTTCCACCGTCATCCCCTTAAGTAATACTCACCAATTTATCAAAATGACCTTGTGCCTCAGATCATTGCGGTTTCCAACATTTACATATCTAAAATGGTATTCTGCTGCACAATATTCCAACTCTTCAGAGAGTTGCGATCAGTCTGCCAGTTCAGTAAGGATTTTGTGAACCTATATCCTATAGTCTCTGTAACTTTAATGTCTTGTTATAGACTGGAGGCCGTCTTAACTTTCATAATCCTCACACAAGATACAATAGGGCAGATGGCAAAAAGCTTTATCTCAGATGTAGGCAGTATTAGTGTTGGGAATGAAAGGGTATTCAGAATTTAATGGTTAGTGAGCAATTAAAATCAGGAGTACTCAAGGCTGGAATCAGAGCTGTGCTAATAGCCGGAAGGTTGCAGGGGTGGAGGAGATTAATAAGATATGGAGGGGACAAGGTCATGGAGAGCTTTAAAAACAAGGATAAGAATTTTAATAAGGCAGCGTCATCCTTACATCCACAAAAACAACTGAAAAAGCAGCAACAAATTCCTCAGCCTATTGCCCTTTTGGGGAAGTGCTTCAGTGTGACAAACCTGGGGACTGAGGAGTGGTGGAATTAGTTACTCGCTGTTTCAACACTGCCATCTTGTGACGGGTAATTGCTACAACAGCGTCTTCTTGTTGAAAATGACACTGGCCACCCGGAAAGGACTTTAGTTTGCAGATAACAATGTCATCTCTGCTCTCTCGGAAGGGAATCCTCGCTTAACGCCCTTGCGAAGCACGCTGATGAATTAGTCTTGGCCTCAATCTCAAGAAGACTCAAGTCCTTTAGCAACCCGTCCCAGGGTAAGTACCAATACATCCCTCCTTTAAGATTGATGGAGGGATCCTCCCAAAAGCTGGACATGTCCCGTCACTGGGAAGCTACCTCATCTCACACTGACATCGATGTGGTAATTCAATACTGCATTCAATCTGTGAGAGCCTTCTTCAGTTGCCTAAGAATAAGGCAGTCATCCTCCCACTCTTCTATATGGCTCCAAAACTTGGTTGACACACAGATGCCACCTCAAGGACCCTGAAAAGTACCATTGATGCAGTTTGAGAAGGATACTCAGCAAAGCTGGGAGCTCAGGCATACTAACATCAGCATCCTTGAAGCGGCCAATAGCACCAGCATCAATGCCATGATCATTAAAACCTACCTGGGTTTTGAATACCAACGCAAATCTTCCTCACCAGCTCAAGGAAGGCACTGCTGAGAGAAGGACAATGGAAGCACTTCAAAGGCTGAGGTTGTTGATTTGCTTGCCCTTGTTCTTGTTCAGACGTTTCATCACCATGCTAGGTGACATCACCAGTGCAGCCTCCGATGAAGCGATGCTCTTCTACTCTGCTTGGAATTTATACTGTCTGGTCCATTATGGTGAGTAGTGTCATTTCCAGCTTTGATCTGTATGGGTTTGTATATGGGGTCCAATTCTATGTGGTTGTTGATTGCATTACGGGTGCAGAGCCATGCCTCTAGGAAGTTCCGTGCGTGTCTATGTTTGGTTTGGGCTATTATGGTTACCCTGTCCCAGTTAAACTGATGGCCTTCATTGTCTGAGCGTACCAATGTTAAGGAGAGTTCGTTGTGCTGTTTTGCTGTAGCTGATGTTCATGTATTCCGATGGATAGTTTCCTTCCTGTCTGTCCGATGTAATGTTTATGGCAGTCATTGCATGGTATTTTGTAAACCACGTTGGTTCTGCATGTTGTGGGAATGGGGTCTTTAATCCTTGTAAGTGTTTGTCATAGAGTGGCTTTGGGCTTGTGTGCCACCATGATTCCTAGTGGTCTTAGGAGTCTTGTTATCAGTTCAGATATGTTCTTGATGTAGGGCAGTGTGGTCAATGTTTTAGGGTGTACTGTGTCCTCTCGGTGTTGTCTGTGTAGTAGGCATAAACGGATGAAGTTGCAGGGATATCCGTTCAAGGCCAAAACACAACATGCCATCTGACAAACTATAATCCCCACACTACACAGAATGAACAAAAGGGATAACCTGAACACATCAGAGAGAAAAGCACTAGATAAATTCAAGAAAAACAGGAACATTATAATCCTACCAGCAGACAAAGGCTACATGACATTATGAACAAACCAGACTACGTTAAGAAAGCACAGGCATTGCTCGCAGATACAATCACTTACCAACAGGTGGCAACAGACCTAACACCACAGTTAGGTAATAGGATCACCCAGACACTGAACAGACTAAAGGATGTAGGGCAGATAACCGAGACAGAGTACATGAGAATGAAACCATAAGGTACGAACACCCCATCACTTCTGTGAACTTCCTAAAGTACACAAACCAGACATCCCCCTCAGACCCATTGTTTCCCTACCAGGCACACCTTCACACAAACTGGCCAAGGACCTACAACAGAGATTGAAACACCTAGCAGACGGATCACATCATCCTATCCACTCAACCCAAGATTTCCTCAATACCCTTAGGAACATTAAAATCAGCGACGACAAGATTATAGTATTTTTGACGTCACAGCTTTATTCATATCAATCGACATCCCACTAGCTGAAGAAACAATGGCCACATTACTAGAGGAAGCAGCAACGCAGACCAGCAGCTCCATCAGTAATGACAACTTACTTAAACTACTAGACCTGTGCTTCACCATACACTTCGTCTTTAATAGTCAGATATACAAACAGATCAACAGTATACTAATGGGGTCACCCATCTCAGGACTCATTGCAGAAGCAGTCATGCAAAGACTGGAACACACTACCCTACCCTGCATTCAACCTAAACTGTGGATCCAGTACTTGGACCACACATTTGTCATTATTAAATGCAACAAATTAGAAGAGACCCACCACTTCATCAACAGCATATTCACAGGGATTAAATTCACAAGGGAAGAAGAAAACAACAATCAGCTTTTGTTTCTGGATGTTAAAGATGAGCGTATGACCAACGGGGAGTTCCAAACCTCAGAATACAGAAAAGCAACCCACACTGATCAAATCCTCAACTTCCACAGCAACCACCCCAACATCCACAAACAAAGCTGCATTAGGACCCAATTTAAATGGGCCAGGACACACTGCAACACTCGAACTACGCAGGAAAGAGGAAGAGCACCTACACAAAATCCTTGCTATAAACGGATATCCCCACAACTTCATCCGCAGATGCCTACCAAACAGACAACAATAGGAGGACACCATACGCCCCAACACACTGCCACACTGCCCTACATCAAGAATATTGGAACTGACAACAAGACTCCTGAGACCAGTAGGAATCATGGTGGCCCACAAGCCCAAAGCCACTCTATGACATACACTTACAAGGATTAAAGACCCCATTCCCACAACATGCAGAATCAACATGGTTCACAAAATACCATGCAACGACTGCCACAAACATTACATCGGACAGACAGGAAGGAAACTAGCCATCGGAATACATGAACATCAACTAGCAGCAAAAAAGCGTGATGAACTCTCCTTAATATCAGTACACTCAGACAATGAAGGCCATCAGTTTAACTGGGACGGGGTAACCATAGTAGCCCCAGCCAAACATAGGCACGCATGGGAATTCCTAGAGGCATGGTTCTCCACCCGTAATGCAATAAACAAACATATAGAATTGGACCCTATATTCAAACCCATACAGATCAAAACCGGAAATGACACTACTCACCGTAACAGACCAGACAGTATTAACCAGACAGAGTAGAATAACATCACTTCATCGGAGGCCTCACTGATGATGTCACCTAGTATGGTAATAAAATGTCTGAACGAGAACAAGACAGCTCGGAGAACAAGTCAACAACCTCACCCGCAACCCGAGCTACAGATCTTTGCTAAAACTTTAAACATTTCAAAGGTTCCCTGTAGGCCTCCCTGAAGAAATGCAATGCAGAAACCGACTTGGTGGAGACTCCTGCATGAAGAGGCACAATTCTTTGAGAATACCCATCGGCAGGAGGCAGTTAGGCAAAGGAGCAGGAGAAAGGATTGGCAATGATCCCAAGGCCAAGGACCGCTTTCACCTCCTGGGAACAGCTGTGAGACGTGCGGTCGGAGATGTGGCTCTAGGATCGGGCTCATCAGCTACAGAAGGACGCACAGAATCCATGAGCAGTGACATGGGGTTTCCCCAGTGGACAATCAGACTTATTTGCAAGTGGTTACCGACAACCACCACTACCGCAGCATCACACTGCCCCATTTTATTTCAGCCATTCAACTCCTCACCCTGACATTAAATATCACCATGGCTGATTATCCAACTCAGCATCCTTGATCCCACTTTCACCCCATACCCTTTGATCCTTTTAGCCTAAGAACTACATCTAGTTCCTTCTTGAAAACATTCCATGTTTTGATATCAACTGTTTTCTGTGGCAATGAATTCCACTCTCTGGGTAACGAAACGTCTCCTCATCTAAGTCCTAAATGGCCTTTCTCATATCGTTCAACTGATACTCCTAGTTCTGGACTCCCTGGTCATCAGTAACATCTTTCCTACATTTATCCTGTCTTGTCCTGTTAGAATTTTATCGGTTTGGAAAGTCTATTTGGTAACAGGAAAAGCATTTACATAACGAATGAGTTGTTTGTTTGGTCTCTTTTCTCTCTCAGGCTGATCTAAATGTTTCCCTGACAACATGGAACATTGACTCCATCTATATTCCCCGTTACCTCGAGAAGGTAGCCAGCATAATCAAAGACCCCTCCCGCCCTGGTTATATTCTCTTCCAGCCTTTAGTTTGAAAATATGTACCAATAGATTCAAGAACAGCTTTTTCCCCGCTGTTATCAGACTTTTGAATAGACCTCTTAAATGTTAATTGTGCTCTCTCTCTCCCCGGCTGTAACACTGTATTCTGCACTCTGTTCTGCTACCCCACTGCATTTTGTACAATACAATCTGCCTGTATAGCATGCAAAGCAACACTTTTCACTCTGTCTCAACCCATGACAACAATAAATCAACCAATTAATCAATGGAGGGAATGAAGTCCCACACATAATCAGAAAGGAAACTCCTCAATCTATCAAGACAGAAACAGAAGACAGAGTTGCTGTAAGTCCCGAGCAGAGAACATTTCTGTCGATGATACTGCATTAGTCGCCCAGGTAGAAGATTAGTTCCAAAGGCTCAGAGATCCTCTGTTCCACGTCTGTCATAATCTCCCTTGCCATCATTGTGACGAAAACTATGTTTATGGGGCAGGGCGTTGAGTCTCTGCCTGTCATCAGACTATAACTCACAAAAAGGCAATCAGTCAGCAAATTCTGCAGCCTTAGATCTACTAGTGACAGATCACCTTTGTCTTGATGAAACGTTCAGCTGGAAAGGCAGCAACTAACTTTGGCCAACTAACAAAAACCGACATGGGAAATCAAGAACCTGTCCTGCAGGACAAGACGTTCATCTACAGGACCTATTTGTGGTATACATGGATTTAAGTAAGGCGTTTGATAAGGTTCCCCATGGTAGGCTCATGCAGAAGGTAAGGAGGCATGGGACAGGGGGAAATCTGGCAGATTGGATTCAGAATTGGCTGACCCTTAGAAGACAAAGGGTGGTAGTGGACGGAAAATATTCAACATGGTGCTCAGTTACGAGTGAGGTACCACAAGGATCTGTTCTGGGTCCTCTTCTATTTGTGATTTTTGTAAATGATTTGGATGAAGGAGTGGAAGGGTGGATTAGTAAGTTCGCGGACAACACGAAGGTGGGTCGAGTTGTGGACAGTGCAGAGGGCACTGTCTAGGTTACAAAGGGACATTGATAGGATGCAGAGCTGTGCTGAGAAGTGGCAGATGGCGTTTAACCCTGAAAAGTGTGAGGTGATTCATTTTGGAAGGATAAACTTGAAAGCAGAATACAGGGTTAACAGAAAGATTCTCGGCAATGTGGAGGAGCAGAGGGATCTTGGGGTTCATGTCCACAGTTCCCTGAAAGCTGTCACCCAGGTGGATAGAGTTGTTAAGAAGGCGTATGGTGTGTTAGCTTTCATTAATAGAGGGATTTATTTCAAGAGCCGTGAAGTTATGCTCCAGCTGTATGAAAGCCTGGTTCGGCCCCATCTGGAGTATTGTGTCCAGTTCTGGTCGCCTCATTACAGGAAAGATGTGGAAGTGTTGGAAAAGGTGCAGAGAAGATTTACCAGGATGTTTCCTGGAAAGAAGGGAAGGTCTTATGAGGAAAGGTTGAGAGAGCTAGGGCTTTTCTCTTTAGAACGAAGAAGGATGAGAGGTGACTTGATAGAGGTGTTCAAAATGATCAGAGGTATAGATAGAGTAGACAGCCAGAGACATTTTCATAGGGTGGAGGTAGCTATTACGAGGGGGCATAGTTTTAAAGTGAGTGGAGGTAGATACAGGGGAGACGTCAGAGGTAGGTTCTTTACTCAGAGAGTGGTCGGGGTGTGGAATGCATTGCCAGAGAGGGTAGTGGAGTCGGCCTCGTTAGGGGCATTTAAGCGGCTACTAGATAGGCATATGGATGATAGTATAAGGTAGGGGTGGAGGTTAGATAGACCTTCGGATTAGGGTAAATGTTCGGCACAACATTTGGGCCAAAGGGCCTGTATTGTGCTGTACTGTTCGATGTTCTATATCTTCTGCACATTGCTTTGTGCAGCAAACCCTACACAACTTACACCTGCCAGATCAAAGGCTCAATAAATTTCAACCCCATTGTCTATGTTACCCTGCTGTTAACATATGGAAAGCCAAAGTCATCAATAAAGCAATCCATTCTCAGGCAAATATGCTCAGCATGCTAGAGATAATCAAAATCGGCTTGGGCACAAGGATAGAAAATGGCATTAACCCCAGAAACAGCAATGTCATATCGCCTAGCTAAGGCAAATATCTTTTAGTGATCCAAGGTAATGGAGAAATATTGGCTGGGACTTTGCAAAGGAGCAGGATGCAGTGGCTCAGTGGTTAGCACTGCTACCTCACAGCGCTGGGGACCTGAGTTCGATGCCAGCCTTGGGCGACTGTCTGTGTAGAATTTACTCATTGTCTCTGTGGGCGGTGCTCCTGTTTCCTCGTACAGTCCAAAGATGTGCAAGTTAGGTGGATTGGCCATGCTAAATTGCCCACAGTTTTTAGGGTGGGAAATGCAGGGATGGGGTCTGGGTGGGATGCTCTTCAGAGAGCTAGAGTGGACTGATGGGCTGAATGGCCTGCTTCCACACTACAGGGATTCTATGAGAGCTGATGGACATAGTAAACTTAGATTTTCAGAAGACTTTTGATAAAAGCCCCCACAGGAGGCTGGTTCAAAAAAATAAAGCATATGGGATAGGAGAGAAATGGACTGGCATGGATGAATGATTGGCTAACAGACAGAAAACAGAGAGTAGGAATACATGGGTCATTCTCATGTTGGCAGACAATATATATTAATGATTTGAAGGTGGCGATCAAATGTGGTACTTCCGAATTTGTTGATGATACAAAGCTAACTGGGAATGTGTGTTGTCAGGAAGATGTAAAACGGCTTCAGGAAGACTTGAATGGGCTTAATGACTGGGCAAGTACATAGCAGATGGAATGTAATGTGGAAAAATGTGAGGTCATTCACTCTGGTAGGGCAAACCAATATGCACAGTATTTTATAAATGGCAAAAGGTTGGAAAGTGTAGGTGCAAAAAGAGAGCTAGGTGTCCTTGTAGATAAGTCACTGAATGCTAACACATGGATGCAACAAGTTATTAGGATGGCTGATGGAATGTTAGCCTTTACAATGAGATGGGGGTCAGTTAACTCCTTGGCTGGTTGGCTGTTTTAAGATGCAGAGTGATTCCAACAGCACAGATTCAATTCCCACACTAGCTGAGGTTACCATGAAGGACTCTCCTTCTCAGTCTCTCCCTTGCCTGAGGTGTGGTGACCTTGAGGCTAAACCATCACCAGTCATCTCTCCCTCTCTCTCTCTCTAATGAGAGAGCAGCCCCATGGTCTGCTTTAATGATGGTGACTTTACTTTTTACTACAAGTGTACTTGTGTACAGGAATAGTGAAGTCTTGCTTCAACTGTATGAGAGTTGGTTAGACTGCACCTGGAGTAGTGTACGCAGTTTTGGTCACCTGATCTCATTGCCATTGAGGGAGTACAAAGAAGGTTCACGAGACCTGTTCTCGGGATGGAAGGACGGTCCTATGAAGAGATATTCGGCAAACTGCGGCTGTATTCTCTCGGGTTTCAAAGGAGAAGTAATCTTATTGAAATCTACAAAATACTTAACGTGACAGACAGAGTAGTTGCAGGTAAGATTCTTCCCCTCCTCAGGGAGTCTAAAACTAGGGATTTCGCTTTAAAAATAAGAGGGGGGAGGGGGGAATGCCATTTACGTCCAAGATTGGGAGATTTTTTTTAACTCAGAGGGTTGTGAACTTTTGAAATTCTCTACCACACAGGGCTGTGTAGGTTCAGTCTTTGAGCATAGTTTAATAGAGATTGATAGATTTCTGATTATCGGGGGGGTGTACAGGATTATGGGAATGGGGTGGGTTAAAGGTATTGAAGCGTCTGATCAGCCATTGAATGGTGGGGCAAGCTCAATGGACTGAATGGGCAGCTCCTGTTCCTGTGAGACCTTCCGAGGAGTTTCTTCACCTTCCACACTCACACACACATTAAGAAAACACTCTTGTCCTTTCCTTCCTTACCGCTGAGAACTTGTTGTCTCCTGCTGGAGCCATGTGACCACGGCTCCATCCGCTGCGGATGTAGTCTTCGTTCGTCGCACTGAACAGTGGCGGAATGTTGGGATCTGGCTTAAACTTGCAGTGCTTCCGATCTGCTTCCCCTGTGTCAAGACGCATCCCAAAGTGAACACACTCTTACTGTTAGCACTGGGCCTTTCAGCACCTCTCAGGTTTTCTCCTGAGAACTATTACTAAGCAAGAAATGATCAAGACATTCTGCCCAGCTCCACACCTCCAATCTGGCAACAAGAGGTGAAGACCCTGAGCTTTCGCTAACCGGAAGGGGACAGCCTTAAGGTAATTGGCAAAAGAACCACAGGCAGGAAAGAGGAGAAGCCTTCCCCCTCCCCGCCACCACCTTTTAAATAATTGTGCACAGTTTTAGACCTACATCTATATCTCAGGAAGGATGTATTGGCCCTGGAGCGGGTTCAGAGGAGGTTCACGAGAATGGTCCCAGGAATGAAAGCTTAACTATGAGGAAAGTTTGAGGACTTTGGGTATACACTCGATGGAGTTTAGAAGGATGAGGGGAGATCTAATTGAAACTTACAGAATACTGAATGGCCTGGACAGAGTGGACATTGGGAAGATGTTTCCATTGGTAGGAGAGACTAGGATTTGAGGGCACAGCCTTAGAGTAAAGGGAAGACCTTTTAGAACGGAGATAAGGAGAAATTTCTTCAGCCAAAGTGTGGTGAATCCATGGAATTCACTGCCACAGAAGGCTGTGGAGGCCAGGTCATTGAGTACATTTAAGATGGAGATAGATAGGTTCTTTGAGAAATTTATCAGCCATGAATGAATCGCAGAGCAGACTGAATGGCCTAATTTCTGCTCCTATGTCTTATGGCATTATGGTCTTAAAATCGAAAAAGAGCCATTTAAATTCTTGAAAATATGCAGAAATGCTTTTCAAAAGAAATAGCACAATCCCCGGTGGGTCTCCTGTGTTCTACTGTTCTCAAGTTTTGTAATTCCAGAGGAAAGTGGGGAGAAGATGAAAATGATCTTGCACTATGTGGAAAAGACTCCACCTCATTTCTGGAGTTCAGCTCTTTGATCCATGTTTGGCTTTCATTCATCTTCCCCTTGAATTCTCGACAATTCAAAAATCTGTCTAACTCAGTCTTGAGTATATTTAGTTTTCTAGCCTCCACTGCTCTCTGGTGGAAGGAATCCCAAAGACTAATGACAATCCGGAAAAAAAACTCTCCTCATCTCTAAATTAAATGGAGATTAAATTATTTGTAAACAATATCACCTCGTTCTAGATTCTCCCATGAGGGGAAACATCTTCTCAGCATCTACCCTGTGAAGCCTCCCCAATATTGTACAAGATCACCTCTCATTCTCCTAAACTCCAATGAATGTAGGCCCCACCTACTGAAGCTTTCCTCATAAGATAAGCTCTTCCGAGAATCGAGCAAATGAAACTGAGGGCGGCACGGTGGCTCAGTGGTTAGCACTGCTGCCACACACACGGGTTCGATTCCATCCTCGGGCAACTGTCTGTGCAGGGTTTGCACACTCGCCCCATGTCTGCTCTGGGTGCTCTGGTTTCCTCCCACAGTCCAAAGGTGTGCAGGTTAGGTGGAATGGCCAAGCTAAATTGCCCATAGTGTCCAGGGATGAGCATGCTAGGTGAGGTAGCCAGAGTTAGAGAGCTAAGGGTGGGTCTGGGTGGGATGCTCTTTAGAGGGTTGGTGTGATGGGCCGAATGACCGCTTTCTGCACGGTCAGG
Source organism: Rhincodon typus (assembly GCF_021869965.1). Taxonomy (NCBI): domain Eukaryota; kingdom Metazoa; phylum Chordata; class Chondrichthyes; order Orectolobiformes; family Rhincodontidae; genus Rhincodon; species Rhincodon typus. The sequence continues at coordinate 10,494,699 of NC_063333.1, forward strand.
ATTCTGTGATTCTAACCATCCCCAAACTGCCACCAATGTAAGTATAACCCTCCATAAACAAGGAGACTGACACTGTACACAATTCAAGCCTGATACTCTGTTCATCCTGTCAAATCTCTAAGCTGGTGACTGAAATTATTTTATGCTTCATTTGCACCTCCCCCTCCTGGAGCTTTGAATAGTCTGGGTCATCTTTGTCAAACGCTGTGCAGAACAGCAACTTTGTAGAGATAGAGAATGAGGAAGGTACAGTGCAGAAGGTTGGGGAATGATTAGTCACCCGGCTTATAACAATAGTATAAACATGAGGCAAAAACATCAAGAGATTTGTACCTTGCAGCTTTCCTTTTGTAATATGCTCGAGAACCCATCGAGGAGTCCGCTTAGCCTGATCATACGATGATACATGATTGGTGCAATGGCGTACATCTGTGCCTGTCACAGGCAAGCCATACTTTTCTATCAAATTATCCTTTATATGCTCTGTGAAAAGAGATGTTGTCAGTTGTGAGCATCAGTCAAAGAGACAGACATTAATACGTAACAATTTTTAAATAAACCATATCGACTGACAACTAGAGTGACATTAGTACTACACAGATACCTACCAATTACCTTCTTTATTTTCAATGGATAATCAACTTTATAATAGAGTATTATGACTACAATGTTTGCACTGATAACAGAGCCTTTTTAATTATATATTAACATTGAGCATAGTGGGAAGTGAGTGGCAAAGCTGCCTAACATTTATCATGTGGTTATTACAGCTCCTGTCTCACATGTGCTAAACAGGGCACAGGACAATTTTTAAACTTAATTTATGGAGTTGTGGGTGTCCTTGGGAAGGCTAGTACTTATTATGTATCCGTGAGTGCCCTTGAGAAGGTGGTAATGAGTCAAGCCAATCCATGTCATGCAGATCCAGCCACAGGCCTGTTAGAGATGCAGTTCCACGTTTTTAACCCAATATTGAAGGAATGGAGATGTATTTCCATGTCAGGGTGGTGTGGGACCTGGATGGGCACTTGCAGATGGTGGCATGCCCATGTAACAGATATCTTTAGACCATAAGACGTAAGAGCAGAAATGGGCCATTCGGGCCATTGAGTTTGCTCTGCAATTTGATCATGGCTGGTATGTTACTCAATCCCATTCTCTTGCCTTCTCCCTGTAACCCTCAATCGCCTTACCAATCAAAAACCTACCTATCTCTGTCTTAAATACAGGTATTTCTGCTAAAACGCCTGTTTCGTTAACGCGCATTGGCTGTAACAAAATTGATGAATTGTGGATGCTGTTTGGATAATGCAAACTTTCTGCTGTACAGGTATAACGATTTTCTATAGCACAAGGTCACACAAGAACAAATCTATCATGTTATAGAACTACCTGTACACTCAATGACTTGGTCTCCCACTTGGCCTCTGCTGCAATGAGTTCCACAGAGTCACACCTCTGGTGAAGAAATTACTTGTCATCTCAGTTCTAAAGGGTTGTACCTTCCTTCTGAGGCTGTGCCCTCAGGTCCTAGTTTCTCCTGCTAATGGAAACATCTTTTCCACATCCACTCTATCTAGTCCACTCAGTATTCTGTAAGTTTCAATCAGATTCCTCCTCATTCTTCTAAACTCCATTAGGTACAGATACAGAATCCTCAACTGCTCTTCACATGACAAGCCCTTCATGCCTGAGATCATTGTTGTAAACCTCCTCTGGAACCCCTCCAAAATCAGCATATCATTCCTTAGATACAGGCCCAAAACTGATTACAATATTCAAAACATGGTCTGATCAGAGCCTTATACAACCTGAGCAGTACATTTCTGTTGTTCAGATCTAGATCTGGTTCACCTGGGACACTGTCTCTCTGGGACTGTGCTCTCTTAGGTCAGACAATGAGAAGAGATTAGGCTGTAGGAATCAGGTATATTAATTCCCATTGAGTGTTTCACAAGCATGTTATTTTTATATTCTCTCATGGGATGTGGGCATCACTGACTGGGTCAGCATTTATTGTCTGTCCTGAACTGCCTTTGAGAAGGTGGTGGTGAGCTGCCTTTTTGAACCACTGCAGTCCACATGCTGTAGGTAAACCCACAATGCCCATAGGGAGGAAGTTCCAGGATTTTAACCCAGCGACAATGAAGGATTGGTGATATATTTCCAAGTCAGAATGGTGAGTGGTTTGGAAGGGATCTTGCAGGCGGTGGTGTTCCCATGCGTCTGCTACTGTTGTCCTTCTAGATGGAAGTGGTCGTGGATTTGTAAGATGCTGTCTATGGTTCTTAGGTGAATTTCTGCACACACTGCTACTGCAGACCCTCAATGATGGAGGGCGTGCTTGTGGATGTGGTGCTAATCAAGTGGACTGCTTTGTCCTGGATAGTGTCAAGCTTCTTGAGTTTTGTTGGAGCTGCACTCATTCAGACAAGTGGGGAGTATTCTATCACACTCCTGACTTGTGCCTTGTAGATGGCGGACAGGCTTTGAGGAGTCAGGAGGCGAGTTACTCGCCGCAGTTTCCCTAGCCTCTGACCCGCTTTTGTAGCCACAGTTTTTCTGTGGCGAGTCCAGTTCAGTTTCTGGTCAATAGGAATCCCAGGATAACAACACCACTAGGCCATCATCAAGCGGTCACCAGGCCCCTTCTTTTTTGTGGCTTCTTTGTGTCTATGTTTTGCTTGGGAACACTCTTGAGGCACCTAGAGATTGTTTCAATGCAATGTAGAGGCCGTGGTTAATTTTCTGGGGAGGCAGGCTCAAATCCCACTCTGGCAATTGGTGCTATTTAAATGTGAGAAAATCTGAAATTACTAAAGTGGTTCATGTAATGGTGATGAGAAAAATGATCATCTGGTTCACTAATGTACTTTAGGGAAGGAAACGGCTATCCTTACTTGGCCTAGCCTACATGTGACTCAGTGTTTTGACTCTTATTTGCCCTCTGGGCAATTGGGGATGGTTCATAAATGTTTTATCCAGTGACACCCAAATCCCATAAATGAGTATTAATGAATAAATAACAGGCAAGTTGACAATAGTGACACCGGGCCTCAGGTAAAATACTTGGATTACATCTACACCCCACCCTCACATCCAGGATTGGACCAGCAAACTTCACCCTACCCCACCACAACCTCACACCCACCAACTTCACATGGGACCATCCCATTCCCCCATATAGGATTGGACCTGCCCATTATCCCCCACATCCAGGATTGGACCTGGCCATTACACCCACCCCTCCCCCCTCATCCAGGATTGGACCTTCCTGTTCCCACCCCATCCAGGATTGGACCTGCCCGTTACCCCACCCCCACATCCAGAATTTCACAGATGCTGCCAGACCTGCTGAACTTTTCCAGCATAACAGATAGCAAGGTGTAGAGCTGGATGAACACAGCAGGCCAAGCAGCATGAGAGGAGGAGGAAAGCTGACGTTTCGGGCCGAGACCCTTGATGGGGGGATGGTTCTGAAATAAATAGGGAGAGAGGGGGAGGCGGATAGAAGATGGATAGAGGAGAAGATAGGTGGAGAGAAGACAGGCAGGTCAAAAAGGCGGGGATGGAGCCAGTAAAGGTGAGTGTAGGTGGGGAGTTAGGGAGGAGATAGATCAGTCCAGGGACGACGGACAGGTCAAGGGGGTGGGATGAGGTTAGGAGGTAGGAGATGGGGTGGGGCTTGAGGTGGGAGGAGGGGATAGGTGGGAGGAAGGACAGGTTAGGGAGGCGGGGATGAGCTGGGCTGGTTTTGGGATGCGGTAGGGGGAGGGGAGATTTTGAAGCTTGTGAAGTCCACGTTGATACCACTGGGCTGCAGGGTTCCCAAGCGGAATATGAGGTGCTGTTCCTACAACCTTTGGTTGGCACCATTGTAGCACTGCAGGAGGCCCAGGATGGACATATCGTCTGAGGAATGGGAGGGGGAGTTGAAATGGTTCGCGACAGGGAGTTGCAGTTGTTTAGTGCGAACCAAGTGTAGGTGCTCTGCAAAGTGGTCCCCAAGCCTCTGCTTGGTTTCCCCGATGTACAGGAGGCCATAACGGGAACAGCGGATGCAGTATACCACATTGGCAGATGTGCAGGTGAAACATCTGCTTAATGTGAAAAGTCTTCTTGGGCCTGGGATGGGGGTGAGGGGGGAGGTGTAGGGGCAGGTGTAGCACTTCCTGTGGTTGTAGGGAAAAGTGCCGGGTGTGGTGGGGCTGGAGGGGAGTGTGGAGCGGACAAGGGAGTCCCGGAGAGAGTGGTCCCTCCGGAAAGCAGATAAGGGTGGGGAAGGAAAAATGTCTTTGGTGGTGGGGTCGGATTGCAGATGGCGGAAGTGTCGGAGGATGATGCGTTGAATCCAGAGGTTGGTCGGGTGGTAAGTGAGAACGAGGGCGATTCTTTTTTGGTTGTTATTGCGGGGAGGGGATGTGAGGGATGAGTTGCGGAAAATGCGAGAGACACGGTCGAGGGCGTTCTCGACCACTGAGGGGGGGAAGTTGCGGTCCTTGAAAAATGAGGACAACTGAGATGTACGGGAGTGGAATGCCTCATCCTGGGAGCAGATGCGGCGGAGGCGAAGGAATTGGGAATAGGGGATGGCATTTTTGCAGGAAGGTGGGTGGGAGGAGGTGTATTCTAGGTAGCTGTGGGAGTCGGTGGGCTTGAAATGGATATCGGTTTCTAGGTGGTTGCCGGAGACGGAGACAGAGTGGTCCAGGAAGGAGAGAGAGGTATTAGAGATGGTCCAGGTGAACTTAAGGTTCGGGTGGAAGGTGTTAGTGAAGTGGAAGAACTGTTCGAGCTCCTCGTGGGAGCACGAGGCGGCGCCGATACAGTCATCAATGTAATGGAGGAAAAGGTGGGGTTTAGGGCCAGTGTAGGTACGGAAGAGGGATTGTTCCACGTAACCTACAAAGAGGCAGGCGTAGCTTGGGCCCATGCGGGTACCCATGGCTACCCCCTTTGTCTGTAGGAAGTGGGAGGAATTGAAAGAGAAGTTGTTGAGGGTGAGAACGAGTTTGGCTAAGCGGATGAGGGTGTCAGTGGAGGGGGACTGGTTGGGCCTGCGGGACAGGAAGAAGCGGAGGGCCTTTAGGCCATCTATATGGGGAATGCAGGTGTATAGGGACTGGACATCCATGGCAAAGATGAGGTGTTGGGGACCGGGGAATTGGAAGTTCTGGATGAGGTGGAGGGTGTGGGTGGTGTCACGGACGTAGGTAGGGAGTTCCTGGACTAAGGGGGAGAAAATGGAGTCGAGATAGGTGGAGATAAGTTCGGTGGGGCAGGAGCAGGCGGAGACAATGGGTCGACCAGGGCAGTCAGGTTTGTGGATTTTGGGAAAGAAATAGAAATGGGCGGTGCAGGGTTGGGGAACGGTGAGGTTGGAGGCCGTGGGTGGAAGGTCACCTGAGGTGATGAGGTTGTGGATAGTTTGGGAGATGATGGTTTGGTGCTCGGGGGTGGGGTCATGATCAAGGGGGTGGGGTCATGATCAAGGGGGCGGTAGGAGGAGGTGTCAGAGAGTTGGCGTCTGGCCTCGGCGATGTAGAGGTCAGTGCGCCATAATACAACTGCGCCTCCCTTGTCCGCAGATTTTATGGTGAGGTTGGGATTGGAGCGGAGGGCTGCACGTTCTGTGGGGGAGAGGTTGGAGTGGGTGAGAGGGGTGGAGAGGTTGAGGCGATTGATGTCTTGACGGCAATTGGAGATGAAGAGGTCCAGGGAGGGTAGGAGGCCTTGGGATGGTGTCCAGGAGGAGGGGGTGTGTTGGAGGCGGGAGAAGGGGTCAGTAGAGGGAGGGTTAGGTTCACGGTTGAAGGAGGCGGAAGCGGCGGAAAAACTGCTCAACGTCCAAACGTGACCGGTATTTGCTGATGTGTGGGTGGAGGGGGACAAAGGTGAGCCCTTTACTGAGGACTGACCGTTCGCCCTCAGTAAGAGGGAGATCTGGGGGGATGGTGAAGACTCGGCAGGGCTGGGTGTTGCTGTCTCCTCTGGAGCTGCTGGCTGTGGAGGCAGTGGGCGGAGCGACGTTGGCGGTGGCAGTGGGCGGAGCTGCATCGGCGTCGGCAGTGGGCAGAGTTGCGTCAGTGTCGGTGGTGGGCAGAGCGGCGTCAACAGTGGGGGGGAGCGGGGTAGGCGGCGGCGGCGGAGACGGTAGGTGCATCCTCAGTGTCTATGGTGTTGGCCTCGGAAATGGAGGCGGTGGCATCAGCAGCGGTGGCATCAGCAGCGGTGTCGATGGCGTTCGCTGTCCCGGAAGTGGTGTACCCGGCGGATGTGATGTCATCCGTGGGTGCTCCGACAGTGGCCACATGGCCAATGGCTGTGGGCACATTGTGGGGAAGGTCCTGGGTACGGTTGGGGATTTGGGAGGTGGAGGTAGCCCGATTTGGGTGGTAGGCACCAGTAGGTTTACTGTACTTACGGTTTTTAGTGTCCAATAAAGCTGAGTAGAATTGTGAGTACAGGCTGTGGATCCTATGAAGAATAAAAAATAGGAGGTCCTTTGCAGGTCTGGGAGAGGGAGGCTCTGAGCTGGGGTAGGCTTGATTGTAGTGCCAGGAGATGCTGGCGCATTGCTGCGAGTGTGTTTTTCAGGAGTCGCAGGGAGAAACGCTTCTGAAGGATCTCAAAGTTCTGAATGTAGACATTATCAGGGTTGGGGCCAAATTGGGAAGGCCTGAATGTGGATGATCAGGTTCCGTAGGCAGGTACTAAGAAAGGTGATGTGGCTGTAGTACCTGGTTTGCTTCAGGACATGGTCAAGCAGTTTCAAGACTGAAGACATTACGAGAGAGTTGCAGTGGGAGAGAGATCCACTGAGGTTTTTCCGGAGGGAGGAGGGTAACTTCTTCAGGGTAGGCATCCTTAGAAGAGGCTTTGCAGTGGGGTTAAAATTGTTTCAGAGATAGTAGGAACTGCAGATGCTGGAGAATCTGAGATAACAAGGTGTAGAGCTGGATGAACACAGCAGGCCAAGCAGCACAGAGGAGCAGGAAGGCTGACGTTTCGGGCCTAGACCCTTCTTCAGAAATGGGGGAGGGGAAGAGGGTTCTGAAATAAATAGGGAGAGAGGGGGAGGCGGATAGAAGGTGGATAGAGGAGAAGATAGGTGGAGAGGAAACAGACAGGTCAAAGAGGCGGCGATGGAGCCAGTAAAGGTGAGTGTAGGTGGGGAGGTAGGGAGGAAATAGGTCAGTCCAGGGAGGACGGACAGGTCAAGGGGGTGGGATGAAGTTAGTAGGTAGGAGATGGGGGTGGAGCTTGAGGTGGGAAGAAGGACAGGTTAGGGAGGCGGGGACGAGCTGGACTGGTTTTAGAATGTGGTAGGGGGAGGGGAGATTTTGAAGCTTGTGAAGTCCACATTGATACCATTGGGCTGCAGGGTTCCCAAGCAGAATATGAGTTGCTGTTCCTGCAATCTTCGGGTAGCATCGTTGTGGCACTGCAGGAGACACAGGATGGACATGTCGTCTGAGGAATGGGAAGGGGAGTTGAAATGGTTCACGACTGGGAGGTGCAGTTGTTTAGTGCGAACCGAGCATAGGTGTTCTGCAAAGCGGTCCCCAAGCCTCCGCTTGGTTTCCCTGATGTAGAGGACGCCACAACGGGAACAGTGGATGCAGTATACCACATTAGCAGATGTGCAGGTGAACATCTGCTTGATGTGGAAAGTCTTCTTGGAGCCTGGGATGGGGGTGAGGGGGGAGGTATGGGGGCAGGTGTAGCACTTCCTGCGGTTACAGGGAAAAGTGCCGGGTGTGGTGGGGCTGGAGGGGAGTGTGGAGCGGACAAGGGAGTCACGGAGAGAGTGGTCCCTCCGGAAAGCAGATAAGGGTGGGGAGGGAAAAATGTCTATGGTGGAAGTGTTGGAGGATGATGCGTTGGATCCGGAGGTTGGTGGGGTGGTACGTGAGGACGAGGGGGATTCTGTTTTGGTTGTTATTGCGGGGAGCGGGTGTGAGGGATGAGTTGCGGGAGACACGGTCGAGGGCGTTCTCGACCACTGTTGGCGGGGAGGGGGGGGGTTGTTGCGGTCCTTGAAAAACAAGGACATCTGAGGACAACTTTTCCAGCAACTTTGTTTTTGTTTCAGAATTGGACCTGCCCATCCGTTTCCCCCCACCCCCATTCCAGGAATAGACCTGCCCGTAGCCCCGCCCCATTCCAGGACTGGACCTACCCTTCTCCCAACAGCATTGGACTGGTAGCATCCGTGGAGGAGAAAACAGAGTTAACGTTTCGGGTCCGGAGACCCTTCTGAGGAAAGGTCTGAAACGTTAACTCTTGTTTTCTCCTCCACAGATGCTACCAGACCTGCTGAGCTTTTCCAGCAATTCTTTTTGTTCTTGATTTACAGCATCCGCAGTTCTTTTGGTTTTTATTTAGCATTGGACTGGTCCCTTTTCCTCCCTCCCTCCCTCATTCCAGGTTTGATAGGCCCCTTACCTCGCTGGTCCTCCTCCGGTTCTTGCTCCCTGTACCAGTGCAGGGCTAGGGCACAACCGGTGGAACCAAACAACGATCCGGCCAGGAAGCCAGACACAAACCTGGGCCCAAAGCCACCGCTTCTCAGTTTCAACCCTCGGAGTAGCCACATGCCGCCCTGCCAGTTATTTGCGGCCCTTTTCCGGGCAAGAGCCGAAACCCGGGCATCAAACACAGTCTTCCAAGCGCAGCGCCACCTCGCGGCTCGGAGGACCACCGCCCTTGCTCATGCCAATGGGCCGCCGCCATCTCCTCCAAATACATCCCCACCTGGCGGCTCGGAGGAGCATCGGCATGGCCCATTCCATTCAGCCGCCACTTTATTCTGTGGGAGGATTACCTCTCCTGGCTGTTCCAATTACCTTCAGCCGTCTTTCTCCTTCACAGATGCTGCCAGACCTGCTGAGCTTTTCCAGCAACTTTGTTTTTGTACCTTCAGCCGTCTTTTCCTCTAAGTGCACCGCCACCTAACGCCCGGAGGACCTCCTAGCCTGGCCGTTGCTGCCCGTGCCCCAACACCCTCTAGTTCTGAAGAGCCTCACTGGCGTCAAAGCGCGAACTCGGTTGCTTTCCCCGCAGACCTACCAGGTTTCCGCAGCAGAGATAGTAGGAACTGGAGAATCTGAGATAACAAGGTGTAGAGCTGGATGAACACAGCAGGCCAAGCAGCATCAGAGGAGCAGGAAAGCTGACGTTTCGGGCCTAGACCCTTCTTCAGAAATGTTGTTTTCGTTTTTGTTTTTATTTTACATTTCTAGCATCCGCACTGCTTTGTGACTCCTCCGACTGCAGTGCCCCCTTGTGCTCGGCGGGCTACGTCCGTTCGTTGCAACTTTCGAAAGTGCAGGTCCCTCAAAGAGGGGACAATCTGTCCAGTGAACCGATCTACTTGGCCCAACAGATGCGGAATATTTAATTTAGCTTGACTAGTTCTTGCAGCATTTTGCAAGAATCGGGCTGCTTGTGCTTTACATTAGGAAATTTGAGCTTGTTTCACATACGCAACATTCTTCCTCCGGAGAATGCCGTAACTGGCTCCCGTTTTGATCCGCAATCGGTGTGGACCACTGGCAAAACACAATCCCTTATCTCTTCAGTCAGGCACGATTTCCAAAACCCTCTTCAACAACAGCAAAATATTGCATTGATCGAGCACCTTTAAACGTCATCCCAGCGCTACAATTCACTGAACAATTTCAGGTTCTGATAAAGAATGGATCTGAAATTCGGAAATAACTATAAAAAGTTGGCACGGCCATAACAGAAGTGGAATGGAAAGGACAAAATCGAGAACGGGAGTCAGAGTCTATTTTCAGATTCGTCGTTGGAGAGTTGTTCGCAGTTTGGTTGGAAGGAGTTACAGTTTCAGCAATGTACGTGATGTGAATATTGTACAAATGGTGGTTTGATTGTTCTAAGCCATTTCACCTTCTGCTTATCTGTCAGGAAATGTTTGGTTGCCAATTCGAATTGAAATTCATTAAAAGTTGCCACGCTGAGTTACAGGCTAGCTAAAAAGAAACAGATAGTATTGAAAAAAAAACTGGAACACAGAAAATACTGGAGAAACTCAGCCAGTCTGGCATAATTTGTGGAGAAAGCAGAATTAACGTTTCGGGTTTAGTGACCCTTCTTCAGAACTGGAATTGATATCAGTTCGAGGACATCAGTTTGAAATTGTAGTTATCGGTAAAATGGCCCGTGTGCGGAATCGAGGAGCTTATGGAGTATCCCTATTCCATGAAGTGCCACAGCAGTTGAACTTCCTGAATTACAGCCAAATCGTGCAAACTGGCAACAATTTCCGGGAGTATTAGCAATGGCGACTATATTACCCACAATGCGACGCGTACGTGAAACTGCCCTGTTCTGTGAATGGAGCGGCTCAGTTATGTAGCTGACTTGAGGAGACAGACAAGCAACAAAAGCCGCCGTGTGCAGAATTGCATCTCAGAGTCCACATGGAATCTGCCTGTCGGGCTGATTGTTAAAGGAACACCACTAAATTTTAAAACACGCTAATTTGAAAATCTCAAACCATTAACAAATACTGTCACAAAAAGCATGCATGTGCTTGGTATCTGAATGAAAACGGCAAAAGCTGATACGCTCAGGCAGCATCTGTGGAGAAAGAAACAAAGTTAAAATTCGAGTCCAATATGACTTCTTCAGAACTCTGTTTTGGCTTCCCTGACCCACCCTTCCCTTCAAGCTCCTGATTTACAGCTATTATTGGAAGTTTTTCTATCTTCAATATGAAGGCAAGTATATATTTTTTATTTCATCCACCATTTCCTTGTTATCTGCTATGAACTTCCCCTTTTGGAAGACCAACACTCTTTACTTACTCTTCCTTTTAAAGTACCTGTAGAAACTCTTCTTATCCAGTTTTAAACTTTGAGCTAGTTACCGCTCCTGTTTTAATTTCTACTTCCTGATTAATATTTTACTCAACCTGTGTTTTATTTTAAATATTCTGACCAATCATCTGACTTGCCACTCACCTTGATGTAATTATGTGTTTTTTTCATCAAGTTTGATGCTTTCCCTAACTTTGGTTAAACATAGACGGTGGGTCCACCCTTTAGAACTTTATTATAGGAATGCATTTATTCTGAAATATCCCCATATATGTCTATAACTGTGTCTCTATTGATATATCCCCTCGTCCAGTATCCCAGTTCACTGCAATAAGCTCAGTTTCATGCCCATATAGTTGTCCTCATTTAAGTTTTTTTAAAAAAAAACCTCTCTCTTTCAAACTGCAAGTCAAATTCAATCATATTGCAGTCTTTTTCTTGAGGGCTGCCTTTACTTCAAAGTCATAAATGAATCCTGTCACATTATGAAGAGCATAAAAGGAATTCTTTCATTGTATTATTCATTTATTTATTTTGCTCTCTATATAGTTTATTAACATTACAACCAATTTGTATACAATGTTAAAACTAAGAATGGAGTAGAGATTATGAACTTACCACTTACTCACCATATGACAACCTCCTTTCCCTGTATCAGAGCAAAGCCCATTTCCTATGGGGCAAGAAAGCAATAGGAAACGAACACCTCCTTCTCCTTTCACTGAACTGCTTATGCATCAAACTCCCAGGTTTCCACACAATTGCCTACTCACTCGCTTTGGCTGCATTGAAGAATGCGACACCTACAGCCAACTGAACTGGGTCTAGAGAAATCAAATTCAACCAGTTAGGTAATTAGTTCTCACAGTAGACTGTGTTTATCACGTCTAAGCAGCAAGAAGGAACCTTTGTTTACTTATACATGATATTCCATGTAGGCAGTTCTCGTGTGGCCGCGTAGCAGTAAAAGAAAACTGCATGCACTCCAGTATTTTCTGCTGTATGAATTCCACTCTGATTAACAGGCCACTCTGATTTCTAGAGAGGCGCACAAAAATTAGAGGGTTCATTGCTTCTACGGTACTTACCGGTTACTGCTAATTACATATTAGATTAATTTTCTAATTTTGTTCTTAAATCTGAACTCCCCATCACCAAACTTAAATTTGCATTCAATTTTCTTAGCTGCATACTTTGCTGTTTTAGTGTGTATGGCTATGTCAGGTGTTCCTTGACTAGTCTGTGGGACAGCTCTTCCAATTCTGGCAGTAACCTTCAGATAGTAGGAAGGATTGCATTTGCCAGTTCAGGAGAAGAATCTTTGGACTTAAAACATAAACTCTTTCTCTCTCCTGACCTGATGAGTTTCTCCAGCAATCTCTGGTTTTATTTCAGATTTCCAGCACGTGCACTATTTTTGCTTTTAACTGAATTGTTGTTATCATTTCCAGTGCTTAGAGCGGCACCTGATTTTCCTTCCAGCTCCATTCCTTTCTGACTTTGTAGCAATTTCTTTATCTGAATACCTTCAGAGCCATTTCAGAGGGAGATAAGAGTCAACCATATTCTGTGGGTACGCAGTCACATGTAGGTCAGACTAGGCAAGGACAGCAGATTTCCTTCCCTAAAAGATATTAGTGAACCATATGGATTTTTGCAATGCTTTTTGGTAAGCAATACTCTACGACTAGCTTTGTAGTTCCAGATTTATTAAATGAATTTAAATTCTACCAGCTGGCATAACTTGTGTCCTGAGAAATTAATATGGGCTTCTGGTTTATGAATCCAGTGACATTACCATTACAACCCTACCACTCTGTACTGCCTAGCTATGTCCTGGTCAAAGCTCAACACCATACAGGACATCCAAGCCTACTTGATTGGCTTCCCATCCACTATTCAGCATTCTCTCCCTCCATGACCCATACATAGTGGCAGCAGTGTGTACCATCTATTAGATGCACTGCAACAAATCATGAAGTCCTCTTTGACACCATTTTCCAAACCAGTGACATCGATCACTTAGACGATGTGAGAGGTGGATGCATGGGAGCCCCAACACCTGCAAGTTCCCCTCCCAGTCACAAATGATCCTGACTTCAAACTTTAAATCAGCAACTCCATTTAAGGTGTCACTCCTACCCTGGTTAAAATCACATTAAGTAACATCCAAAGAGGAGACAGAATGGTTGTGAAGCGTCATTGTCAGTTGAATTGGTTAAGCACACAGACAAGACTGGATCAGAGATAGTAGGAACTGCCAATGCTGGAGAATCTGAGATAACAAGGTGTAGAGCTGAAGAGTCCAGACCCGAAACATCAGCTTTTCTGCTCCTCTGATGCTGCTTGGCCTGTTGTGTTCATCCAGCTCTACACCTTGTTATCTTAGACAAGACTGGATGTTAGTTTTGATGTATTGTCACGAAACCGAGGATGTTGTAGTGATAAATAAAGCAATTTTAAAAATGGAGAAATGTGTCCTTAAGTTTCAATTCTCGGGTGATCAAAAATTATGTAAAATTAGTCATTTATTGATGCTTCACAGTTAAACTTGAGTGCATCTGGTTTTATATTTTTGATAAGTGAAAATAGAAAATCTCCTTCAGTCTGGAAAGCTAAGAAGGTGAAAAGAATTATTAAAAAGTGCTTTAGCTGCAGTAACTTTAGATCATTTGGCAACAGTTGACATGGCATTCTATTTGACAAGTAATTTACAGGAAATTCTGTACAAGAGGTGTACGGAAGATCATTTGCTTATTGAATGTCAGATGGATAATGTCAAATACAAAGCAATATGTGTGAAAAGTATTAAGGATTTTCTTGCTGGATTGAAACAAAATATTGTAGAGAAAAGAAATACACAAATTCAAAAGGTCAACACAAGTCATCAATAATAGATCGTTTCACAAAAAAAGAATTCTTGTACTAAGAAATTGTTGGGCTTCATAGAGTGTCTTATGATGTACAGAATATTGAAAATAAAATCTGGTTTGTTTTGAAATGTTCTTTGCATATATTAACTGGTGAGTTTTATTTCAAGAGAAAGAAGTGAATTTGTCAATTGTATCAACTGAGCATTGGGCCATTGATGGTTACTCAAACATAGATAGGCACACTGACAGGAGTAGAATGGAATCCAGAGACATATTTCAATAGGACAGGGTCTGTTTTCTTCCGTCAATAGCAGGTTTTTGATAGATTATGACATGGGCAACCAAAATTTGAACATTTAGTTCAATGTCAGGGTAAAGAAGGGAATCTGGCCAGGAAAATCTTGCAATATTCAAGGCCAGAGATAACAAAGAGTTGGCTGAGAGTTTCATCACACGAATTGAGGGAGGGATGGAGTTTGGCAATTGCGCAGAGATGGAAATGGTTTGTCTTGATTTGGTATGCACAAAGGGTTGAAGCTTATCTCAGGATCAAATATGACACCAAGGAAGTGAATGGTCAGGGTCAGCCTCAGACCTTAACATGGAGAGGAATTGAACCAGTGCCGAGGGAACAGTTTGTACAGTCATTTTATTCATGTTTCCCCTACTTTGTCATAATGGTCCCCTGTATTAACTACCCACCAACTGGGCACCACCCACAATTTCAACTGGATCCATATATTTCAGGCTGTCATACAGTCATTGAGTCATACAGCACAGAAACAGACCCTTCGGTCCAACCAGTCTATGCCAAATCCCAAACTAAACTAGTCCACCCGCTTGCTTCTGGCCAATATCCCTCCAAACCTTTCCTATTTCCCATTGCATTCATCCAAATGTCTTTTAAACACCAATTGTACCTGCATCCACCACTTTCTCTGGAAATGCATTCCACACGTGAACCAACCTCTGTGTTTAAAAAAAAAAAATTGCCTCTCGTGTCTTTTTTAAATCTCTCTCTTCTCATCTTAAAAATATGTCCCCTAGTCATGAAATTCCCCATCTTACGGAAAAGACAACTACCATTAACTCTATCTATACCTCTCATTATCTCCTGGTCAAATTGGTGGTTTGATGATTACGATGGTAACAATGTGTTGAAGTTAATATTAATAGAAGCAAAAAGGTTTTTATACCTCGTCAATTATTGCAATAACCATAAAAAAGCCACCCCTCCAAACATTAGCTCCTTTTTATAAAAAACTTTATTCATTCACAAAATGTGGGCATTGCCCATCCTAATTGCCCTTAAGGACAGGTCTATTTGAAACACTGCAGGGCAGGTTACATGACTTTATAGTCTTATAAGCTCAGCAGTACATCTGATTGAAATCATCTGTTATGTCAAGGACTTTGTCACTCTGCTTTGTTGAAAGTCAGAGAACATTGTCATAGTGATTTGAGATGGTATCAGCCTAAAAGCAGAAACAGAGTGTCACATCGCAGCCTATTTGGAATTAGATGTAGAGCTCTGTATTTTCTGTGCTGTCAGATTGAATTTCAGAGAAAGTAGTTTCATTTTAGAGAGCAAGCAAAGTGAATGAGCTTGTTTCTGATGCTGACATTAATGATCAGAAGGACTCAGAAGGGCAGCATTGTTAACTCAACAGGACTACTAAACCGTCAACCACAGTGTGGGATGGATGCAATTGACACATTTACACGTTCAGAATTTTTAACCAAGGGAAAGACATGCATTGATATAGCTCCATTCCGAAACTCAAGATTTCCTGAAATGTTTTACAACCAAAGTCCTTCAAAAATGTGGTCATTGTTGTAATGTGGGAAGTATGGCAACTTGTCCACACTATTCTTCTACAAGAAGCAATACAATATTGACCAATCTGGTTTAGTAATTTAAGAGTTAAAAATTGGCCCAAGACAAATGGCCCTACTTACCTCTACAACTTTTTAATCTTCTCAACATTTATGGAAGTCTTGGGTTCTTTAAGATTAGTTTGAGAATATCATTGAAATGAACCTCTGAGGGATGTGAATTTGTAGAATTCCTTACCACGGAGAGCTGTCAAGACTGGGTCATTAAGTATATTCCAGGCTGAGGCAGAGAGTTTTGATTAGTAAGGGAATCAACAGTTATGGGGGAAAAGGCAAAAAAGTGGAGTTATGGATTATCAGATCACCCACAACCACATTGAATAGCAGAGGAGACTCAATGGGCTGAATAGCTTACTTCTGCTCCTACATCTTGTGGTGTCTTTTTCTGGAGACAGACATTGGCCAGCACTTGGGTACTGTAGTTTGAATGTTACTTTTAAGTTATGGCTTCAAGCCCAGATATTGTTCATGTTGTGTACAGACACAGACCACTTCAGAATCTGAGGAATTGCAAATTGTCTGAACATTGGGGGATCATCAGTGAACACCCCCACCTAGAGTCACGCAGCACGGAAACAACCAGTCCATGCCGAACATAATCTCAGTTCTGAGGAAGGGTCACCAGACCTGAAATGTTAACTCTGTTTTTTCCTTCACAGATGCTGCCAGACCTGCTGAGCTTTTCCAGCAACTTTGTTTTTGTTCCTGATTTACAGCATTGCAGTTTTTTTCGGTTTTTACTTAGTGTATAATCCCAAACTAAACTAGTCCCACCAGCCTGCTCCTGGCCCATTTTCTTCCAAACCTATCCTGTTCATTTATCCAAATAAATGCCTCTTCAATGTTGTAATTGTACCTGCATCCATGACTTCATCAGGAAGTTCATTCCACATGCAAACCACTTTGTGTAAAAAAATTTGCTTCTTACGTCTTTTTTAAATCTCTTTTTTTGAAAAAATGTGTCCCCTCGGCTTGAAATTCCTCATCTTAAAGTTGATGGTAGTTGTCTTTTCCCTATCTATACCTCTCATTATTTTATAAACTTCTTTCAGGTCACCTGTCAACCTCCCACTCTCCAGTGAAAAAAGTCCCAGCCTATCCAGCCATTCCTTATATCTCAGACCTTCCATAGCTGGCAACATCCTGGTAAATTGCTTCTGAATCCTCTCCAGTTTGATAATTTCCTTCCTATTACTGGGTGACTAGAACTAGACACAGTATTCCAGAAGAGGCCTCATCAATGTCCTGTACAACCTCAACATAACATCTCAACTCCGATACTCAGAAGGACTAAGCAATGAAGTCAGGTGAGCCAAAAGACTTTTTAACCATCCTGTCTATATTTGATACAAACTTTAAAGAATTATGTACCTGCACACCTAGGTCCCTCCATTCTACAACACTACCCAAAGCCCTACCATTAATAGTATAAGCCCTATCCTGTTCATTGTATCAAAATGCAATCTCTTGCATTTATTCAGATTGAACTCTATCTGCCACTTTAGAGCCCATTGACCCATTTGATCAAGAACCCTTTGTAATCTTAGAAAAGCTTCTTCACTGTCTACAATGCCACCGATTGTGGTGTCATCTGCAAACTTACTAACAATGCCTTCTATATTGTCATCCAAATCATTTATACAAAGTGACAAAGAAAAGAGGACCCAGAACTGATCTCTGTGGAACACTGCTGGTCACAGGTGTCCGGTCTGAAAAGCAACCCTCCACCAAACCTCTGACCTTATGTTGGAAGGTAGGTCATGGAAGCAGCTGAAGATGGTTGGGCTTAGGGCACTACCCTGAGGTACTCCTGCAGAGATGTCCTAGAGCTGAGATGACTAACATCCAACAACCATCTTACTACGTGTCATGTATGACTCCAACCAGTGGAAAATTTGCCCCTTGATTCCCATGGATTCCAGTTTTGCTAAGGCTCCTTGATGTCACACTCGGTTGAATGCAGCCTTGAAGTCAAGGGCTTTCACACTCATCTCTGTAATTCAGTTCTTTTCTCATGTTTGAACCAAGGCTGTAGTGATCTACAATCCACAAGGCACAAGTAAAAACATCTTCAAGATATTAACAGGAAAAGGCAGGATAGATAAATATACATTATTTCCACTGGTTAGGGATTCTAAAACAAGGGAGCGTAGACTAAAAATTAAGACCATAAGACATAGGAGCAGAAATTAGGCCATTCGGCCCACCGAGTCTGCTCCGCCATTCAATCGTGGCTGATAAGTTCCTCAACCCCATTCTTCTGCTTTCTCCACGTAACCCTTACTCCCTTTTTAAACAGGGGTGTCACGCGAGTCATTTTCCAGTCCTTTGGGACCCTCCCTGACTCTAGCGATCCCCTTGATAATCAAGAACCTATCTATCTCGGTCTTAAATGTACTCAATGACCTGGCCTCCATAGCCTTCTGTGGCAGTGAATTCCATAGATTCACCACTCTCTGGCTGAAGATGTTTCTCCTTATCTCTTCTAAAAGGTCTTCCCTTTACTCTAAGGCTGTGCCCTTGGGTCCTAGACTCTCCTACCAATGGAAGCATCTTCCCAACATCCACTTTGTCCAGGCCATTCAGTATTCTGAAAGTTTCAATTAGATCCTCCCTCATCCGTCTAAACTCCAATGAGTATAGTCCCAGAGTCCTCAAACATTCCTCATATGTTAAGCTTTCCATTCCTGAGACCATTCTTGTGAACGTCCTCTGAACCTGCTCCAGTACATCCTTCCTGAGATATGGGGGCCCAAAACTGCATGCAATACTCCAAATGTGGCCTGACCAGAGCCGTATAAAGCTTCAGGAGTACATCCCTGCTTTTATATTCAAGTCCTCTCAAAATAAATGCCAACATTGCATTTGCCTTCCTAACTACTGACTCAACCTGCAAGTTTACCTTGAGAGAATCCTGGACTAGAACTCCCAAGTCTCTTTGCACTTCAGACTTTTGAATTTTCTCCCCATTTAGAAAATAGTCCATCTTTTATTCTTACCAAAGTGCATAGCTCACACTTTCCCACATTGTAATCCATCTGTCACTTCTTTGCCCACTCTCCTAACCTGTCCAAGTCCTTCTGCAGCCTCCCCACCTCCTCAATATTACCTGTCCCTCCACCTATCTTTGTAATCACCTGCAAACTTAGCCAGAAGGCCCACAGCTGGGGGAGGCAATGGTTTAGTGGTATTATCCCTGGACTGTTAATCCAGAGACCCGCATAATATTCCAAGGACCTGGGTTCAAATCCAGCCATGGCAGATGGTGGAATTTGAATTCAATAAAAATATCTGGAATTAAGAATCTAATAATGACCAAGAACCTATTGTCAATTGTCAGGAAAACCCATCTGGTTCACTAATGTCCTTTAGGGAAGGAAACTGCCATCCTTACCTGGTCTGGCCTACATGTGACTCCAGACCCACAGCAACGTGGTTGACTCTGAACTGTCCTCTGGGCAATTAGGGATGGACAATAAATGCTGCCTAGCTAGTGATGTTTACATCCCGTTAACGAATAAAGGAAAAAAAAAAGTTCCTTCATCTAGATCATTAATATATAAAGAGAAAAGTTGTGGTCCCAGCGCTGACCCTTGCGGAACTCCACTTGTCACCGGCTGCCATCCTGAGAAAGACCCCTTTATCCCTACTCTTTGCTTTCTGCCAGACAGCCAATCTTTTATCCATGCTAGCACATTGCCTCCAACACCATGGGCCCTTATCTTACTCAGCAGCCTCCTGCGCAGCACCTTATCAAAGGCCTTCTTGAAGTCCAGGTAGATAACATCCATTGGCTCTCCTTGGTCTACCCTGCTCATTATTTAAAGAATTCCAGCAGATTTGTCAGGCATGACCTCCCCTTGATGAAACCATGCTGACTTTGCCCTATTTTACTATACACTTCCAAATATTCAGCAATCTCATCCTTTACAATGGACTCCAAAGTCTTACCCACAACTGAGGTTAGACTAATCGGCCTGTAATTTTCTGTCTTTTGCCTTACTCCCTTTTTAAACAGGGGTGTCACGTGAGCCATTTTCCAGTCCTCTGGGACCCTCCCTGACTCTAGCGATTCCTGAAAGATCACCAATAACGCTTCCACTATCCCTTCAGCTATCTCCTTTAGAACTCTGGGGTGTAGTCCATCTGGTCCAGGTAATTTGTCCACCTTCAGGCCAATCAGTTTTGCTTGCACCTTTTCCTTGGTGATGGCCACCATACTCAGCTCTGCCCCCGACTCTCTTGAATTTTTGGGATATTACTCATGTCTTCCACCGTGAAGACTGACGCAAAGTAATTATTCAGTTCCTCATCCATTTCCTTGTTCCCCACTACTATCTCTCCAGCGTCATTTTCCAGTGGTCCAACGTCCACCTTTGCCTCTTGATTTTGGAATTGACTTCCACGAATGGCAGTTAATATATTTGCTTAAGAACTTTAAATCGGAGATAAATTTTTATTAAGCAAAGTTAAGTGACATGGGCCAAAGGTAGGTTTATGGAGTTAAGCCACAGATCAGCCATGATCTCATTAAATGGTGGAACATTGGTGATCATTTTTCAACATTCTGTACAATCTGGAAAAATTCCAATGAACTAGAGGGTAGCTAATGTAACCCCACTCTTTAAAAAAGGACAGAGAGAGAAAGCGGAGAATTATAGACCAGTTAGTCCGATATCAGTGGTGGGGAATACGCTGGAGTCAATTATTAAGGATGTAATGCCTGATCATCTGGAAAGCGGTGACAGAATTGGTCCTAGTCAGAACGGATTCACTAAAAGGAAATCATGCTCGACAAATCTTCTGGAATTTGAGGACGTGATCAGTAGAGTGGAAAAGGATGAATCAGAAGTTGTTGTGTATCTTCACTTTCAAACGGCTTTTGATAAGGTTCCACACAAGAGATTAGTATGGAAAATTAAAGCTTACGGTGTCAGCGGTA
The DNA here is from genome assembly GCF_021869965.1 of Rhincodon typus. Lineage (NCBI taxonomy): Eukaryota > Metazoa > Chordata > Chondrichthyes > Orectolobiformes > Rhincodontidae > Rhincodon > Rhincodon typus. The sequence continues at coordinate 10,515,257 of NC_063333.1, forward strand.
ACGTATTGACATGGATAGAGAACTGGTTGGCAGACAGGAAGCAGAGAGTTGGAATAAACAAGGCCTTTTCAGAGTGGCAGGCAGTAACAAGTGAGATGCCGCAGTGTTCAGTGCTGGGACTGCAACCGATGACGGTATACATTAACAATTTGGACGAAGGAATTGAATGCATTATCTCCAAACATGCAAGTAACACAAAGCTGGGTTGCAGCGTGTGTTGTGAGAAGGATGCTCAGAGTCTGCAGGGTAACTTGGACAGACTAGCCGAGTGGGCAAATACAATATAATGTGGATAAATGAGGTTATCCACTTTGGTCACAAAAACAGGAAGGCAGATTGTTATCTGAATGGTGGCAGTTTAGGAAAAAAGCTAATGGCATGCTGGCCTTCATAGCAAGAGGATTTGATTATTGCAGTAGGGATGTCCTGCTGCAGTCATTCAGGGTATTGGCAAGACTACACCTTGAGTATTGTGCGCAGTTTTGGTCTCCTAGTCTGAGGAAGGACATTCTTCCTATTGGGGAGGTTCAGCGTTAGTTAGTTCACTAGACTGATTCCTGGGACGGCAGGACTGACATATGAAGAAAAACTGGATCGACTGGGCTTATATTCGCTGGAATTTAGAAGAGGGGGGCAGGAATCTCAGAAATATATAAAATCCCAATGGGATTGGACAGGCTAGATGTGGGAAGAATATTCCTAATGCTGGGAAAGTCTAAAACTAGGGGTCACAGTCGAAGGAAAAAGGGCTAAGCCATTCAGGACTGAGATGAGGAAGAATTTCTTCACTCAGAGTTATGAATCTGTGGAATTCTCTCCCCTAGGAATCTGTTGGGGCCAGTTCATTAGATATATTCAAGAGGGAGCCGGACATGGCCCTTGCGGCTAAAGGGATCAAAGGATATGGAGAGAAAGTGGGAATAGGATACGGAGATTGAATGATCAGCCATGATCATATTGAATGGTGGTGCAGACTTGATGGGCCAAATGGCCTACTCCTGCGCCTATTTTCTATGTTTCTATGTAACAGGGCCAAGAGGCTGAATAGCCTACTTCTGTTGCTATGTAAGCCAGGACCATGGTGGAATACTCCCCACTTGCCTGGAATAAGTGCAGCTCCAAAAACACTCAAAAAGCTTGACAACAACCACAACAAAGCAGCCCACTTGTTTGGCTCCGCATCCACAAACATTCATTCCTTCCATCACCAATCGTCAGGAGCAGTAGTGTGTACCAACTACAAGGTGCACTAAAACATCCTCAGATAGCACCTTCCAAACCCATGACCACTTCCCACTTAGAAGGACAAAGACAGCAAATACATGAGAACACCATCACCTGCAAGTTCCCCTCTAAGCCACTTATCATCCTGACTTGGAAATATATCATCATTCCTTCAATGTCGTTGGTCAAAATCCTGGAATTCCTTCCTTAACTGCATTGCAGGTCTACCTGCAGCAGTTCAAGAGACAGCTCACCAGCACCTTTGCCAACTAAGGATGGGCCAAAAATTCTGGCCAAACCAGCAATGCCCACATCCGTTAAGTGAAAAATATAGCAGGTCAGAGCCTAGGAACCCTGCTGTAAGTAATTCACGTTCTGATTTCCTAAAACGTGTTGACCATGTGCAAGGCACAAGTCTGATGGAATGCCCCCCATTTGCCTGGATGGGTACAGTTCCAACAACACAAGAAGGTTGACACCATCCAGTAAAGAGTTACAAAAAATCCAAGTTGATTGGCAACACATCCACCACCCTCAACATACACTCTCCTTCACTATTAGTGTACAGTGGCTGCAGTGTATGCCATCTCAAGTGGCACTGCAGCAACTCACCAAGGCTCCTTCCCCATTCCTTCCAAACTCTTAACCTCTACCAACTAGATGGGCAAAGCAGCAGATGAACAGGAATATCACCACTGGCAAGTTCCCCTTGAGTCATACATGGGAACAGGAGTAGCCAGTCTCTTGAGCCTGTTCTGCCATTCAATGATATCATGGTTCATCTGTGGCCTAACTCCATACACCAGCTTTTGGCCCATATCCCTTAATACCTTTGCTTAACAAACATTTCTCAGATTTAAAATTATTAGTTGATCCAGAATCCGCTGCTGTTTCTAGAAGAGAACTCTAACCCTCTACCCCCTTTGTGTGTAGAAGTGCTTCCCAACATCTCTCCTGAAAACATAGCACCATTCCTTCACTGTTTCAGGGAGGACTTCCAGGATTTTCACCATAACAGCTCTGCAGGTATCCAAAGACCCCAAGCACTGCAGTGGTGCAAGAAGGCAGCTCACCACCAGCTTCTCCAGGGCAACCCACAATAAGTGTTGGTCAAGCCAGTGATGTCCACATCCCATGAACAAATTATAATTTAGAAATAAAAGCCAATTTGTAGCATAAAACCACTGTACAGAATTCTAGCCAGCAGAAGTGGGGGTTGGAGGGGAGAAGAAAGACTCTAGGAATCCACAGTTTGTCAATTTTTTTTATTGTTTATTTTCATATACAAAAAGATAAAGTTGAAATAATCCTTTCTAGTTTTTCCTACTATTGTGGTGTTGCTGCTTCATGAGGGCATAATACTACATTCATATTCGTTTACTCTGGCACCCAGTGCAGAACCCAGAACAGCAACACCCCAACATAGCATCTAGTCAAATGTTTCAATACTCATCTCTAAAATTACCACAGTAAAAAGAACAAAGATCACTGCAAATTGTATGAAGTATGTTACAATGATTGTTAAGTGTTCTGTCTAAAATGTAGTCCTTTCAGGACTGCAATACAATGGATGGATTGCTTCAGGGCGTTTAATAGTTTAAAAAAAAAATCAACATACTCTTCTTTCCAATTCAAAGGGGTTACATCAAAGAGCCTAACTTTTTTTTTAAATTTTTTTTCTTTTATTTTAAAGTTTAGTTTCTCTTAAATCAGTAGTACAAGCTATCACTGTCCTACAGTTTCAACTACAATAGTCAATTATAACCTACACATTTTTACAGCTCACGTCCTGGTAAAAGGAACAGTACTTTTAAAAGTTTGGCCCAAAGATCAAGAAACCTTTCAAAATTCTTTCCAGCATCAATTCTCAGAGCATCGCAATAAATTCCTCCTTTAAATGGTTCAGATTGCAAGATTAAGTTTTAAATTCCTTCATCCCAAGTCATTTCCTTTTGATATACTTTTTTTCTTGTTTTTGAAAAGAGAACCCAAGTTCATTGTCATCTGACCATTGCTCCGGTAAAATAAATAATTACTAAAAAACAGAATTAAATATTGTAAATCAAATTTAAAATGCAAAAAAAATAAAAGCTCCACTGTGTTCTTTTTGTTTCCTTGAGAATTTCGACAATGGCATTGTGTGAAGTCATGGCATAGTTTAGAAAGATTCACCAGTTACGTGAATAAGTCAGAAATACCAAAGATGTTTAAGTCACAGCATTTCAAGTCTGTTTTGTCAGGCAACCCAATGCCAAGAAGGTTACTGGTAATAGGTGATTGCCCCATTTGGAACAGCTAACACTGTTTGTAACAGTAGAGTTCTTGAGCTCATAGAACCCCCAAAGGCCAATGAAGATTTATCCCAGAACACTGGCTGAACATTCTATTTTTTTTAAAAAATTCTCTGTTGACATTTGCTTGAAATACTGAAAGACACTCCAGGTAGCGAGTTAAGAGACTAACTCTTGGCAAACCACACAGCATTTAAAATCATTCAATCATGTATGTTTTAAGGATATGGCAAGATTGCCTTCAGATTAATCTCTTCCTACTGAGATGGTAAGTCACAGCGAGCATACAGAATGCCAGTGCTGCATGAGGTATGTTTTTTATTGGCTTTTTTTTTAAGTAATAGCCAACAACGGTGATGCAGCAATCTTAAAAGTGCCAAAAATTTTAAGCCCAACATTTCTTCAAACCTTCATTCAATTCAGATTTTTGTAGTGGCAGTGAGACGTGAGGATATTGTTCAGGAAACAAGGAAACCCGATTTAAAAGTAATTTGACAAAGCTAAGGAAGTGTCGAGGCTTTTACTAAGAACCCCAGGGTCAGAAGCTACTTGACTGCTATGGGCCTGATCTAAAGTAAAATCCACAATAACGACGAATGGCTGCAAAAGAACCTGAAACTGGGATTAAAAGCAGTTCCTTTTCAATTTGATCAATGCCACTGAGAACATAAAGCCACAATTACAGTAAAAAGGACTTGATGTGCCAAATGGCCTACTTCTGCTCCCATGTTTTTTATGGACAACTTAATTTTATGATACCAGAGTCTTAAATAATGCACCTTAAAGGTACCAAATTATTTATCCAATGCGCACAATCAATGAATAATTTGGTCCATATTACCGTGATGTGTACACACACACAATTAATTAAAATAAAACAAGTTGCCAAGGCAGAAACTTCAATGCATTACAGATGCTTCATTGCTTGGAATCCAGAAATAATGTTTTTCTTCGAAATCTTGCAATTGAGTTAATAATTTCAGGCAGCAGAATTCCTAAAGTAACTGGTTCCAGCAATACAAGAAGATTTTCATTGGTTAACTGCAATTACAACTGAGAAAGAGCCCATTAGATATCACAGACATGTAGCAACATCCACAGATATTGTTCAGATGATGGCAGGTCTCCAATTTAGAGAGGCCCCAGCAGAAAGTTCAAGTAGATCCTAACAATTCCCTTGCTGACCAATGAACCTGAAAAGAACATTTCTTCCTTTTAAAACTGAAGAGCTTCTACCTTCAGCATCATCATGTCACACACCTTCAGGCTCTAGATCCAAGTTCTTTTGTGGAGTTTAATCCATAGACTAACAGTGACTTTGAATGGCTTGTTTTATAAAAATCTGCACAGTCTCACTTAGTACTTGTAAGTCCATGACAATAAACCAGGCTTCACATGACAAAACTGGGCTGGCTATTTTTCTTTTTGAACATGGATCCTATGATCCACCAGAAACAAAATTTCCACCAACACTCACGGGCAATAATGACTTTAGCAATTCCAAGGTCTGTGTAGGACTTCCCAAGTTTCCTGTCAACTTCTTGGAAGAGAGCATAAACTACAAGATCATTGAACGAGTTTTGGTTCTGTGTAGGATTCTAACAATTGGAGCCAGAGTGACGGAATTCTGCAGTTTTGTTTTGGTTTGGTTTGGCCTACAGGAGTGGGGTGTAATCTCAAGCCTATCACCTGGTAATCCACCTTTGGTGCTTTGTTGGGCTGGAAGACGTCTTCTCTTCAGCCTACCACCTGCCCGCTCTCTCCTCCCCAAGCCCACCACCACCTCCGACACCACCAACATTGAACATTTCAGCCTTCAGTTGTCAGCACTGCCAACTCTCCCCAATCACGTATTCAGCAACTTGGGCCATAGGTTTGCTATATTACCCACATCACTTATTGTGTCTTTTGTTTTATTCTATTCCACGGTGCATGTTTGGTTCTACACTGTGGCACATGCTCATATTTTAAACATGCCGCACCTGAAATAAAACTGTTAGCCCATGTCGGGCCTAATGCTGTGTGATTTGCCAGAGATTTGCCCAAGGCAGCTTCGAACACAATTAGACAGGGCTACAACAATTCAAAAAAAGTGGAAACAACGTGTGCCAGGAATCACTTTTCAGTCATCACTACCTACAAAAAAAACATTTTCAACACAATGCCATTACAGAGCTTTTGTTAAGCTCTTTGGTATTTTGTTTGTTTTTTGATGCTGGACTTGTGAGAAAAGATTTTTCAATCCCTGGGGAGTGTTTTCTTTTCACAAGCATCAATCCAGAGAGGTTCTTGTTTTCTTAATATTTGCGATATCAAGGAGTTCCAGCTAGCAACACTGTTTAAATGAGGTTTTGAGGTAATTGGTTCCTGAACTACCCGGATCACAAATAAAAAAAACTGCATTCAGTCAACAACAACAAAAAAAAGTAAGCAAAAGCAAAAAAAGAGATTCTGGTTTCAGTTTGAACCGAACAAGAGCCAAGAGAGACACAGCAGTTGCTCACCGCACTTAATAAAGGTAGAAAGTAAAAGGAAAGGCACAATATCTGATGACCCTTCACCTTTCCACTAGCTCCAAGTGTTGGCATCTGGAGAACGCTAACTTAAAATTACCCCAGAGTTGAGTTTCCTTTCAAGGCCACAGTCCAAGCAGGGATCGGTCCCAAACACTGCAGTGAACGTGTTTCGAATAAGATGTCAACTGAAATTAACATCTGGATGGCAAGAGCTGACTGACAGCCTGGTAGGCATCATAAGCAAGGTGCATCGCCCAAATGTTCCCATGTTTGGGCTTTCGCTCGATCAGCTTTGGATGGTGACATGACAGCTTGAGTCTTTACTCACAGAGGATGAATCTGATCACATTCCTTACCCACAAGCCCTTGCAGGAGACAGGCAAATATCCACACACACACACATACATACATATCCAGGCCCTGATTCAAGGTTCTGCTTTAAGAAAGGAAGTGTGCAAGGCAAACCAACTTCAGTCTAGCGATGCACCATGACAAGAGGGACAACGTACCCTGACCTCTGACCCATTACAGATGAACTGCAGCAACCCACCAGGAGGCAGGTGACTCAGGGAAAGAGATGGACAGAATACCCCCACCATGGGGTTCCACAAAATCTAGACTGCATCTTTCTAAAGTCCCAGCCACTACTCACCTAACCATTCAACTGTCAAATTGAAGCACAGCTCATTACTGAGCAGCTCTTTTCCAAAGCAGATTATGATGCTGGTCACAACTTACACTGGAAATACTGTGGGTATAAAACGAAAGGCAATTCAACTGGTCCCACTGCATGCTACACCTGCAGGCTTTGATCTCAGGCCCTCTGTGCCAATTGGAGATGACTGTGAACCAAATACAATTCTGCATTTACATGGGGGAGGGTGCAGAAGGGAAAGGTGCAACATGCAAACAGAGCTTCCAACTCACCTTCGGCTCTGGCAAAAGAAAAATCACCCGCATCTTCTATATACATTCAGTTATTAATGCTACGACCTGTAACAAATGGAAGAAATGGAGAAGGGATTTGTGACAAAAAAGACGAAACACCAGGGGGCCTTTCCTGCAGCAACACCCTTCCCCCAAAAAACCCTGACAAAATTAGCCGCCACCTCAAACCTTCAGCGCTTGGCTGAGCCTTCACTTGGGCAGCATTTCCGTAAACACGCCAACTCCCTGTACCCCTTGCTCACCCTGATCAGAATCTCATTTAAGAGTGATGAAGATAATTGAAACTGCTTACTGGCTCTAATGGCAGTTCTGGCCAGAGTGACCTCAACGTGTTACAGACACCAGGTCTGGGAGGGGGCATCTCCATTAAAGTTCCTTGGCACCAAACAGACCTAAAGACACAGACACACACACACACACACAGACACACAGACCCACCCTGTTATCCCTCCCAGACTGCTAACAAATGGTTTCCAGCCTTTATCTCAAAATCAACTTGGTAAAACTTGCAATGTGTGGTTTCACACCCAGATGCACATTTGCACAGTTCTTTCTAGAGCTAGTACAATCAAAATCAAAATGATTCAAATCATACAAATCACAAAAATGCTCAGTAGGCCCAGTGATTGATTTTTGCACATCTGTAAGGAAACACATTAGCCAGTAAGCTGCAGCTCACCACCATCACCTTCTCTAGGGCAACTAGGAACGGAGTAATAAATGCTGGCCAGCCAGCAACACCTATGTCCCATGAACGAATGAAAAACAGCAAAGTCCACAATTCATCCTTGCAGCTCTGTGACACCATGTCTGACTGTTCCTTCCAATTAATAAAACTAGGAAACCCAAATTACATTCAAAATAGATCAGGAACTGACAGTACGACATATTCAAAACACCTGCATTATTTCTCACCCTGCTTTGGGTGTCACCTCCATTTTTTAAAAAATTGTTACAAGATCAGAGTAACACAAAGTTGATCTGATTTCATGACTGGAGATGTTAAATGAAACATCTTCCACATTACAAGTTCCCCACGGGTTAACCTCGCCAACCAAGGTTAACTTCTTCTGTCAATGTTGTCACTTCCTTTCTCAATACAAACCATGGAACTACCTGTTTCTCAGCTACCTCCAGCCTCAGCTCCCCTTTAGGCTTTGGGCCTGCAAAAAAGAAAAAGCAAATGTGTCCAGGCCACCAAAAAGGCTATGTACAGCACTCCAAATCCTGTCACCTTGTCACATTGTTATTTCTACTTTTTCTTTAAATTACAGCAAAAATTGTGACCATAAATATTTACAGTACCACACAGTGACAGAAGACAAGGACAAGGGACTTCTGAAAATCCCAGCCAGACTAGTAAATTTGTTGCGTTGTTTTTCTCATAAGGTCCCAAGGCATGATTAACAATTTTTGCCAGTTTTCCATGTGCATGCATTGTATTAAATTTCTACTTGTATGGAAAAATAGACATATTTCAAACGATAGAAGCAGCTAAAATGGAACTACAACTGGCAACATGCCACACAACAGTTGTACCATCGCGTCCCCGCAAAGACACAAATTAAATTAAAATAAACCATACATTTTCATCCTGTGGTAGTGTGGATCATTAATTAAATCTAATGACAGGTTGTAGTTCAAGTCAATCATATCCCAGTGCACAGCACTGAGAATTTTTAAAAATATAAAAGTATTGATTCTAAAATATGGTTGTTGCGACATTCCAAAAAGGTCTCATTTTGTTAAGTTGTGACTCTTCATATCAAGTGCCGTCTCACTTTCAAACTTCACACAAGCTTTGGGCAATTCACCATCTGTTTTTCTTTCAAACAAAATCAACCACAGCAGGGACTCGGCAAAGCTACTGCATGAATAAGCTCCATGAGGTCACATCTGATTGCAATGCATTTGGGTCCATCTCCCACTCCCAACCCCCACTTTCAAAAAGTGGTTTTCAACAAGGACAATTTAAAGGGCCAAGATACACTTCCATATGACCAAGAGTCACCAGACCAGATTCAGATCCGATCTGAAACGTCAACTTTCCTGTTCCTCTGATGATGCCTGGCCTGCTGTATTCCTCCAGCTCGACACTGTGTTATATCTGACTCTAGCATCTGCAGTTCTTACTATCTCTGAATGATTCGGTAACTCTGCTTTCTTCCCACCAATGCTGCAAGACCTGCTGAGTTTCACCAGCAATTTCTGTTATGATTACACAATGTTGTTTTGGAGGGGCAAGCCAAGAAGTGGAATACATGGGTGAAGGGATATGTTGCTCAGATTCTGGTATTTCCTCGTGGGGACACTGAAAAACTAACAATGCAAGCATGCCCTTACTGTCTGCTGCTTCCCCAGGGCGGTGTTTCCCCACTGCCTCTACCTAACCCTGCAACTTTCTGTGTGAACTCAGACCCAACTCCATTTCATAATCTCACAGTGAAACACACTCAACTGCATGGCAGAACCAGAGTCAACCAATAACAAGAGTGAGGAGTCTCTGTCATACAGAAATCCAGGCATCCCTTGTAATCTCTAACTCGCCCTTCCACGTAACATTCAAGGATACTACTCTCGTCTCCTCACCTGGTCACACAGAATAATTCACTTGACAGCAGGTGCTAAGGACAAATCCCAAAATCCAAACCAAACGACCATCATGAAACCAAGCTCATTCACCTCGAAGGAAATAAAACTGAAAAGAACAGCTACAAGAGGTTTCTCTGCAAATCAAGCACAACTCATGGTACTCAACAATTATTGCAGAATTTGCAAATTTTGGTTTAACAGCATCTTATGAACACAAGATTATTTTTCCTTTCACTTAGGATCATGCCAACTGGCCACAGAACCAAATACAGCTTTGTGTTCTCCAGTCTACTTCCGGCGTGGACATACTTTCATACTTAAAATGCACCCGCATTCAGAGAGCTGCAACACATCATTTCCGAACCAACTTAATCAGCCACGTTGTGACATGCCTCGAGGGCAGGTGGGACTTGAAATTGGACCTCCTGGCCCCGAGCAAGAGACACTACAGATCTACAGTGCAAGACCTGTCAAGAGAATTGCAGCTGCACTGAATTGAAAAATAAACTGACCCTTGAACACACCCAAACGAATTCAGTAACCACTTGCGACAAGATTTTGCACAAATCATTTCTCCAGGGGCATTGTGGTGCTGCGAAAGGGTAGGTGTGATAATGATCATTCAGAACGGATGAAGGTTGGGATCAGGATTAAAAGAGACAAAGCATGTTGGAGCCAATGGCTCGAGAATCTAGGAGCTAACAGAATCAACATGTAAATGATGCTTACAGAGATTCAAAAGGCACCAGAGCACAAGGGAGTCTCTCCAGACTCCCAATGGCTCCTCTGCTAATTTTAAGCAAACTGCACTTGGCTCACGCAACACAAATTATTGATCTGACCCCATTACCAGATGAAGGCAAGTAACACAGATTCACATCCGTGAAAAGAGAAACAAAGCTTTCTCATGGAGATACCTCAGTGGCAGCGTCCAGATCGTCAGGCACAAAAACTTGGAAGTGCACAAACTCTGAACTACAAAGGAGTTGAGATGAATCAGCCAGTAACCAGCACATAAAACTTGCAGTCCTTCCCTCTGTTGTCCTGTCACCAAACTCAATCAATGCACTGCCTGAAAAGCCACAGGAAGATGATTCAATAATAACCTACAGGAGAACACAACTCTTTCAAAAAGCTAGCAGGGGTTAGAGCGCCCAAAAGGCTTTGCCCCGTGTCATGAGATTCCATACATTGTAAGGGTTTGGTCTGTGCTTCAGATTTCAAAACCCATTAATTAAACTTCTTCACCCAAAAATTACAGTGCCTGGGGCTAGGTTTTCAGCTGTCTTAATTTTAAAAGCAGTTTTATAGAAATGGTCAAGATTGGCTCAAAAATGTAAGTGCAGAAAAGGGAATAAAGGCTGCAGTTTAAGATATTTCCAGACAGTGCTTGCCCCTCAGCAGGTAAGAAATTTTTTTTAAAAAAAGCTTGTATTGGCATTTTTGTGAACATTTAGCACAAAGATATCACACTCATAAGACCATATTTAAAACAAATCTCGCATTAATCTCATATTACTACTCATCCTGTTAATTAACAATATGGCACCTGGGACTGTGGGGTTGGGAGGGCACGAGAGACCGACAGAAAGAGGAAGAGAGAGAGAGGGTTAGAGTGCTCCTAAAAAGAAAGATTTTTCCAAACTTATGTTCGGAAGGCAACTGCTGGACTGTGAGATTCAGCCAGGAGAGCAAGGTTATTTGTTTCTTTTCTTTTGATTCAAAAGGAGAAAATAAAACTGCCACAAGAGTGAAATATTCATGAGAGTTCAGAGTTACAAAAATAAGGGTCAGAGGAAAGGTGAGGAGATGCTAGCACAGAATGAGACATATAATGCCCAAGTACCTTATTATAGCCAATATTCGACAACTGCATAAAGTTATATACAATGGTGCTTTACAAGGTAAATGGTAGCACTTCCTAAGAATTTGGAACTTATTAAACTCCCTTGTCATAAAAGCCAACTTACATTAAAATAGCACTACAGACAACACAACTAACAAAATATATAATAAAATCATACAGGTAGAAAAAATCTGAGGTATTTCTGGTTTTTGAGGTGGTCTATGGTCATGAATTTTTTTCTCTTGTTAAAACCTCGGAAGCCACGTGTTTATGCGTCTGTATTTTTCATTGCTGTTCTGTGTGTGTTTTCTGTGTGTGTATACGCATGTGTTTTCTGAATGATGCAAAAATAAAACCTGCATTGAAAGAGCAGCGTTAGGGACATTCGTTCACTAGAACTACTTATGGCGTACGTAAATGCGGCAACAAAATTCGTGCCGCTTTTAAGACAAAATAAAGATTCTCTCTTATTTGTGGGGTAATGGATAATGACGCAGCCCCCGCCTTAGGAAAAAAAATCCCTCCCCTCCCCAATTTACTGGTTACCTGAGAAATACTTTCATAGCTACTTTTTGTTTTACTTTATTTGTCCAAATGCTGCAAGGGTTTGTTGATCCTCCCTTCCCCATGATGGTCTCCCTGTCAAGAAATGACCAACTGTGAAGAGATTGCTACAATCTCTCCGCATGTGTGTGTACATGTCTGCAGGTGTGAGTGTGTCTGTGTGTGTGTGTGTGTGTGCATGTCTGTGGGTGTGAGAGTGTGTGTGCATATGTTAACTGTGACACCCGTTCAATCCATGAGAGACATGTTCACCATTTCAGCACTCTCTCTGCAAAAAAAAAAAAAAATTGTGGATCCCTTAAGGGAGGTAAATCGCATGTAACAGTCTAAACGTTTCCTCCTATAATTGCAGCATCCTCCAGTTTTGTTTTTGTCCACTGCTTTCCTTTTGCGGGCGATGCAGGCTTCGTATCTGCGTGGTTTTTTTTAAAATTTTCCTTTCTCGAAAACAAAAGTCACAAACATGCTGTCGAGGAGACAGAAAAGCCACAAAAATGAGCAGAGATAAAGAAACCCAGAACGGCTAAAATGGATTCGAGTCTGGGAGGTACCTGAACCTGTTTCTCGCGCGCGTGTTTCTGTTTCTTTTTTGCTGCATTCGCTGGTCGGCACCTGAATGCTTTTATACTGAGATAGCCGTTAAATTACAGTAGAGTAAATGTGCTGGTAAATTGTTCTGAATCCGAGAGAACACAAATCTTTTTTGTTTTTAAAAAGTCAGGTTGAAATAGCAGCTGTGTTGCGTCGAGAGTTCGATTTCCACCGAGTCAGGGAAAAAGACACAGAATTATTTACGCTTTTTTTTTTCTTCGTTGTCCGTCTCTCCTTTTGTTTTCGATGTTTTCCTCTCCGTTTTCCCAAATTTTTTTTTTTGTTGTTGAAAGAAACACACACCAAAAGAGAAAACAAAAGGAAGAACGACACTCAGATGCTGGACTCTTTGGGCGGCAGGTCCACGTTCGTGACGGCCGTTACCATGGTTACCAGGCAGTCAGAGGTAGTGCCGTTGATGAGTCTCCGGATCTGGGAGATGCGCTCTACGACACATCCGGCTGAGAGGCGGGCCTCGGCGTCATGATCCCAGCATTCCTCGATCGTCTCACAAAACAACGCGAGACCCTGGAGCGGGGCGGAAAACGTTTTTTTTTAAGAAAACATACACACACACAACGCATGCTCAGGAATCAGGGCAGGCTGTTGCTTAGCAACGCAGGAAAATCGGAGCTGGAGTAGGCCCTCTTGGGGTCTGCCATTGAAATCATCCCTTACTGAAGGAATAGGAGGAGGCCATTCAGCCCCCCTTGAGCCTGCTCTACCGTTTAAATTAGATCATGCCTCATCCTCTATTGAAGGAATACAGCCAAGCCATTCAGCCCTCCTCAAGCCTGTTCTACCGTTTAAAATCAGATCATGTCTCATCCTCTACTGAAGGAATAGGGTCAGACCATTCAGCCCTCCTCAAGCCTGCTCTATCATTTAAATCAGATCAGGTCTCATCCTCTACTGAAGGAATAGGGTCAGACCATTCAGCCCTCCTCAAGCCTGCTCTATCATTTAAATCAGGTCATGTCTCATCCTCTACTGAAGACCATAACGAATAGCAGACCATTTGGCTCCTCAAGCCCACATTACCATTTGATAGGATTTCTCTTGTGGGGAAGTCAGAGCACTGAGTACAGGAGTTGGGATGTCATGTTACAGCTGTTCAAGACATTGGTGAGGCCACATTTGTAGTACTTTGTACAATTCTGGTCACCAAGCTTTAGGAAGAATATTATTAAACTGGAATGTGTGCGAAACAGATTTATAAGGATGTTACCGAGACTGGAAGGTTTGAATTATAAGGAGAGGCTGGGACGTTTTTCCCTGGAGAATAGGAGGCTGAGAGGTGACCATATAGAGATTTACAAAATCACAAGGGGGATAGTTAAGGTGAATAGCCAAGGTCTTTTCCGTAGGGTAGGGCAGTCCAAAACTAGAGGCATAGGTTTAAGGTGAGAGGGTAAAGATTTAAAGGGACGTGAGGGGCAACATTTTCATGCAGAGGGTGGAGTGATAACGAGCTGCCGGAGGAAGTGGTGGAAGCAGGTCCAATTATAAAATTTAAAAGACATTTGGACAGGTACATAGATAGGAAAGGATTAGAGGGAAATGGGCCAAATGCAGGGAAATGGGACTAGTTTAGGAAACCTGGCATGGATGAGTTGGGGGTGAAGGGCCGGTTTCTGTGCTCAATGCCTCAATGACTCTATAGGAGCATAACTGGAGGTCGTTGAAATAAGTTAGTCTCAAGAAACCCACTAGAGAATTCAGAAGAAATTTCTTTGCCCAAAGAATGGTGAGAATATTGTACTCACTCCCACAGCAAGATGTTGAAGTGAACAGCATGGATGGAGAAGCTAGACAATGACATGAAGGAGAAGGCTATAGGAGCATTGTGATGCTAAACCTAGATAGGGATAAATGGGAGGGAGGCACTACCTGGTTGGGGTGAATGGCCAGTCTCTGCCCATACATCCTTTGGTGATCCTGAGTAAAATATGTGCTGTTTCTTCTTTTTTCCCTTTATGGGCACATGGGATGTCACTTTCTTTAATCATTTTACATTTTTACTTTAAGAATACCAAGATGCACCTCATCAGGGTCCTGTAATGAGGTGATACCCAGCAAAATAAAGCCAGATATTTGGGAATAAAACAGAGATGTTTGGAAACAAACCCATGCATTTGTCATGTTTAATAAAAGAACCAAAATCATCAAAGGCCTTTTCCTAGTCTTTTAGAGTTAATTCAGTGGGGAGGCTGGACTAGAGTGTAATGTTTTCCTGCTTCAGTTAATTCTTGGTCTAACTGTGCAAGTGTGCAGCCCGCAAAATGAACAATTGCCTTAACTCTGTTCAGAGATTATTTCCCTCCCGCTGTTTCTTTAAAATCCATACAGAGAATGAGGCCATCCCTGTGTAGACCAGCATTTATTACCCATCCTAGAGGGCAGTTAAGAGTCAACCACATTGCTGTGGATCTGGAGTTACATATAGGCCAGACCAGGTAAGGATGGCAGTTTCCTTCCCTAAAGGACATTAGTGAACCATATGGGTCTTTCTGACAATCTACAATGGATTCACAGTCATCATTAGACTCTTAATTCCAAATATTTATTGAATTCAAACTCCACCATCTGCCATGGTGGGATTCAAAGCCAGGTCCCCAAAACCTTACCTGGGTCTCTGGAATTAACAGTCCAGTGATAATAGCACTGGGTCATTTTCCGGTCTTTTCTATAAAAATAGAAGTCCATTCAGCATTTTTCCTACCAAACGGGAACTAAATCCTCATTGGCCAGGCAATCAAACCACAAAATTGTCAATACGTACCGGATGCTTATACCAGCATTCTTTCAGGACTGGCCTCAACTTTTTATGGACGACCACATCCTGCAAGTCCTCCAGTGTCGGGTGTTGGCCAATCTCTTCTTCAAATGGCAAAATGTATTCGTCAACAGGCCCTGTATGAAGCAGAGACAAGGAAAGGTGACTTCATTTAGATTGGAGAGGTGATAGTTGTAGGTTACACCTTTTGGTCAGGACAACAGAAAAAGAGAGCCGTTTTAAAAAAGGCATGAAATGATTAAATGGTGTTGTTTAGAGGGACTTGGGCATACCCAGACAAGACCAAAAAGGAACAGAAACAGGAGTAGGCCATTTGGCTCCCCGAGCCTGCTCCGCTATTCAATAGGATCGTGGCTAATCTGACACTCTTCATGTCCACTTTCCTGCCCTTTCCCAATGACCTTCGATTCCCTTACTGTTCAAGGTAGCAGGCCACTACAGCAAGCAGCTGGAATAGCAAATGGAAAATTAGTCTTTCTTGCAAAGGATATGGAGTTCATTAATAAAAGAATCTTGCTACAATTATGCATGGCTTTGGCAAGACTGCAATTGGCATACTGTGTACAGTTTTAGCATGCACTTTAAGAACATATATAATTGCACTGAAGTTGTAGGTAGTTCATTAGACTGGTCCCTGACACAGGACAGCTATCCTATGATAAGGGGTTGATCCATATTCTCAAAAGATGATCCCATTTGCACATACAGATTTTGAAAAGGACTTGATAGAGTAGACATAGAGCTTCCCATAATCAGGGAGATCACTTTAAAACTGTGACCACTTGTATTTGATCCTTTTACAAGCAGAAATAAATCCTGTCTCTCTACTCTATCCGGATCTCTCAGGGCTGTGAAAACTGCCAACAAATCTCCTCTTAGGCCTCTATTCTGCAAAGAAAAGGAACTCAACCTCTCCAATCTACCTTCATAACTGAAGCTTCTCTTCCCAGGAACTATTCTTGTTAATAGCTGCTGTACGGTCTCCAATGCATTCATATCCTGCTTAAAGTGTGGCATCCAGAGCTGTACACGAGACTCCATCTGAGGTCTTACACAGGTTTAGCATAACCACCCCCATCTCCTGTATTCTAGTTCCCACTTAATAAAACCTAGGATACGGTATACTTTATTCAGCGTGCTGAATAAATTATTGCGACTGAAAAATGACTTCCAAAACCAAAAAAGTAACCCTTGAGAAAATCTCAAGAGGAGCCCTCACCAAAATAAAAATGATTCGTCCCCTGGCTTAGAGCTATAGGTCAAGTCCAGGTCCACATTAAGAGGTACAGACTAGCTTTTAAGTGATGCTCAAAAGTTGTGATTTTGGTTCCTTTGCCAATATGTGCAATTTATATAACAGCACAAACAAAAAAAAAAACAGAAATACCTGGAAAAACTCAGCATGTCTGGCAGCATTTGTGGAGAGAGAAGCAATGTTAACATTTTGGGTCCAATGACCCCTTCTTCAGAATGGTCAATAAATAAAATAACTCAATTAGTGCCAGTTGTATGTAGAAACATTGTAATAAGCAAGCACAACAAAGTTGGGGGAAGCAGATATTTTAATTAAAAACTAAATATGAAATGTACATAGAAAATCCTCTCAGAGATATCTACACGCTACTTATTCTGGCCACTTGAACATCCCCAATGCTCTATTATTGGAGATCAGGCCTCCAGCTGCCGAGACCCAGAGCCTTCATTGATTCTCTTTCCTCCTTGAAAACACGTCTTAAAACCTACCCTCTTTGTCCCATTGTTTAGTTGCTCAACCTATCATCCTTCCTATAATACTCCCGTAAAGTGTCTTTGGACGTTTCATTCTGTTAAAGGCACTACTGAAATACACGTTGCTGTTAGAGATACTTGTCAAGTCAGAGTCATAGAGCCATACAGCACAGAAAAAGGCCCTCTGGTCCAACACGTCCATGCTGACCAGGTTTCCCAAACTGAACCTAGTCCCATTTGCTTATGTTAGGCCCATATCCCTCCAAACCTTTCCCATCTATGTACCTGTCCAAGTATCTTCTAAATGTTGTTGTTGTACTGACCTCTGGCAGCATATTTCACATATGAACCACCCCACTGTGTGAAGAAGTTGCCCCTCAGATCCCTTTTAAATCTTTCTCTCCTCATCTTAAAGTGATGCCCTCTGGTTTGAGCTTCTAGTTTCTGGCAGGACTGCAACGATCTGTACCGTTGACCATGGTTTTTCTCTCTCATCATAGACACAGTCTGACCTGCTGAGTATATCCAACATTTGTGGCTTTTATTTCAATAAAGCATCAGAGTTGAAGGGTGCACTATACTTCCCCATCCTTATTTTCAGATGCTAGGCAGCTTGGTCTCTGAGGGATTAGATCGCGACTGAATCTTGTCTGGGATAATCTTTGCTAAAAGATGCAGAGTTAATGAGTCAGAATGAAAAGAAATGAAATGGTTTGTACCTATCACCTTTTACAAACCCAAAATATTCCAAAATACAGCACAGCCAATTAAAGTACAGTCACTGTTGTAATTTGGGCAACCAATTTGTGCATAGCAAGCTCCCACATACTGCAATGTGATAATGACTAGATAATGTCTTTTAGTGATGTTGAATAATGCGTAACTATTTAACCCCTCCTTTACTAACAGCACTGGATAGTGTGTGCACCCAAGGGAAGTTAGGAAAAGAAAACAAAGTTATAAATTGCTGGAGAAACTCAGCAGGTCAGGCAGCAGTGCAGAGAAACAGTTAACATTTCGAGTCCAGTGACTCTTCTTCAGAACGGATAGCAGCTAGGAAAATGTTGGTACATATGCCGAAGATGGGTTTGGGATGGGGAAGGGAGTAAACAATAGGTGGAGATGGAGCCGAGAGCGAGCGAGAGGAAAATACTTGGGCAGATGAAGTAGTGGGTAAAGCCTGGCCTGTGAGAATGAATAGCCGCTAATGGGGACCATTTGAGGCTGCCAGTGGGATGTTTGTGGTAGCAGCCATGTGATGACGAGGGAAGATAAGACCTTTCGCTCCCTCAGTCCTGTGATGACAGGTCAGCCTAGATGACATGCTCAAGTCTCCAGAATGGGACCTTCTGACTCAGAAGCAAGTGTACTACCGACAGGTCTCATCTTTGCGACAGTGAAAGGAAAACTTAGGCTGTCATTTTGAAGAAGTAATAGAGTTGGCACTTGCCATCGGCTGCGGTACATCTCATTACCAGCTCCCACAGTACCAGTCCCATGGCATACATGTCTATCCTGAGAAAGGCATCTCGCTGGAAGTTAATCGCACCCTCCAGGACTTCGGGGGCCATGTATCTTCGCGTCCCGACCTGTGGAGAAAGAGGATTCCTCTGTGAACAAAGTATAGGGCTCTGCGGAAGGCAACTCCACTTCCCTGTGGGAATGATGGTTCTGGCATGTAGTCCATCAGTCCACCACCATTCATTGCTGAAAGCCATCACCAGTCACCTCTACAAAGGAGTTGCATTTGGTGATGAGGGCAGCTTCACAGTCCTTAAACTCCTCGAGTCTCCTGTCTCAAAAGTCATTCGTTACAAAGAAAATTCTCAAAACATGGAAAACGTACAGCACAGGAGGTGGCCATTCTGTCAGTGCTACCTGGAAATGAATAATTCTACCTCATCCCACCTTCCAGTTCCTGGTCCACAATTCTGTAGGTTAAGGAATCTCTGATTTTGAAATGTGGTGAAAAAAGATTTTCCAATTTACCACCCTTTCAGACAGAGAGTGTGAGATCGCACACCTACACCCCCTTCACTCTTTGGGTGAAAACTCTATTCCTCAACTCGCCTCCCGTCCTTTTACCTATTATGTTAAACCCATGTCCCTGGTTATATCTCTCTACTAAGGATCTTTCCTGTCCAATCCATCTAGGCTCTGCTTTTTTTTTAAAATTACAAGCACCTCAATTTAGTCTTTCCTCAACCTCGTCTGCTCCAAAGAAAAACTACCTAAATATACCTCGACCTCCCAAAACATTCCACAACTGGCAGCTTTGGCGTAAATAGAATCATAGAATGTGGAAAGAAGCCATTTGGCGCATCGAGTCTGCACTGACCCTCCAAACAGCATCCTACACAGACCCAACCCCTTATCCCTCCCCATGCAACCCTGCATCTCCCATGGCTAATCTTTGGACATCTTTGGACTGAGAGAGGAAACTGGAGCACCCAAAAGGAAACACACAGAGATGGGGAGAAGGTGCAAACTCCATACAGACAGACGCCCGAGGGTGGAATTGAACCCGGATCCCTGGTGCTGAGAGGCAGCAGTGCTAACCACTGAGTCACCATGCCGCCCCCATAAATCTCTTCCGTAGCCCATGATCACATCCTTCCTGTCGTGCAGCAATCACAACCTCTCTATTCTCATTTCAATACCTTTGCTGATGAAGAAAGCAAATAAAGGAAAATATCCCAAATGCCCCCTTAAACAACTAATCTCCAGCCACTGGCAGGGATCTGTGGACACGTGCTCGAAGGTCCCACGATCCTCAAATATCCAAGGTTTATTGGTAATTCTTTTGTCTTGCAACCCCACTCCCAACAACCGCAGGACCTCAGTCTTCTTGACATTCAATGCTATTCGTCACCTCTCTGCCCACCTGACCTGTCCATTTATGGCTTCCTGCAAGCACAATTTTTGCAGTACCTGTGAACTTCTGAATCACGGCCCCTATCAAACATATACATACTGATACACACCACAACAAGCAAAGGCCCTGCTGTGTGCCATGAGAAACGGCTTTCCTTGGACCGTTACCCCTCGCTTCTGACTGCTCCACCAATTTTGGATCCAAGTTGAGACCCTCATTGTCTGCCCCTGTTAATGCCTTACAAAAATTCAAGCAAGTGAGGAGGCAACAAGGAAGGTCCACATGAGAATTGGAACAGTGACACCCAACAGCTATTCATCTCAGAGGATGGTATTTGTACACTCTCACCCCTGCCGTTGTCGAACAGAGTGTGACCAGGAAGGGAACTCCTCCATTTTTCACTGACCAAAACCTTACTACTTACTACTTCATTTGACACACGATAATTGTGGAAAGCTTTGTTCAACTCTTTTTCTCAATTATTCATTCATGAGATGGCTAGGCCAACCCAGAGGGCTGTCAAGATCAACCCCACTGCTGGAGTCACACGTAGGCCAGACCAGGTAAGGATGGCAGTTTCCTTCCCTAAAGGACATTAGAGAACCAGATGGGTTTTTCCGACAATCGACAATGGATTCATGGTCATCGTTAGATTCTTAATTCCAGATTTTTGTTGAATTCAATTTCCACCATCTGCTATTTGAAACCAAGTACCCAGAACATTGCCTGGGTCTCTGGATTAACAATACAGCAATAATTCACCAGGCTATCACCTCCCTATTCTTAATGGATGTTTCATAAACCAGACAACAAGGGGCTGAAATTGAGTTTAACTATCACAGACTCATTCTACGTCTGAACATGCTGCTTACCAAAGCCTTTTCATCTTGCATTCAATAGAACAAGTGCAAGACTGCCAAATTTCAAACAGTCACGCAACATCTAATTATATGTATCTGGTTTGCAAGTCAACTCTGATTGGCCAGGCAGACCTTAATCAGCCTGTGGTTACAAAACCCAATACAAAACATCTCAGGTTAGAGGCTATTCCATAACTGGGCAACAGTTGCTGAACAATCCAGAGTACGCTATCAGGTACACTCACAACCAACTTAACATAAGCAGTCAAGCTCATAAGGCGATCACTTATGCTTGTGAAAATTGATATCTAGACATGCACAGGAACCAGTTCTCTGCAAACAAAAGGAACACATTCAAGCTTTGACCCTTTTTGAATTACATGGGCACTTGGCGAACCTATTTTCCATTGTATCTCATTGTATTTTTTTTCTATTCTATAAGAGATGTGGGCGTCTCTGGCTGGCCAGCATTTCTTGCCCATCCCTAGTTGCCCTTGAGAAGGTGAATGGATATATCTCAGTCAACTGGAGTTGACTTACCATCCCTTTTCTCTGACAGTATAAACTGCTGAGATCACTTGAAATGTGGCATTTTTGCATCTGTCCTGATGAGCGCAAGACAATACAATTCAGCAATGTGTGCCACTTTCCAGTTCTACACGAGGACCCAGCTACTCACAAATATGGGCAACCTAGGCCGCGTGGAAACCACTCAACCAACAAGCACAGGCTCTGTGCCACCCTGCCAAACAGCAGAGGGCCTGCAACACAGTTTAACTCAGCAGTTTCAGAAATATAGCACCAAGACTGGACATTGGTAGAGTACCAACCTTTGTGTTGCTAACTGACTGGCTTTTTAGAGAAGCTGCACTCGGTTCATATCAAACAAAACACTAGCTTCGGTACAAGAGTGGTTTATCCTCGCCTGTTTGCACACGGATGATTTTACTGGACTGCACTGCCTGATATTTGTACTGTGAAGTGACTCTGGCAAATGACCCACACCCTGTCTGCTCCGGCATTAATCATACGTTCCATATCCAGCTGGAATGCCTCACCTCCCTTTTGGAGCACCATTGTGCTTTGCTTTTCTGAAGCAGATGGATGGGATTCTGCAGTCAGAGCTAAGGGGTGGGGTGCTCTTTGCTGCTTCCAGCACTCGTACAAATGCCTTTCTCTTTGCACCGCGGGGACCCTGAGATCCCTATTCTACAGGAGCTGGGGCATAAATCACAATGACACGCACCTATTCACCAGTTTCACAATGGAGTCATTGAACAATGCATGTCTTCCATCACAAGCCATCGATATGATGGGTTTTGTGTGGTGGTGGGGAGTGGGGGAGTTGGGAATATTAGGAGAGCCATATGTTGAATGGAAAATTATCCTCCATACTCAATAGGAATCAGCAAAGACTCAAAAGGATGGTTGGGGGGGGTGGGGGGCAATTATTCTACATTAAAGGTTTTCAAAGCAAAGGACAACTAACTCCACCCATTGTGTTTCTCTGGTTCATATTGGATTATTTTTATATAGGTAAAGCTATTAATTCATATGAAGATTTAATTGTTGTCTTGCTGTCTAAACTAATGCAGTCTTGCTCCCTAAGTAACCAAAGCTTTGCATATCCCACACCCCTGAACACAATTGACAAGTCCAGTGCTGACCTTCAACTCTTTTTAATTGCATCAGGGTTCTCAAAGTGCCTTGCCGCTCAGTTACCCTCGCTCTGCGAATTTACGTTACCTGCCCATGCGTGTCTCCAGGAGGTTTCCCAGGTTCAAACCTGACGGCCAGTCCAAAGTCAGCAATGCACGCTGACAAGTCTGTTTTCAGTAGCACATTCTTGCTTTTAAAATCCCTGCAAATAAAGAGAGGAGCAAGAAATGGGATCAAACAGCAAACCCTTCCATTCCTTGCGGCTCATACACCCTACCACATTCTGAGTCCTGGGAAACAAGAAGCAAAGCAAGAAAACACAACACCAACATCTGCACCAAACATTGCTGTGAATTATCCTTCTCTATCCCCATGCTGATCACCTTGACCAATAACATACCACGTGGTTTCCACGAGACACACAGGTAATGACAATACAAAAAGATATAGATTGGGGAAGCCATATAGTCACTCATGACTGCTATTCAGTCATACAATTTGAAAGAAGCAATTGGATTTAATTTGCATCCTTCATATCCAGTTTTTAACAGCCCATTAAGTCTAGTTCAGCCAAGCTTTTTGCAGCAAGCTCTCTCAAACAGCAATGTGACAATGACTGCAGAATCATAGAATCCCTACAGCGTTCAAGCAGAGCATTTGGGCAATCGAGTCCACACTGACCCTCTGAAGAGCATCCCACCCAAACCCACACCCCCCGACCCTATTCGTATGACCCTGCATTTCCCACCTAGCCTACAGCTCCCTGGACACTATGGGCAATTTACAAGATACACCGCAGAAATTCACCAAAGGTCCTCAGACAGCACCTTCTGAGCCCATGTCCACTTCTATCGAGAAGGACAAGGACAGCAGACATATGAGAACACCACCACTTTCAAGGTCCCCTCCAAACCACTCACCATCCTGACTTGGAAATATATTGCAGTTCCTCCACTGGGTCAAAATCCTGGAATTCCCTGCCTAAGGGCATTGGGGGTCAACCCACAGCAGGAGGACTGCAGCGGTTCAAGAAAGCAGCTCATCACCACCTTCTCAAGAGGCAACTGGGGACGGGTAATAAATGCTGGGCCCAGCCAGCGATGCCCACATCCCACAAGAAGTGAATTTTTAAAAAATTTAGCATGGCTAATCCACCTAATCGGCACATCTTTGGACTGTGGGAGGAAACCGGAGAACCAGGCAGGAACCCACGCAGACACGGGGAGAATGTGCAAACTCCACACAGACAGTCTCCCGAGGGTGGAATTGAACCTGGGTCCCCGGCACTGTGAGGCAGCAGTGCCAACCACTGAGCCATCATGTCGCTCCATCAGATTATTGTTTTGAGAGATGTTGATTGAGGCAAGAATTTTACAGGAATCCCTGAATCAGGACCAGGGTCATTCTGACTCAGTGAAAAATCCAGGCCCACAAATCCAATTCATACAGAGAAACAATGAACACAGTTAACAGAAGTTGGACTGTGCAGCCAAAACAGCAGAGTACAAGTGCATGGAAGTGACCTCATCAGTGTCCAGTCACTGAGATACAAGGCCAGATATTCCAGCGTCAGACGCAATGCAGGGAGAAGGTTCTCGGTTAATGTCTTGGATTAGAGATCTGAGCTATAAAGAGTTGAGAAGTCACCTTGTTTAGATCAGCAAGATTGGAAATTGCAAGAATCCAGAAAATGACTTCAAATTAAACAATCAGGATAGAACACAAAATACTGTGAATGTTGGAAATTCAAAATAAAAACAAAATGATGGAGAAACACGATAAAAAAAACTCCAAAAGAACTGCGGATGCTATAAATCAGGAACAAAAACAGAAGTTGCTAAAAAAAAAACTCTCTGATGAACTCTCTGACGTCCTGACTTGGTCATGGTCCTCTCTCAACCACCTCCTTTAATCACTTCTGCCCTTCTCAAAAGGCATCCAGTGCCTTCTTGTATATTTAAGCCTGTTGTTGAATTCCAGTTACACAGAGTCCTCATAGTTACTTCCTGCACAAAGATGACTTCCCCAGTTGTGTCAGAAAAGTCATTCACTTTGGGATTAAAAAATGACAATCTACTCAATTGAAATATTTTAAATAAAAAGCTGCGTTGGGGGCTGGTTACCAATACAGAGAGAGACCCCCAAAGCGCAGGTTCAATTCCTGCCCTGTCTGAGGTTATCACGAAGGATTCTCCTGCCCAATCTATCCCCTAGCCTGTGATGTGGTGACCCTCAGGTAAAAACCACCACCAGTCATCTCTCTCTAATGACAGTGCAGCCTTATGTCCAATAAGACAGTGGCAACTTTACCTTTTATAATCTGGCACTGGGAACAACTTGCCTGGATCAATGCTCATTAATCTTACCTCTCAACATTAATGATGGTGCACCTTAGCATTAACAGGCTGCTCAGAGATTACACAACTATAAACCAGACACTTTTATGAGGCTTTCGCAATAGGGCGCCTTGTATTTTTATGAAAAATGCAATTTAGATTACCTCTAAAATGCCTAATTCCTCCGCATCTCGTGCTATTTTTCTGTTGACAACAGTAACATAAAAGCTCAGGGACTGCTAAGGCACACTCATCTTGACAGGCCATCACTTAACCACCTAAACCCAAGTTGTATCTAAGTCTCTGGTCCCACTACTTCGTAATTAAGAGGAGGAGAAACTAGGTAGCAACGTTGCTGGCGCTGGGCTATCAAGAAGAAATATCCAGGGTCAACACGGCTCTTGTCCAAATTACTCACAACGTAATGCACACAGAAGGAAGAATTAATAGCTTGATCAGTAGAGCACACAATGGGTTTTAACTGTAAGGGAATATGAAGCTAATCCTTCTGTCTCTCATGGGGAAAAGAAATTGTCATTTTGCTTTAATCAATCACCAATGACAATGAGCCAAACTTCCCACCTTTCTAGCTTGCTGGTTGTCACTTATTCTTCTAACTTAAGAAACAGCAGGAGGCGGCCATTTGGCCCCTCTCCATTCAGTAGGATAGGATTATGGCATCAACTCATTCCTGCCCACCCTCGATAGACGTGATTATCACAAATCTACTCACAGCACCCCCCCCCACTCAAAAACATTCCATGATCCTGCCCCGACCACACTCTGGGAATGAGAATCCTGCAGGCTAATAATCCTCATAGACTCTCTTCTATTTACATGACTGCCCCAGTTCTAGTCTCTCCCACCAGGCTAAACATCGCCTCAGCATCCAACCTGTCAAGTCCTCCCAGAATCATATACCGTCCAATAAAATCACCTCCCATTCTTCTAAAACTCCAAGGGATACTGGCCCAGCCTGTCTCACCTCTTTCTTGATTGGGGGTCAAAGATTACAGGGAGAAGGCAGGAGAAATGGGATTGAGAAACATATCAGCCATGATCGAACAGCAGGGCAGTCCTGATAGGCTGAATGGCCTAATATTTCTCTTATACCTAATGGCCTTTCCGCATGTCCTAACATTCCACTCCAGAAATCAGTCGAGTTTCCTTCCCCTGACTGTCTCGTGCTATTATGTCCTCTCATAAACAGGGAGAGTAAAACTTCACACAATCTTCCACAGGTGGCTTCACCAACACCCTGTAAAATGGGGACAAAACAGCCCCACTTCTTATAAAAGCACAGAACAACGGATGCTGGCAATTTGAAACAAAACAGAAAGTAGAGAAATTCAGCCAGCATCTGTGGAGACAGAAGTAGAATTAACGTTTTCAGTTCAATAGGACTCTTCTTCAGGGCTTTTCAGAGGAAGACACAGTGGAGTGGAAATGTTAACTGTTTCTCTCCCCAAAGAGATGCTGCCAGACCTGCTGATTTTCTTCAGCACTTGCTGTTTGTATTCTTCTTGTATTTTCCACTCCCCCTGCAATGAATGACAATATGCCGCGTGTTCCATCATAGAATTACACAGTTCAGAAGAGTCTGTACCACCAAAAAAAAACACACTACTACCTACACTAGTCCCTCTTTCCTACACCCAGATCCCTCTGTACCTCAGTGTTCTACAGCCTCACTCCTGCTTTATTATTCTTCCTGCCAGAGTGCACAGATTCACATTTTCCCCACATTATATTCCATTTGCCAAATTTTGATCCACTCACATAACTTATCCACATCCTTCTTCAGACTTGGACAAAATCTAGGAGCAGAATTAGGCCATTTGACCCAGCTAGTCTGATCAGCCATAATTGAATGGCAGAAATGTTTCACATCCCCAACCTTCTCTCCATAACTTTTGATCCTTTTATACTAATCAGGAACAAATCTATGTCTTAAATACCCTCAGTGAATTGGCCTCCACACACCTTCGTGGTAATGAGTTCCACAGATTAACCATCTTCTGGTTGAAGAAACCCTTCTCATCTTAGTTCTAAAAGGTTGTCCCTTCACTTTGAGGAACATTGGTCTTCTTCACAGCCATATATTCAGGCTGTTCATCAAAGTCATTGATAATGGACTGTTCCAACCCCTATCCCTCGTCTTCAAGGTGGTGGACAGGGCTTCAATTTAACAGATCCCTCTACAAAACAGCAGTGCACTCTCTGATGTCCTGAACTGGGCATTGAAGCATTAACCATCTGGTCCAGGGCCAGTAGTTCTATCCACTGAGCCCAGAGTTTGCAGTGCCATGTATCAGTACATTAGTATACCTTTGAGAGACATACCCATGTCATCAATACTGAATACTCTATTTTACCTCGGATTACTTGAAACATGACACTCCACTGGAAGCACACTCCTATTAGTTGTAAACTAATAGTTTAATGTCAGCCCAGTCTCTCTCTCACAGTCATAGAGATCTACCATCTAGAAAAAGGCCCTTCTACTCATTGAATCTGCTCTGGTCAAAAACACCGATCTAACTTTTCTAATCCCACTTCACAGCACTGGTCCATAACCTTACATGCCTTGACTTTGGTAGGTGTACATCTAAATCCTTTTTTCAATGTGATGTGGGTTTCTGCCTCTACCACCCTCACAAGCAAGAAGTGTCAGATTCCCACAATCCTCAGGGTGAAAATTTATTTCCTCACGTTCCCTCTAAGCCTGCTGTCCCTTACCTTAAATCTATGCCCCCCCCTCCCCAGTTGTTGATCCCTCCACCAGGGGAAAAGTTGCTTCCTGTCTACCCTATTATTGTTCTTCATAACTTTAAACATCTCAAGCATGACCCCTCTCAGTCTCCTCTGCTCCAAGGTGAATAATCCCTATCTAATGATAACAAGGTGTAGAGCTGGATGAACACAGCAGGCCAAGCAGCATCATCCCTTTCTAATCTCTCTTTACACACAAACTCTCCAGACCAGGCAACACCCTGGCAAATCTCCTCTGTATATTGCTTAAGTGATGTAATGTGTGAATAAAATGGTCAGTTGCATTAAATGGCAGTTAGATTTTTCAATCCTGCAATATTCACGTCCAGTTTCTCACGTCACAAGAGACAACAAACATCGACGTGAAACCCCCGCACACTATATCGACACCTTTACAGGCAGCTTGGTACGTCTTCTACAGGTAAACAGAGAAAGCAGTGCAGCAGGAAATGCAACTAGCCAACCAGAGTGGGTCACACCATCAAAGGGATTCTTTCAGAGAGAAGCCAGACCTTGAACACTGAAGGAAATTGGAGGAACACGAAGCTGAAGACATTTTTGTGCAATTACAGCAACACACCTCCAGGAGGCAGCAATTCACTGCCCAAGAGAATAAATCTCTGCTTTTCTCTACTGGATTTTCCTGTTTAATTAGCAAAGCCATGGCTGATCTTATTTGAACCTCGAGTTTTAAATGGGCACCTTCTTATTTTTAGACTGTACCCGCTAATTCTAGACTCGCTCACAAGGGGAAATACAGCGCTCAGCACGAGACTTTTAATTTACCTGTCTCTGGCTGGTTTTAAAGACTTCAGTTCAGGTGGAACAACTGGGATCACTCCACTTCCCCACAGACTCTGCCGGGACAGAATTGGACAGGTCTGTCTGAGGTAATGCTGTGAACCGACTGCATCTCGATAGTTCAATCTCAGAGCTATACAGCACAGAAACAGGACTCTTTGGACTAACTCGCCCACAGTGACCTGACCTAGTCTCAATTACCAGCATTTGGCCTATATCCCTCTAAAGCCTTCCTATTCATATACCCATCCAGATGCCTTTTAAATGTTGTAATTGTACCAGCCTCCACCACTTCCTCTAGTAGCTCATTCCGTAAACACACCACCCTCTGAATGAAAACATTGCCCCCTGGTAAATCTTTCCCCTCAATGCCTCGCAGGGAATGGGCCAGTCCAGGTCTCACCAGAGACGATGGGGCTGCAGCGGCTCACATGCCTGGGAGGCTCTGGGCACACCAACCTCCCCTCACCCATCCAACCCAGAAGCTGGGCACCAGGTTCTCTTCAAAAGCCACTCATGTACGCACTAGGCACACACAGCTCTCAAAAAAAAAATCTCCCAGTGTGACATAACAAGGTGTAGAGCTGGATGAACACAGCAGGCCAAGCAGCATCAGAGGAGCAGGAAAGCTGACGTTTCAGGTCTTTACCCTTCTTCAGAAAAGTCAGCTTTCCTGCTCCTCTGATGCTGCTTGGCCTGCTGTGTTCATCCAGCTCTACACCTTGTTATCTCAGATTCTCCGGCATCGGCAGTTCCTACTATCTCTGAAGAGTGGTTTGTGTTCCTCTCGTCAATGTGTTGCACACTGCTGGCTGCAGATCAGGAGGCCCTCTCTCTGAATTAATAGTAGAATATAAATCATAACATTCCAGGTTTCAATAGAATTTGGTCGCTAGATTATGGTTTAACTGAATCCAAACGACTACAGCGTCAGTACTTGAATAAAATCAAGAACTGTGGATGCTGGAAATCTGAAATGAAAACAGCAATTGTTAGACAAACTCAGCAGGAATAAATAAAATATACGGCCCAAGGAAAAAAGTCAACGTTTTTGGTCTACTGATCCATCATCAGAATGAGCTGACGGAGGGTCACTGAACTCAAAATGTTAACTCTGCTTTCTCTCCGTTGACACTGCCAGGCCTGCTGAGTTTCTCCAGCAATTTCTGTTCTTAAGCTTCGATACTTTCGCAGCGACTCACAGAAATGTGCCTAGATGATGGGATTGTAGTCGACCAAATCACATCTCATTTACTTCCACTGAATGCTTCTCAGAACTGAAGCAGCAAAATGTTTCTCTGACTTCAAACAGATCAACCGACTGCACTAAACAGAACTGGAACGTCGAGAGGAACGAGAATCATCTCGGTGCTAATCGTGTTTTGTTTTCGTTCATTAGATTTTTTTCTCGATCTGTCGAATTACTGAACAAGCCATTAAACCCGCTGCCACTGTTTCATTGGTTTATGGAGAAACCTGGCACCGTTTGTATGTCTCCCAGTAAAGTAGCTTCGAGACAACTGGAGTCCAGTTGCATTCACATCATTCTGCATCAAAACGATTTTCAGCCCAATTTCGTTTCTGCAATGACCCGGTAGTGGTCATTTGTAAAAATCAAACCTCCTGGAAAGTCAGCAGCAAGGACATTGATAAATTGAAGCCCTCCCACTCAGATATCTGACTGGGCTGGTTACCAAATCTAGCAAGCCATCTCTCACTCAACGCACACACACACACAGAGGCAGACAAAGACTTTTCTATCATGTACTTAGTGAAGTAGTGAATGCTAACGGCTGTACTAGTCTGAGGTTTACAGCCTTTTCAAAGATCAACAATTCTTCAAGAAAGAGCTCGCATTTGTGTAGCACCTTTCACAACCTCAGGCGACCCAAAGTACTTCAACAACCAATGCAAGAACAGATTTTACCAGAAACTAATTAGTGTCCCACAATCTGTACGCTGCCAAAGAATAGCAAGATGACATCAATGTAAGCAGGAACAGACTGAATAGATAGATTCTTGATGGGTAACGGGCCGGAAAGTGGATACGAGAAGTGCCGGATCAGCGATGATCCTTTGGATTGGTGGAGCGTCCTACTCCTGTTCCTATTTTTCATGGACTTTCTATGGTCTAGAAATAGAAGACAGGGTAACACCATGTGTCCAGGAGTTTCATGTGGGACTGGAACTCTACAGGCTTTCAATCAAGCTGGGAGGGCAAGAGGTCATAGTTTTAGGATAAGGGGCAGCAGATTTAAAACGGAGAGAAGGAATTTCTCCTCACTCGAAGGGTCATGAATCTGTGGAATTCAGTACCCCAGAGTGCACAGAATTCTGGGGTATTAAATAAATTTGAGGAGGAGATGGATAAATTTTTAATAAGTAACAGGTCGAAAGGTTATGGAGAGCGGGCAGGAAAGTTGAGGCAGACTTGAGGTCAGCCATGATCACATTAAACGGAGGAGCAGGTTCAAGGGGCTGAATGGCCTACTCCTGCTCCTAGTTTTTGTGTGCGCAGACAGCACAGTTTACTGAATAATTCCACAGTGAGAACATTGTGTTTAGAACTGGAAAATCTGCCAGAGGATAACTTACTGGGCCTCTCCCACCTGTAACAGGCTGGGACCAGCTAACAGAACAGGACCCAAAGCAACAGCATTCAGCTGTGCATTCCCAAGTATTTCTAGAAGACCATAAGATCTAGGAGCAGAATTAATCATGGCTGATATGTTTCTCAACCCCATTCTCCTGCCTTCTCCCCATAACCCATTGACCCCTCACTAATCAAGAACCTATCTATCTATCACTGTCTTAAATACACTCAATGACTTGGCCTCCACAGCTTTCTGAAGCAATGAGTTCCACAGATTCACCACCCTCTGGCTGAAGAAATTCCTCCTCATCTCAGTTCTAAAGGGTCGTCCCTTCACTCTGAGGCTGTGCCCTCGGGTCCTAGTCTCTCCTGCCAGTGGACGCATCTTCTCCAAGTCCACTCTGTCCAGTCTTCTCAGTATTCCACATTTCAAGTGAGCGTAAATTGCCTGTGACTCAGCTGATTAAAAATACTCCGTGTGCCAATACTACTACTTCTTGCCACCGGCTTCCTGGAGGCATGGTGTCTGCCATCTTGTTGTCCAAGTAGCTATGACTCACGTAGCAGCAAATTTCCGATCTGCAGGAGGCTAGGCTGGGCTGGTCCTGCGGTCGTCCAGTGTGTGCACAGCTGCACGTTCAGAGGGAAGCAGGTATCTGCCTCGTGATCCCGCTGAATGTCAGCTGTAGCAAACCCAAAATCAAATCAGTTCCCAACAACTATTTTGGGATAGAACCTGGAAGTTGTAGGAAGCAGCTACTCCCAAAATGTTATTTGCACAATGCAATCTCTTTCTTCAGGTTTATGTAGATGGATAGAGTCAAACCACATGGGAACTGGTCCCTTGGATCAAACCAGACATCCCAATCTGATCCAGTCCCATTTGCCAGCATTTGGCCCATATCCCTCTAAATCCTTCCTATTTATATACCCATCCAGACGCCTTTTAAATGTTGTAATTGTACTGGCCCCCATCACTGCCTCTGGCAGCTCTTTCCATACACGCATGAACCATTCCTGCTCACCTTAAACCAAAGCCCTCCAGTTTTGGACTCTCCCACCCTACGTTTAGCTGGTGAAGCCAGATAACTGCAGTTGGAGAAGTGGACTGTCTCTCTGGCAATGCCTTCTTAAGGCTATAAGATCATAAGAAATTAGGCCATTCGGCCCATCGAGTCTGCACCGCCATTCAATCATGGCTGATAAGTTCCTCAACCCCATTCTCCCCGTAATCCTTGATCCCCTTGATAATCAAGAACCTATCTATCTCAGTCTTAAATGTACTCAATGACCCGGCCTCCACAGCCTTCTGTGGCAGTGAATTCCATAGATTCACCACTCTCTGGCTGAAGAAGTTTCTCCTTATCTCCGTTCTTCATACCTGTAGATGTGTATGTTCCCTGGTCTGTTCTGGGTGGCCATAGTCTCACACTTGAGGAGGTTTTCATTTTCTATTTGTTCATGATCCGCGAGGATGGGGCTTTTAACGTTTCACACGAGCTTCAACCGAGGCCGAAGCCAGGAACGGTCTCTGTCGGGTTTTCAAAAAAAATATTTGTTTGGTCGCGGGCTCCGATGCTTCATCACGGTTGACAGGGCTTGGCCAAAAGGACAGCTGGAACATGTCACCGACGGAGGTCCGGGGGTCCGGGAAGATGCCAGGCTTCCCTAAACTCCCCTCGGGGTGGAGCATCACGTCCGATGGGGACAGGGCAGTGACAATACCACGGGTTGGGGTCAACTCGAGTCATCCAGCTATATGACGCATCTGCACGCCTCCACCATTAATAAGTACGTCGTGTGAGCGAGCGAGTGGCAAACAAACTGGAACCGACTGCTGAGGACAGTAGAGGGAGGTGTTCAATGATTCCACGGAAAACGGCAAGCACATCTGTAGGAAATGAACTTGCAGGGCTAACGGAACAGAGTGGGGCGAATGGGACAGTCTGTATCACTCCATGGACAGCCAGCACTGATTCAATAGGCTGCATAACCTGCTTTCACACTGTGGTGACCAATTTGATTCCATAGTTATAAAATTCTAAGAGGACTAGGCACAGGAAGGCTGCTCCCGAAGGCCGGGGAGCCCCGAACCAGTGGGTGCGGTCTAAGGATATGGGGTAAACTCTGGAGGAAGCGATGGCTTTTTCACAGAATCCCTACAGTGTGGAAACAGGCCCTTCGGCCCAACAAGTCCACACCGACCCTCAGAGCACCCCACCCAGACCCATCCTGCTATAACCTACCTAATCTAAACATCCCTGAATACTACAGGCAATTTAGCACGACCAATCCACCTAACCTGGACATCTTTGGACTGTGGGAGGAAACCGGAGTGCCCGGAGGAAACTCACACAGTCACGGGGAGAATGTGCAAACTCCATGCAGACAGTTACCCAAGGGTGGAATTGAACCCGTGTCCCTGGCACTGTGAGGCAGCAGTGCTAACCACTGAGCCACCGTGCCGCTCCAAATGGCTTAATGGTATTATCACTAGACTCTTAATCCAGAGACCCTGGTAATATTCTGCAGACCTGGTTTCAAATCCTGCCACGGCGGGTGGTGGAATTTGAATCCGATAAAAATTTGAAACTAGTCTAACGACGATCAGGAGATTGCCGATTGCCAGGAGAATGCCACTGGATTCACTCATGGGAGGGAAACTGCTATCTTTACCTGGTCTGGCCTACGATGTGGTTGACTCTTAGCTGCTCTCTGGGCAATTAGGGATGGGCAACAAATGCTGGCCCAGGCAGCGACACAGTCGATGAATGAACAAAAAAAAACTGTTGCACTGCCCAGTACAGAGACCCCAGGAGAAACATTCTGACCTCTTTGCACTCACTTCGTTAGAAGCCAACAATGCACGCTGAATGAGACGTGTAATGCCTTGTCCATCAAAGTAAAAGACCAACATTATTGAAATGGAACGCGGCAAATAAAGATTTTATGAAAATGAGACACAAGGTTGCAAAAAACTAATTACAATGCTAACGAGGTGATGGAGTGCATCAGAAAACCAACACAGACGTGCTTCGTAGTGGGGGAGAGAAACACAACTATCCTGTTTTTAACCACACAATTACTCCAGCTTCCAGGTCTGACACCCGACACCCAACACCCACAACAAGTCACTGGTGCCTTGAGGCTGGAGAGCATGTTTCCATTCGCAATACTACTGGAGCGCACTCTGCAAATCTAATGCTCGGGGTCAGTCGTGGCTCAGTCGGTAGGACGCTGGTCTCTGACTCACAAGGTGCCAGGTTCAAAGCCTACTCTGGAGAGTGAGCACAAACAACAAACTGACACTCCCCCCCACAGGACACTGCTGAACAGCTGCCTTTTCGGTGAAACTTGACACCAGGCTCCCATCTGCTCAGGTAGACAGGAAAAATCCCACAGGGACTATGAACCACTTCTGTCTCAGCCAGTATTTCTGCCTCAATCAGTGGCGTTAAAAAAAACAGATCACCAGCTGCTTGGCCGAAGTACTTTGCTGGACAAAATGTGCTACGAGACATCCAGTGGTTGCAAAACATCCTATTTAAAGGAAAGACGATTTTTCTTTCTTCACTGCTACACCGAACGGATATTTCTTCCTCGCTTTGAGATATCAGAGCTTCCAGAGCTTTTTCAAAATCGAGCATGGGCCCATGGATCAGAGCAACAGGAGAGGCCAGGCGGCTGGAACGAGGCAGCGCACCAACTTTTCACAGCGTACTGTTGAGTGTATTGGAGAAACGAAGTGATCACTCTGTTATTGCTCTGTAGCGACGTGATGGGGGTGGGAAGGGGTGCCTTAAAGAGAGTCCTGGTGCAAGTAGGCCATGCGATCCTTTTTACAAGTTCTACCCCACCCACACCTATTTCTTCCCTCCCTTAAATCCCGTTCCCCGGCCAACTCAAGGGTTTCTCTGGCAATTTCAAGGGGACTATTTTTTGATTTATGACAGCTACGTATTGCTTTCTAGAGGCATTATTTTTTTTAACAAAAAGCTTTCCTAACTCCTGCATTAGGTGATGCAATCACTTAGCAAAACTGCCTCCTGTACTGGTGCTGGCATTTGGTGGCATTCATGGGAGGGGAGGGTCATCAAAACTCACTCACACAGAATTATAAGAATTAAAAAAAAACACCTCAAAGTAATCATCACTGCTCCATTAACCTTATAGTCACATTGCACAAAAGGAAAGCATTACTTTCCTAGGCACCATGCTATTTGAACTGGCACATGTAAGCCACAAATATTTTCTTTAAATAAATAACTGACACACAGACTTCTGCACACAAAAAGCTATCATGCTAAACATCCTTTCCACAGGCTGTTGAGGTCACAGCTAAATTATTGCACGCTTATCTGTAACACAGTGGCTGCATCACAGTGATTCACCATATGCAAAACAGCTCAAGGTAGGACTACCCATAAAGGCTTTATGAATCAAAACTGTTCAATATTATTTCATATAATTGACACAATGTTGATTGCAACAGTATTCACTGTATTCTACCACTGACCCCAACAGAGTACCTCCTGAACTCCTGCAGCTTTAAGCTAGAGACTCCACGTTCATTTGCAAGGAATTCATCACCTCAGTCTTTCTGCTCCTTTGTCGAGAAGTTTAAAATGGTGTTCTCCACTTTGCAGCCTCTTTTCGCCCCACCTCCCAGCACTCGACCACACACCCCAGCCCCCACTCCCGTTCCCGAGCCTTGGCCCTCAGCTTCGCTCTGGGGTGTCACTCCTGGGCCTCAGTTCCCTGCCTAATTGACTCGTTTCCTACATGTAGACCTGCTGACTATCGCCATGCACATCAGTGCTCCAATCACAGGCAGCTCTCTCCCATGTTTGCTGCTGATAGGCTGCCGATGAACCTATCAGAAGCAAGCACAGGAGATGAGAAGCCTGTGATTGGAGGAGATCTTCACTATTTCCTTCCATTCAATTCTTGCAGGTGACTTTTCTCTCAATGTCTCTGTTCCAATCATCCACGACAACAGCTCCAACCAGACCAAATTGAGAAGTTACTGTACATTTAGCGATCAATAAATTATATTCATATGGTGCCTGTAATGCATTGAAATATCCACAGGAGCGTTATAAAACACAACGTGACCATTTTGTCTTTATTCATTCACGGGATGAGGGCACTGCGTCAGGTCCAGCATTTATTGTCCATCCCTAATTACCCAAAGGACACTTAAGAGTCAACCACATTGCTGTGGGTCTGGAGTCACATGTAGGCCGGACTAGGTAAGGACAGCAATTTCCTTCCCGAAAGGACATTAGTGACTAAGATGGGTTTTTCCAAGAATCGATTCATGGTCATCATTGGACTCTCAATTCCAGATTTTTATTGAACTCAAATCCCACCATCTGACTTGGCGGGATTCAAACCCAAGTCCCCACAACATTACCCGGGTCTCTGGATTAACGGTTCAGCGGTAATACGCAGGGAGGTCATCACCTCGCCCCTAAAATGTGGGGCGGCGAGAGTTGGGGAGACCATAGGTTTGGCCAATGAGGTGGATTTTCAGCAGGGTCATTAAGGAGAAAAATCAAGGCCGAGGCCTAGGAGTGTAGGGAGGGAATTCTCAGAAGCCCAAGCAACCGAGCAACGGGGGAGGGATTAAAACCCAAAATGCCCCAGGAGACCAGAATTAGAGAAACGTGGAGGGTCGTGGGGCTGCAGGAAATGACAGAGACGGGGGAGGCCTAGGTCATGGATGCATTTGAGCATTGGTAATATAGAGAGATCATGAGGCGCAAGGTCAGAGCTCCCTGCTGTTTGAAAGCAAATTCTTAAAATCCAGACTGGGAGCAGATCAGAGCGCACGGGGAGGGGGAGGCGGGGACAGAGGACTGGTACTCACAGTGCGAGAGAGAGACAGACACGGGCAGCAGAATTCCGATGAGTGGAGGGTGGAACCCAGGAGAATGGCTGACAACGTCTTGAGGTATCCAAGGAAGGCATGAATGAAACATTCAGTCTCTCAAAGAGGCTAACACACAGGTGTTTCTAACCATGAGGCCTGGCCTGCTGGTCACTGCAATTGAGTGGCGCGGAGCAAAATGTTTGCAGATGAACAAGGCCAGCGCCTCCTCGAACATCTCTCAGTCAAGGGAAAACGCGACTCTGAAAACTCGCTAAAACTTGAGCACTTTTACCTGGATGGGGAAGATTTTCACGGCCACGTAGTCATTCATTAACCGGGCCTTCCAAACGCAGCCGAACCGCCCTCTGGCCTTGATCTCGAGCAGCTGCAGAGGTTTTAGGCCTTCGAGCGGTGATGGGCTCGGCAGGCTCGTGTCCTGGACAAACAGAATAAAAACAGTAGGAACCTCAGTGAGGCCTGGTCACACAGGCCCCAGGGAGGAGCCAGCAATCTGTGAACTCTGACCACATCCAGGCGCAGCGAGCGGAGAGGCGGAGAAGAGGAGAAGAGGGCCAGAGACACGAGTCAGTGGGAAGCAGGGATTGGACGTGAGAAAGAAAGGCAACAGAAGAAACAGCAAAGGCAAAAAAAGAGTGAGGTAGAGAGGGACAAAGAAAAAGAGGTTTTCTGGATTTAGAGAACAAAGCTTAGTTGTAAGGAAAGGCCAACATCATAGCCTGCCCTTTCGCTTTACAGATGCTGACTGACCTCCTGGTGTTTTCTGTTTTTAATGGAGAGAGCAACCATTTGGCCCATTGTGCCAGACTATGATATCCCTTCAAGTGGAGCTATCGAAACCAATTAGCTTTCCTGTTCCAGCTCCCTGAAGCCTTTTATTCTTTTGATGCCAGTTTCCAATTGACGTTTTTAATCAATCTTGCCATCTAGGCAGGAAAAGAGAGGGAGTGGGGTGGAGGAGGGTCAGCAATATTGGAGGGGGGCTGGGTAATGAAGAGAGTAGTCTCTAGGGATGTGAAGGTTAGGGTGGATTGGCCATGGTGCTTCAATGAAGAGTTACTGACCTCAGTCATGTCCACATGGCCGTACGGGGGCTTGCGATGGCGATACATCCAGAAGGACAGCAGGACGATCATGGAGAGGCCGGTGATGGGGAGCAGAGCGTACACCAGAATGTTCAGCAGCGAGGGAGTCGGAGGTGGTGGCTCAAACACTACTGCAGGCAGAAAGGAAAGTCAGCGCGTGTGTTCATAATTCCCCACCCACCCCCCGACACACACACACACACACACACACCCCTACACCGAACTGCACCCCCCAAGCACACACACACATCCCCCTCCACCCCGCTGCCCCTCCCACACACATCCCCCTACACCCCGCTGCCCCCCAACACACATCCCCCTACAACTCCCTGCCAGCCCCTCCCCATACACACACATATCCCCCTACACCCACCCCACCCCCACACACACCCCTGCCCCAAACCATGCGCGCACACACACACATCTCACTACACCCCTCTGCCACGCAGACGCGCACACACACACACCCCCCTTACACCCCCACATACAGAGGCATGGCATGCAGACTAAGCCTCGGTAAGGAGTGGGGTTGTTGGGGACCCGTGCAGGCTGCCAGAGAGGGAGGGGGCGGGAGAGAGAGGGAGGGGGCGGGAGAGAGAGG
>NC_063333.1:10553838-10564847 GCF_021869965.1 Rhincodon typus
GAGAGAGAGGGAGGGGGCGGGAGAGAGAGGGAGGGGGCGGGAGAGAGGGAGAGGCAGACAGAGGAGGGTAGGGGGAGGGAGGGAGCAAGAGGCAGACGAGGGGCAGGAGGCAGACGAGGGGCAGGAGGCAGGGAGCGAGAGGCAGACAGATGGGGTGCGTAGCGAGGAGGTAGACAGACGGGAGAAGCGAGAGGTAGACAGGGTGGGGGGGGGGGGGGGGGGGGGGGGGGGGAGATGCGGAGAGAGGGGGGGGGGAGGGAGGGGGGGAGGGGGATGGAGGAAGGGGGGGGGGGGGAGGGAGCAAGAGACAGACAGGCAGGCAGAGGGAGGGAGGGAATGAGAGACAGACAGAGGGAGAGAGGGAGGGAGCAAGAGAAAAGAAGAGTAGGGAGAGAGCAAGAGGGGGAGAGAGAGGAAGATATCTCTCTGTTGAAGAGTACAGAAGGTAATTTGCTACCATTAGTGGGTGGTAATATTCTGTTCACACACAGAGCTGGCTCAGTGGTTGTGGGGTCAGTGTTCTGGGACACATTCGGCCACCTTGCTGAATCGGTGGTGGAGCCTCCAAATTGGAGCGCACCAGGAGGTACGCACACGCACTCGCATTGCCAGCGAAAAGGTGAACCTTCACTTGTTTGTGGAAGGATGGAGTGACAGAGGCACCAAGGGCAACCACCTTCCACCCTCTCTTTCCGAAAACAACACGACACCGGCTCACGGCCACAGCAACCCACCTTCTGGCACAGACTCAGGGAAGTGGAAGAACCGGTCATTACAGTAGTTCCCTTCGCAGCAGCAGAAAAATACCTGAGGGTTCTCCTCCGTGGCTATGCACTCCACTCTGGCAGGGAGAGAACAAACCGAGTGTCAGTCTCAGGCTGTGCTGACCAGAGCGGGAACCCAGCACAAGGCAGCCAGGAACCCATCAAAACAAACCAACCACAAAGATCACCGCAAGGTTCATTGGACAATTCTCTATGCTATACCTTAGCCCTGGGATTCTGATAAATGACTTAATTACTTTGCGTGATGAGTTTGTACACTGAAGTGATCCTGTCATCGTAGACAAAGTCCAACAGAGTCATAGAGCACAGAAACAGGCCCTTCAGCCCAACTTGTCCATGCCCACCAGGTCTCCCAAACTGAACTCGTCCCATTTGGCCCATATCCCTCTAAACCTTCCCTATTCATGTACTTGTCCAAATGTCCTTTAAATGTATCATATCAGCCTCTAACATTTCCTCTAGCAGCTTGTTCAATATACATTCCAATTCCCGAGTTCTTTTTGTAGAAGTTGATTTTGAAGCTGGGTAATTAGCTCCACCTCGCCAGCCCTGCACCCGCACCCCCACCCCCGGTCATAACTGCAACAAAGCGGAAACTCGTAAAGCTGTTTCTACTACCACCTCAGACACCCCACCGTGGCTTAGGAAACGTGACTGCTTTAAACAGGAACCACCAGCCATCGGTGTTTTTGTTTGAAAGAGAAAAGAACTGCTCGATCTATTTGTCGTCCCGTCTGGAGGACAGGATGGGGTGGTTCGCTGCATCTTCACCGCCTGAGCCTTCAAGGAGAGGGCAAGGTCTTTCTGGAACATTCCGAGTGGCAACCCAGCCCCCTGTCGTCGCTCTCCCGCGACAGGGGGTGCCAAGTGTAAAGATACCAGGCTGTGTGAAGTCCAGCTCACTCTGGCAATTGATTCAATCTGCTAATCCACTCAGCCACTGGGTATAGAATCCCTACAGCACAGAGCATCCGACCCACCCCCTAAAACCCTGCATTCCCACTGGCCCTGCATTTCACCAAGCCTGTACATCCCTGCACACTATGGGCAATTTAGCATGGCCAGTTCACCTAGCCTGTATATAGGACATAGAACTGTACAGCACAGGAATGGATGGGCTCTTCAGCCCACGATATTGTGCTGACCAGGATGACAAATGAAACTAATCCCTTCTTCCTGCCCTTGATCCATATCCCTCCATCCCTTGCATATTCGTGTACTTAACTAAAAGTCCCTTAAATGCCCCTATCGTATCTGCCTCCCTGGCAGTATATTCCAGACTTGTACCACTCTATATGAAAAAAACCTTCAAAAAACTTTGAACTTTCCCCCTCTCACCTTAAATGCATGCCCCCTCTAGTATTAGATGTTTTGACCCTGGGAAAAAGATTCTGTCAACCCTATGTATGCATCTCCTAATTTTATAGACTTCTATCAAGTCTCCCCTCAGCCTCTGCTCAAGAGAAAACAGCCTCAATTTTTCTAGCCTCTCCTTATAGCTTATACCCTCTAATCCAGGCAGTATCCTGGTAAACCTCTTCTGCATCGTCTTCAAAGCTTTCTTTGAGCTGTGGGAGGAAACCCATGCAGACACAGGGAGAATGTGCAAACTCCACACAGACAGTTGCCTGAGGGTGGAATCGAACCCCGGTCCCTGGCACTGTGAGGCAGCAGTGCTAACCACAGAGCCAACGTGCCACCCCAATTATCACCTCCAGTATTAAATGTCAAGTTCTACAATGTTCACACAAAAGGCAGTTTCCCTCTTTTGATACAAAAAAATCTGTTGAACACTCACCTAATTCTAGGCTGCCTCAAGTGTCAACAGAAACCTGAAATGACACGCTCCACCCCAGCACCGCCCAAAAAAAACTCCCAAAGCAGTCAGCTGGAAATGTACCTCACAGGATCAGGACCCAGTTATGGGATGGGAAAGGTGTCAGACGGCAAGGCCAAACACATTCACATCAATCCGATGATCCACAATGCCGTCGGCAGTAAATTTACTCTTCCAAGAGGTTCACCAAAAATTAGGACAAGCCTAAATGAACCGGTGAGCCACATCGTGCTTTTAAAAGGGTCATCCTCATTTTGACGTCCGTCCATGGCCTCATCCCTTCCAGTCCCACAGCCCTCTGCGATATCTGCATCCTCTCGTCCTGGAGTATTCCCCGTTATCATTGCTCCACTGTTGGTGGCCACACTTTCAGTTGCCCAGGGCTCGCATTGGGGTGCATTCTATCACCTCTCCTCCTTTAAGAGGCTCCTTAACACGGACCATGGGTCACTTGCCTCAAGATCCCCTGATGGGGCATATCGAACCGCTGGCTGTTTCACTAGATTCATACAGCACAGAAACAGACCCTTCGCTCCAAGTCATCCATGCTGACCAGACATCCCAATCTGACTCAGTCCCATTTGCCAGCATTCGGCCCACATCCCTCTAAACCCTTCCTAGTCACCTACACATCCAGATGCCTTTTAAATGCTGTAACTGTACCAGTCTCCACCACTTCCCTTGGCAGCTCATTTCATACACGCACTACCCCCTGCGTGAAAAAGTTGCCCCTCAGGTCCCTTTTAAACCTTTTCCCTCTCACCTTAAACCTATGCCCTCTAGTTTTGGACTTCCCTACCCTGGGGGAAAAAGACCTTGTCTATTCACCCTATCCATGTCCCTCAATAAGATCACCCCTCAGCCTCCGATGTTCCAGGGAAAATAGCCCCAGCCCAATAAGTGTCTCCCTGTAACTTAAACTCTCCAACCCTGGCAACATCCTTATAAAGCTTTTCTGAACCCGTTCAAGTTTGACCTGCCAACTCCACTCGAT
Source organism: Rhincodon typus (assembly GCF_021869965.1). Taxonomy (NCBI): domain Eukaryota; kingdom Metazoa; phylum Chordata; class Chondrichthyes; order Orectolobiformes; family Rhincodontidae; genus Rhincodon; species Rhincodon typus. The sequence goes on from NC_063333.1 coordinate 10,557,455, forward strand.
GCACTGACCAATGAAGGCAAGCATACCAAACACCTTCTTCACTATCCTGTCTACCACGCCTCCGCTTTCAACGAACTATGAACCTGCACCCCAAGGTCTCTTGGCTCAGCAACACTCACCAGGACTTTACCATTAAGTGCGTAAGTCCTGCCCTGATTTCCCTTTCCAAAATTTAGATAAACGTGAGGTACTGCATTAAATTCCTCTGCCCATCTGATCAAAGTCCCGTTGTACCCTGAGGTGACCTCCTTCACTGTCCACTACTAGCTGGTGCCGCCTGCAAACGATACTGGAGGTGCTACATAAATGCAGCCTCTTGTTGTTTATACCCAGTTCTCTCAGCCTCTGACCCCGTGCCCGGTGGTTACCTGTCGTAACAGTTGAAGTCATCGAGCCAGCATCCTTTCTTGACCAGCTCGATGGAGCCGGAGTTGTTGCGCCAGGAGGCATAGCAGTGGTGACGTTTATCCTTCTCCCCCTCGCACTGTTCCACTCCACTCTGGTTGGTTTTCTCCAGCTCCCAGTTAGCATTGTAGTAAGCGCACTCTCTGGTCTCTGCCTCGCCATGGCCGGGCCCTGTGGGACAAAGCAAAGACAGAGACAAACGGTCAACAGGACAAAGGCAGGCTAACAGTAAGGAGGGCACACTGTTACTACAGTACAGCAGGAGGCCATTGAGAGACAGAGCGAGGGAGAGACAGAGAGAGGAAGGGGTGGGGGTGCAGAGCGAGAGAGAGAGGGAGCGTGAGGGAGAGAGAGACAGAACGAGGGAGGCATGGGGATGCAGACAGAAGGAGGGAGCAGAGAGCAGGGTGGGGGGAGGTTGAGCAGAGAGAAGGGGGGGGGGGAGGGGGGGGGGGGGGGGCACAGAGAGAGAGAGAGAAATAGTGTGCATGTTTCAGCTTGGTGACCTTTCACCTGAAATGTTAACTCTCTCTTGGCAGATAATGCCTGAGATTTCGGATTTCCAGTTGTGTGCTGCAAGACAGAACAGCGTGTCTCCTCCACAAGATCAAGCCAATGCAGGTGGATTGGTGGGGTGCATGGGGGGTGGTGTTGAAGAGGTCTGGCCATAAAAAAAAGTGAGCTGTGGAACCACCAGATTCTCTGAAAAAAAAAACCTCCACACCCTCCACCTCTGTTTGCAAATGGCCATAAATCGCTCTGTTATACACATTCACTTTTTTTTAAAAAAAAATCACTAGACTACATGGGGAACACCCTCTTGGCTCTGTGTCACTTTTATGGCAACGCACCTTTAACATGTTTTTCCTGCGACACTGTTAATCATTCAACACAGCTTGGGTTATCACTGCTTCAGCAATGCATGGAATTACATTGTATTTTGTAACACGAATACACTGCATTACACAATGTACAAGCTCAGGTAGGGCACTACAGCTAGTTCTGAGCAACACACTCCAGGAAAGATTTTATTAGAAGCAAAGGTGAAGCAAGGAGAATCTTTTGTCACCTAGTGAGTATTTAGGGTACAGAACGGAGTGCCTGAAAGTGTGGTGCAGGGGCAGGTTCAATTCAGGAGGCTATTGGGTGATTATTGAAATGAGAAGCCAGGCAACGATGAGAAGGTGGGAATATGGCAGCGAGTAAAACACTGGCTCAGCGAGCCAGTAGGGACACAACAGGCTGAATGGCCTCTTCTGTACTGTATACCAATTCTGTGATCTGCAGCCCCGAAACCAGCCATTCAACCCAACTAGTTAATACTGGCCATCCAGGAGCCTACACCATCTAAAACACTAACGTACCTCAGTTCCCTTCTCCTTCATATTCTTAACTTCTGCCTCTCTTTGCATCAGCTTCTCTCCTGCAGAGTTACATCGAGGGGCCGAATGGCCTCTTTCCCTGCTGTAACCACTCTATGATTCAATTCTGTGAGCTGAAAACCCTCTGAGCTCCAATGGTCTTGTTAACTCCATCCAGCTGGGAGTGCAGTGGTGGACAACAAGCATCAGTTGCTGGTTTATTAACAGTAACTGGTAACACATCCCTGGCCAAAACTCAATAGCCTAGTGCCAGTCTTGCCCTGCCAGTGACCCATTAGAATTGCCAACAAAAATTGCTCCTTCTGCATAGGCCTCTGTTTGAGGAATGAACTCGCACATTGTAGCAATGGAACACTCGCACATCTCTTTTACTCACTCCCTTAAGTTTGCCAGGAAGCAGCTGGTTAGAGGAAGGAGTGCATTTATCATTAGGTCTCAAGTTTGGTTCAATTTGTTGTGACCTTTAAAACAGGAAAAGGACAGCACCAGCAAACCGAAGTCTGAAGACAGATTTTAAAAAACAAAAAATTCTTCACTGGATGTGCTGGGCCAGCATTTAATCAATCATCCCTAATTTCCCCAGAGGTTATGAGTGGTTTAAGAGTCTCTACATTGCTGTGGATCTGGAGTCATCTCTAGACCAGACTGGGTGAGGGTGACAGATTTCCCTCCCTAAAGGATTCCAGTGAACCAGGTGGGTTTTTACAACAGTCAACTGAAATCATCACGAGGCTAGATTTTTTCTCATAGGTTACTTTTTAATACTAAAATTTCACCATCTGCCGTGGTCAGGTTTGAACTGACATCTCTAGAATGTTAGTCCAGGGCTCTGGATTACAATATCAATTTGCAACAAAGGAGGTGGTGGTGGGGAGCTGCCTTCTTGAACCCCATGCAGTCCATGTACTTTAGGTTGACCCACAATGCCATTAGGGAGGCAATTCCAGGATTTTGACCCAGCGACAGTGAAGGAACTGCGATATATTTGCAAGTCAGGATGGCGAGTGGCTTGGAGGGGAACTTGGAGGAGGTGGCATTCCCATGTATCTGCTGCCCTTGTCCTTCTCAATGCTGGAGATCGGAGTGTGAAAGCTGCTGCCGGAGGGTCTTGTCATCCCAAAGATGTGGAGTTATTGAGGTTTCCTGTCAGCAGAAACCCTCTCATCCTCCTGCCTGATCGTGTTTTGATCCGGGCACAATTCGACCAACGGCGACTTGCAATTTCTGTGCAGCTCCTCTCATTAACAAGAGAATATCGGAACACCTTCCCAGAACTGCTCGCAGCTTTCACTTTATTTGTTTTGCATGATGGTTCTGGAGAAAGCATTGGGGGTTCCTGCAATCTCCTGCTGGTTCAGCAGCTTCAGCCCAGCTCCTTACGGACGATTTATTGAGCTCATCTCAACACACTGGGTCAGATCACTGCGTTTTATCTGTCCAAACACAGGGAAAGACTGCAAAACCATTGAGGGCTTCACATTGAGATAATTAAAATCAGTGGATGCACTGGTTTTTAATCATACTTTATCGATAGTACAAAACAGGACTACGTCCACAGCCACATTAAACATCATCTGGATGTAACGTACAGAGGTAGAATAATCCCATTAGGAAGGAGCAAAGGACACATGAGGTCTGATATTAATGCCTAGCTACTGATTCACTTGTAAATACAATCGTTCTTTTAACAGTAAACTCCCTACATCACCCCTTTTCCTTCCTCTCCTGTTGAGCGATTACTCGTGGTTTCTGACCCGATTACTGTATTGTAGTCCAGGCCCTGCATTCAGATGCCCCTGACATGCAGGCTGTAGGCAGAACTGGTGGTGGTGGCTTTTTCTATTAAGAGCTGCAGTTTCACAGTTGCCTCCCAATACACATTCTCGCATTAAAAAGTGAGGCCAGTCTGTCAGTGCAGGCAATGCATTACACTCCCTTTGTAAAACCCTTCAGTTTGCAACACCTTCTCTCCTTTTCGATGCTTCATGAAGTGGTGGTGGTTCTGAAAGGGTTCATGTTGGGCACTGCATTAAGCTATAGCCCTTCTGATAATGCCATTAGGATTTGGGCAGAGAGGGGCTTAGGAGCTTATAAAGGTGGGTGAGAGGAGGTGTAGTCCAGGTAGCTGTGGGTGTCTGTGGGCTTGAAATAGATATCAGTTTCCAGGTGGTTACCAGAGATGGAGACAGAGAGGTCGAGGAAGGACAGAGGGGTATCGGAGATGGTCCAGATGAACTTAAGGTTGGGGTGGAAGGTGTTGGTGAAGTGGATGAACTGTTCGAGCTCCTCGTGGGAGCACGAGGCGGCACCAATACAGTCATCGATGTAACGGAGGAAGAGGTGGGGGATGGGGCCAGTGTAGCTTCGGAGAGGGATTGTTCCACGTAACCTACAAAGAGGCAGGCATAGCTTGGGCCCATGCGAGTACCCATGGCCACCCCCTTTCGTCTGTAGGAAGTGGGAGGAGTTGAAGGAGAAGTTGTTTAAGAAGTTGTTTAAACAGGAGATCCTGTTTAAGTCTCTTCTTTATGAGATTTGATCATGTCATTGTAAACTAAATTAGCCCTGAAGCTCATTCAGGGAAAGATAGGATGGTGGCAGTAAACTATCCCAACCATAAGCTGGTAGGGATTGGCACCACAACATTGCGTGGGTGTAGTGTTAATGTCACTGGACTAGTAACAAGAAGCTCAGATTGATGATCTGGGGATGTAAGTTCAAATCCTGCCAAGGCAGATGTCGAAATTTGAATCTGACTTAAAATAAAAATGGAATTAAAAACTGGCCCTTGAACACTCAGTTGGTTCACTAATGTCCTTCAGGGAAGGAAACTGCCATCCTTACCAGGTCTGGCCTACATGTAACTCCAGACCCACAGCAATCTGGTTGACTTTGAACTGTCCAACCACATGGCCCTAGCAAGCAACTCAGTTCAAGGGCAAGTAGGGATGGACAGTAAACGCTGGTCTTACCAGTAACACTTCCATCCGCGAGTAAATATTTCAAAGAAATAATTTGATTGGTCTGTCCTAAGATCCTTTGGCCTTGCATCAATTTTTTGGGATATTTTGCAACATTATTTTCGAAAGCATAGTGTGTTATAAGTGTAACGAGGTCAGTAGGTGGACCTCATTGAAAAGGAGTTCCCTGATTGGGGCTGTTGATCTGATCCTATTAGGGAGCCCTGGCTGACAGATAGAAACAGGAGTATCACAGGTTCTGTTCATTCTGAGAGCTGGATCAGTGTCAAGGACTCTCCACATGTAAATAAAGGGGGACTTGGTGATGGGATACTAGGCTCTTGTGAAATTCACAGAATCATACAATCCCTACAGTGTGCAAACAGGCTATTCGGACAATCGAGTCCATACTGACCCTCCAAAGAGCATCCCACTCAGACCCAACTCCCTTACCTATTCCTGTAACTCTGCATTTTCCTTTATTTATTCACGGGATGAGGGTGTTGCTGGCTAGGCAGCATTTATTGCTCATCCCTAATTGCCTAGAGGGCAGTTCAGAGTCAACCACATTGCTGTGGGTCTGGAGTCACATGTAGGCCAGACCAGGTAAGGATGGCAGTTTCCTTCCCTAAAGGACATTAGTACATTAGGAGATAGGGGACACTACCAATGCTGGAGAACATGAGATAACAAGGCATAGAGCTGGATGAACACAGCAGGCCAAGCAGCAGAGGAATCAGAGGAACAGGAAAGCTGACGTTTCGGGTCTGGACCCTTCTTCAGAAAAGTCAGCTTTCCTGCTCCTCTGATGCTGCTTGGCCTGCTGTGTTCATCCAGCTCTACATCCTTGTTATCTTAGTACATTAGGCCATTTTCCATGGCCAACCCACCTAACCTACATGTTTGGACTATGGGAAGAAAACAGAGCACCCAGGCGAAACCCACTCAGACACAGGGAGAATGTGGAAACACAGACGACAGTCACCTGAGGCTGCAAACGTACCCAGGTCCCTGGTGCTGTGAGGCAGCAGTGCTAACCACTGAGCCACCGTGCCTCCCTCTGAAGAGCATCCCACCCAGACTACCCAACCCTCCCCCCTACCCTATCCTGTAACACTGCATTTCCCTAATCCACCCAGCCTGCACATTCTATGGGCAATTTAGCACAGCCAATCGAACTAACTAGCACATCTTTGAACTGTGGGAGGGAACTGGAGCATCTGGGAGGGGAGACAGGTAGAACGTGCAAACTCCACACAGACAGTGGCCTGAACCCAGTACCTGGAGCTGTGAGGCATCAATGCTAACCACTATGCCACCCTATTCTATTTGTAGTGATAGGATTTGAAACCCCTGCCCCTGAAGCTCTGGTTTATTTGCAGCACTGTTATCTCTATGTTATCATCTTTCACAGTGGTTGGGCATTTTTGGTCTCATGGGATCTGGGCACTTAATGCCCACCTTTGGGAAGGTGATGTTGAGCTACCTCCTTGAATACAACAGAGTGGTTTGCTGGGCCATTGCGTTGCGCAGTTTAGACTGAACCGCATTGCCGTGGGTCTGAAATCACACCGAGGTCAGTGTGGGTAAGGAAAGATCTCCGTCTCCAAAAGACGGGATGAATTTTTAAAGCGTAATACAGTAGTGTCACGGTCACCATTTTCTTTATTTTCTGGCATATGCAACACGACATTCCTCAAGTTATACAAATGACACAGACAAATAATGGGGAAAAAAAAACACTAAAAGGTGGAACAGTGATACTTATACAAGATACATTTGGGTGGAATAATGCAATATTTGAAAGGTGAAACCTTTAAGCTGGTACCATTTTCGTTGTCCTGATAAATGAGGGCTAACATTTGAAGGGATCTTGCCACAGGGTCAGTTTTGGACCAAGCAATTCCTGAGCTTCCTGCACAATAATGGTGCAACCAACATTTACAACCATCCTTTCTGTCACCATTTTCATCCCAGATGAGTTCCTCAGCTCCCATAATACGAGTTGAACTGTAGATTACTTGCAAAAGTCTCAGAGGACCTGCTCTCTCATGGAGAGAGAGAGAGACAGAGAGACAGACAACTGGTGTTGGGTTAAAGGGCAGACAGGTCAAGGGGGCGGGATGAGGTTGGTCGGTAGGAGATGGAGGTGCGGCTTGAGGTGGGAGGAGGGGATAGGTGGGAGGAAGAACAGGTTAGGGAGGCAGGGATGAGCTGGACTGGTTTTGGGATGCGGTAGGGGGAGGGGAGATTTTGAAACTTGTGAAATCCACATTGATACCATTGGGCTGCAGGGTTCCCAAGCGGAATAGGAGTTGCTGTTCCTGCAACCTTCGGGTGGCATCGTTGTGGCACTGCAGGAGGCCCAGGATGGACATGTCGTCTGAGGAATGGGAGGGGCAGTTGAAATGGTTCGCGACTGGGAGGTGCAGTTGTTTATTGCGAACCGAGCGTAGGTGTTCTGCAAAGCGGTCCCCGAGTCTCCGCTTGGTTTCCCCGATGTAGAGGAAGCCACACCGGGTACAGCGGATGCAGTATACCACATTGGCAGATGTGCAGGTGAACATCTGCTTGATGTGGAAAGTCTTCTTGGGGCCTGGGATGGGGGTGAGGGAGGAGGTATGGGGGCAGGTGTAGCACTTCCTG
>NC_063333.1:10569847-10584124 GCF_021869965.1 Rhincodon typus
CCCCTCCCATTCCTCAGACGACATGTCCATCCTGGGCCTCCTGCAGTGCCACAACGATGCCACCCGAAGGTTGCAGGAACAGCAACTCATATTCCGCTTGGGAACCCTGCAGCCCAATGGTATCAATGTGGATTTCACAAGTTTCAAAATCTCCCCTCCCCCTACCGCATCCCAAAACCAGTCCAGCTCGTCCCTGCCTCCCTAACCTGTTCTTCCTCCCACCTATCCCCTCCTCCCACCTCAAGCCGCACCTCCATCTCCTACCGACCAACCTCATCCCGCCCCCTTGACCTGTCCGTCCTCCCTGGACTGACCTATCCCCTTCCTAACTCCCTACCTACACTCACCTTTCCTGGCCCCATCCCCGCCTCTTCGACCTGTTTGTTTCCTCTCCACCTATCCTCTCCTCTATCCCTCTTCTATCCGCCTCCCACTCTCTCCCTATTTATTTCAAAACCCCCTTCCCCTCCCCCTTTTCTGATGAAGGGTCTAGGCCCGAAACGTCAGCCTCTCTGCTCCTATGATGCTGCTTGGCCTGCTGTGTTCATCCAGCCCTGCACCTTGTTGTCTCTAACTTTCCCTTTAGTCGCCCAACACAGCGCTAAATACAGCTCTCCAGCCTCCACACTAGCTGTAAGTCACCATGGCTCAATTCTCAGAGTGTCTGGTTTTACCAGAACAGCGCTGTTACTAAAGTAGGTGTGAATCCCTCCAGAGAAGTTTAGAATTTAGTAGGTCCGGTGTGCAAATGCTGATAAAATCCAGCCTCTGTTCCACTGACTATTACGAGTCAGCTCTGAGCTCCCAGTGACCGTAAGGGGGAAGAAATTATGACATAAAAGCCTGAGGGACACAAGCTTATGCCTATCCCCTTCCTTTTCAAAAGTCACTGTTTACAAGGTAATAAGACAAACTTCACCCACCAAAGGCCACAGACTCTGAAGGACGTGTAAAACTTTACATAAACAGACACCTTGTAAAGATGACTAAATGGCTTTCCCTCACTTTTACAAGGAAGGCTGAGCTCTTCAACAGCAGCTGAAGTTACATTAAACCCAGCCTGGATAGGCACTTGCTGCCCTGGCATCTTTTCAGGTGCCAAGGGGTAATGTAGGGACAGAAAGGAGGAAGGAAGTGAGTACAAGGGAACGGAAGGGGAACAGGGAAAAGAAAGGAAGACTTGCATTTATACCTCGCCCTTCCAAGCTTCTTGTGATGGCTAACTCCTGGGTCTTTAAGACAGCAGCACCTTTGGCTCACACAAAACAGTACCCACCCGCCCCCACCACTGGAGGCAGACTCCCTCAGTAGTGCACTGCAGCAAGCCTCAAACCCCTCACCCTCTCACTCCTGAGGCACGGAGTCACAGACAAGGAAGTAACAGGGAGCACAGCACAAGATGGCTCTCTCCCTGGAGAATTAGCAAGTAGCAGGACTGGATGGAAGAAAAGGATCCAGAGGGAGGCAATGGCCTCACGCCATTATCAGTCGACCATTAACCTAGAGACCCAGGCTACGTTCTGGAGGACACGGTTCAAATCCCAGCATGGCAAATGGTGGAATTTGAATTCAATAAAAATATGAAATTAAGAAACATTAGGAAACCCATCTGGTTCCCTAATGCCCTTCAGTAGGGAGGATGCGCTGTCCTTACCTGGTCTGGCCTACGGTGTAATTCCAGGCCCACACTGATTGAGCGGTTAGGGATGAGCAATACATGTTGGCTTAGCCAGCGGTGCCGACACTCACAAATAAAAAGAAATTGATCCGTTAATTTCCAGGGAGTCTGTGCCGAAGCACACAGGTAAGCTCTCAAAAAGTAAAGTCTTTCACGTAGCTTTCAGATGAGATGTTAATTTGTTGGCCTCAAACTCTGGTCTTCTCAACAAGCGAAAACTCACACAATTAATCAACTTGAATAAAAACTCCCTTGTTTCGAAGCGTTTCCATGGGTCCTCTTTTAGAAGCAGCTTTTGGCAGTGTTACCTACCCAGAGGGAGGACAGGGCCTTGAACGAAAAATTCTCTCATTGCAAGTACAGCAAATGATATAATAACAGATTAAAACAACCGAAGCTGGGACACAGGGAGGGTATCCCTGGTGCAGTGCTGTGTCGGTGTCTCTCAGGCAAGGAAATGATCACGATCAAATTGACCCTTCAGAGCCCAGTTTGGAAACCTGAGCAAATTTACTGGTTACCCCTTAAAGCAGCAGTGAGCCTTTCAGTTCGACACCACAGTCAATGTGAGAAACAGGACAGGGCATACATGTTTGTTTTGTGAGACTAAGGAAACAGAGGTCTGTAAGATTGTGGGGGTACAGAAAGACAAAGAAGTAGGAAGGAGCAGAGATAGAGAGGAGCTAGAGGATGGAGAAATGGGAGGGGGAAGAGAGGGCTGGGCACAGTGAGATGGGGGGGGGGAAGGAGACAGGATAGGGGACAGAGATGGAACAGAAGGGGACAGAGGGAAACAGACTAGAGAGCGAGAGTGAGCGATGTGGACTCACCAGGATATTGCCAGGTATGGAAGGTTGGAGTTAGGAGAGGATCGATAGGCTGGGACTTCCTTCACTGGAGTATAGCAGGCTGAGGGGTGACCTTTGAGGTTTATAAAATCATGAGGGGCATAGATAGAGTTAATGGTAGGTGGCTTTTCCCTAGAGTGAGGCATTTCAAGACTGGGGGGGGGGCATATTTTTAAGATGAGAGGAGAGAGATTTTAAAACGTCATAAGAGGCATTCTTTTTAAGCACAGAGTGGTTCACGTGTGGAATGAACTTCCAGAGGAAGTGGTGGATGTGGGTACAGTTACAACATTTAAAAGACATTTGGATAAGTACATGAAATGTTTGGAGGAATATGGCCCAAGTGCAGACAGATGGGACTAGTTTAGTTTGGGAACATGGTCAGTGCGGACTGGGAGAACCAAAAGGTCTGTTTCTGCGCTGTATGACAGTATGGAGGGGTCAGAGACAGAGACAGAGCAGGAGAACATTAGACTAAGTTCATGCGAGAGAAAGAGCGAACGAGAGGATGAGCGAGAAACAAAAAGACGGGATGAGAAGAGACAAGAAAGAGAAAGCCTGGAAGCAAAGATAAAGTTCCGTCCGGTGAGGTAAAATTTACAAAGTTGCTGGTCCCTGCTCACAGGAACTAACCATGCAATTTGCTATTTCATAAAAGAAATCTCAAGGTGAGGGGGCAAGGTGCAGAATGCCATCGATCCAAAAGAGTTAAGAGATGGAGCATTGAACTTCACCTTGAAATACGCCTTGTGTGATGATAAATGGAAGGTGCTCGACAATATTGCAACACAATAATTACGTAGCCACAGCTCCGGGAACAAACTGGTGAAACAAGTTATTAATAAAGGTTAATTTACTCATCACCATCTGTTTGGTATGTGCAAAAAAAGAAACACTTGCGCTCCCTCACTCGGTAGAAAAAGATTGTACAATTCAGCAAAGTTTAATGCATCTGCCGTCATGAGGGAAATAAATGGTCCAGCAATTTTGTCATGGAAGACAGACAAAACGATTTGTCAATCGCCATGATTTTCTCGCTGATAACTGCTGCTAGTCTGGCAACAACCAGAGCTCAGTGTCATTGTTGTCACCAGCATTTGAGAAATTGCTGCCCTGGCTCATTAATTATCGACTAAAGTCACTTGCAAAAGTTAAAGCTGGCATCTAACTGCGTGGGCACAATTTTAATGTCAAGTCTCACGTTCTCGTAATGCCACTTCCAACCCAGGTGCAGCCCAGGAATGTAACAAGTGAACTGGGGAAATCTCATTCCTGCAGACCACAAACTCTCAAGAAATTTTAAACTTGCACATTTTTTTCAAAACAAAAAGTTCTCCCACATTTCCTTTCTGTCGCTCTTCTTGCGCTCCTTTAAATAAAATTGAACGCAGTGTGTGTTAGGGTCTGGAGTGTACTGTCCGAGAGTGTAGGGGATGCAGTTTTACTCGGGTGGGGAGGGTCTGGAGTGTCCTGTCCGAGAGTGTAGGGGAGGCAGGTTCACTCGAGTGGTGAGGCTCTGGAGTGTACTGCCTGAGAGGGTGGGGGAGGCAGGTTCACGTGATATCTTTGAAGTGGATGTTAGATAAACACCTGGACAGATAATTTTGCAGGGGCACAGGGAAGGGGCATGGGGTAGGATTGGGCTCTTCCAGGTGGCAGGTCTGAACAATGCCGCAGCTACTCACTGGTTCCATCTTTAATTTTGCTCGCTCTCTTTATTGCTCTTTCCATCTTGAATGTGATTCTAGTTCACCCTATGCCCTTCCCCTCAGTCCTCCTGTTTATTTTTCAGTGCTTCTATCCCATTGGTTAAGGAAAAAAAAAACATTGCTCAGCACTTCTCAAAATGTCTCAAAGCCCTTTATGGCCAATGGGAGCAACACAACAAAGACAAGGAGAGACTCCAAGGTTTGGGGATACACACCATGATAATGACCAGGGCCTGGATCAGGGTTACCCTGGGCTCAGTGGTTGAGCAGTCTGTCACCTTGATGATCAGCATCCAAAGGAGCCAATCTGTCACCGAGACCATCCTGATTGACGGGCTGCTCGTCCAATGACGACTAGTACTGGGAGCAATTGCAATCATTGGCCAACAGGCTACACCAAGTTCCCCGGTCCCACCTTTCATGGTTACCTTGACATTTTGGGACCCCAACGTCGCCCAAATCGACTCCCTCCTGTGTGATGGTGTGCATGAGTGAAACAGCAGTGAATGACAGAGATAGAGTGAGCGTGACAGCACAAGATAGAAACACCCACACCCTGCTGGATGTGGACACACACACACACACACACGCTGGATAAGAACTGGAAAAGACTGTGGAATGGAAGCACTGACTCTGCTTCCTTCTCTCCACAGAAGCTGCCTGACCTGCTGCATTTTCGATTCACATGAGCAGATTTCCAACATCTCTCATATTTCCTCTTATTGTTTGCTCCATGCTGTGCGTCTTTAAGTATGGGACAAACTCAGCAGGTCCAGCAGCTTTCTGTGGAATGAAAAACAGAGTTAACATTTTCAATCTGATAATGACTCTTGTTCAAAAACACAGATGCTGCAAGACAAGCTGAATTTCTCCAGTATTTTCTGTGTTTGGTTCAGATTTCTAGCATTTGCTTCAAAGCATGGTTAGGTTCAATTTAAAAATGAGAAACTATTTATCACTCCATGCAAAGTGTAATTGCTTCTGTCAGCCAAGCTCACTTGTGTGGATAGAAATAGCACATCATTGCAGGTAAATTAGTGCGTGCTAATTTACCGTAATTATAAGCAGGAGTTACGCTGAAATAGATTATGCTTGTGAGGTTCAGGTCTTTTGATTTTGTCTATATGTTGCTTAGGGTAAGGTTTAAAGAAGCAGGGCTGGTTGCAGACTATGAACAACTAAGTTGTATGCACTGGTCTGATTGAGCACTGGCTCTGACTGCAAACTGAGCTTTACAATTGGACTTTTACAAATAAAGGCAAAGATTACAAAGCCAATGGCGATGACCTAGTTGTATTATCGCAAGACTGTTAATTCAAAAGACCCAGGTTTAAATCCTGCCACGGCAAATGGTGGAATTTGAATTTAACAATAATGTGGTATTAAGATTCTAAGGATGACTGCGAATCCATTGTCAAGTGGTAGGAGAATCCCATCTGGTTCACTAATGTCCTTTAGGGAAGGAAACTGCCATCCTTACCTGGTCAGGCCTACATGGGACTCCAGACCCACAGCAATGTGGTTGATTCTTAACTGCCCTCTGGGCAAGTCGGGATGGGCAATAAATGCTGCCTGGCCAGCGACGCCCAAATCCAATAATGAATAAGGAAAAAAACGTTTTGCTTAACTTACAAAAAACATTTGGTCCAAATATGGATTTCTTTTCACAATTCAGGACATCTGAAGAAAATGAGCTGGAGGGTTAAACAGGTGGTCAACGGATGCCTGGAAATCAAAATATCAGGGCCCAGATTTTACTCCACGGCCCTAACCACACAGCACCAACTGCACTGAAGAGATGGTCTTGTTTTTTGCACTGAACTGGGACTTGAACTTGTGATTCAGAGACATGTGGGTGCTAACAACTGAAAGGAGATAGATTACTTGTGAAGACACTCAGCTGCCCTTACACTGTTCTAGCAGTTTTCATTCCGAGCTGCAGCATGCAAGAGAAAAACAACCCGAGTACTCCGTGAGCTGTGTGCTCAAGCAGAAGTCCAGGCCGGTTTTTCTGCACAGTTTCTGGTTTGCACTATTAAACTAAACCCAGACTCAACTGCAGGTGCAATGTCGCATCAGCTGTTGTGTGGGAGCGGGTTCGAAGAGTATTACCATGTTCAAGTGTCCTCCATGAGACACAGTGCTGTACTCACCACGTGGCATAAAAATATCAGCGTTAGCCACTTAGACAGTTTATTTCTGCCTCCTCTACCAAGCACACAGGCCTCTGCTCGCCTTTTCCTGACAATTCTCTGTCCCCTCTCGAAAGCAACTGGTCTTCGCTGCTCATTATTTGACAGGCATTTGTCATTGTTTCCGCTCAGCTCCGGGAGTACTCTCCAAACAAGAGCTTAGGAATACGCAAATGTAGGAAATAGAAGGAGCAGGCCATTCGGCCCTTTGAACCTGCTCCACCATTCAATATGATCATGGCTTACCGTTCAGTTCCTGCTTTATCCCCTATACCCTTTGAAACTTTCACCCCAAAAACTATATCTTACACCTTCTTCCTGACAACATTCAATGTTCTGGCCTCACCCCATTCTGTGGCAGGTGTGTGTGTGTGTGTGTGTGCGTGCACATGCGTGTGTCAGCCCCGCCATCCCAGGAAATAGTTTAGTAATCCTTTGTTGCACTACCTCCATAGCTAGAATATTGTTCCTCTGATAAGGAGGCCAAAACTGCACGTAATAGAACCATAAAATCCCTGCCGTGGGCTGAATGGCCTGCTTCCAGATCAAGTCCACACTGACCCTCTGAAGAGCATCCCACTCAGACCCATCCCCCTACCCTGTAACCCTGCATTTCCCATGGCTTATCAACCTAGCCAGCGGATCTCTGGACACTATGGCATGGCCAATTCACCTAACCTGCACATCTTTGGACCATGGGAGGAAATTGGAGTGCATAATATTCTAGTGTGGTCTCACCAAGGTCCTGTACGATTGCAGCAAGATATCCCTGTTCCTGTACTCGGGTCCTCTCGCTGTGAAGGTCAACATATCGTTTACCTTCTTTACCGCCTCCTTATGGATATGTTTTTTTTTCAAAATAGGATGTTTGTGTTGCTAGCTTGTGCAACATTTAATGCCCACCTCTAATTGCCCTTGTGAAAAGGCAGTGAGCTGCCTTCCATATGAACCAAATGAACACAGTCATGAATGGGCTCTTCCACATCAGCATTGCTGGTGGGGTCAGTACTTAATACTTTTCCTTAGCTAGGCTTGAGGTGGCAGTGGTGAGCTGTCTCCTTGAACCAAGGTAGGCCTGGTGGTGTAGGTCCCCACAAAAAGTGGCTGTTCAGCCCTCTGTAGAGGGACCCTGTCAGTCCAATTCCACCACCTGATTCCCATGGCTCTCTGCTGGGTTCTCCTCATGCGACCGCCCTTTTGGAATCATGGATTGCCTCGTTTCCATGGGGCACCATTGTTTTGACACAGGCAGAGTGTTCAAAAGGTTATCACAAACCCGTTCAGGGGGTTCTGATGGCCTAACAGTCTTTGGAAATAGTTGGGAAAAACCCATCTGGTTCACTAATGTCCTTTAGGGAAGGAAATCTGGCCTACATGCGACTCCATACTCATAGCAATGTGGTTGGCTCTTAACTGCTCTCTGAAATGGTCTATCAATTGATTTAATGGCAATTAGGGATAGGCAATAACATGCTGGCCTTGTAAAAACAAAGAAGAATAAAGTTGCCAAAGAGATAAACAGCACAGTGAAAGCCAAAAGGTGAATGTGCCCTTACCCAGTCCCAAGGGCCCCTTGCCCAGAGTGAAGCATGCTGGTTAGCATTCCCCAGCCTCGCCTGCAAATTCCAGAATTCCAAGCTGCTTGGAATACCGACCAGCAGCAATCTCTGGCAGGATTTCCCCACAATCCTTCCTGCTGGAGTAAAGTGACTTGGGATTGGGAACAGCCTGTGGCTAGCTGCCCCAACTGGACAGGTTCAATTCTGGCCCAGTAGCTGAACCAGCCATGTACCTATTGATTAACTGGGAACAACGACACCCATCCTGGCCTCAGTACCCTGACCAAATGTCAAAAACTCCCCGGTTTAAGAAGAACAAACATGGAATCTGACAGGGTGGGGGGAGAAGGGAATGTGACACAGAGTGGGGAGGCTCTTTAAACAATGCATTTGCTTCACTGACCTCTCACTCCCAACGGTCATTGAAATGCTGTCCCTGCTCTCCAACATTATTACGTACAAATGAGGTTGAGTTCTCAGCTTCAGAAGACAGGCCCTAATCGATCGTCTGTGTCCAACAGCAGCAGGATTTCATGGGGACTGCTAAACAGACAGCCTGTGACACAGATCCAAGAGCTGAAGCTCACATTCTCTCCTTCCTCCTCTTATGCTGCTGTTAGCCTTCTGAACTATGGCTGCTATATACACTGTTCCCTTCTGTTTTGTACAGCTTCATTCACAAGAATAAACTTCCACTGGGAAGGCACAGCCTTTTTGAGAGTTCAGGGGAGTTCTGATGAAAGGTTGTGGAATATCAGCTCTGCTTTTGTGCCTCCGCAGATACTACCAGACCTGCTGAGTATTCCCAGCACTTTCTGCTTCAATTACAGAAGTTCATACTGCCTTACTACTCCATCCCGGGAACACTGACAGCTCAGCGTGCTCTACAGTGTGGCTAGGGCAGGAAGGATCACAGCCCAGAGGGGAAGCAATGGCCTAGTGGTATTATCACTAGACTGTTAATCCAGAGACCCAGATAATATTCTGGACCCGGGTTCAAATCCCGCAATGGCAGATTTGCATTCAGTCAAATATCTGGAATTAGGGATCTAATAATGGCCATGAATCCAATGTCGATTGTCAGGAAAAACCCAACTAAAGCCCTCTCGGGAAGGAAACTGCCATCCTTACCTGGTCTAGCCTACATGTGACTCCAGACCCACAGCAATGTGGTTGACTCTTAACTGCCCGATGGGCAATAAATGCTGCCTGGTCAGTGACGCCCTCATCCCATGAATGAATAAAGGAGCTTCCCTCTTAGGCCCCTTCTTGGTCATTTGCAAACGGTAACTTCCCATGTTTCCGTTGAAGCATAGAGCTATCGTACTTCAATAAAACTTGGAACAAAAATTAAGGCGCGCCAATTGCAACATCTTCTTGGATGAGAAAGAGGGTGGTGTCTTATTCCCAGAAACAAGCAAACAAAAAGGTGACAAATGCACACACCAAACCCAAGGACCGAGCACCACGTATCGCATATAGTCAGGGAGGTAAAAGCGGTTTACATGGACTGGGAAGGAGGGTCTAGTTGTGGGAATGAAACCCTGAGTACTAATTGTTTACCGTTTACCAGTGACCCCAGGAGCAACAAAGGTTGTAGATCACCCTGAATTCTCTCTCAACTGAAGACACTGCAAGATTTTTTAAAAGGCATGGCTTTGTTGAGAGAGAAACACAGACAGACGGTCAAACAAACTAACAGGGGGACAGGGTGGTGGGGGGGAGAAAAAAAAAAAGAGAGGAAGGAAGAGGGGAAGATGGGGGGGCTGCGGGAGGGAGAGAGAAGGGGAGACGGGGGAAAGATGGGGGGGATGGAGAAGGTGGGGGCTGCAGGGGGAAGAGAGATGGGGAGAGAGGCAGAGAGGGAGAGAGAGACACACACACAATGGAGCTCGAATTGGAATTACAGAAATGAAGCATATTTCAGGGCACGAGAGAGAGAGAGAGAGAGAGAGAGAGAGAGAGAGAGTGAGAGTGAGTGAGAGTGAGTGAGTGTGAGTGAGAGAGAGTGAGAGAGTGAGACAGAGTGTGTGAGTGTGTGTGTGTGTGTGTGTGTGTGTGTGTGAGTGAGAGAGAGATGTAGACCAAGGTCTAGCTCTGTTGTCTTTTCCAAACTGAACACTCCACAAGTGACCATTCAACTCTGTTGTGTGAAATTATAATGCAAGTGTGACTAAAACAAGAGACGTGAATTTTGTGACATCTCAATGAGTTTCAGTAATTCTTGCTCCAGATCCTAGATCCGAACAACAGTCATATCAGAACATTAGCTCTCTCCAACAGGTGCTGAGTTTCTCCACCTCTCTGTTTTTATTTCAGATCTCAGCATGTGCAGTATTTGGTTTTAAATACAGCTCTGTATACAGCCAGGAAGCAGCGCCTTGGACCAACTCAGTACGTCTAGTGTGGAGCAGTATGTTTTCACATCACCCATCCCTTTAGTTCCTGCTTTCTCAACTCAGCTTTACAAAGGGTGCCTTTGTCTGTTTGTCAACTATCAGCTCTTCTTTTCTGAGGCACTCATAGCTTCATCATAAGTCAATACACGAGTTTTCCACCTCTCCTACTTCATACAATCACAGAAACCCTACAGTGTGTAGAAGCAGGCCATTCGACACATTGAGTCCACGTGCGTGAAATTGGCAAGCACTTGCTTCGCATGCGAGAGGTAGTGGGATCGATGCCCACATTCTCCACTTTGGTTTTCCTTGGGAACAAGTTTAAGAAACAGGAAGCGTGGAACAATCCACCTGTCTCCAAAGTCTTTGTGGGCAGCACGGTGGCTCAGTGGTTAGCACTGCTGCCTCACAGTGCCCAGGGACCTGGGTTCGATTCCACCCTTGGGCGACTGTCTGTGTGGAGTTTGCACAACTTTCCCCGTGTCAGCGTGGGTTTCCTCCCATAGTCCCAGGATGGGCAGGTTAGGTGGGTTGGCCATGTTAAATTGCCCATAGTGTTCTGGGATTGTGTAGATTAGGTGGGTTATAGCTGGATACCTTGCTCTGAAGGGTGGTCTGGACTTGTTGGGCCGAAGGGCCTGTTTCCACATTGTAGCAATTCTAAGATTCCACACATCCCACCCAGATCCATACTCCTGCCCATTTCAAATGGCTAATCCATCTAGCCTACACATCCCTGGACACTATGGGACAATTTAGCATGGCCAATCCACCTAACCTGCACATCTTTGGACTGTGGGAGGAAACCAGAGCACCCAGAGGAAACCCACACAGACACAGGGAAAATGTGCAAACTCCACACAGACAGTCGCCCGAGCATGGAATCGAACCCAGGTCTCTGGCGCTGTGAGGCCGCAGTGCTAACCACTGAGCCACCATGCCGTCCGCCAATTGCTCCTGCTGTTGTAGTAACTTCCCAAAAAACAGCAACCTTTTTAAAAAAAAAAACTTAGCAGTAATGGACATTCCTGGTGCATATCAGGTGTGCACCAGATCTCCTTAATTTTACAATCAATCATGGGTAAGGCAATATCTGATCAATTCCTTACATCCGTCTCCAACCGCATCCCCTTCCCAACTCTACTTTCTAGCTGCCACACCAGCTTTGGCATTACCCAAAACATGGCATTAGTTTTGGCATGTCTATGGACAATGCCCAGCCTCTCCTGAATCCTCCACTGGGTACTCAAACATCACACTTCTTATCCGACACCCAGCACTGCATGGCCAAACATTTCCTCCAATTAAATATCGAGCGCTCCTGTAGTAAGTTGCATTTTGTAACCACCGCCTCCATCCTTCTCCCCGGTCACTGTCCGAGGCTGAACGGGACTGCTCGAAGGCGTTACCTTCGACCTCATGCGTGCATTGTCGCAAAGTCAGCGCCATTTCACCCGAGAGAATGTTCAACTGTAGCCTTGCCTTAGCTGAACGGCTGCAGAAAGCCTCAACATTGAGACTTTAATATTCCAACACACATTTGGCTGGTCATGCAGGTTCTGATCGCTGTGATTTTGAAGCCACAAAATAAAAAAAGGAGGGCAAACGGAATTTTGGCATTTATTGCTCAAGGTATTGAGTATGAAAGTGGGGAAGCCTTGCTGCGACTGTACAAGGCATCAATGAAGCCACACCTGAAGTACTGTGTACAATTTTCGTCTCATTATTTGAGGAAGGATAGAGTTGTATTGGAGGCAGTTCATGGGAGGTTCACTGAATCGATTCCAGAGATGAGGGGGTTGTCTTATGAAGAGAGATTGAGCAGTTTAGGTGTCTACTCTCTGGAGTTCAGAAGAATGAGAGGAGATCCAATTGAGATATACAAGGTGCTAAAGGGCATTGACAAAGTAGACATAGGAAGAATGCTTCCCCTATCTGGGGCAATCTAGAACAAGAGGTCGTAGTTTTGACTAAGGCATGGCAGACTTCAATCCAAGATGAAGAGAAATTCCACAGACCCAGAGTGCAGTAGATTGGGGCGGTACGGTGGCTCAGTGGTTAGCACTGCTGCCTCACAGCACCAGGGACCTGGGTTCAATTCCACCCTCGGGTGACTGTCTGCGTGGAGTTTGCACATTCTCCCTGTGTCTGTGTGGGTTTCCTCCAGGTGATCCGGTTTCCTCCCACAGTCCAAAGATGTGCCGGTTAGGGTGGATTAGCCATGGGAAATACAGGGTTACAGGGATTGGTGGGTTGGGTCTGGGTGCCTTGCTGAGGGTCAGTGTGGACTTGATGGGCCAAATTGGACTGATTCTACGAGAAGCTGGGATTCATAGAATGCCTCCATGCAGACCCATGTCTTACCCTGTAACCCTGCATTTCCCATGGCTAACCCGCACATCCCTGGACACTGTGGACAGTTTATCACAGCCAATCCACCCTAACCTGCACATAGAGTCATGGACTGTTGTCTCATGGATAGTAGGAACTGCAGATGCTGGAAAATCTGAGATAACAAGGTGTGGAGCTGGATGAACACAGAAGGCCAAGCAGCATCAGAGGAGCAGGAAAGACCCTTCTTCAGACCCTTTGTCTGAAGAAAGGTCTAGGCCCGAAACGTCAGCCTTCCTGGTCCTCTGATGCTGCTTGGCCTGCTGCGTTCATCCAGCTCTACACCTTGTTATCTCTGTGGTCTCATGGAGTCACTTGGCACTGGTTCATGACAAGCACCAGCCTCAACTGCTCTGTCTCACTTTCTTGTTCCTCCAACCCCAAAATGTATATGCAGGCTGGGTGGGTTAGTCATGAGAAATGTGGGGTTACATGGATGGGAGGGGATGGAGTTGGGTCTGGATGGGCTGCTCTTTGGAGGGTCGGTGTTGACTCGATGGGGATGAATGGCCTGCTTCCATACTGTAGGGATTCTATGAAGGTTGATCAGAGACAGCAACATCGCTAGCGGCACAGATCATCAACTGAACATCACAGCCACTCAATTTGAACAGGCAGAGCAGAGTTCGCCACCGAAATAATTCTAACTGGCCTTTACCTGCAGGCAATTTGAGCAACCCTATAAGGAAACAGAACACCGACGGTCAGTCAATCTGGTATAAACTCCTTCTAGTGCCACCTTAAATTTCCAGCTATGGCCTTGCAAATTCACAAGCGAAAACAACCCCACGGAACGTCATATTTGCAGCCAACAGGGATTGTGAAGCCTCATTCACACATGCACTGGCTGGTCTCCTCAGCAGTTAAAGGGAATAAAGGAATAATGCGTTGCTGGAACAGGAGACCAGATTAGCATCTCTAAAAAGGTGAAAATGGGCATCAGTCTTTCTGATTGTGTGTGGATTGTGTTCACAGGCAACATAACCGTACCCATTCAGGGAAGGTGAAGAAATCACCTCCAAGGACTCAACACACAATGAACCTCAACAGGAGTGAATTTGGGGTTTGGGGCAGTGGAATGGAAGGGCTATCTTTTTCTTCAAAGGTTAATCCTCAAATTTGACATCTCCACAAAAGCAAGCATTGTGCAGACTTCCCTTAAACATGGTTAATTGATAGTGTGGTTGTTAGGCTACCAGTGCATTAACATTTTGATTCCAATCACCGGACAATAGTTGAGCCAGAATATATGCCAACATTGCAGATGACATTGAATGGGGGCAGGGCAGCTTGGGGGTGAAAAGGGTTATAAAAGTGACATGGGAACAAAGTTGGGTATTTGCCCAGATGCAGGATAAAATTTTGACACGTCCTGATAGGAATCCTGACACGGAAATCAGCTCACAGCATCTCTGTAAACGGTTGTATATGATCATAGACAACAAGGTGCAGGGCTGGATCAACACAGCAGGCCAAGCAGCATCATAGGAGCAGAGAGGCC
>NC_063333.1:10584224-10605635 GCF_021869965.1 Rhincodon typus
CCTACTATCTCTGTATATGATCATATATGGGTGGGCCACAACAAACACATCCCCGCCTGCTCTTCAGCTCTTCCTGCATCTACGTGAAAATAGTTTGCAATACGGCCACAAACTGGACTTCGCAATTCAGTATCGGTTGAATAATCTCATGTCACAGTGAGTCACAAATCTCCACCAGCGCCTGTATACCCTGTGGCCAGGAGCAGAGAGCAAAACCATTGTTTAACGTTTTAAGGTGACTGAAAAAAAATAGAATCGTACAGATTAGGCAGCAACCATTTCGACCCATTGAGCTGTGCTGGCTCTGTTAAGTGCTCGCTAATTTATCCCACTCTTCTGTTCCTCTGTAAATTCTTCCTTTCCAAGTTTCTATCCTTCGAACTGTTTCCGCCAACTTTTTCAGGCAGTGCACAACCCTGTAGCTCTCAAACAATGAGAGACAACAAGGTGCAGGGCTGGATGAACGCAGCAGGCCAAGCAGCATCATAGGTTGTCTCGGATTCTCCAGCATCTGCAGTTCCTACCAGCTCTTAAACAATTCTATTTTTCCTTTATTCATTCACTAGGCAGCGCTTATTGCCCATTAAGAGTCAACCATGTTGCTGTGGGTCCGGAGTCACGTGTAGGCCAGACCAGGTAAGGATGGTAGTTTCCTTCCCTAAAGGACATCTGTGACCCAGATGGGTTTTTCCAACAATTGATTCATGGTAAATCATTAGACTCTTCATTCCAGTGTTTTTTTTTATTGAGTTCAAATTCCACCATCTGTCATGCTGGGATTCGAACCCAGATCATTACCTGGGTCTCTGGATTAAGAGTCCAGCGGTAATACCACTAGGCTGTCACCTCCCCTCAATCGTTGAGCAATCCTTGTCTTGAATTGGTTGGTATGCTGCAAATTGTTGCTCCCATTGAAGATTTGGTGTTCTTGCAATTCTGTCCTGATCAGCACAAGACAAAAAGCCTGGACATTCTGTTCCTTTTTTTTTTATAGAAACACGCTAGCCTAGTGCTTCACAGAAATAAGAACTATCACCCTCCTCCCTGGAGGAGAGGGGACACAAAAACGCATTCCCTCCAACATAAACAAGATTCCGCTTTTGTCATAGCTAGTACCTGAACATTAAATTGTGGGCATTGTTGATTTTTCTGAGGGTGAACTCTTTAGACGTTGCTGGCCAAGATTATCCTGAAATCACCTTGTTCCAGTCTCACACCTAAATCAGGCAAGACATGTATAATCAGACGGGGTAACACAAGATATTTTATAGACAAATGGACGCAACGCACCCTTGGTGTAACCTCTTAGAGATGCCAGAGCTCCTGATAGTTCAACACAGTGTGACAAGTTCATTTTGCTGGTCACAGGCTTTGAGTACAGCACTGTATCATCAGCCTGGATCACACATACACTATACCTGAACTCAGGCTCGAATGTACTATCTGCTAATCCTAGCACATGGGGCATACCTTCCATCTGAGCCGTCTGCAAAAATGCTTTCAGCTGACAGTGGCTGCTTTGTTGAGAGTCTGGAAGATTTCCTCTTTACTATCGCAGAATCTTGGAGTAAGATGTGAGAGGTCAACTCAACTCTCCCCCCAACCACACCACCACCCCCCCCACCCCACCTTCCATCCCGCTTAAAAGGAAAGCATTAATCCTGTGTAAAGCCAGCTGTGAGATTTGTGCTCACTGCTGCAGACCTGGCAAGTCCCTGAGCAGGTTAGTGGGCGCGTCTTTTGCCAATCTGCAGTAGACCCAGGTGCTGGTGTGCATTAATCCCCTTGGGGGGGGGGGGGGACGACAGCGGGGGATGGTGGGGGGTGGGGGGGGGAACACGTCCAAAGCTGACACCATGAGAGAGTTGCTGGAGACACAGACAGTCTGAGCAAGGTGCCCTGTGGTTTTGCGTGAGTGCCAATGAGACTTACTCGTTCTCACAAAATGAACCAGGCCACCACCCCCTGCATCAGTTTCCAAAGGTGGGGTTGTTGTTGCCCATTTGCCCACGTCCCCAGTGAATTCACTTGAGAAGGCTAAATACCGGAGCAGACTAAAACAGTAACACTTCATACCAGGACGTTGGCATCACAACAAAATCTCACATTTATACAGCAGCCTTCAACATCCTGAAACACCTCAAGGTGCTATGCGTCATCATTAGAAAGCAACATCTGACACAGAGTCACATAAGGAGATGTTATATAGGGTACACAGCGCAGAGACAGGCCATTCTGCCCAACTAGTCAATGATGGTGAGATAAGATGATGTAGAGCTGGATGAACACAGCAGGCCAAGAAACATCAGAGGAGCAGGAAAGCTGACGTTTCGGGCCTGGACCCTTCTTCAGGTGTTTGTTTTCCACTTGAGACTCCTCTCATCTTTCCTCATCATTATAGCCTTCTGTTCCCTTCTCCCTCTAGTCTGCTCAGCTTCCACACTCCCCCCATCCGCACCAACACAATTACCTTCAACTACTTCCTGTGGAGGCCAATTCCACAATCTCGCCACTCTCCCGTTAATAAAGTGGTTTCTGAGTTCCCTATTGCTGCTCCTGGTGAGTACCTTATATCAATGGCCGTTAATTATGCTCCTCTCCTTAACATCTAGAAGGTTAAGGGGGTAATCTGGTAGAAGTCTTCAAGAAATTAAAGGAAATGACAGAGTAGATAAGATAAACTATTTCCACTGGTTGGGGATTCTGGAACCAGG
Source organism: Rhincodon typus (assembly GCF_021869965.1). NCBI lineage: Eukaryota > Metazoa > Chordata > Chondrichthyes > Orectolobiformes > Rhincodontidae > Rhincodon > Rhincodon typus. Next base: position 10,586,939 of record NC_063333.1, read on the forward strand.
GGGGCGTAGTCAAAGAATTGGGGCCAGACTATTCAGGAGAGATGTTAGGAAACACTTCTACACACAAGGGGTTTGGAACTCTCTTGCACAAATGGCAGTGGGTGCTGGATCAGTTGTTGGTTGTAAATCTGACACAGATAGGTTTATGTTAAGCAAAGGTATTATGGGAAATGGGCAAAGGCAGGTACATGGAGTTAGACCACAGATCAGCTATGGTCTCATTGAATGGTGGAACAGGCTTGAGGAGCTGAATGGTGTACTCCTGTTCCTGTGTTCTTAACAGGAAACACTCTCTCAGCATCTTTCATAATGTTAAACCCCCCTCTGTATGAGTCAGCTTTCTTTTTAATCAACAGAGTTGGCGTGGTTAGCACTGCTGCCTCACAACACCAGGGACCCGGGTTCGATTCCACCCTCGAGCAACTGTCTGTCTGTGGAAACTCCACATATTCTCTCAGTGTCTGCGTGGGTTTCCTCCAGGTGCTCCGGTTTCCTCCCACAGTCCAAAGATGTGCAGGTTAGGTGGAGTGGCCAAGCTAAATTGCCCGTAGCGTTCAGGGATGTGCAGGCTGTGTGGGTTAGCCATGGGAAATGCAGGGTTACAGGGTCAAGGTGGGGGCGGTTGGGGGTAGGTCTGGGTGGAATGCTCTTTGGACGGGCAGTACGGCCTGCTCCTACACTGTAGGGATTTTATGATTCTCACCAATCCTTTCCTGACATTTAAGCCCACACACAATTGGCATCATCCCTCTCCAGTACCTCTCTAACCTTCTTGTAATGTGGTGACCAGAACTGCACACCGCAAAGTGTTTGACATTAGGCTAGCATAGCCTCTAACATTTCAAACAGTTCAGGCCACAAGGAGGACAGTTTTGAATGACCTGCAGATACAGTGAAGGAGAGCAGGCAGCTGGAATAGCCCAGACCAGAGAGAATCAGTGGAACGGATAATGGAGAGTCTGGGAGGATGGAAGCCAAATGATTTTACAGAGGTGACAGTGGATAGGCACACCAGCACCGGGAAACTAGAACCAACAGTAATTGTTTATTTACTAATAGCTCCATTCCGACTAAAACCCACTCGGGGCTGGGAACTGGCCATTAAAACAGGAGTGAATGAACCTTCACTGCTCCCTGACCTTAACCCATCACTAATGACTATTTAACTTCAACAGAAATGTTTGGGATGGAGGAGGGGATTGATATTATACTATGTACCAGATCCTGTAACACACGTCTGATGTCGCCCCTCTATTTCCCACAGGCTCAGGTGTATTCCAGGTTGTGTATTTTCAAAAATATGTACCATCCTAGCAACAGCCTGGTAACTCTGCAGCATCTGGTGGTGGTTTACTAGGGTGCAACTACCCAGCTGCCCAAGTGCCAGGGCATTTCTACTTCCCAACAGCACTCAGGGTCCCATCCAGAGTCTCAGTAATGCAGTACGCACATTGCTACTCTACACCGAGTCATACAATTGCACTGAGAACAGAGGTAATACGGCCATTCGGCCCCTCGAGCCGGCTGCTCCATTCGTTAAAATTGTGGCTGATCTGATCGCAACATCGAATCCACATTCCGGCCTAATCCCGGGTAACCTTTCACTTCCAGGGATACCGTATCCCTGCAAACAGCTATTAGCTGCTAAACTAACAGTCTAAGACATTGCTCTGAGTTAATATAAACAGAGACCTGAGATGCATCAACAAAAATAAAAAGACAAGAAAAAGCATTAGCTAGATTAGAACTTCTAGTCCCCTAGGGTCTCAGAAATCAAATACTTTCCAATTAACTCTGATATTATTTCTTTCCATTAAGGCAGGCTGTGTAAAATTTGACAGGGCAAACATAGAAAATGCTTCCACTTTTGAGGAGGGAGCACATAACCAGTATAAAATCATCACAAATAAATCTGATAGGGATCTCTTAAGCCAGACAATGGCTGAAATGTGAAACTGCCATGGAGATGCATTGAGGTGAATAATGAAAGCAGATTCAAAAGGGAAGCTAGACAAACACTCAAAAGGAGAAGGGGAAAGAGGATAGGGTTCAGAATCAAACACAAAGTTGCTGGATAAGCTCAGCAGGTCTGGCAGCATCTGTGAAGAAAAAAAAAATCAGAGTTAACTTTTCAGGTCCGGTGAGCTTTCCTCAGAACAGTTCTGAGGAAGAGTCACGGGACCCGAAACGTTAACTCGGACTTTTTTTTCTTCACAGGTGCTGCCAGACCTGCTGAGCTTTTCCAGCAACTTCTGTTTTTGTTCCTGATTTACAGCATCCGCAGCTCCTTCGGTTTTTATTTAGGGTTCGGAATCGCCTGCTTCTGTAATGACCTAAAGATGACTGTGGGGTTCACGACTAAGCAGACGGCTGGGGGAGGATGGTCCAAAAACAAGGCTCCCAGCTGCCTCTTGCTTTTGGTGGTGCAGTGGTAGTGTCCCTACCCCTGGACCAGGAGGCCCGGTGTGAGACAGCAACTCTGAACAGGTTCACGAAAAAAAATAAACAGAACGGCAGAGCGGAGCTGTGACATCAACTTGATTTCACATGCCTGTCATTGCAAGGCGAAGTTTGCAGGGCATCGGCAGGAATTGAGGATGCAGCAGGCCCGAGGGGCTGAATGGCCTGCTGCTGCTCCTGATTCATCTCTGTTGCTATGGAGATATCTACCTCCTAGTTGTGTTGCACTATGGCTCGGATAACCAGCACCTATACACGCTGAAAATTACCAGCACTGGTATAAAATTGACAAACTGGGGGTCAACAGGAGGACCTCTACTCCTGTCTTAGGGCAGGTCAGGCTCAGTGGGCCTACACCTGCTCCTATTTCTTATGTTTTTATGCTCAAATAGGTTCCAAATTTGACCCAACTTATATCTGCCTGTTCCAAAACCCCCTTGCGTGGTTCGGTATCAGCTTTTGTTTGGTAACATTTCTGCAACGTGCTTGGGGACATTCTGCTATGTTAAGGCAGCAACAGGAGTCTTTATTTGTTCATAGCAACGTGGGCAGGACCAACTCCAGATCTCAGATCTGCTGACAGTCTGAAACTCCTAACTGGGGAAAAGGGCAGGGAAGTGACATCGAGGGTCTTCAGGATCAGCCACGAGCTTGTTCAAACAGAAACAGAAATTACTTGAAAAACTCAGCCGATCTGGACTGTTCTGAAGCAGGGTCACTGGACCTGAAACATTAAGTCTGCTTTCTCTCCACAGATGCTGCCAGGCAGACCTGCTAAGTTTTTCCAACAATTTTTGTTTCTGGTTTTGACAGGTTTTTTTTTTGGGTTTAATGATCTTATTGAATGGTGGATTAGACACGATGGGCTGAATGGCCTAACTGCTTATGTCTTATGGTTTTGTTGTTGACTGCGATCTGGCCATGTCCTTGGAACTGATTAACTTTTACTGTCCTCACGTTAATTGTATTCCTGCCCTCCTCCGCCTCTGTGTTTTTGTTTACATTGATCTCAAAAATAAGAATGATTAACACAGAGGAGAACGATGCAGCAGACTGCAGAGAACGCGCTGACTTGAAGATGTTTTGCCACAGAAAGTGGCTATTCTGCCTGTCATCTCTGTGCTAGCTGAAAAGGAGGCATAATCCTACATTCCAGCTCTTGGCCTGTGGTCCTGTAGTTAATGGCACCTCAAGCATAGCCAAGCCTTTGTGCTAAGGGTTTCCTTTCAGGCAGCGAGTTCCTGATGAAGGGTCACCAGACCCGCAACATTAACTGATTTTTGTTTTTCTTCACAGATGCTGCCAGACCTGCTGAGCTTCTCCAGCAACTTCTGTTTTGGTTCCAACTGCCACCATCTTGGCTCGCCACCTCCCAGTCTCTTCAAATCTTTGTGTGATTGGCCTGTCTGCTAAGGGGAACAGGTCCTCCTGTCAACTCCCAGTATGTCAATTTTATACCAGTGCTAGTAATTTTCAGCGTGTATAGGCGCTGGTCATCTGAGTCATAGTGTAACATAGTTAGAAGGTGGATATCTCCATAGCAACGGAGATGAATCAGGAGCAGCAGTAGGCCATTCAGCCCCTCAGGCCTGCTCCAGCCTCTGAGGTCTCAATTCCTGTCTACTCTACACAAGACCATGGCTGATCTGTTCGTGGGCTCAGCTCCACTTAACCTGCCCACTCAGCATAACCCTCAATTCCTTTACGGTTGGAACAATGTTTTTCAGGCAAAGATACATTGTATGAGGTAGTTTCAACTGCTTCACTGGGCAGGGAATTCCACAGATTCACAATCCTTTGTGTGAACAAATTCTTCGTCAGCTCAGTCCTAAATCTGCCCCCCAACCCCTGTGAGGCTACGCCCCCTACTTCTAGCTTCACCCGCCAGTGGAAATAACCTCCCTCCTTCTATCTTCTCCATTCCCTTCATAATTTGAGGATGGTCTCGAAGCAAAACAGAGAGGCAGAGAGATTTAGGGAGGGAATTCCAGAATCTAGTCCTACAGCAACTGAAGGAACCGTATCAGAGACGGAGCGACTAAAACCGGGGAGGAATGCGAGGCCAGAATTATAGGGACATTGAAATCTTGGAGGGTTCAGAGGCTGGTGATAGTGAGGGATTTGAAAACAAGGACTAGAATTTTAAAGTTGACGTGTTGTCAGAATAGGAGACAGTGTAGGTGAGTAAGCAGAGGGGTGATTTGTGACCAGGCATTGATACAAGAAAAGTTTTAGACGAGCAGGGTAAAGGATAGAGAATGGTTTTAATAGCAGCTGGGCACCCGAGGAAGGGCAGGCTCAGGCAATGAAGGGAAATGGTGGGGTTGGGCCTTTGTGATCACACACCCCATGTTCACTTAAGCATTGACACCCTCTGCCCATGGTACAGTGCTTCAGTGTGAACAAACAGGTCATACAAGCTGCAACAGGATCAGCAGCCCTGGCTCACTGAGATTCACTCTCGCTGCCTTGTTAAGGGCTCAAGTCCCACATCTGGGGTTGGAGAATAAATGCCTTGGCCAATCCCCATTCGCAGAACAGAGGGTATATGCTACACCGTTGGAGGTATCACCTATTGGAGGAGAGATTCAATCCGGGCCCGGTCTATTCTCCACACGGGAGAGAGGCACCAGTGGTAGCAGGCTCGTTGAACCTGGCAGTTGGCTAGATGCCCAGTGTGTGAGGCAGCAGCCGGGAGGGCCTGACCTAGGATTCTCGGTCAGTTCCCGACGCCTGGCGCACGGGCCCAAGGCGAGACCGTGGACCAAAGTCGAGGCCTGGCGCACAGGGCACCTGAAATCGGGACTGTGGTGGTTTGAGATCCCAGGAGCCAGCCCAACGCAACACTGGAGGTTTCCCTGACATCTGCAGCGACAAGGAGAGCAGGGAGAAGGGGAGAGAGAGGGAGAGGGGGAGAGAGAGAGAGAGAGAGAGAGAGAGAGAGAGAGAGAGAGACCTACATGGCTGCAGTATGTGAACTTTTAGCTTTATTGCTTTTATTTTTTACATAATACTAAGAGTGACTGCAATGTTTAACTATCAGCTTTGTTCCTTATTTCTTTCTACCTTGTACCCAGGTACAAAAACTTAAGAACTTGTACCGAAGATGGCACCACATGTGGCAAAAGTGAAAACTTTTCACTGTACTTTTGTACATGAATACACATGACAAAGTCTAAATTAAAATCTGATTCCAGACCCCATTTCAAAAGTACAGCAGGGGCACCAGCACAGTTTCTGATTCCATATCTATCCCTTAATCAACATCACCAAGAGTAGATTCTCTGTTCATTATCACATTGCTGCCCATAGGAGCTTACTGGGCACAGATCAGCTGCTATATTTCCTGCAACAGCAACTAAACTTCAAGTATTTCACTGGGTATAAGGGGCCTATGTTTGGCCTGCAATCAAGAAAGGTGCTACACAAATGCAAGCCTTTTGCTCACTGATCCCAGTTTCCAGCAGGGATCGGTGTTCAGTGCTGATGGTCTTTCCAATCGCAGGAATCTGAGGAAAACTACAAATAAACGACAGCAGTCTGGCTGTCTGTGCACCTCGCCTGGAACAGCTCAGTGATCACAGCAGATTCCATCAGAACAGGCAACGTGGCATAATGCTTCAGCAGGTGAGAGTTAGCTACCGAGTCATAAAGAGCTCGTAATTAAATTAACTGAACAATTACACCATTAAAAATATTACAAAACGGTGAAAAGTTCACATCAGGTTTACAGTAAAGCATCATCATAAACAGGAGCAATGGAAAGTCAGGCTTCTCTAACATATAGGAAATATATGTATAAAAACACACACACACACACACACACACCAGAAGCAGACTACTTAACCATTTAAGGCTGATAGGATTTTAACTTCAACCTCTACATTCCCACATACCATCAATAACAGAATCATACAGCACAGGAACAGACCCTTCGCTCCAAACAGTCCATGCCGAACATAATCCTAAACTATACTAGTCCCTCCTGCCTGGTCCTGGCCCTTATTCCTCCAAACCTTTCCTATTCATGTATTTATCCAAATATCTTTTAAACGTTGTAACTGTGCCCTCACCCAACACTTCCCGAGGAAGCTCATTCCACATGCAAACCACCCAGTGTAAAATATTTGCCCCTCATGTCTTTTTTTTAAAATCTCTCTCCTCTCACCTTAAAAATGTGCCCTCTAGTCTTGAAATTTCTCCCTCCTAGAGAACAGACAACTACCATTAAGTATGTATATACCTCATTATTTTATAAATTTCTATCGGGTCGCCTCTCAACCTCCTATGCACCAGTGATAAAAGTCCCAGCCCATCCAGCCTTCCATACACACACACACACACACACACACACACACACACACACACACCATCTGACCCAAAAAATATTTAAAGATTCTGCATCCACTGCCTTTTGAGGAAGAGAATTCTCAACCCTTGAGAGAGGAGTATTTCCTCATTTCTGTCTTAAATGAATGAGCAACCCCTGACTTTTAAACTGTGACCTTTAATTCCACAAGAGGACGCAAGGCCAATTAAGGCAAGGGCTTAGATATTCGTTGAGAAGACCCTGGGAAAGAGAGAGGATCGGAGGGACCTTAGTGTGCATGTCCATTGATTCTTGAAAGCAGAGGGCAGGTGGACTTGTGGGATACTTGTATTTGATTCCACAGCGAATAAAGGCAAGAGTTAGGAGGTTGTGATGGAGCTTTTCAGGCACAACTGAAGTATTGAGATCGGTTCCGGTCACCACTCTATAGGAAGGATGTGATCGCACTGGAGAGGGTGCAGGGGAGATTTAATTGGATGTTACTTGGGCGAGAGTGATTCAGCTATGGAGACAGGGTTGGGGCTGTTCTCCTTACAGCAACGAAGGAGGAGGAGTGGGGGGGCAACTTGACTGAGGCAAAGTTCTGAGTGGCACAGATAGTGTAAATGGGCAGAATCCTTTTCCCTTGGTAGAAGGGTCACTAACTATGGGTTTCTGTTAAGGCGCAGTAGGTTTAAGAGGGGATTTGAGAAAAGATCACTTCACCCAGAGGGTGATGGATATCTGGAACACACTGGCCGAAACAGTGGCAGAGGCAGGAACCGTCACAACATTTAAGAACTATTTGGATGAATACTTGAAATGCCACAATGCGAGAAGCCACAGGCCAGATGCTGGAAAGTAGGACAGGCAATGATATACACGATAGATTGCTTTCCATGCTGTAACACTCATGGCGATAGATTGAGGGATAAGGGCCATCGGTTATGAAGACGTATTTTTCTCCTTTCTGGGCATCAATGGCAAAACAAGCCTTTATTGCCTAACCCTGGCAGTAGAGGGGTGTGGAATGCACTGCCCTAAAGTGTGGAGGAGGCAGCTTCAATTGAGGCATTGAGAGGGAATTAGATGATTATTTGGAAAAGGAATGGAGGGAGAAGGGAGGAGAATGGCACTAAGTGACATATTCACTTGGAAAGCTGGTGCTTTCACGATGAGCTGAATGGCCTCCTTCTGTAGGCTAATAATGCAATGATCATGGCACCAGAACTGCATTGAGCTAAGACAAAGAAACCTGCTGCACTGTATCGGAGAGCTCTCAGCCCTGTTGGCTGCACACTCAGCTCTGAATCGAAGAGATCCAAGTTCGAGACCCAAAACAGGACAGGAAGACTAAAATCTAGGCTGACACTCATAAGGGAATGCTGCACTGTTGCGAGGTACCAACTTTAAGATGAGACTTCAAACCAAGGACTCATTCTGTTGCTCAGTGGATGCAAAACGTTCCCAAGTCATTATTTTGAAGAGGAACAGGGGGTTTAAGAGTCCTGGCTGATATTTTTCCCCCTCAAGCAACATTGCTCTTTGGTCATTACCATGTCACTGTTTGTGGGAATTTGCTGTGTCCAATTGGCTGCCATCTCCCCAACACAGCACCAAACTCAAAACAAAAGGCGAAAATCCTATGGATGCTGGAAATCTGAAACAAACACAGTGAATGCGGGAGAAACTCAGTAGGTCCAGCAGCATCTGTGGAGAGAGAACGGAGTTAAGGTTTTGAGTCTGGTGTGACCCTTCTTCAGAACGTTCTGAAGAAATGGTGGATGCTCTTTTGGTGGGGTGGGGGTGTTGATGGGCTGAATGGCCTGCTTCCACACTGTCAGGATTCTATGAGGCAGGGTAGGGAAGGCACGGAGGGGAGGAAAACAGAGGAGCGGTGCAGTAAGATGACAAGGGGAGAAAGGGAGAGGAGGAAAGGGGAAAGGGGAATGAAAGACCTGCCTTTGGAAATACTGCAAACCAGAAAGTTCAGGCTTTGATGAAATACACAACACGTTCCACAATTGGTGTTTTTACTGCGCGTTGCTTTAGGATGGTATGTTGAAATTAAACACACCATTTTCAGCAGGTGAGACACAACAAAGAACGAAACAGTGGGAGCGAAGTCGGGCACCCAGTCAGATGCAGCAGTGACTGGCAGTGCTATGATGCAAAGTGCCATGCCTTTGATCACCGTGACTGGAGGGGCTGCCAATAATGACATCAATCCTCTTCTCTGTCCAAGTCTCTCACAGCGTCTTGGCAAGCTCTGTGCTGGCTTACTTTGAGTTCCCCTCACGCCACCTGTGCTGAAATGTCACAGAAAGCGATCCAAGTTGGATCGGATGGAGACAGCGAGGGAAGCTAGCTTACAAAGCATGGCTGGGGAGCACGGTTTCTGGCCCATGTGCACGTTCAGCCAGCTCCCAAATACCCCTAATTCATGCACACAGTAGTGACCGCTACTTAGGCAGAAGAGGTGGCACCATAAACAAGCTAATGTACCCAAGCAGTTCCTTGTCAGCGTTAGCAACATCCCACTGACTTGGTCACCCTCAGAATTTACAATTGACTTGTTCTGAGATGTTCCACACGGTCTAGTCTCATCGGCCTCCTCTCCCTCCATTGCTGGCACCACAGTAGCCCAGCAGCATGGGAACAGACACATTCAGCCGGAGGAGCTCATATTTATACAAAGCGCTCTTTCCCTGCTCCCTAATGCATGCCGCAACCAATGCATTGTTGCTTTGGTTATTGGGCGCACCACTGTTGCAAATCGAGGGGATGCGGCAGCCCAATTTGCACACAGCAAGATCCCAGAAACCACAAATTTATTCACTCTTCCAGCTGACGTCACTCCCCACATTTAATGTGTCATAAACCTGCAAGTATAAACATCATCTACTATTAGCATTACAGGGGTTCTCCCGGACCTTTATTTAGGGGAGGCGATGGCCAAGTGATATTATCGCTGGACTGTTAATCCAGAGACCCAGATAACATTCTGGGGACCTGGGTTCGAATCCCACCACGGCATATGGTGGAATTTGAATTCAATAAAATACCTGGAATTAAGAATCTAATAATGACCATGTTGTCAATTGTCAGGAAAAACCCATCTGGTTCAATAATATCCTTTAGGGAAGAAAACCGCCATCCTTACCTGGTCTGGCCTACATGTGACTCCAGACCCACAGTAATGTGGTTGACTCTTAACTGCCCTCTGGGCAATTAGGGCAATAAATGCTGCCTGGTCATTGATGCCCTCATCCCGTTAATGAGTTTGGGGGGGGGGGGGGGGGGGAGAAAAAGTCATGTGACTTAAAACTGAGGGACCTAGATTACTGTTCAAGAGTAACTTTCTGACCATTATTAAACACAAACCACTACAGCACTTAACCCACATCCATGTGCCTCTTGTTTAAAAACAATCCAAGCTCCAAAACTGACGACAATATATTTTAAACATCCTTTACCATAGCTGCCCACTACAGACAGAACACATCGGGAAACTGACAGGACATTGTAGACAGAGCAATAAAACAGCACTGGCCCAGCAATAACCTGTAAACAGACTCCGCCAGGGCCACTCAGCTCCTGACCTCATTCCAGCCTCAATTCCACATGGACATTACACATAAACTTTGGAGGGGCAATGAGAGTAGTTGCTTTTGACATCAAGGCTGCATTTGACTGAGTGCAGTATCAAGGAGCCCAAGCAATCAAGGGGTACCAGGGGCAAGCTCTCTGCTGGTTAGAGTCATACTTGGCACGTAGGAAGATAGTTGTGGTTGCTGGAGGTCAGTCATCTCAACTCCAGGATATCTCTGCAGGAGTTCCTCAGGGTAGTTCCTTCAGCTGCTTCATCAATGACCTTCTCTCCATCATAAGGTCAGAAGTGGGGATGTTCGCCGATGATTGCACAAGGTTCAGCACCATTCGTGTCTCCTCAGATACTGAAGCAGTCCATGTTCAAATGCAACAAGATCTGGACAATATCCAGGCTTGGACTGGCAAGTGACAAGGAACATTCACACCACACAAATGCCAGGCTATGACCATCTCCAAGAAAAGACAATCTAACCACCACTCCTTGACATTCAATGGTGTTACCATCACCGAATCCCCTACCATCAACATCCTGGGGGTTACCATTGACCAGAAACTCAACTGGACTCACCACATAAACACACTGGCTACAAGAGCAGGTCAGATGCTAGGAATACTGTGAGGAATAACTTATCTCCTGACTCCCCAAAGCCTGCCCACCATCTACAAGGCACAAGTCAGGAGTGTGATGGAATACTCCCCACTTGCCTGAATGAGTGCAGCCCCAACAACACTCAAGAAGCTTGACACCATCCAGGACAAAGCAGCCGCTTGTTTGGCACCACATCCGCAAGCATCCACTCCCTCTACCACCGACGCTCAGTACACGCTGCTGCTACTATCTACAAGATACACTGCAGAAATTCACCCACAAAGTTATTTTGAATCAGCCCGCTCAGACAGGTTATGGCAGACCCCTGGGACGGGTAGGAATTGAACCTGGTTCAGAGGCAGGGACATTACGACAGTGCCACAAGACCCTGGTAACTCACCAAGGCTGCACGTCTCTTGCTTCTGTCAAGTCCAAGGATAGTAGAGCTAATTAAACAAAGTTGTAATCAGTAAATGTGCGAGATGGCGGCAGAGTATAACCCACCAGCCGGAGCTCCCCTGCTCTGCCCCTTCTTTTTCTTTTGTTCTCTTTCTTTTCCCTCCTTTCTGCATTTTGTTTTCAACTACTGGCTTGGACTTACCCGGAGACGGGTCCCAGGACGGGGGGGGATTCCAGAGCAGGGGGTGGGGGTGTGGGTACCCAAGTGGGCAGCACGACGTCCCGGCAGCTGGGGTGCAGGGGTGTTCCGGAACAGGGCTGGCAGCGGGGGCGCAGGGTTCGAGAGCGGGGGCACGGGGTCACGGAACGGGGGCTGGCAGCAGGGACACGATGTTCTGGAGCAAACTTACCTCGGAACAGCTGAGAGCCGGTGCGGAGTGGGCTGGAGGCTTGGAGCGGAGTGGGAACATTTGTTGGACTGAAGTATGGTGCGCACGGTCAGACCATGTGTGGAAGCCCCTATGCTCAGCTACTGCCATGTAACGTTTATTCGTAACTTGTTTACCTAACTGTAACATCTACCCTCAATTATTCTATAAATCATTGTAAAGTAATGCAACTACTTTTCTTTCTTTTCTCATTTTGTATCTAAGATTTGTACCTAGTACTTTGTATCGTAAGAAGCAACATTGCAAAAAAAACTTTTCACTGTACCCCTGCACTTCTGTACTTGAGTACATATGATAATAAAGGATATTCTGATTCTAAACTGTGCTCCACCACACCCAGCCTTTATGAAGTTGATATTTGAAGCTAAAGTAACCCCTTGATATTTAAGGGTAAACAGAGCCATTGCTGAGGCAGGGAGTCTCGAATGTTATTCAAGGAGGTCTTCAATTGTGAGGGTCCAACTTTCAGAACAGAGGCAGGTCACAAGAAACGTGTTAAGAATTAGCGTCAGATTCAGCCCTGGAGGATGCATGAGGCAACACTTAGAGAACAATCATATCAATGTTGCGTCCTTACACAACTGAAGAATAAGACAGACAACACAAGAGATGGGGTTGGCCGAGAGCAGGGACGACTGAGTGATGAGGGCAAAGTGATGGTGGGGGGGGGCGGAGTGAGCGAGACTGCACTGAGGTGGGGTGTTAGGCAAAACGGGACTGGGATTGGCTGAGATGGGGGTAGGCAAGACGGAGATGTGGTGGATGGAGTTGGGGGGAGCTTGGAGAAAGAAGAGGCATTGAACATGCGGGGATTTTTGGATTGGGAGTGAGAGGTGGTAGAAAGACGCAACAAAATGACACCTCCCACATCTTCCAGCAGATCCCAGGCAGTGAATTAGGTCACGGTGCGGTCACATCATCAACATTCGAGCAAACAGCCCAGCAAATCGACTACCGAAACCATTGCGTGGAATGCACAAATACTAGGTGCGACCCTCTGGGGCGGGGCTCCCAAAAAACAGTGCAGGCTCCAGGGTTGGTCTAACCGTGTGACGGATGGTCAGGGGCTGGCGGAGGCAGGCGGTGGGGAGAGCCGAAAGAACCCACTGAGCTCTGCACCTCCTGCAGCAAGTTGGGTAAGTGCCCTGCCCAACACTGCAAAATTACAGAGTTGTGAACACAGCCCAGTCCATCGTGAAAACCAGCGACTCCGTCTACACTTCCCGCTGCCTCAGGGAAGCGGCCAATGTAATCAAAAACCCCTCCCACCCAGATTATACTCTCTTCCATCAAACAGAAAATACAACAGTTTGAAAACACGTACAAACAGATTTAAGAACAGCTTCTTCCCCGCTGTTATCAGACTTAGGAACGGACCTCATGTATTACATTTGATCTTTCTCTGCACCTCTGTAGCTGTAACTCTATATTCTGCATTCTGTTCCATTACCCTAATGTACTTATGTAAGCTATGATTTTTGCCTGATTAGCACAAAAAAACAATACTTTTCACTGTATCTTGGTATACGTGGCAATGATAAATCAAATCAAAGCAAGGAGGGTACAAAATCTCAGCAGGCTTTCAGTCGGGAGGCACGCACAGGTGAGAGGCCAGCGCAAACTCCTCCTGCAGCTAAATATTATTTTATCCTCTCCTTGAAGCTGCTGACCTGAGATACAGAAGTCACATTAAAAAAGGAGCCAGAGGAACTCCTCGGGGCCTGTCTGCTCACTGTGCCGTTCGGTTTTATAATCGACGCACACACACACACACATACACACACAGCTTCCCGTGCTGTACAGGTATCATTTCTGGCCACAAGCAGAAATCCCTGTCTACAATGTCCCTCCACTCAGTTTACCCGAAACGGTGCCAACCCAACACGGGCCAAAGCTAACTGGCACCCCACTCTCCGCACCGCCCCCATCTGACAGCTCACCAGCATGGTTCTTGGCAGCGTCCGTGCCCAGGCCCGGCAGAGGGAGAGAGAAAAACTTGGCTTTCCTGCAAGACCGACTTCAGAAGCCTGGAAATAAACCGCCAGCGGCAAGGTCCGGGAAAGGTAATGGAAACCAGGCAGCCAGGGGTTGGGGGGGTGGTGGTGCAAGCTTGGGCGAAGTGAGAGCAGCTGGGAGATTGTTTCCAGTGCCTGTCAAATTCTCTCGAGAGGTTCCTGTGGCATTTCCCCCTTTTGTCGGGAATCCGTGTGAGCCGAGAGCTCAGGCATGTGCAGCCTTTTCTGCAATCACTGTGTTCCCAGTCCTCAGTGCCACCAGGCCACATGCAGGAATGGCTGGAATCTAAGCAGCACACAGCACTCTGAAACGTGTGTGTTAGTTAGCCTGTAATTAAACACGTCTGATCGGGATGTGCGAATGGATTATTTCAGGCCCAGGATTTCTCATGGCACCATTCCCGTCGTAAGGGTCACGTGATGCAGTGATAGTGTCCCTACCTCAGGTTGTGGAGGCCTGGCTTCAAGTGTCACTTGCTCCTGAGGTGTATTGTAACATCTCTGTACAGGTGGATATTTCCGATCGAGGGGTTTCTTGTAGTACAGTTCATAGAATCCCTACAGTGTGGAAACAGGCCCTTCGGCCCAACAAGTCCACACTGACCCTCAGAGCATCCCACCCAGACCCAGACCCAGACCCCTATAATCCCACCTAATCTACACATCCCTGAACACCACGGGCAATTTAGCACGGCCAATCCACCTAACCTGTACATCTTTGGACCGTGGGAGGAGACCAGAGCACCCGGAGGAAACCCACGCAGACACAGGGAGAATGTGTGGAGTTTGCACAGACAGTCGCCCAAGGGTGGAATTGAACCTGGGTCCCTGGTGCTGTGAGGCAGCAGTGCTAACCACTGAGCCACTGTGAGTTAGTGCTCTTAACCTCGGAGCAAGAAAGCTCATGTTCACATCCTACTTATTCCAGAGGTGTGTCATAACATGTCCAGGCAGCTTAATTAAGGCTCTTACGGAACAGTGGTAGTGTCCCTACCTGTGGGCCAGCAGGCCTAGGTTCAAGTCCCCCACTCATTCCCCAAGTGTGTCAAAACATCCCTGAACTAGTTGATTAACAAATACCTATGACCCTGGTCCTTTGGCCCCTTCAGTGCATCCTCGGTCTCTCTCAGCCCACCCACTGTCAAAAGATCCTTGAATTCAGTATAAAACCCAAAAACAGAAATGCAGGGAATCGACTCCAAATCAGCAAAATAAACCTGGTGTTCCGACGATAAAAACTGCAACTTCATTCCAAAAGACTTGCATTTAAGTGACATTTCCAATGACCATTGGAAGGACTTGAAGTTCTTTAATGGAGTCACATAGAAACATGGAAACTAGGAGCAGGAGTAGGCCATTCGGCCTTTCAAGCCTGCTCCGCCATTCAATATGATCATGGCTGATCATCCAATTCAGTTGCCTGTTCCCGCTTTCTCCCTAAACCCTTTAGTCCTAAAACTACATCTCACTCCTTCTTGAAAACATTCAATGTTTTGGACTCGACCGCTTTCTGTGGCAGAGAATTCCACAGGCTCACCACTCTCTGGGTGAAGACATGTTTCAGTCTGATAATGACCTACCCTGTATTCTTAGACTGTGACCTCTCTGGTTCTTGGCTCCCTGGTTATCAGGAAAATCCTTCCCTGTTTAGCCCATCTGGTCCTGTTTGAATTTTATAGGTTTCTATGAGATTCCCCACTTCATTCGTCTGAACTCCAATGAGTATATTCCTAACCGATCCAGTCTCTCTTCGTGTTAGCCCTGCCATCCCAGCAATCAGTCTGATAAGGACATACACCTAGCTGTTACACCCCAAGAACACTGTTAATCACATTGCAATTAAAGTATGTGTCAACCATTTTGTAACTAAGATGGCACAAGAGAATGGCGGCTTTGCACACTTCTCACTGTCCCTTGAGCACATGTGACGATAAAATCTCATTTTAATTCTAAAAGAGAACGTAGAATTAGAAAATCTAATTCTAATTTCAAAGGTTAAGTGAAGTTTACATGTGCCCTGCTTATTTAAATGTTCTTTTAGAAGTACAAAAAGAAATCAGCATAAAACGTTCCAAACCAAATTTAGTGGTACTCCATACTGTACAATGGTGACATGTTGATGAACTTAGTTCCATTTTCTCACTGGGAAGATGATTTAACGGTGACAATGCTGGTGTTTCCTTACAGAAACAGTGACCTACGTATTGTTTCCCTGACCCTACACTATCAAAATGATAAAAAAAGAGGTAAGTCACTTATGGGGTTCCTCTTCATTAAGACTGCAAGGTTACAGGGCAACATCGTAGGGTCACAGGCATTGCTTGTAACCAATGGGGGCTGCTAGTGAACCAGACAGAGTTTGTCACAGGAAGCTTAATCCTATCGCTAAGGATTCCCCCCTTCCCCCAACCTTCTGTGCCCAAAACCGGCCTATTCTGGCCTCGAACAGTCAACGCAGCCTGACCTCTCGGGTTCGACATTTGCACTTTGACCCTCGGGTCATTCAGTCCACAGTGACTCTCTGACTGCTGCCAAAAATAATAGAACCAGCAAATGGAATTTTCCCAAGTTTATCACATTAGACAGATCATTAACACAAATCAAGCAACAACTATTTAGGAAAAGAAAAACCCTCTCCATCCAAATTTGGGTGAAACTGAGGAATGAATGAACAGTACTTTACAAAATCTACACCAAGGCAAAAAGAAACCCAGTGACTCCTATCATTTTGTCTCAAATTTGCCTCATCCTTTCAAAGCAGAGAGCCCCCATTTAGTTGCTTTCAAGTGAAATCAGTACTGCCCTGTCAATTAAATTCAGTCCAGCGATCAGGCTGGAGAGAGGGTCGGAGAAATTCACACACTTTTGCAAAGGAGAGAGACACTCAACACACCAATATCCCAAATGCTCCCTCCCATTCACAGTTTAATTTAGTAGCATTTGCAGCCTTTGAATGATGGAACAGGCTCGAGGGGTTGAATGGCCAACTCCTGTTCTGTACTCCGACATGGTATCGAGGGGATGCCATACTGCTGTCAGCTGAGGTACTTAAACCCGTTGCCCCATTCCCCTTGCTCACTTTGCGCTCTCCTGACCCAATGCTTCGCAATTTCAACCAGCAAAACCAAATCTTAATAGCTGGTCTTTTATCACTTGTAGGATCTTGCTGTGCACGAAATGGCTATCCTGTTCTTCTACACTTGCAACACTTCGAGGAACTTTTGTTATCCGAGGTCCTTTGCAATACCTCAAGATGCTGCAAGGGGACAGGTTAGGCTAGATATAGATCACTGAAACAGGCCATTCGGCCCACCCAGTTCATGCCAAATGTTCACACCCCACTAAGCCTCTTCTTACTTCTCCTCAGGTAAATCTACCATAACAAGCCTTTATATTCCCTTCTCCCACATGAACTGGTTCAGAGCAAAAGAACAGTACAGCTCAGGAACAGGCCCTTTGGCCCACCACGACTGTGCCACCACATGACACTTTTTAAAAACTGCATACCCTTTGCCACTATACTGTCCATTTTCCTCTACTCCCTGCCTATTCATGTATCTGTCAAGATGCCTCTTAAAAAATGTTGCTATTGTATCCACCTCCTCTGGCAGCACATTCTAGGCACTTAACACCCTCTGGGTAAAAATCCTGCTTTCGCACTTTCTTTACCTTAAACCTATGCCCGCTAGTAATTGACATTTCTATCCAGGGAAAAAGACTCTGACCATCCATCCTCTCCATGTCGCTCATAATTTTGTTAACCTCTATCAGGACACTGCTTCAACATTCAAGAGAAAACAAGCCAAGTTTGTCCAATCTCTCCTCATCGGTAATGCCCTCCAAAGCAGGCAACATCCTGGTACACCGTTTTTGTACCTTCTCCAAAACCTCCACATCCTCCTGGTAATGTTGGGACCAGAACTGTGCACAATATTCCAAATGCGGTCTAATTAAGACCATTACAACTGGTTTAGTTTCCTTTCAAATGCGTATATACTATTCACTGATATCTCATTCTCACCCCTTTGTGGATAGGGAGGGTTTTACCTCAAGTCTCTATGAGTTTTCTTGATTTTTTTTTAAAAATATCGATGGCCTCTTGTTTTGCTCCTTCCCCAGAAGAGATAACATTCCTTCTATATCCGCTCCACAAAGACCTATTTAAGGGCACCCCTCGGCCTTAAGAAATTTCTTCCAAGACATCGGAGAGGCACAACCTTTGCCAAATTGTCTGCCCGTTCCAGGATAGAGCAGCCTGAAGCAATTAAAAGGTACACCCGAAAACAGGAGAGGTGTTTTAAAAATGAGGGTGGAGTGGGTGGATGAGAGATCAGGGTTGCAGGTGTGCCAAGATCTGGAAAGATATCCAGAGGTAAACAGAGCTGGGCCCCCAACAGTTTAATCTCAACCCTGAAAGTGCAGATTCACCCGAGGATGGAAGCTAAAACATGGCCGACAACAATTAGGGTAGATAAATGGCCTAGTGGTATTATCACTAGACTGTTAATCCAGAGGCCCAGGTAATGCTCTGGCGACCCGAGTTCGAATCCTGCCACAGCAGAAGTTGCAATTTGAACTCAATTAAAAAAAAAAAAAATCATGAGTCTAACCATGAATCCACGGCCAATTATTGAAAAAACCTATCTGGTTCATCAATGCCCTTTCGGGAAAGAAACTGCCATCCGTAATAAAAACCCAAAAGAACTGTAGATCTGAAACAAAAACAGAAATTGCCAGAAAAGCTCAGTAGGCCTGGCAGCGATTGTGCAGAGAAATCGGACTGCACGGTCACCCTTCCTCCATTTCTGCCATCCTCTCCTCGCCTGGTTTACGTGAGAATCCAGACCCACAGCAAAGTGGGTGA
>NC_063333.1:10606035-10642412 GCF_021869965.1 Rhincodon typus
ACCAGACCCAAAACGTTAACCTCAGATTTTTTTTCTTCACAGATGCTACCAGACCTGCTGAGCTTTTCGAGCAACTTCTGCTTTTGTTCCTGACTTACAGCATCCACAGTTCTTTGGGTTTTTGTTTAGCAGTTAAAAGTCACCCACTTTGCTGTGGGTCTGGAGTCGCATGTAGGCCAGGCCGGGTAGGGATGACAGAAAGGGAGGAAGGGTCACTGCACCCGAAACATTAACTCTTGATTATTTTGTTTTTTTCCTCTCACAGATGCTGCCAGACCTGCTGAGCTTTTCCAGCAACTTCAGTTTTGCACTCTTAACTGCCCTCTGGGCAACGAATGCTGGCCTGGCGACGCCCACAAAACAAATTTTTGAAAAAAAAAGGAAAACCGAGAAACAAGCAGCCCTGCAAACAGTCGAGAGAAACCACCCCCCCCCACTCCCGCCCACCCCAAGCACCCAAACCCCCTGGTTCTCAAGGCAGGTGCTTGCTGAGACAAAATGTTATTTCATTGCTTTGTCCACAAGGACGTGTTCAAACAGGAGCTCGCTTTCTACTTCCCGAAGCTCGCTCTTCAGAAAGCGCTCCGAGAGAGTTTTCCCTCCACAGATGGTGAGCTCTTATTTGTGTTTTTTTTTCCACAAGCATCTGATGAACAATGGAAAGAAATCAGAGGGACAGATGGTGAGTGCTGAATAGGCCGCTGCGTTATCACTGGGAGGGGCCACGTTTTGGAAGGAGATGTTTTAGCTTGCATTGCCTGGGAAAAGTCCAAGGCTCCACATCAATGGGCTCCTCAGCACCGAGTCTCTCCACGGTCTGTTCCAGCCCTGGGAACAACGGCTGGGGGTGGGGGTCCCCGGTTTATCAATAGCGGAATGACAGGAGGAGTTTTAAAAACTGAACCCGTAGAGAATTCTTCGGACGTGGAAAAAGAGAAAGAAACAAGTAGGTCATCATTTTTGAAACAACAGAAAGAAAGGGGGCACTTTGAAAAGTTAAAGGAAAAGAAAGGGGTGGGGGCTACAGGAAAATGGACTAAAAAGCTGCCCGGTCGAGGAATCTGCTCAAGCGAAGAGACAATGGGATACAAAAAAAAGAAAGAAATCCTTATTCTGTGCAGGATTGCTGGTTATTCTCCACAAACACGCTAAAATGCAGAGTGTTTTAAGAATGGGAGGGGCACCTGCAAACGTTTTCCTTGCCTGCTTTTGCGATTCAGGCCCGTGTGCAGTTCATTCTGCAGTGCAATCCATTTCTATCTCCCACTTGTTAAATTTTAGCTGCAGTACTACTTTTGCACAGACTTCACAGGAGTCCGAGCGTAGGAACGTGGAATGATCATTTAGTTGCATTTATGTAGCTTCTTTAAAGGCAGTTAAGTATCGCAGGATGCTTTCAAGGAGAGTGGTAGGTGGAATAATTTGCGGATTTAAGTATGGACCTGGAATAATCAAAAATAAAGGCCAAGTCTCAACTGCTGGGACCCCTATACACTCAAAGTCAAGTGCTGTTAGCCTTTTATTTCCCCATTCATAGAATCATACAATCCCTACAGTGTGGAAGCAGGCCATTCGGCCCATCGAGTCCACACAGACCTGCCGAAGAGTATCGCACCAGGCCCAAACACCCTAGCCTATCCCTGTAACCCTGCATTTCCCATGGCTAATCCACCTAACCTACATGTCCCTGGACACTATGGGGCAATTTAGCACGGCCAATCCACCTAATCTGTATATCTTTGGACTGTGGGAGGAAACCGGAGCACCCGGAGGAAACCCACGCAGACACAGGGAGAATGTGCAAACTCCTCACAGACAGTCACCTGAGGATGGAATCGAACCTGGGTCCCTGGTGCTGTGAGGCAGCAGTGCTAACCACTGAGCCACTGTTTGCAGAGCCTGCACTTAATGCCTATTCTTAACTACCCAGGTGCTGAAAGTGCCTTGCCATTTCAGTGGCCAGTCAAGAGACATTGCTGTGGATGTGGAGTCTCATGGAGGCTAGACCAGGTCATGAGGGTTGATTTCCTATGGGTTAATACAGCACAGTCACCGTTGGTCACCGCTACGTAAATTTTAAATTCAAGCCTTATTTAATTAAATGAACTTGAATTCCTTAGCAGCAATGGTCAGAATAGAACGCGTCTCTCCAGATCATTAATCTAGGTCTCTGGATGGCAAAACCGTTAAGTAACCTTTCCTTTAACCCATGGGGTCTTTGTAAGGAGAGTTTGAGAATCGTACCAGACTCGAAACTCTGCTGCCGGAGCCGAGTTTCTCCAGCACGTTCTAGAACATAGAACATAGAACATTACAGCGCAGTACAGGCCCTTCGGCCCTCCATGTTGCACCGACCTGTGAAACCAATCTGAAGCCCATCTAACCTAAACTATTCCATTATCATCCATATGTTTATCCAATGACCATTTAAATGCCCTTAAAGTGGGCGAGTCTACTACTTTTGCAGACAGGGCATTCCACGCCCTTACTACTCTCTGAGTAAAGAACCTACTTCTGACATCTGTCCTATATCTATCACCCCTCAATTTAAAGCTATGTCCCCTCGTGCTAGCCATCACCATCCGAGGATAAAAGCTCCCACTGTCCACCCTATCTAATCCTCTGATCATCTTGTATGTCTCTATTAAGTCACCTCTTAACCTTCTTCTCTCTAACGAAAACAGCCTCAAGACCCTCAGCCTTTCCTCATAAGACCTTCCCTCCATACCAGGCAACATCCTGGTAAATCTCCTCTGCACCCTTTCCAATGCTTCCACATCCTTCCTATAATGCGGTGACCAGAACTGTACGCAATACTCCAAGTGCGGCCGCACCAGAGTTTTGTACAGCTGCAACATGACCTCATGGCTCCGAAACTCAATCCCTCTACCAATAAAACCTAACATACTGTACGCCTTCTTAACAACGCTATCAACCTGGGTGGCAACTTTCAGTGATCTATGCACATGGACACCGAGATCTCTCTGCTCATCCACACTACCAAGAATCTTACCATTAGCCCAGTACTCTGTATTCCTGTTACTCCTTCCAAAGTGAATCACCTCACACTTTTCCACATTATTTTATTCTACTTTTATTTCAGGTCTCCAGAATCTGCAGAACTTTGCCTTTATTTCTGACAGCCTGGTCTACCTTCTGCCCTGTCACCAGAGTCTCAGTCACTGCGAAGGGTTCCCACAACAAACAACGGGGGAGGCGATGGTCTAGCGGAATCAATCGCTGGACAGTAAATCCAGAGACGCAGCTAATGTTCTGGGTTTGAATGGCAAGACTGTAGAATTTTAATTCAACAAAAAGCCATAATTAAAGAGACCAACGCCGACCACGAGTCCATTGCTGATTGTCGGAAAAACTCACCTGATTCACTAGCTCTTTCAGGGAAGGAAATCTGCTATCCTTACCTCGTCTGGCCTACACGTGACTCCAGACCCACAGCAATGTGGTTGCCTCTTAACTGCCTTCTGGGTGGGCAATAAATGCTGACCTACCAGCAACGCCCTCATCCCATGACGGAATTTTAAAAAAAACAATGGAAGTAAAATGAAGCCAAAGGCTATTTGAAAAATTGTGCACGCTCTGACAGCATCCAAAATAAAAAAAAGGTTAAAATTCTTAGCGAAGGTGCAGGGGTGATACATCAGACCCATTGTGGGTCCCTTTCCTAAATGTGTTAGCGAGCCAGGCATCATCTATAAGCACTGAGCAAGTCCCTGAATGGAGTAGATGTGACAAGAGGGAGGCGGTGGGGGGGTGTTACAGAAACACAAAGGTGGGGTGTGGGGGAGGGGGAAGATGCAAATTAAAGGACTGTGGGACTGGCCCAGGCATCAAGCCCCCGTTTGCGCAGATGTCCTACAGAAACACAACAAATGTCAAGGGGATTCGCATAACTGACCTCCCAAAGCTGTCTCACGGGGCAACAAAGTTAATTGAGGCCTGACCATGTGACAGAATGGCAGAACAGACTTCACTCAGGCGTTGGGCTCTCTCATGATTAGC
The DNA here is from genome assembly GCF_021869965.1 of Rhincodon typus. NCBI lineage: Eukaryota > Metazoa > Chordata > Chondrichthyes > Orectolobiformes > Rhincodontidae > Rhincodon > Rhincodon typus. Next base: position 10,610,056 of record NC_063333.1, read on the forward strand.
ATGCACACAGGAGTTTGGAAGTACAGAATATCACAAAATAAAAACACCGCAGCAGCAACGGCGGACTCTTCGGCCGTTTGCTTTCATGAAGACGGAAATTTTCTTCTTTCCTCCCCCCCACTTTATGTACCCCCATCCCACAACTTTGTAAAAAAGGGGAGGAGTACAGAAAGTGAAAGCAAGAAGCAGCCTTTATAAAAAGGAGGCCTCATGTGTGGAGGACAAAGGACTAATCCACATACATTTTCCCCTTTTGACAGTACAGCACCCCCAGTGCACAGCTACAGCACCCCCAGTGCACAGCTATGCCGAGTTCTAACTGCCCTGAAGAATCAACTTTTTTCATAAGCCTCAGCTACATTGGAGGGTCCAAACAGGATTAGGGCTATATGGAAAAGCAAGATGACTTATTTCGGTCCCGCCCCCCCCCAACTGTATAGCACCAGTAGTTAGAAGAGCTGAAGGAGGCCTTTCAGCCCATCAAGTCCTCTCCACCATTCAACGGCCGACCTGATAATCCTCAACTCCATGTTCTTCGCTTTACCATTCCTCATTCGAATCCCTTATCGATTAAAATCCTATATCTGTTTTGACTATATTTAATGAGCCAGTGTTTACAGCCCTTTGCGGTAAAGAATTTCTTAGACTCAGCAGCCCTCAGATCAGAAATTCCTCCTCATCCCTGCCTTAAAATGTGCAAACCCTTACTCTGAGGGCACAATAGGGAATAAACTCTTTGCATCTATCCCATCAACTCCCCTAAGAATCTTGTGTTATGGCAGTAAAGTTGCCTCTCACTTTTCTGAATTGCAACAAGTACAGGCCCCAACCTACCAAATCTCTCCTAAGACAGAGTCTGCATACCTGCGTCAGCCTAGTGAACCTTGTCTGGACCTCCTCCAATGCCAGTGTATCATTCCTTAGATAAATGAGACCCAAAAACTGCTCACAGTGTTCCATCTGTAGACTGACTGGTACCTTGTATTGTTTTAGCAAAACCTCCTTATTTTTATATCAGAGATAGTAGGAACTGCAGATGCTGGAGAATCCGAGATGTAGGGTCAAGGCCCGAAACGTCAGCCTTCCTGTTCCTATGATGCTGCTTGGCCTGCTGTGTTCATCCAGCTCTACACCTAGTTATCTCCCTATTTTTATACTCCATTTCCTTTGAAGTAAAAGCCAACGTATGCAGGGCAATTTGAACTTAGTAGGATAATAGCTCGGCACAACATCGTGGGCCGAAGGGCCTGTGCTGTGCTGTACTGTTCTTTGTTCTTAACAAGGTACTTGCCACTAACCTGGATGCTAGCTTTTTATGGTTCATGCGCTAGGAAACCCGTAGTCCTGCAGTTTTCCGTAATGTCTCTCCATTCAATAATATTCAGCTCCTCTATACTTCCTTTCAAATGCAGAACCTCATCTCCCCATGCTGCATTCCACCCACTCACCTGACCTGTGTGTTATGTTGATCAGCCGAGGCAATAAAGTGTCATTTTGTCCAATGATTTACTGGAGTGAGTTGGCCAAATGGGAGAGAAATCTGTTCCATTCCACCTTTGTCGCAAAGCTGCTCAACAGTTCTGGTCAATGTACATCATTCCATCTCCTACTAAAGACACTACACTCCAACTGAACACAAATCATAGAGAGATATAGCATAGAAACAGACCCTTCAGTCCAACACGTCCATGCCGGCCAGACATCCTAAATAAATCTAGTCCCATTTGCCAGCATTTGGCTCATATCCCTCTAAACCCTCCCTATTCATGCATCCATCCAGATGCTTCTTAAATGTTGTATAACTGTACCAGCCTCTACCACTTCCTCTGGCAGCTCACTCCATACATGCACCATCCTCTGTGAAAAACTTGCCCCATATGTTCCTTTTATATCATCTTTCCCCTCTCACCTTAACTCTATGCCCTCTAGGTTTGGACTTCCCCAGGGTGGGGAAATCGACCTTGCCTACTCACCCTATCCATGTCCTTCATTGATTTTATAAACCTCTGTAAGGTCACCCCTCAGCCTCTGATGGTCCAGGAAAACAGCCCCAGCCTATTCACCGTCTCCCTGTAGCTCAAACCCTCCAACCCTGGCAACATCCTTGGAAATCTTTTCTGAACCCTCCCAAGTTTCACATCTTCTTTCCTGTAGCAGGGAGACCAGAATTGAACACTGTATTCCAAAAGTGGCCTAACCAATGTCCTGTACAGCTGCAACATGACCTCCCAACTCCGAGACTCAATGCACTGACCAATAAAGGCAAGTGTACCAAATGCCCTCTTCACCACTGTCTACAACGCCACTTTCAAGGAACTATGAACCTGCACCCCTAGGTCAAAGCTTATAAACTTAGTTCATATTGGCTGCAAAATTAGACAGTCGGCTGCAAAATTAGACAGTCCTACCACTCGACATTCTTAAGGGTCTAGATACGGTGGATAAGGATAAACTCTTGGATTGGCTGAGGACCAAAGGACCCTGACTTTGAAATAATTAGTCAGAAGTTGCACAATACCAGGTTACAGTCCAACAGGTTTATATGAAGTCACAAGGTTTTGGAGTGTTGTTCCTTTGTCAGGTGAAGTGATGAAGGGGCAGCGCTCCAAAAGCTTGTGATTTCAGATAAACCTGTTGGTCTATAACCTGGTGTCGCGTGACTTTTGACTTTGTCCACCCCAGTCCGACACCGGTATCGCCACATCATGAAATAATTAGGCAAGAAAGTCAGAGGAGCAAGCCTCTCAGCTCAACAGCTTTGCCTGCAATGGGCTCATCTCCTGATGACGAATGGGCAGCAGCGTTTCGGACATTCTTGTTTTTATGGTGGATGGTGTGGCAGACTTCCAACAGAAGTGCGTTGGGACCTAAATGGAACAAAGAACAGGGGATGAGGATCTGAGTGGCAGATGAGTGGAGGAGAAGATGGAGCTAGGACATGTGACATAGGCAGAGACAGGCAGACTTAGTGATGAGGCTGGAATTTCACTTCAGGACTTAACACAAGGACTAAAATAACAGAGGAGGCATGTTGAGCACTTGGATACTGCACACGTTTGTTACTAGCCTCCTGTGGTTTTAAAAAGTGTACACAGCATCGTGACTGGATTATAGTGAAATGAATCATTAGTCAACAACATTGCGTTTGCTGTTTTGTATTTACTAGGTGTGTTGGCAGCTTGAGGAGACTAATTAGCACCTTGTTTGCTAAAGGTGCCGCTGATGGGTTAGATTCTGCAGCATCTGACACTCTTCCGGCAGATAGGGTGAAGGCATTCCTACATCCCCATCGAAGAAAGACAGTGATGCTGCAGTGACAACATGCCAGGGAACCGTTGAAGGCCATCACTGAGATCCTTGCTTGGGTCTGGTTGGGAGCGCGCGCACACACACACACACACACACACAGAGAACCAGATCTTTCAGTCCTACCTCCAGACGTTTTGCAGCATCCAAAAGAATTACATTGGGCCCACAGGGTGATCTAAGGCACTCGCTTGCTTTTCTGAAACTATGGGTCCTAGGATCCGAGCCATTCGCAATACATGTTCGTGGTTTAGACAAAGGAACTAAATGTAACATCTCAGAATTTGCAGATGACACAAAGCTGGGTGGGAGGGTGAGCTGTAAGGCAGATGCAGGGAGGTCCAAAGACGTGCAGGTTAGGTGGATTGGCCATGTTAAGTTTCCCCATAGTATTCAGGGTAGGTAGGTTAGCCATGGGAAATGCAGCATATTAGGGATAGGGTAGTGGGGTGAGATAGGGTAGGGTGGGATGCTCTTTGGAGGGTCGGTGTGGACTCAATGGGCCGAATGATCTGCTTCCACACTGTAGGGATTGTATGCCCGGAGTGGAGTCCGTGCCATGACTCGCTGGGTCTCTGACCCTGCGCCTTTTGATTCGCTACGTAGGCGGAGTGACTGAGTGAGAAAAGGCTGTCGTTGCTCCGAGGGGGACAGAGAAAGTCCAGCTCTTCGCTATCATCAGCTCGTCCATTGCATGCCCATAGATGGGGCAGCCATGGCCGGTAACCCTCTACAGATCAAGGCCACGTGAGGACAGCATGGCTCCCTGACTCAAAATCAACAACCAGAGTCATATATTTGAAGCAGTTCAAAGCTATTTTTGGGGCGGCACAGTGGCTCACTGGTTAGCACTGCTGCCTCACAGCGCCAGACACCCGGGTTCGATTCCACCCTTGGGCCACTGTCTGTGTGGAGTTTGCACATTCTCCCTGTGTCTGCATGGGTTTCCTCCGGGTGCTCCGGTTTCCTCCCACAGTCCAAAGATGTGCAGGCCAGGTGGATTGGCCATGCTAAATTGCCCATAGTGTTCAGGGATGTGTAGATTAGGTGGGTTATAGGGGGATGGGTCTGGGTGGGATGGTCTGAGAGTCTGTGTGGACTTGTTGGGCCGAAGGGCCTGTCTCCACACTGTAGGGATTCTATGATCTATGATCTATTCTATGATTTCGCTTGGGAGCTGCATGAAAGAATTCAAACAACCTTTGCTGCTTATCGTTGATGACATGAGCTTTGTGGAGTGCCAGCTCCTCAAAACGGCAAACTGTGCTTCGATCCCTCCTCCCCACACTATCCCCCAGCCGAGTGCCGAAGAACAGAGTGTGTGGGGTAAAGTAAATATTTCACTGCAGAATGGTTACAGCACAGGAGAAGGCCATTCAGCTGGTCATGGAGGTACTGGCCCCCCAGCAACTCAGCCAGTCCCATTCACCTCCCTGCACCTTATCGTTTGCTTCCCACCCTCCTAAGGAATTCTGCAACATATTTCCATTTGGGTAATTACCCAATTACTCTTGATTGAATCTCCATCATGGGGACAATAATCCAGAACCTCCTATTAGAGTTTTCTTGTCAATCAATTCGAAGATCAGAATCGTCTAGAACCCAACCGTTGGCCAATGGAAATGGTTTCTCTCTCCCCATCCTGTCTCAACTCCTTATAAAGCTGAGCGGTATGGATGTCTAATTTTGCAGTCAATATTGTAAAACCAAAGTTTGTAAATCAATATTGTAAATCAAGTTACTGGAACTAATTGGGAGTTGTGTTTACACTGCTATTTTGGACTTGTGCATGGGAATCATAGAACAGGATCCCTACAGTGTGGAAGCAGGCCATTCAGCCCATCGAGTCCACACTGACCCTCCAAAGAGCATCCCATCCAGACTCAGCACCCACCCCTCCCCGCCACCAAAACCTATCCCTGTGACTCTGCATTTCTCATTGACTAATCCATCCAGCCAACACATCCCTGAACACTATGGGCAATTTAGCATGGCCAATCCACCTAACTTGCACATCTTTGGACTGTGGGAGAAAGTGCAAACTCCCCACAGACAGTTGCCCAAGGGTGGAATTGAACCCGGGTCCCTGGCGCTGTGAGGCAGCAGTGCTAACCACTGAGCCACCGTGCCACACATGAACAATCCAAGGACATAGTTTCCAGACTGGAAGAAACACGGTGTGCTGAGAGGTTTCTTCAGCAAAGTAACTCAAGCCTGAAGACAGTTATCCTCTCCATCTATTTGCAATAAATTGCAAACAGTGACTGTCAAACTGAACAATTAATGTATCATTCTCTTGTCTCCTCAACAAAGAATTAGGAATCTGGGAGGATGGACTTTGGATAACAAAATCTTGGGCAGGAAAAGTAACACCTCATTGAAGCTTGCAGACCAGTCCTATTGAAATGTTTCTCCACCCACAAAGTGTGTGTGTGTGTGTGTGTGTGTGTGTGTGTGTGTGTGCACGCGCACGCGCCAGCATTTTTGTAAAAGTTAGAGTTTTAAGTAGTTTTATCTAGATACACGTTGATAGTTTAGATGCAGTTAGAATGTCCTTAATCGCAATACGTTTTCGTTAAGTACAGAAACTTGGTCAAATGTTAGCCAGATTCTTTCAGTGAGGTCAGTCGAGGATTTTATGCACTCTGTTTCATTCTTTCATTTCTTCCCAGGAGATTTGAGAATTAGGACATTTTCCCATGTGGATTGTGACATTGGGTGATTTCAGAGTCAACCTCATTGCTGTGGGAATGACCCGTTCTGAGGAAGGGTCACCGGACCCAAAACGTTAACTCTTTTTTTAACTTCACAGATGCTGCCAGACCTGCTGAGCTTTTCCAGCAACTTTGCTTCTGTTCATTGCTGTGGGCTTGGAGTCACATGCAGGATAGGAATGACCAACATTCTTCCCAAAATGAACATAACAAAAACCAGGTGGTTTTCTTCCAATATGACAGCCAATTTGAGATTTTATTAAATTCAAATTTCACCATCTGCCATGGTGAGATTCGAACCCAAAATGGCAGTGGTCACGGGGTTGAAAACTGCAGTCTTTGGAGTCCTCCTGACTTTCGGCAGTGCATCTTGTAGATAGAACACGTTGCTGCTACTGGAGGGAGGGGAGGGAGTGGATGTGGTGCCAATCAAGCGGCTGCTTTGTCCTGGATGCTGTCAAGCTTTTTGAGTGTTGTTGGGGCTGCACTCATCCAGGAAAGTGGGGAGTATTCCATCACACTCCTGACTTGTGCCTTGTAGATGGTGGACAGGCTTTGGGGAGGCAGGAGGGGAGTTACCCACAGCCATTGATGCGATGTGGAGGTGCCGGTGTTGGGCTGGGGTGGGCAAGGTCAAAAATCACATGACACCAGATTATAGCCCAACAGGTTTATTTGAAAGCACAAGCTTTTGGAGTCTTTTAGCCTAACACCTGAAGAAAGAGCGAGACTCCGAAAGCTTGGGTTTCCAAATGAGACTGCAGTAGATGGTGAAGTCTTTGGGGAGTCAGGAGGCGATTTACTTGCTGCAGTATTCTTAGTCTCTGACCTATTCTTGTAGCACAGTATTTATATGGCGAGTCCAGTACAGATTCTGGTCAACATTAACCTCAGGATATTATAATGGTCAGGGGTTTAGGAGCTGGGAGGGTGTGGATTTCAATGACAATGAAGCCATCAGCTGTCAATGGGGGATAGGAGTCAGGCCTAACACAAGTGACCATTCTATATTACGATAACAAACTGGCATTTGGTGGAGTGGAGCTTAATCAGCTGACTGAACTTTCTCTGAACCGTTTCGAACACATTAATATCCTTCTTTTAATAAGGACACCAAAAATGTAAACAGAATTCCAATGGCAGCAGAGAAACGCAAATACATTATGGTCTTTCTATTCCTAGCCACAGATAAATAGCATACACAACAGGACTGAGAACATTTAGGTCAGGTTAGGAAAAACCAGGAACTATCACCACAAAAATACACAAACTACAAAAGGAGGAGTGACAATAATTACTGAAATAGCTCGGTTGCAACTCCCGAGAGTGATCAACACCTCTGGGTCATATTCTCCTAGAAGGGCATTCCTGAACCAATTGGGCTTTTCCTGAAAATTGGCAACGCTTTCACAGTCATCATTAAACTCTTATTTCCAGATTTCAAATTCCACCAGTTGCCGTGGCAGGATTCAAACTGGGCTCCCCAGAACATTAAAAGTCTGCTGATAATACCACTAGGCCATCACCTCCCTCGAGGTCGGTGTGGGTCTAAGGTCACATGTAGGCTAGACTGAGTAAGGAAGGAAGACTTCTTTGCACAAACCAGAGGGTTTTTGCAACAATTCAACTACTCAAGATAGTTTTTAATTCCAGATCATTTTTAACTGTATTATAGTTCAGTGACAAAACCAGTACACAACCACTTTCCTTGGCAAATACATTGCTGGAAAAGCGCGGCACCATTCTAACATTTTCAGGTGACAGAGGCTGAGAGTTTTGAGTCACAGGGTTGGATGTGGCTGGCACACAGTGGCAGCAATGTGTACCATCTACAAGATGCACAACAATTAACTCACCAAGGATTCCTCAAGAGCACCTTCCAAACCTATGGCCTCAACTACCAAAGAGGAGGACAAGGACAGCAAATAAATGTAAACACCATTGAGTTCAAGCCGCTCACCATCTTGACGTGGAAATATAACGGCTGTTCCTTCACTGTTGTTGGGTCAAAATCTTGGAATTCCCTCCCTAATGGCCCTATGGGTGACCCTATACACCAGCATTGCACCAGTTCAAGGCTGTGACCCATGTTCTCCAGCCATTGGGGATAGGAAAGAAGGGGAAGCCTATCCAATGATGCACTCATCCCCACAAACAAACAAAAAAACTTGGGAAGCCTACATCTGCTGCTTTCATGGTCATTATTCTTTACATATAACGCATACCGAAAATGCTTTTGTGCCAGTAGCTTCTGTGGATAGAGAAACGGAGTTTCAAGTCCAACATGACTCATCTTTGGAGATCTCAATCCAGCTATAGATCTCAATTCCAGCAACGTGGAATGGATCTGGAGTCAGCTCTGGATGCATGAATCATGTACCTTCTCAAGAAGTCTCTGCACAACTGGACAATCCACCTCATTTATCCTTCTATCCAGAAGTGCTCTTGCGAACAACCATTCTGTGCCCCCCGTCAGCAAATCAATAACCACCACCAGGAAATCAGTCGCTTTCCAACGGACTAATTTATGTGGAAAGCCCGATAGGGGCGTTGCAAATGATCAGAAGTGAGAGACAGGTGGCAAAAAGGGAGAAGGGGCTAAATCAAAATGGAGTTGGAGGGCAAAATCAAATGGCAGTGCCAACCTCTCTCTACAGGCATTGATGGACCCTGTGTGCTCCCTCTCCAAGGAATGCCAGCCATGAACGTAGCTGCAGAAGGGCAGAGAGTCAGCAGCTGTAACTCCCATTCACAGCCCACCGCCTGGGACTGTTAATGGCCAGTTTGGCCAAGCCCAGGAGCAGACCCATGGAGGACGTCCTCTGACCTGCCCGTACTATACGCCCAAAGATCAGGAGCGTGGCGCTGAAACGCAGCCAAAAAAAAGAGAATATTTGAACTTAGCAACACAAACATTGTTGAGTCCCATTGCTGTTCCCCCGCCTGGGTGACATTTTGATATCACATTTCTATTTAAGGAGCTAACAATGCTCAGCGACTTCAGGGCAATGAGCTGACATGAGTGTAATGGTGTACCATCCACGCAAAGAGGTAACCTGGTCACTCGAATGTAGCCTCCCCACTGAAGCTGATCCTACAGCCATCATCCATCCTTATGCTGGATCCTTTAGCATCACCCAACAGAACTCAGTCAATCTCAGCATGACACGTTCCCAATGCTCCAGTAGTCACAGCCTTTGGGGTAAGCTCCACTGTTCATAAGGCCTGTATGTGGGAAAAACTGCTTCGTGACTCCTTCCCAAATGGCCAATCTCTCTGACTTTAACATAGGAGAGAGGGTACGTGCAGCCATCTCAGTGATAGATCTCAATCCAGCTATACATCTCAATTCCAGCAACATGGATTGGATCTGGAGTGAGCTATGGACCCACAAATCACGTACCTTCTCAAGAAGTCTCTGCACAACTGGACAATCCAACCCAGCCGCCTCATTTATCCTTCTATCCAGAAGTGCTGTTGCATACAACCATCGGAACAAGCCAATCCCTAATAATCACTTGTTAAAAGGTTACAGTCCCTTGTGCACAATTTACCCACCGCAGCAAGCACAACTTTCTCTGAATCTACCCTATTGGATCCTCTTAACATTTCAATGGCACCTCAGTACGGAAAGATTGCAAATTGATGCCATCCATCCTTAGGACTGATGACGCACATCGCCCACTAAGACGATGGCGTGTTTGCTATGCTCATCGATCAGGTGAAGGCCCCACTTCAAGGAGAAAGCCCCTCAAACCTGCGCACAGTGGGGAGGGAAGGTGATGGGGGGCATTGACCAGTGAAATACGAAAGAAGGTGCAGAAAGCCAGACCACACCCAGAGCCACACACAGGGACGAGGTTAACAGTCCATTGCCCATTGCGCGAGGAATGGAAATGAATTGCAGGAGCAAAAATCACCACTAAAGGTGGTCACTTCTGTGGCCAGAACTTGTTTCCCCTAAACTCTCCAAAGAGAATCACTCACTCTAACTCATTTTGCATCAATGACTTATTAGATTTATGGTACCTAACAAATAAATGAGTGGGTGAATCCATTCAACATACTTTTATGAACTAGGCATTCCTTTGAATGCATTTTGAGCCTATGCGTCAATTCATCAGCAATTAATATGACTGTGGCTCATCATACAATTAAATAGTTCATTGGCTTTACATCAAAGCCTACTGAAGGGCAATGGCCGTGTTGGTGGTAATGTCACTAGACGATAATCCAGGAGCCTAGACTAACGCTCAGGAATTGTAGGCCCCAATCCCACCAGAGCAGCAGCAGAATTGAATGGAAGTCAATTCATAAAATCTGGTAAAATTAAAATCACCAATGATGGTCACCATGCCAACTGTTATCAATGACCCATCTGGCTCACTAATTCCCTCTATCATCCTTACTTGGTCTGCCTCACATGTGACTCCAGACCCACAGGTTTGACCCTTAACTGCCCTCTGAAGTGGCCAGAGCACGCCACTCAGAGCGAGAATAATTGGGACTGGGCAACAAATGCTGGCCTTGCCAGCGATGTCCACATCCCATGAAAGGATAACATCTAAAAATTAACAAGAATGAGTTAAGTAACACTTTCGACATGGCTATCAGGATTACTGAATGCTGTTTCAATCTGAATAAATATCCAGGTCTGAGGTACCCGAGCTAGTGATTGTTTGAAGGCACCGGCAGTGAAACCAAGAGGCAGGAATTCTTGATCCTTCTAACACCCATAATTCCAGGCGCTATCTGCCTTACAGAATCTGTGCCATCAGGCCAGAGAGACTGTAACACACTTTCCCCACGTGGGAAGTTGTGGCTCTGGTAACACCACCTCAGTGACATCATCCCACCTCTTCCTAATGACTGCCAAAACCCTCAACCATTCCCTTCATAACCACTCTCCTGGGCCGGTCTCCCACATTCTCACCTCGATATTATAATTCTTACTCTGGTTGTTCCCATCACACCTCAGCCTTGCCTTCCCCCATCTCTGCAATCTCCAGTCCCACAATCCTCCAAAAAATCTGCACCCCTTTAAATCTGGCCTCTTCAGTATCTCCAATTTTAACAGTTCCATCGATGGTGGCTGTGCCTTCAGCTACATAGGACCCAAGTTTCAAAATTCCTCCTTACAGCTCTCCGGCTCACATTCCGCCTTCAACATACTCCTTAAAACCTGCCTGTTCGACCAAGCTTTTAGCAATCTGACCCAACAGTGTGACCCGATGAAATGCTTTCATTTATAATTCTCGTGTGAAGCACCCAGGACAGTGCTGTTACATCAGCGTGCTACAGAAATACAAGTTGTTGTTCTTCTGAGGTAAAATTGTCTCAGTTCTGTCAAGGACTCCAAACATTAACTCTGTGTCCCTCTCCACATGAGTTCCCTCATGCTCATTTCAGATTTGCAGCATCTGCAACATTTAGCTTTCATTCTCACCAGAGACTCAACTCTGATGGAATTCAAAAGGTTCCAAAGCCAAATCCATGTCCAATTTGGGCAAATGTGAATGCTGTGACTGAGGGTCCCAAAACAGCCAAGGCTCCTGGTGGTGCAGATCCAGGGGAAGGCAGCAGAGGAAGTGACAAAGTTGATAGATGAGGGAAGGGCTGTAGATGTCATATACATGGACTTCAGGAAGGCATTTGATAAGGTTCCCCATGGTAGGCTGATGGAGAAAGTGAAGTCGCATGGGGTCCAGGGTGTAGTAGCTAGATGGATAGAGAACTGGCTGGGCAACAGGAGACAGAGAGTCGTAGTGGAAGGGAGTTTCTCAAAATGGAGAACTGTGACCAGTGGTGTTCCACAGGGATCTGTGTTGGGACCACTGTTGTTTGTGATATACATAAATGATCTGGAGGAAGGTATAGATGGTCTGATTAGCAAGTTTGCAGATGACACTAAGATTGTTGGAGTAGCAGATAATGAAGGGGACTGTCGGAGAATGCAGCAGAATATAGACAGATTGGAGAGTTGGGCGGAGAAATGGCAGATGGAGTTCAATCCAGACAAATGTGAGGTGATGCATTTTGGAAGATCCAATTCAAGAGTGAACTATGTGGTAAATGGAAAAGCCCTGGAGAAAATTGATGCACAGAGAGATCTGGGTGTTCAGGTCCATTGTACCCTGAAGGTGGCAACGCAGGTCGATAGAGTGGTCAAGAAGGCATACGGCGTGCTTTCATTCATCGGACGGGGTATTGAGTACAAGAGTTGGCAGGTCATGTTGCAGTTGTATAGGAATTTGGTTCGACCACATTTGGAATACTGCGTACAGTTCTGGTCGTCACATTACCAAAAGGATGTGGATGCTTTGGAGAGGGTGCAGAGGAGGTTCACCAGGATGTTGCCTGGTATGGACGGCGCTAGCTATGAAGAGAGGTTGAGTAGATTAGGATTATTTACATTAGAAAGACGGAGGTTGAGGGGGGACCTGATTGAGGTCTACAAAATCATGAGGGGTATAGACAGGGTGGATAGCAAGAAGCTTTTTCCCAGAGTGGGGGACTCAATTACTAAGGGTCACGATTTCAAGGTGAGAGGGGAAAAGTTTAAGGGAGATATGCGTGGAAAGTTCTTTACGCAGAGGGTGGTGGGTGCCTGGAACGCGTTGCCAGCGGAGGTGGTAGAGGCGGGTACGATAGCGTCATTTAAGATCTATCTAGACAGATACATGAATGGGCAGGGAGCAGAGGGATACAGATCCTTGGAAAATAGGTGACAGGTTTAGATAGAGGATCTGGATCGGTGCAGGCTTGGAGGGCCGAAGGGCCTGTTCCTGTGCTGTAATTTTCTTTGTTCTTTTGTTCTTTGTCAGAACAGAAAGAATCCATTTAATGCCACATGCCTGTTCTGCAGTTCAATGAGATTGAGGGCGAGCTGCATCCTAAGACCACAAACTTGCTTTTAAACCCCCACACTCGTACACAAAAATAACCATCAGATTTAACTTTCACAACTGAGGCATTGCTGTTTGTGATGGAGCACTGCAAACATCTACGTGTCTGTGTCTTTCCCAATTCTACTGCTCAAAGCTCCAAAGTTTAAACAATGCCCCCTCATCCCAGATTACCCCCAACCAGTGGGAATAGCTTCTCCAAATCCCAATGGTCGGCTGTGACAGAAGCCCAGGCCAGCTGCAGGATTCAGTTCAACTCTGGATTTCTCTTCACAGGTGCTGCCAGACCTGCTGAGTTTTTCCAGCAACTTCTGTTTTTGTCTCTGATTTACAGCATCCGCAGTTCTTTCTGTTTTTATTTACCCTTTAATAAAAGTGCAAACTTTCACTGAAACAGCAGTGGCTACCGTCTCAGAACACTGTGAAGTGCTTGAGGGTCAAATTACTTTGGAAGCCCGGTCATTATTTTTGCTTTATTACTGAGCGAACGCAAATCCCTGGAGCTAAGTGATCTCCTCCTCGTTTGTCGAGTTTTGTCTGTAGAAGAGACATCCCTGGGTAACGTGCACCATTGTGGAACTCCAAAGCCTGTCATAACATAGGGAAGCCAATTACCTCCTTTGTCTGCAGTGAGGTGAACTTAAAATATCTACCTACAGTGTGTGCCCCCTGTAGTGGAGGTCACATGGGGGTGGGTTGGCATTTGTATGTGATTGCATTTCAAACCAAAACGCACAGCAAGCTCCCACAAATAGCCAGATAAACAGTGCTGGGGTAAATATCAAACGGAGCAGTGGAGACGATTTAACACTTGCTCTTTTTCCAGTCAGGCTGTGGGATCTTTCGCACTATCCTGAAAATGACAGGCAAGATCTCAGAATAACGTCTGATCAGAAAGCCGTCACCTACAGCACTCCCTCAGTACTTGGTCAGACTCGACTCGAGTGGACTTGAACTCGAACCCATGGCCTTCATCTGGAAGAATGTGTCCCACCAGTTGACACGGTGCAACATTTGTACAAGCACATACTGTCTTTTATAAGGATGCACTTCAGAATCCAATCTCTTAGGCCAACTTCACCTGGAGACAGGAGCAGGTGTAGGCTCAGTCCCTCTTCCTTCAGGCCTAGAGGCATCGTGTAACATCAATTACTGCACCTACATCAAGTCTTGGAGATCCCTGGAAAACCGAGAGGAGTTACTGAATCTCAAAAGAGCATACAGAGTCCACAATAGATCCCCATCAAATATCATAGTGAGATCAGCCCTTACCCCCAAACTGCTTTTGAACCTGAGCTACTGCCAATACAATCTCAGGAGATCTTTGTCCAGGGGCTAGCTAGTAGTTTTGATAATTCTCAACTCAACATCACAGGTAGACCACTACTTTTAAAAAAAAACTTGATTAGGAACTCCCTCCCTAAGGGCATTGTGGGTCTACCTACAGCAAATTCAAGATGGCAGCTCACCACCACCTTCGCAAGGGCAACTAGGGATGGGCAATATACGCTAGCCCAGCCAGAGACGCCCACATCCCACGAGTGAATGTAAGAAAAATGTTCAAAGTTGCCCTGCTGAGGTGATAGGATTCGATGGAGTACAGCACACATTTGGGAACTGCACTCCCAGGTATCAAATCTAAAATCATGGCCGAGCCAACATTATCTTAATGCCAGAACTAAAACAGCCAATGATAACAGTCGAGTGAGAGGTGGGAACAAGGGTTATTGGTTTGTCTCCAACGTTACCTCCTGAAGAAAGATATGATGAGTACAGAAAATTCCAGGAAACCCCAGCAATTATACCTGCTCTGAGGGAAGCATGCTGGCTGTTCTCAGCAAAGGGACACTCTCTCCCATTCAAGATGGGAAGAAATTTGCTTTCCCACAGTTTATTCGTCTATGGATCACACTTTAACCGTAAAGCGATGGTAGCAGGATCAATGAATATTCTAAAGGCCACGTTAAATAGACTTCTGACTAATGAGGGAGTCAAAGGGTGTGGAAGGAGACAGGAAAGTGGAGGTAAGGCCGTAACTGGATCACAGGATTTTGTGGAATAGCAGAACAGGCTCAAGGTGAGATGAGACAACAAGGTGTAGAGCTGGATGAACACAGCAGGCCAAGGAGCATCAGAGGAGCAGGAAGGCTGACGTTTCGGGTCTAGACCCTTCTTCAGAAAAAGGGTCTAGACCCGAAACATCAGCTTTTCTGCTCCTTGGCCTGCTGTGTTCATCCAGCTCTACACCTTGTTGTCTCAGGTTCTCCAGCATCGGCAGCTCCTACTACCTCAAGGTGAGATGATCCTTGATATGAATGAGGTGAAAGAGTGGTGTATGCTTCAGCACAAAGTTGGTGTTAAATGGATGAGCAGTCCAGGAGGATTGAAGTAATAATTCAGACAGGGGGAGTTCAATACGTGGCTCCATTAATCTGGAAACAACAAGCTGGTATTAGTAAACATGAGGCAGCAGAAACCTGACAGGCTCACAACCATTGCTTAGGAGGGGAAGCCTTCCATCTTCAGAATCACAGGATGATTACATCACAGGAGGGGGCTATTTGGCCCATCTTGTTTGTGCTAGCTCCTCAAGGACGAGTCACTTGGTTCCACTTCCCAGCTCCTTCATCTCAAATTTGCTCTCTCTCTCTCTCTCTCTCCCCCCAGATAATTTTCCCCGATTCTCTTTTGAAAGCAGGCCTCTGCCAAATACCCACCCTCTCAGCCTGCCACGGCTCCTGGGGCAGGGTCAGAAATCAGATGGAGCTGCTCCTGGTCCTGGCCCCAGCCCCTCATGTATACCCACCTCCCCGCCCCACAACCCACCTCAGGGCTCTGCATGACTCTGGTCCCATATCAACATGGTTGACCAAATGGCCCTCTGAAGTCACCAACTAAGTCGCACCAATGCCTTCTCAGGGGCAACTAAAACAGCAAAAACAATGCCAGCCTTGCCAGCAGGTGCAAATAACTCTGTCGCCTAAAAGTGACGGTGTGGTAGCGCCCCTACCCCTGGACCAGGTGGCTCAAATCCTATCTGCTCCGGAGGTGTGTAATAACATCTCTGAACAGGTCGATTAGAAAAACAGGATAACAATAATAATAATAATAACAACAATAATAATAATAATAACAACAATAATAATAACAATAAAATAATAATAATTTTTTTTAAATGATATTACCATCCTTTGATCTTAACAACTGCTTGGACCCTCCAAAAACAGGACATTTCTGGATTTCTTCTTTTTAAGAAAGCAGTTTTGCTCTCTCCATTTTTGCCCCCGACTGAATTCTCCTCCCTACCCCCAAATGCACAGGTCAATCATTGGGCTCCTCCACAACAAAATACCTTTCAATCGATTTTAATTAAGATCAGTAATTCCTGGACTAAATTACCGCCACAGACGAAACCTCTCAAGCATTGCCTGGCAACTCAATGGTTGGCTTTTGCACAATATTAGTACATTTCGATGGAGGCGGCGAAGAAATAAACCAGGAATGATTAAAACTACCTCAGACTACCTTCACATAGCCAAAACCTATGAAAATACTTGTAGCTTCAGGCCAGGTTCCAGTGAAGAAGTCTGTGCCAAACTACGCACAGTCAGTCTTTGATGTGTTTAATTGGTTAACAGAATGATAAGTGCCTTTTCAAATTATTCAATTTATTTATTTCTCTCTCTTTCGCATTAACAGTAGTTAGCGTTCATTGTTAAATGCTGCACTTCCTCACAGTGTCATCTGCTGTAATGCTTAAATCATTTGGCAGGCAGCCAGTTGGATGCCAGAAAGGGCCTTTCTCTCTCCCCTGACGCTACCCTCCCCGCATCCCCCATTCAATACACTCTTACTTACACAATGCTATTTATAGGAGCTGGCACAGAACCAGTCAGAAGCTGACTGCACGCAGCAACATACATACACACTGCGATGGAGGCAGGGTTGGGTACTGCACGTTGACAATGTGGAGCCTGCGCCATGGGGAGCAGGGAACAGGGGGAGGTGTGAACAACAGAAACATCGCCAAGAAACAGGGGACTAGGACGAGGGCAAACACGAGAGCCGGGTAGAAACCGAGGAGAAACGAGAGACAAGGAGGATGAGGGCAAGAGCAGGAAAAGTAGAGAGGGCGGAGACAATGAGAGAATGATTCAACGAGAGAGAAAGGTAGAGAAGGGAGCAGAGAGAGAGAGTCAGTGTCATGCAGCACAGAAACAGATCCTTCAGTCCAACTCGTGCCCGTCGGCCAAATTTCCAAAACGAAGCTAGTCCTGTTTTCCTGCATTTGGCTCATATCCCTCCAAACCTTTCTTATCCACGTACCTGTCCAAATGTCTTTTAACTGTTGTAATTGTACCCGCCTCTACCACTTCCTCTGGCAGCTTGTTTCACCCTCTGTGTGGATAAAGTCCCAGCTTATCCAGCTCTCCTTGTAACTCAAACCTTCCAGTCACAGTACCATCCTTGCAAGTCTTTTTTTGGCACCGTTTCCAGTTTAATGACATCCTTCCTATAAGCAGGGCAGCCAGAACTGTAGACAGTACTCCAAATGTGGCCTTTCCAATGTCTTGTATGGCCGTAACATGACATCCCAATTCCCATGCTTAATGCTCTGATCAAGGCAAGTGCGCTAAAAAAAAAAACTTTCCTCTGGCAGCTCATTCTATACGCGTACCACCCTCTGCGTGAAAAAGTTGCCCCTCAGGTCCCTTTTAAATCTTTCCCCTCTCACTTTAAACCGACACCCTCTAGTTTTGAACTCCCGTACCCTGGGGAAAAGAAAGACCTTTGCTATTCACCTCATCTTTGCCCCTCATGATTTTTATAAACCTCCATAAAGGTCATCCCCTCAGCCTCCTATACTTCAGGGAAAAAGTCCCAGCCCATCCAGGCTCCAGTTCCAGCAACATTCCTGTAAATGTTTTTCTGTTTCCTCTCTAGTTTAATAACATCCTTCCTATAGCAGAGGCCAGAAGTACACATCATACTCAAAATGGTCTTACCAATGTTTTGTACAGTCGCAAGATAACATCCCAACGCGTGCTGAATGTGACCAATTGGCAGGTAAATGGGACTAGATCAGTTTGGGAAGCCTGGTTGGCATTGACGAGATGGACAGAAGGGCCTGTTTCCATGCTGCATATCTCTATGCCTATCAAAAAAATACTTACAACTTCCATGGGGAACAGAGAAGGCATGTAAGTGAAATGTTGGCCTTTCTTTCAAAGGGAATGGAGTATTAAAATGGGGAGGTTTTGCTGGAACTATACCAGATACAAGTCACAAGTCACTCTACATCTGGAGTACTGTGAACAGTTTTGAGCGCTTATCTAAGAAAAGTCAAGACAGCAGAAAGTTTTAGGTTGGTGCAAAGTATGGAGGGATTGGCTTATAAGGGAGAGGTCGAGTTGGTCAATTGAAGCATTTAGGATTCTTAAGGGGCTTGACAGGGTAGATGTGGAGAGGTTGTCTCCTCTCGTGGGAAAGTCTAGGACCAGATCAGGGGGCACACATTTAAAAATCGAGATGAGGAGGAGTTTCTTCTCTCAGGTTATGAATCTGTGGAATTCTTTACTGCCGAAGATTGTTGAGGCTAGGTCATTAAGTATATTCAAGGCTGAGATAGACAAGATTTCTAATCATTGAGGGAATCAAGAGTTTATGGGGATAAAGCAAGAAAGTGAAGTTAAGAACAAAAACAAAGTTGCTGGAAAAGCTCAGCAGGTCTGGCAGCATCTGTGCAGGAGAAAACAGAGAGTTAACGTTTCGGGTCCTGTGAAGTTCTGAGGAAGGGTCACCGGACCCGAAACGTTAACCCTGTTTTCTCCTCCACAGATGCTGCCAGACCTGCTGAGCTTTTCCAGCAACTTTGTTTTTGTTCCTGTTCCTGATTTACAGCATCCGCAGTTCTTTTGGTTTTTTTTTTAAAAAGTGAAGTTAAGGATTATCAGACCAGCCCTGATCTCTCGGAATGGCAGAACTAAATACCTTACTTCTATGCTATGCCTTGTGGTCTTGTTAATAACGGAGATCGAAAGATTTACTGGAATATGCAGCAACCAATATAGTGAGTTACTCAGTTAGCTCCTAATGAGCGAGGACCTGCAACTGGCCTCTGATCAACTCAGCTGAAAACACAAAGTACTCCGAGCAGCAATGCAGATGGCACATAAAATCAGTCCAAGTGTTACAGGCTACTAATTCAGAGATCAGGAGGGACGAGTTTGATGGGATTAAAATTCAACACAATTAGTAAGTAGAACAAAAAGCTGTTCTCTACACCACAATTGCTGTAAAGACCCATCTAGTTCACCAATGTCCTTTTCTGAAAGCAATCGCCATCATTACCCAGTATGGCCTACACGTGACTCCAGATTAAGAGCAAAAAACATCCACAAGCATCCACTCCCTCCACCACTGACGCTCAGTAGCAGCGGCGTGTACCATCTACAAGATGCACTGCAGAAATTCACCGAAGATCCTCAAACAGCACCTTCCAAACTCATGACCACTTGTATTTCTTCATTTTTCTGCCTTTATATTCTCTGTTTTGGTTTATTTTCCTGTTTTAAGATTGCGCTGGTGAGTGGCGACACAATATAACACTTCACTGTATTTTGTAACAAGATACACTGCAACAAGATACACAGACCAATGAAGAAATCAAATCAAACCATCTCAAAGGACAAGGGCAGCAGATACATGGGGAACACCACCACCTCTAAGTTCCCCTCCGAGCCACTCACCATCCTGAAAAGGAAATATAATCAAGATTCCTTCAGTGCCACTGGGTCAAAATCCTGGAATTCCCTCCCTAATGGCATGGTGGATAAACCCACAGCAGGTAGACTGCAGGGGTTCAAGAAGGTAGCTCACCCCCACCTTCTCAAGGGCAGCTAGGGATGGGCAATAAACGCTGGCCAGCCAGTGACCACAAGTGAGTTAAAAAAAAAACTTTAGCAAAGTAAGTTGGTAGCTCACCACCATCTTCAGTGTTGGTCTTGCCAGAAACACTGGCATCCTGTGAGTGAATAGGAAAGAGCAGATATCTGACAGGATCGGTCTGGGGATCTGTTCTGTGTTCTGGTTTGGGCTGTTTTAACACAACATGTTCCTGAGTGGTCACGGTACAAACCCTAACCATGTAAAGTTAGCTGATGCAGAATGTAGCCCATCATCCAGATGGGAATTTCCCAGTGAGTGCATTAAGGAAGACCAGGGTCTATATTTAACAATAAGATTGCTTTCCTTGCTACTTTGAAACTAGAGGTGGGAGGTGTTGTACATTTTATACATGTTTGATTTGCTGCAGAGAAACACAGAGATGAAACTAGCCATGAAGTGTGCAATAGGTCACTTAGGAGAGTTTTAAAGTACCTGCAGATACAAATGACTTATACTGTGCTTGCTCAACTTCTAGCAGCTCCTGTGTTTACTTCAGTTCGGAGTCCACGCCCAGACTTAACCAATTGAGCACAAGTGAGCACAGATCGGCTACCAGGCTCTCTCAATCAAACACAAATCAATTAAATCGTTGGATATGACAGCAGGGCTGTGGCTGGGAAAAAGATCAGCAGCAGAACATACAATGTTGTGAGAAGAGACCACGCTTTGAAAACCTCTGCCTGTAGCTGAAAGATACAAGTCAAAACCTACCTCAGCAACTGAAACTAAAATATCAGCTTTGCAATTGGTGAACAGCATCCAATCGCTGAGCAACGGATACCAAATTGTAAGATATATTCTTGTTGGGAGTGCACAGCCTCACCCTTCAATAGCCTCAAACACACGAACTCCATTACAAACAGATCAACTCACTTCATTTTACTCCAAATAAAGCGCCTGAATCTTCTACCTAACAAGTCATAACATCTCAAAGCAAATTTGTTATGCAGTACAGTTTGACAGGATGTGTCACTATGTAATGCTAATATGAATTTTTTAAAAAATGCATTTATGGGATGTGGGCATCGCTGGCTAGACCAGTATTTATTGCCCATCCCTAATTGCCCAGAGGGCAGTTAGGAGTCAATTGCTGACAGTCTGGAGTCACATGTAGGCTTAAGCAGATGGCAGATTTCCTTTCCCGAAAGACATTAGTGAAACATTTATGCAAGTACAGGTACTGTACAGAAGTCAATGTGCTGCATCTTGTAGGCTCCCTATCTCGTGCAGACAGAACATCGTTGCTGTACTTACTGTCATAGCAAAGCCCTTCCAAAGGCCTAACCCTCACTGAGCCCCAAACAAAATCAGAAGTTGCTGGAAAAGCTCAGCAGGTCTGGCAGCAACTGTGGAGAGAAATCAGAGCTAACGTTTCCTGAGGAAGGGTCACTCGACCCAAAACTCTGATTTCTCTCCACAGAAGCTGCCCGACCTGCTCAACTTTTCCAGCAATTTCTGATTTTGCTTCTGATTTACACGTTGCAGTATGTTTACGGCCCCCAGTAAGCCTCGTTCTCCTGTGACCTGTGCTCACTGACTTTGCATGTGGGAATTCCTCCAGTTGGGAACGTTCGGCCTTGCGTTTTTGGTACCTTCCCCATCCCGACAAACCCCAGATCTCTGTCCTCTCCCACACGGACCTTTGGCACATCCCCCAGTTTCCTTCACCCTAACATTGGCAGCTGTGCCTTCAGCAGCTAAGATCTGGAATTTCCTCCCTAAACAGGTCTCTACCCCTCTGTCCTCTTTTAAACCAAAATCGAAAGAACACCGGTCTCTTTTGCCAAGCTTTCAATCAATTGTCCACATACTTACCCCCTAACGTGATTTGGTGTCAAACTTTAGCATGAATCATTGCTCAGGTATTTACGCACTTACCTCTTGGTCACAAGGTTCTATGGTCAAATCCCACTTCATTGCCTAACCTTAAAAATCCAGGCTGACAGCTTTGAGGGCTGAGGGAGTGCTGCTTTGCAGACAAACTGTTTATATGGAGGAGTGATCTGTCTGTCCAGGTGGATTGAAAAGATCCCATTGCACTACTTTGAAGAGCAGCAAAAGGTGGGAACTTTCCCATTATCCCAGTCAATATTTACCGCACAGAACCAGACCGCTTGGTAAGCATCATGCTGCGTCCAATTTGCCTGCTGCATATCCTACCATATGAAAGGGCATTGAATTCCAAAAGCACTTCATTGTGCAAGCCACAAAAGTGGTTTACGGCCAAAGTGCTGTACAAATGTAACTCTTCCCATTTACTATCTTCTTCATATGGCTCACTGTCAAATTGTTTGCATATGTCCTTACAAAACACCTAAAGACCTCAACGGATAAGAGAATTGCTATTGTTCCTTCATTTGTGGCTGGTCTGAACTGGCAAATCCAAAATGCCACTACAGACCAAGATAGGGAGGGGTAGATGGGACCTCACTTACAATGTCTTGCCTGGAAGACAGCACCCTCTTAGCACTGCACTGGAACATTAGCCTAGACCTTGTGTGTTGAAGCTTCTGCAGTGGGCACAGCCTCTGCCTCAGAGGCACCATTGCTGCCTGCTGACCACAGAGATCCCCTGCGTACCTTGCACAGCGTTCACCTCAGCCAAGAATTAAAAATAAAATTAACCGAGTCCTGCAAAAGTGGGGACCAAATTGTTCTTTGCAACGAAACAAAACCCAAACCGAGTGCTGTCATTGGCAAACATCACCCACATGGTGAGAGAATGAGGTCACGCCAGGTTACTTTGCGGCCTCAACGCAACAAGAAATGATCAAAACAAACAAAAGCAGAAAGGCACAAAATTTTATCGCTCAAGGTGGCCCCACAAAGTTCCGAAAGGGATCGTCAAGATACGTGTAGGAAGGACATCAACCATGACTTGGGATTCCAGAATCAGGAGACAACCTCAGGATAAGAGGCAGTCCATTTAGGACTGAGATGGAGGGATTTCTTCATTCAAAGGGTATTGAATCTTTGGAATTCTCCGCCCAAGATGGTTCTGGTTCCTTGGTCATTCTTCAAAACAGCGAACAATGGATTGATAGATATCAAAGTTAACAAGAGAGACGATTATGGGAGAATGGTGTTGGAGGTAGATGATCAGCCATGATCTTACTGAATAGCACAGCAGACTCAAGGGGCTGAGTGGCCTACTCCTGCTCCTGGTTTTTGCTGGTCCTGATTCATGGAGTCAGAGTTGCACAGCACAGAAACAGACCCCTTGATCCAACTCGTCCATACTGACCAGATACGCGAAATTAATCCAGTCCCTTTCCCAGCATTTAGCCCATATCCCCTTAAACCCTTCCTATTCAGATACCCATCCAATGGCACTTTCAATGTTATAATGGTACCAGCCTCCACCACTTCCTCTGGCAGCTCATTCCATGCATGCACCACCCTGTGTGAAAAGGGACCCCTTGGATCCCTTTTAAATCTTTCCCCTCTCACCTTAAACCTATGCCCTCTAGTTTTGGCCTTCCCTATTTACCCTACCCCTGCCCCTCATGGTTTTATAAACCTTTGTAAAAGGTCACCCCTCAGCCTCTCTCTATAGTTCAAACCCTCCAGCCCTAGTAACATCCTCATAAATCCTTTCTGCACCCTTTCAAGTCTAACAACATCTTTCCTGTAGCAGGGAGACCAGAAGTGAACGCAGTATTCCAAAAGAGGCCTAACCAATGTCCTGTACAACTGCAACATTACCTCCCAACTCCTATACTCAATGCACTGACCGACTGAAGAAAAGCATACCAAATGCATTCTTCAGCAGCCGGTCTACCTGCGACTCCACTGGGTCTAGGCCCGAAATGTCAGCCTTCCTGCTTCTCTGATGCTGCTTGGCCTGCTGTGTGTTCATCCAGCTCTACACCTTGTTTACTCCACTTTCAAGGTTCATAGAACCTTGAATCATTGAACTGGTAGGAGGAGCACAGCAACAAAAGGCCATTTGACCCATTGAACAGCTATCCAATTAGTGTCTCTCCCCTGTTCACTCCCCATGACGCTGGAAATGATTCCCTTTCAAGTACAGAGCTCTTTCCTTCATGGTCATCACTGAATCCGCTTCATAGACAGTGGCAGACTGCAATGGTCTAAGAGGTTATTCTAAAGGACCATGCCAGTGTAAAAACAGAGGGTGGGCAACCAAAATACCCACGTCTGCAGCAAAGCCCACATCAGAGAAGGCATGTTGTGCCAGTGTTCATCAGTGAAACAGTTACTCTTTAAAACAGGCACTGCAAGCACCCTTTAGCTGGGAGCACTCCATAGCAACAGGAGCTGCCCACAGTAAGGCAAAATGTTCCTCAGAAGCAAAATCATTCTCCGTGACAAGCTCATAAATTAATACCACACTCCCCCACCACCACCAAAATACACACACAAAAAAGAAGCAAATTATAGTGTGACAATGAACTAATGACAAGCAGAATCATACATCACAATTACTGGGAAATTTCATTAATCATCATCTTTGTCATTTTCACCAAAGTCCTGTTATATTTGTCTCAACCATTTTGACTATGGATTTATCAAAGTTACAATAATAACTTATGATTGCCTGACCGTATTTTATGGGAAGGCAGGGGAAGAGAAGAAACAAATTATAGAGCCGGCCCCTCTGGGATACAGCTCTGATTCCACTGGCACCTCAATCAGATTCACACCACACGTCGGAAAATGAAGCATGTCATCAGAAACAGCCTGGCTCTGTTATGCTTCTTCGAAGATGGAGGGAACTAAGGTGTAGTATTCTTTCAGGAGGGTAGGAGTGAAGCCCGAGGAGTTGCAAATCCAAGGCGTGCTCGAGAGAAGCGTATCTTTATGAAAATTGTGAACGAAAGCCGGCCACAAAGGAAAAGGGACTGACCTACTGGCTCTCCAATCCCCATAAAGGCACAAGGCTTCAACATATTCCTCGTGCTTGCAGAGAATGTGTGTGAAAACTAAATGCTGCAGAAACTCAGCAAGTCTGGAGAGAGAGAAGCAGGGTTAACATTTCCAGCCGCTGTGAATTTTCTTCAGAGTTCTTCAAGTTTTCCAAAGGAGTGTCCTACCAGATCTGAAGCATCAACTCTGGTTCTTTCACCACGGGTGCCGTCAGACCTGCCGAGTTTCTCCAGCACTTTGTGTTTTTTCTTTCAGATCTCCAGCATCTGCAGTAATTTGCTTTTATTTGACAGTCTGTGAACATTGCCTCCAGGATGTATAACCAATTATAAACGTTACGTTGTTCAGCTGAGTTTAATGTTTATAATTAACCCTAACCCAGTGGTGAACAAATCAATGCAGTTCCTACTTCAGGTCACATTTACCCAGTTTAAGCAGGAGATTTCTAAAATCCCTACGTGACTACAGTCCTCAGTGGTTTCACCACCTCCACAACGAGGAACTGATGACAGCAATGTCCACATCATTAGCAGAAAGGCAACCCTAATGCAACTGAGGATTGAGCATCAAGGCAATGTCACACTATTGGAAGCGATCTTTAGTGGATAAGTCTCCACATAGACGTTCAGTTGATCCATGACAAATCCGCCACAAGGCGACGCAGATCCAGAGCCAGAGAGATTTTGTTCCTGACAAATACCCACACCTTTGCCCAGGATTGTGTGAATGAAGCCCTTTCACAGTGGGTAAGTGATATGTCAGAGCGCCGCTAAACAAAGGTGTCTGGAAGGACTTTCTCAAGTAAGTTGCAGTTGTGTAGCCTCTGACAGCATCCCCTCCCCATCGAGGAGGACAAGGGCAGCAGATACATAGGAACCCCACCAGCTGCAAGATCCCCTCCAAGCCACTCGCCATCCCCAACTTGGAAATATAGTCGCTGTTCGTTCATGGTGGCTGGGTCAGAATCCTGGAACCTCCTCCCTAACAAAACTCAGTCAGAAGTCACACAACACCAGGTTATAGTCCAACAGGTTTATTTGGAAACACAAGCTCTCGAAGTGCTGCTCCTTTGACAGGTGAAGTCCACCTCACCTGTCAAAGGGGGAGCGCTCCGAGAGCTTGTGGTTTTAAATAAACCTGTTGGGACTATAACCTGATTTTGTGTGACTTCCGACTTTGTCCATCTCAGTCCAACACCGGCACCTCCGCATCGTAACAAAACTCAGAGTGACCCTGCAGCGGTTCAAGGAGGTCAAACACTACTATCTCAAGAGTAACTGGGAGTTAGGGACAGGCAATAAACGCAAGCGACACCCACATCCTATGAATGGATAATTAAAAGAGCCACTTTTCTCAACCACCCAGCATCCCAAAGCCACCTTTCCAGCCACTGCAGCACTTCTGAGCTCTTGTCACTGTTATAACTCAGAATTTCCCACAAGCAAAAAGTCAGTATTTGATTTTCAAAACTGCACTGAAGGAATGCAAGGCCAGCATTCCTTGCCCTGTGATTGAACCGAGCCGCTTGCTCGGCCATTCCAGAGAGCAGCTAAGAGTCAAACACATGGCTGTGGGCCTGGAATCACATGGAAGCCAGACCTGGTTGTCCCGTCCTGCTCCTTATGGTGACACTTGCCTTCATCCCAGGGATCATCCTAGCGAACATTCCCTGAGCCTCCAGACAGGAACATTATTAAATCACACAGCCATTTTCCATTAAGTATCGAACTGGCTCACAACAACCAACAAAAAGATCTCTTTACCAACCGAGGAGCGTGCGCATAAAGGAAAAAGGTAAAGTCAGTGTAGTCTTATCCGACCACAGCACTGCTCTCTCATTAGAGAGTGAGGTGACTTGTGGTGGTTTAACCGGAGGGTCACCACACTTCAGGCAAGGGGAGGGGGGTTGGGAAGGAGAGTCCATCGTAATAGCTTTGGCTGGTTTGCAAATTGATAGTCTTCATCATAAAAGGGGATGTCCAACTCACTGGAGTTAACCGACCCCCTACTTAAAAACTTTTCCTACCTTTCCAAAAAGGACACACAGAATCCTCGCACAGTGTGACAAAATATATTAAAATGTAGGCTGTGTGGCCCCAGGTAAGAACTGACAAACTTTGAAGAAGAAAAACACACAATGATTTGGGTCTCAACTTGCCAGGCTTCTCAACAAAACGACTCATTTTCACATCATCGTTGTCGAATATTTTGCAGATAGGAATTTTAAGCTCGCAAGCCGTGAATTCCAAAAGAACCCAAAACACATTAAGTGCCAGCAACGTGCTTCGGTTACTGTAATAAAAGGAAATACAGATACTACTCTGAAGGAATGAATGATGATCCTAAACGTTGCTCAAATTCTGCTGTCAAACCAAAAGTGCTCCAGTTTTTGACTTTTTAAACAAAAATTGAACAGTCTTTTTGCACTTTGCTTGCGGCTTTGAGAAAGTCTTTTTTTTTTTTAAATTTCACCTCATTCCTAATTGTCTCTTCAGCTACCTTCTGGTCAGGTAGCATCACCCCCTTTCTATGAAGGAATGTCACAGGTAGATAAAATTGCAAGGCACACTGATCCATCAAGCCATTCTCTCACTATGCCAGACAAGCCAATGTGATTAAACACCTCTGCCTTCCCTTTCTGCCCTCTTGACTGTCTTGCCACACTTTCGAGGGTGAAAGAACAAAACCAGGGAAATCCCAGTCCAACTCACGGAAAACAATTCTCCAGAAAAGAGCTTCCTTGGGTGAACAAAACCAATTCGTGGAAGAGAACGGCCTCGGCTAGGGGTATTCGCTCAGTTCCTCCACTACTCATTGCTTCAACGCGTAATTAGTGGCTTCAATTGGATAGGGCACTGTGCAGACAGTCCAAAACAAAAAGAAAAAAAGGTGAAAGTTACCTAATTTGGACAGCTTGGGCCTACAGAAGGTCATTGCTGCCATTTCTCCGAGTTCACGTCAACATGAACCCTGACCTCTACTCTGGTGGAAGGTTACAAATGATGGAGGTGGTGGTACAGTGGTAGCATCGCTGAATCCAGTAATCCAGAGGCCCAGGCGAATGACGTGGGACCATGGGTTCAAATCCCACCACAGTAGCTAAATCTGGTTAATGAAGCTAGTCCCAGCAATGGCGACTATGAAACCATCAGTGATTGTACAGGAACCCATCTAGACGGCACGGTGGCTCAATGGTTAGCACTGCTGCCTCACAGCGCCAGGGACCTGGGTTCGATTCCACCTTCAGGTGACTGTCTGTGGAGTTTGCACATTCTCCCCGTGTCTGCGTGGGTTTCCTCCACAGTCCAAAGATGTGCAGGTTAGGTGGATTGGTCATGCTAAATTGCCCATAGTGTTCAGGGATGTTTAGGTTAGGTGGGTTAGACATGGGGAAATACAGGGGAATGGGTCTGGGTGGGATGCTCTTCGGAGGGGCGATGTGGACTTGTTGGGCCGAATGGCCTGTTTCCACACTGTAGGGATTCTATGATTCACTAAGCAGCGGCATTGTGGTAATGTCTCTGGAATAGTCATCTGAGGCTAGTGTACAGGATTCGAATCCCACCACAGCAAGTGGTGAAATTTGTGTGAGGAGCCTCTTAAAAAGAAAATGCCAGTCTAATGGCAGCCAGGTAATTATCGTAAACAAAACCCGTCTGGTTCACTAGGGAAGGAAATCAGCCATCCTTACCTGGCCTGGCCTACTTCTAACTCCACACCCACGGCGATGTGGTTAACTCTCGACACGAAACTGACTGAACAAACCGCTCAGTTCGGGTTAGGCACTGGTCTGACAATGAGACCACGCTCCACGAAAGAAGAAAATTTAAAATAAACCAAAATGTTGGGGCAGGAGGAGCTCATCAGGATAGCAACTGAAAAACAAAAAAAGAACCACAGAGGAAAAAAGAAACAGGTCTAAATGGCAACCAGGAGTTTGGATCGTGCCATGTGGAAAGCTTGGCCCCAAGGTCAAAATTCAATAAGCTGTGGGCAACCAGAACCCTCTCAAATTTGGAGGTGGGTGGGGAGAAAACAAGGGGCACAATTGAAAGTTCAAACCAACCTTTGTCCCTTCCACTCACCCTGTCCTCAGACAGAGCCATTAACCTTATTTAAAGAAATGACATTTATAGGAACAATAGGCCCTTCAGCCCCTCAAGTCTGTTGCATCATTCAATATAAACACTTTTAACATAAGAAATAGGAGCATCTGGCCCATTGAGCCTGCTCCACCATTCAATAAGACCATGGCTGATCGTTTCATGGACTCAGCTCCACTTATCCGCCCGCTCACCATAACGCTCAATTCCTTTACTGTTCAAAAATCTATCTTCACCTTAAAAACATTCGACGAGGTAGCCTCGACTGCTTCGCAAACCTTTGGGTGAACAAGTTCCTCCTCAACTCAGTTCTAAATCTGTTTCCCCCTTTATTTTGAGGCTATGCCCCCTAGTTCTCATTTCACCTGCTAGTGGAAAAAACATCCCCGCCTGTATCTTATCTATTCCCTTCATAATTTTATATGTTTCTATAAGATCTCCCCCTCCACCTCATTCTTCTAAATTCTAATGAGTATAATCCTAGTCTGCTCAATCTCTCCTCACAAACCAACCCTCTCAACTCCGGAATCAACCTGGTGAACCTCCTCTGCACCCCCTCCAGTGCCAGTACATCCCTTCTCAACTAAGGAGACCCAAACTGTACGCAGTTTCACACCAGATGTCAAATGAACGATCACAGAAAAGAAATACTGACCCTTGTCAAAATCCTGGCTGCAATACCACAGGGCAGGACGATGATAAGGTGAAACAGGTCTTTTGAAAACAAATCACAAACGTGAGGGAGAAAGGACACGCTAGGCCCCGAATGTCAGGAAGGTTAACAATCACACATCAAAAGAATTTGGAAAGAAATCTTGAAACGGTAGCCAAGTCGCTCTTTTGGTCTGGATCCTATATATGGAAAAAACAAACAGCACTGCCCTCACCATCAAAGAACAGATAAATAAAACCTGATACTTCATATCTGACACTTGGATAAATAAATCTCTGAGCATTCCCCATCTGTCTGGAATCTCGGCTTTTATAGCGACATTCACCAGGCTGACACCTCAAACTGATTTGCGACTTGATTAACTTATTAAGTAGCCCCTCACACAGATTTTTTTTAAAAAAAAACGGGCATCTAAAGTTCTGACTGAACACAAACAATCCTTCAAGATGACAGTATTCCTCCGAATGCACCTTAACATTGTTCCTTATTCACACTCGTTGTGCACTGACACCTTCAGAAACAAACAAACAGCCCGCTGGGGTCATCAGTCCGAATATGTGCATAAGATTTTTTTTTAAAAAAACACAACGCTACTCCCCATAGCCTGGCCTTTGAATGCTCCCACCCTAGGTAGCTCAGTGTTCTGCTCTAGCCCTGTACTGTACTCGCTAATTTACTGTCCTGCTCGCTGGCAAAAGATCAATTCCTTTCCCACTCTTTCCAACTGACCTCTGGAAGACTTCATATGTTAATCCAGAATCCAAGGGTCTAGGCCCGAAACGTCAGCCTTTCTGCTCCTATGATGCTGCTTGGCCTGCTGTGTTCATCCAGCCCTGCACCTTGTTGTCTCGGATTCTCCAGCATCTGCAGTTCCTACTATCTCTGATCCGTACTGAGGACCCGGCTTTGAATGCCGCGATGGCAGATAGTGGAATTCGAATTCAATAAATTTCTGGAATTAAGAGTCCAATGATGACCACGAATCCATTGTCAGAGTCATACAGCACTGAAAAAGACCCTTCGGTCCAACCAGTCCATAATCCCAAACTAAACTAGTCCCGCCTGCCTGCTCCTGGCCCATATCCCTCCAAACGTTTCCTATTCATGTACTTATCCAAATGTCTTTTAAACTTTGGTAGTTGTACCCACATCCACCACTTCCTCAGGAAGTTCATTTTACACACGAACTACCCTCAGAATAAAAAATTTGCCCCCTCATGTCTTTTTTTTTTTAAATCTCTCTCCTCTTACCTTAAGAACGTGTCCCCTAGTCTTGAAATCCCCCATCCTAGGGAAAAGACAACTACTGTTAACTCTAACTATATCCCTGATTATTTTATAAAATCCTACAGGTTGCCTCTCAACCTCCTATGCTCCAGTGAAAAAAGTCCAAGCCAATCCAGCCTTTCTTTATAACTCAAACCTTCCACACCCGGCAACATCCTGGTAAATCTCTTCCAAACCTTCTCCAGCTTAATAATATTCTTCCTATAACTGGGCAACCAGAACTGGCCACAGTATTCCAGAAGAGGCCTCACTAATGTTGAAACTGTACAGTACATGACTTCCCAACTCCTACACTCAAAGGACTGAGCAATGAAGTCAAGCATGCCAAACACCTTTTTAACCATTCTGACTATATTTGACACAAACTTCAAAGAATTATGTATCTAAACCTCCTAGGGCCCTCTGCTCTACAACACCATCCAAGGTCCTACTTGTTGATTGTCGGGAAAACCCATCTAAATCACTAATGCCTTTTAGGGAAGGGAACTGCCATCCTTACCTGGTCTGGCCTACTCCAGACCCACAGCAATGTGGTTGACTCTTAACTGCCCTCTGGGCAATTAGGGATGGGCAATGAATGCTGCCTGGTCAGCGACACCCTCATCCCGTGAATGAAATTTTTAAAAAAAAAAAAAAAAAAAAAAAAAAAAAAAACTTGTATTTGCATAGTGATGCTCCCTGGTTAGCTCAATAGCAGTTCATAGCCATTTAAAGTAGCTTGACTATAGACGCTATCTGTAACGTAGGAAATGTGGAGGCCAATCGGTGCACAGCAATCTCCCACAGACAAATTAACAATGACCAATCAGCTTTTAGCAATGGCTGTTGAGGGACAGATTGATAACCAGGATGACCATCAGTTTCCTCCGAGGTAGTTTGTTGGAATCTTTTCCATCCAGCCCTGTAGACCCGCTGGGGTTATATCTCCTCCAAGAGGCAGCACTTTGGACAGTGCAGCACTCCCTCAGTGTCTCACCGGCCTGTAAAGTTTGACGTGTGTGCTGAATGCCTGGAGTGAGACTTGAAACCACAGGATGTCTAATTCAGAGACAAGCGGGCTCCCGACTGACCTCAACATGTAAACGGGAAGCTTAACTGTTCCCGAGATGGTTTCCTCCTTCGGTATTGGCTGCAGAAATTGCCCCAATGATATACTACAATCCTGAGCACTGTAGTGTCCCTATCTAAAAGCCATAAAAGGTCCAGGTTCAAGTCCCATCTTGGCTTAACATGTCTGAAGTGGTTGATGACAAATACAGCAAGCTTTTTAGCAACTGGCACCTTTAAGACCAAGAGTATGACAACTGATCAAATATGCCACAGTTGATTAAGAGGTCCACATAATCAACGTAGAAACACACACTATGTAATAGAAAAGTAATGCACTGAGTGTACATATCACTGTTATACTTTATTTACAGCATAAACCACTTAAAATAATAATGCCTTAAATAAAATTTACTGGCAGACAGCCGTCTCACTCATACCCTCGACTGACTACTTAGACGTCATGGTATTTGAATTGACTTGA
>NC_063333.1:10642912-10658626 GCF_021869965.1 Rhincodon typus
AAAATAAAGAGGGGTATAGAGAGAGTGAATGGAAGTTTTTTCTCCCTCTAGGATGGGGGATTTCAAGACTAGGGGCATAATTTTGATGTGAGAGGACAGAGATTTAAAAAAGACATAGGGGCAAATTTTTTACACAGAGTGTGGTTCATGTGTGGAATGAACCTCTTGAGGAAGTGGTGGATGTGGGTACAATTACAACATTGAAAAGACATTTGGATAAGTACATGAATAGGAAAGATTTGGAAGGGTATATGCCAGAAGCAGGCAGATGGGACTAGTTTAGTTTGGGTTCAAAAACAGAAGTTGCTGGAAAAGCTCAGCAGGTCTGGCAACATCTGTGAAGAAAAGTCGGAGTTAACGTTTGGGTTGGTAACACTGCTTCAATTTGGTTTTGTTTGACATGAACTGGTTGGACTGAAGCGTCTATTTTGTGCTGTATGACTCCATGGCTCTGATTCATCTTAAATCTATGAACTGTTAAGTTTCAATACAAGACTGATAGACCTTTGATAATCAAAGCTAATAAGGAAGATGGGAGACTTTGGGTGTATGAAGATAAGTTGTAAATCAGCCATGGTCTCATGGAACTGCAGAACAGTCTTGTAGGCCAATTTTTTTTATTCATTCACAGGATGAGGGCATCGCTGACTGGGCCAGCAT
Source organism: Rhincodon typus (assembly GCF_021869965.1). Lineage (NCBI taxonomy): Eukaryota > Metazoa > Chordata > Chondrichthyes > Orectolobiformes > Rhincodontidae > Rhincodon > Rhincodon typus. The sequence goes on from NC_063333.1 coordinate 10,643,573, forward strand.
TTATTGCCCATCCCTAATTGCCCAGCGGGCAGTTGAGAGTCAACCACATTGCTGTGGTTCTGGAGTCACATGTAGGTCAGACCAGGTAAGGATGGCAGTTTCCTTCCCTAAAGGGCATTAGTGAGCCAGGTGGGGTATTTCCGACAATCGACAATGGATTCACGGTCATTATTAGACTCTTAATTCCGGATTTTTATAAAATTGGATTCAAACCCAACTGTGGTGGGATTCAAACCCAGGTCGGCAAAGCATTATATGGGTCTCTAGGTTAACAGTCCTGCAATAATACCACCAGGCCATCACCTCCCCTAATGGCTAATGGCCCCGAAATGGCCTCCTCGTGTTCCTTTGCTCCTGTACAATGTGCAGCCAGGCACCCATCATAAGTTTAAAGCCTCCAATGAGTTCAAGGTTCATAGAACATAGAACATAGAACAATACAGCACAGTACAGGCCCTTCGGCCCATGATATTGTGCCGAACTTTTACCCTTATCCTAAGGTCTATCTAACCTCCACCTCTACCTTATACTATCATCCATATGTCTACTAATAGCCACTTAAATGTCCCTAATGAGGCCGACTCCACTACCCTCTCAGGCAATGCATTCCACGCTCCAACCACTCTCTGAGTGAAAAGCCTACCTCTGATGTCTCCCCTGTACCTACCTCCACTCACTTTAAAACTATGCCCCCTTGTAATAGCTACCTCCACCCTAGGAAAAAGTCTCTGGCTGTCTACTCTATCTATACCTCTGATCATTTTGTACACCTCATTAATCTTGTGCTCCCAATTGAAAGCTACAGTTCAGTGGAGGGTTGCTTGGAATGCTATGCTGGGCAGGTTATTTCAGATCTTTAGAAAATGTCCACTGCTCCAGTAATGACAGTTTGTCCATCTGATATTCCAGTCGGCAATGCCAGCGTAACCTTGAAGAAAACACCCACTTGGCTTATTGAAAGCCATTGTTTCAATGTGCCCAGCAGTCTTCTGTGCCCTGTGCCTGATTATAACACTCAGATAAAGATGGCCATATAATCGTGCTGGTAAATGGGATTAGTGTAGATATGGTGGTGCAGACTCGATGGGTTGAAGGACCTCGCTTCTGCTGTCTGGCTCTGTATTTAAAACAAAAGATCAGTTCTCAGTGCTCATCTGAAGGCTTCACATTATCGTTGAAATTGCCTTGTCCCTTGTGTCAGATCTCCAATGTAAGTCAGCATTGTGTAAAGTAACATTTAATGTAAGATTAAATTTGGTTGGTGTGTAAGGCCTGGCAACTTGCTGAAGCAATCTTAAGTTTGGTGTGATGTGACATTTTCATATTCGCGGTCCATGGATTGTTTCATGACAAAACCAGTGGTGCGTTCAGATTCAATTCCACCTCATCCCAAATACATTTTAATTTTCTCTAGCTTTTCATTTTTCATTCAGTTAACGCCAGCCTGATGTGAGGATGAGTCAGGCAGTAATGTGCTGACGTGGGCTGTGCAGTCAGCCACATTTCAGCCCCACAGAACACGAGAGCCCTTGAAACTGTTACCTGCTCCATCCTTACACTCACTGGCCTGGCCTTGCAATGGCCCAATTTCAAACATTTCCATTCTTGACTTCAAATCCCTTCCATGACTCGAAGATTTGTATTCCCCACTTGAGATCTGTATTCTCCTCCTGTTGAGTAAAGGCTCAAATCTGTCCTTAACTCTAAGAATAGCCTCTGAGCAAGTGGGTAACAAGCTGCAACGTGGAGACAATAGGATCCAGTCTGTACAATATCTAGAGATGATTTGTCTTACCATCCTTGTACGCAGTTGTGTTCAATAAAACCCGCTGGTCTTCAATCACCTGATATGACTCCACCAGCTGAGATATCTACACTTCTCAAATCCTGGTCTCTTCCACATTCTCTGCTCTGAATCCATCATTGGTTGTTATGTTTCCTGAGATCAGGAACTGTCCCTCCCACTGCCTCCAAAGATGAAGAATCATCTATATTCGAAGCATTAGCTTGCTCTCTCTCTATGAATGCTGCCTGACCCGCTGTGATCTCCAGCACTTTTTGTTTTCAGTACAGATTCCAGCATCTGTAATTATTTGCACTTCCAACCCTCTGCCACTCTACATCCCTTCCTCTTCCTTTAAGCAGCTCTTTAAAACCTACCAAATCTAAATTCTGGTCCCTGTCCAATAATCTGGGGCTCAGTGCATTATTTGCTTTATAACTCTCCTGTGGATCTCTTCAGGATATTTTACAAAGCTAAAAGCAGCATATAAATGCAAATTGATGTTCTCGTAGGGGACTTCTGTCAATGGGAGATTTTGGAGGGGGCATGTTTTACCACAAAATACAGGAGCAGAATTAGTCCATTGAGTCTGCTCTGACATTCAAACATGGCTGATAGTTTTCTCAACCCATTCTCCTGCCTTCTCCCCAAAACCTTTAATCCTCTTATTAATCAAAAATTTGCCTAACTCTGTCTTAAATACACTCAATGACTTGGCTTCCACAGCCCGCTGCAGCAATGAGTTCCACAGATTAACCACTCTCTGGCTGAAGAAATCCCCCCTTGTTCCAGTTCTAAAGGGTTGTCCCTTCACTCTGAGGCTGTGCCCTCGGGTCCTAGTCTCTCCTCCTAGTGGAAACATCTTCTCCTCATCCACTCTATCCAGGCCTCTCACTATTTGAAAGTCTAATTCAACCCTTGGTAGCCTACACTGTCCTACATGTTCTGTGGTAACACAACTTTGTCTCAGCCACTTCTTTATTTCTCCATTTAAAGATTCTCCCATCTCTGCCTTTAAGTGACACACATTAATTTCCACTAAGGCCTTCCTTTTTATATACTTGGAAATGCTCTTACAATCTGTTTTATTATTTCTCTCTGGTTCGCTTCTTAGAGTCAGGGATGGTGCCAGAGGACTGGAGAATTGCAAGTGTTCCATCCTTTATGAAAGAAGGATATTAAGATAAATGCAGAAACTATATTGTAGTCCATTTAAATTGGTGATGGTGATCTTCTAGAAACAACCAGTCAGGAAAATTCATTGTCACGTGGGCAAATGCAGATTAATTTAGGAAAGTCAACATGGTTTTCTTAACGGTGTAATCTTAACCACTTTGCTAGAATGTTTTGAAGAGGTAACAGGGAGTGTTAATAGGGCAATGCTGCAAATGTCTAAAAGGATTTTCAAAAGGCATTAAAAAGTATTTGGTAAAGTGCTGCACAGCAGTCTGTGAGCAAAGTTGGAGCACAATGAAGTAAAGGAACAGTAACAAGATGGATGTGAAATTGGCTGAATGATAGTGCTGTGGACCAGACCAAACCTCCTCAAAACACATCAAAGAGATAACCTGAGGGCCTAGGCTTTCTTATTTTAGAAGCAAGTGTCAGGCATTGCATTCCAAATGCAATTCAATTGGTCAAACTATCAGGCTTCAAGCAAAACGCACTTTATTTTTATGCTGCTGTTAAAATACAGATACAACAAAAATAAAAGAATTGGCTTAACTGTCACTCTATTGAAATGCTTAACAAAATAATATGTATTAACTACTACTCATTAAGTGTTCCAAAACAGTAACATCCTATAAACACCTTTGGCAAAGGCAAATTCAGTAAAATATATTGTCCCACATGCAGCCCACTCTCCCAGGGGAGGCAATGGCCTAGTGGTATTATCATGGGATTGTTAATCCAGAGACTTGTGTAATGTCCTGGGGGCCCAGGTTCAAATCCTGCTGTGGCAGATGGTAGAATTGGAGTTCAATAAACATCTGGAGTTAAGAATCTAATGTTGACCATAAAGCCATAGTTGATTGTTTGGAAATCCCCTGTGGTTCAACTAATGTCCTTTAGGAAGGGAAACTGCCATCTCTTACCTGGTCTGGCCTACATGTGACTCCAGACCCACAGCAATGTGGTTGACTCTTAACTGCCCTCTAGGCAAGTAGAGATGGGTAATAAATGCTGCCTAGCCAGCAAAGCCCCTCAACAAATGAATTAAGAAAAATTCTAGCAGCAGGAAGGGAATTCTAGCTTTTAGCTGTAACAGAGAGAGGAATAAGAGCTTCCACATCCAACTTTGAGATCCAAGCAACTGCTGAAAGTTAAAAATAAAAATCTTGGTTCTGTGGGAGTTTGACCCCATCCACTCAGGCTGTTTCTATTGTTCCAACTTTTAAAAAAAAAGCAAGGCCTCACAACTGTTTAAAACAGAGAACAGTACAGCATAGGAACAGGCCCTTCGGCCCACAATGTTGTGCCAAACATGACGCCAAATGAAACTAATCCCTTCTACCTGCTCTTGGTCCATATCCCTCCATTCCTTTCATTTCATGTGCTCATCTATAAGTCCCTTAAATGCCCCTGTTGTACTTATCCCCACCACCACCTCTGGCAGTGCATTCCAAACTCCTACCACTCTATGTGTAAAAAACATGCCCCTCACGTCTCATTTGAACCTTCCCCATCTCACCTTAAATGCATGTCCCCTGGTGTTAGACATTTCAACTCTGGGAAAAAGATTCTGACCATCAACCCTATCTATCCATCTTGTAATTTTATAGACTTCTAACAGGTTTCCCTTCAGCCTCAATCGCTGCAGAGAAAACAACACAAGTTTTTCTAGCCTCTCCTTACAGCTCATACCCTCTAATCCAGGCAGTATCCTGGTAAATCTCTTCTGCACCCTCTTCAAAGTCTCCACATGCTTCCTATAATGCGGCGACCAGAATTGAATGCAATACTCTAAGTGTGGCCTAGTCAAAGTCTTATAAAGCTGCAACATGACATCCTGACTCTTGTACTCAATTCCCTGACCAATACTTTATTGGCTCCGAGCAGACTGCTCTCCATCTCTGTCCCAAACTTTCCTCATGAGAAAAAAAAAAGGACAAAATACACCTCTTAAAGCCATAGTATCATTCCAATATTCCTCGCTGAGAACTCTGCTATATTTATAAAAACTATCCTTTAATTCTTTGATAGGTCACCCAGAATCATGTGCACAACATCATTCATTTACACATGCCGTACTATCAGGTTCCTCTCTGCCTCCCGCTAGTTCTCGTTTGCCTATTCCTTCACATTGCTTGTCCACAAAAAGTCTTGCTCTTCCTCAGCTGCTGTTGCCATGGAAGCAGTATCCAGGCAGTATTCTGTAAATGCTGCTGTGCCTTCGCGCATGGCACCGAGTTCCATTTTCAGCTCTTTCGGAGAGGTCTATCATGCCTCTCCTAGTTTTTATTCTCATTGGCTACGCTCTCTCTCCTTCACATATTTTCTGTCTGCCACACTTAAAAAGGCTTCGCGTGTTTAGCTCAGCCTGGCTCCAGATTCAGCAGCCATAGAGAGGTTTCAATCGGACGTAACGTTTGATTAAAACGCGTGTACACGAGAGCTACAAATTTTAATTTTTGTCACATCAGTAAGACAAGGTGGGGAATGTTCCATGTTACACACCAGCCGCTGGTTGGCTATAAGCAAAATCTGAAACAAATCCTGGAGCACTGAGAATGCTGGAGAAACTCAGCAGGCCCAGCAGTGTGAGGAGAGAGAGAGAGAGAGAGAGAGACAGGGTTAAGGTTTCAAGTCTTGTATGACTCTGTTCAGGACAGTCAGGAATGGTGCCACTGTTTGTGCTAATCCTGTCTAATCAGATTCAATGTGTAGAGTATTCCAGCAGATAGCACATCAGATTAGTAAATAAGCAAAAAAAAAACATTAACAGACATTATTACTGTGCATCTGAAATCGATTCTTCATATGGTTATGAATATTTACTTTTTTTGGGGTTTTAGGAGAGTGCGCAAATGAGAAGCTTTATGTTCTTAGTTAATGAATGTTGGTTTATGCTTGTGAAGGCAAAACTGAATAGGAAACGGGGGAAAACGCTCCGCTGGCTGGAGTCAAAACTGGCATTGGTTGTTGGAAGCCAGTCAATGGGGTGGCACGGTGGTTCAGTGGTTAGCACTGCTGCCTCACAGGGCCCCAGGGCCCCAGGTTTGATTCCACCTTTGGGTGACTCTCTGTGTGGAGTTTGCACATTCTCCCCGTGTCTGTGTTGGTTTCTGCTGGGTGCTCCAGTTCACTCCCACGTTCCAAAGATAAGCAGCATAGATGAATTAGCCATGAGAAATTGGGGTTACAGGGATTAGGAGTGGGTCTGGGTGGGATGCTCTTCTGAGGGTCAGTGTGAGCTTGATGGGCTGAATGGCCTTCTCACACTGTAGGGTTTTTATGATCTCAGCTCCAGGACATCTCTGCAGGAGTTCCTCAAGATAGTATCCTAGGCTCATCCGTCTTTTAGCTGCTTCATCAATGACCTTCCATCATAAGACCAGAACCAGGAATGATTGCCTAATATTCAGCAACATCCCTGACTCCTCAGATCCTGAAGTGGCCCATGGACATGGACAACAGGCCTGGCCAACATTCAGCCTTTAGCAGGTTAGAGGCTGGGGATTCTTAGGTGAGCAACTCACTTTCTTATTCCCAAAATACTACTTACCCTTTACAAGCCACAAGTCAGGAGCATTCTGGAATATGCTCCATGTGCCTCAGTGACTCGAACGTCACGCTGAAAGCTCAATATCATCCGAAAGAAATCAGTTCACAGACGGTCTCCCCATCCACCAACTTAAACATTTACTCCCCCCACCACTGACACACAGGGGAGCAGTGTGTATCATCAACAAGATGCCCAGCCATAACTCGCCCAGGATCCTCAGACAGCACCTTCCAAACCACAGATCTCTCACGTCCAGGAGAACAATGTCAACAGATGAAAAGGAACCCCAAAACCTGAAAATTCCCCTCCTGACACCACCCTGATTTGGGAATATATTGCTGCTCTTTCAATGTCACTGGGACATAATCCTGAGCCATTCTTCCCTGTGGCATTGTGGGTGTACCAATCCCAGAACGCTCTGCAGCGGCTCAAGAAAGCAACTCACTGAGGGCAGTTAGGGATGCTCAAAAAATTGCTGGCTCGGTCAACGACATCTGCGTCCTATGAAAGAATGGCACAAAGAATAAATGCTGGCAGAGGATTGTAAGGCAATAGGTACATGCGGTTAAAACAATATCATCATCACCAATCCTGTGGTTGGTCAGTGGTTTCAACCGGAGAGCAGCAGTTCATGATGATCAATAAAAACTGAAAGAACTGTGGATGTTGTAAATCAGGAGCTAAAACAAAGCTGCTGGAAAAGTTCAGCAGGTTCTGAGGAAGTTCATTTCTGAGGAAGGGTCACCGGACCCAAAACGCTGACTCTTTTTTTCTTCACAGATGCTGCCAGTCCTGCTGAGCTTTTCCAGCAATTTTGTTCATGATGATCGATGTTTGTTTTGGGTTGGATTTACATTCAGGTGGAGACTAATGTGATCTCGAGATATTTTCACCCAAGTGGCCTTGAGAGAGGTTATGTCTCTTGTACTGGGTGAAGTTCCTCTGTACAAATGGACACGACAACATGAGACAGCATTATTAATAGTCAATATTCGAAGCTGAGCACTCAGAAGAAGGAAGTCATGCATGGTGGAGCTTAAGAGTTTGTATAACGTAATATGTTATCGATCTTCTGTTCAGTTGCAAAGATCTACTTCTTATGTTTGGTCCTGAGCTACCAAATATATATATTTTTTCTTATTTGCACAACTGAGTAAACCTCATTAAGCCCATTAGCTACTGAGTCATATTTATCAGAAGGTCATATTTATCATCCTCTGTACTTTGGCATGACTCACTGGGGTAGCACTGGAAATCAAACCCCACTATATTCCTGCTGTCTCTGTACACTTTTCACGGTGCTCCCGTACTTCTGTTCTTGAGTACTCATGACAACAAAACCTAATTCTAAGAGTCTAAAAATAATGTGAGGACATTTAGTCAAACGATCCTGATGGCTGAACTCAGCTGAAAAGAAAATGCTCACTAGGTTTCTGGTCCTCTCTACAAAATAACTTTTGTTATAAACAAATTATCTTTAACAAATGATGATGAGGAAATATTAATTGCTAATTTCTAACCCTTTTAAATCCCGACCCTCCCTTCACAAATAGACAGAATGACAGCCAAGTCATCGATGTTAAATAGAACATAGAACAGAGCATAGAACAGTACAGCACAGTACAGGCCCTTCGGCCCATGATGTTGTGCCGAACTTTCACCCTAAACCTAAGGTCTATCTAACCTCCACCCCTACCTTATACTATCATCCATATGCCTATCTAATAGCCACTTAAATGCCCCTAATGAGGCCGACTCCACTACCCTCTCCGGCAATGCATTCCACGCCCCGACCACTCTCTGAGTAAAGAACCTACCTCTGATGTCTCCCCTGTACCTACCTCCACTCACTTTAAAACTATGCCCCCTTGTAATAGCTACCTCCATCCTAGGAGGAAAGTCTCTGGCTGTCTACTCCATCTACCTAAGGGTGGAAGAGAAAAATCACAGGAACTCAGCTCATTAACATCAAGACTAACATTCAATTTCAGATCATCATCATAGAATTCCTACAGTGTGGAAGCAGACCATTCAGCCCATCAAGTCAACACTGACCTTCTGAAGAGCATCCCATCCTGACCCATCCCCCTACCCCAAAACCCTGCATTTCCCATTCATCCCTGGGCACTTTGGACAATGTAGCATGGCCAATCCACCCAACCTGCACGTCTTTGAACTGTGGGAGGAAACTAGAGCACCGGGAGGAAATCCACACAGATACAGGGAGAATGCGCAAATTCCACACAGACAGTTGCCCAAGGGTGGAATCAAACATGGGTCCCTGACGCTGTGAGGCAGCAGTGCTAACCACTGCACCATTTGAATTCCATAAGCTGCCATAGGATTGGAACCCGGTTCACTGGATTGCAAGCCCAGTGACAAATTACTATACTAGCATCTCCCCAACCTTAGTAACAATGAACTAGATCGTGTTCTCTACTGTGTGAGTAATAAGCATTCCTCAAGGAAATCTGGGGAACGGGCTTCTGATGGAGAGCTTTGCATATACTAACATTCAATGAAATTATAATACTCAACTCCCCTTTCCTGCCTTTTTCCCCATAACCCTTGATCCCCTTCCTGATTAAAAATCTATCTCAGCTTTGAGCGTTCCCACCCACCATCCCACTCCAATACTTTTATAATTAGTATTCAAAGAAAATGAACAATACATCATAATTTTATTTAATGCCTCTAATTTTTCTGCTCGGTGCCATCTGTAAAATGCACTGATCTGGTTTCTAGAGTTAAGCCCCACTGCCAGTATGATGCACACTGAATGTGTCATGTAAGTTTGCTCATGTAACATAAACCATGGGTTCTTGTTGAGACAAATGTCCTGAACTTTATTTACAACACTAATACTGCTATAAATCTCAGACTGACACGAAGCCTGGGTTCTGTGCTCATTGATATATTATATTAGATGACTGTAACACTACGTGTGGCTGAATAACTGACTACTCACTGCATTGATTCCATCGCACTGAGCTGTGAAGGTGAGGCAAGGACCTATATATTATTGTGATGTCATCTACCTGTCTTAAAGGCTCAGCGATTGTCTGGTCTGAAATCCATGTAAAAATACAGGATGCACTATATAATTTACTGATGCTCCTTTTAAAACCACCTTCCAGATCTTATATTAAAAAACCCTGCAGTGTGGAAAGAGACCATTTTGCCCACTGAGTCCATACCAATCCTCCGAAAGACATCCCACCCAGACCCAGCCAACCCCCACCATTTCCCATGGCCAATTCACCTAACCTGCATATCTTTGGAAGTTGGGAGGAAACCAGAGCACCCAGAAAAACTGGGGAGGATGTGCAAACTCCACACAGATAGTCACCCAAGGCTGGAATTGAACCTAGATTGCTAGCACTGTGAGGCAGATGTGCTGACCACTGAGCCACTGCGCTACTGTAGGTCCATGACCTTCACCACCTAGAAGGACAAGGGCAGCAGATGCATGGTAATAGCACCACTTGCAAATGCCCCTCCAAGCCATCCTGACTGAATCACCGCACTGTCACCAGGTCAAAATCCTGGAACTGTCTCCCTCAGGGCATTGTGGGTCAGCAGCGGTTCAAGAAGGCAGCTCACCACCACCTTCTCTGGGGCAATAAGGGAAGGGCAATATTTAAACAAGTCACCAACCTTGTGAATGATTGAAAAGAAAGCCCAGGCCAATTGTGGAGGATTGGTAATCCGACTCTGTTCCTCTGCTACCTTTCACAATGGACCTGTTTAAAATTGTATTGGCATATCTCTCCTTAGCCAAGATGCATAGTTCTGCTCTTCAATGCCATTTAAAGATTAGGAAAGAGCGCAGAGTGGGAATACCAATGGGAACATTCTGGTCTGTATAAACTAGGCACTTATTGGTTAACCCTTTGGGATGGCTATGAATTGACGGAACGGATCCACTAAGAGCTTGAAGAATGACTTTAAATTTTCTTTAACAAGCTGCAGCATCCTTTAACTGTGACCTTTGACCCCTCTCAAATTCTCAGACTAAAGAAAGACGGTTTGAAACAAGACTGATCGAATGTCTGTAAAAATCTGTGTATAGTCTCTACAGATAATTTCATGTGTTCAAAAGTCATGGCTGACTTAGTCATAGAGTCATACAGCACAGAAACAGACCCTTCAGTCCAACCAGTCCATGCTGACCAGAATCCCAAACTAAACTAGTCCTACCTGCCTGCTCCTGGCCCACATTCCTCCAAACCTTTCCTATTCATGTACTTATCCAAATGTATTTTAAACATTGTAACTGTGCCCTCATCCATTACTTCCTCAGGAGGTTCATTCCACACACAAACCATCTGTGTGAAAAAAATGCCCCTCACGTCTTTTTTAAAATCTCTCCTCTCACCTTGAAAGTATGGCCGCTAGTCTTGAAAACCCCCATCCTAGAGAAAAGACAACTGCCATTAACCCTATCTATACCCCTTATGATTTTATAAACCTCTACAAAGTTACTTCTCAACCTCCTATACTCCAGTGAAAAAAGTCCCAGCCAATCCAGCCTTTCTTTATAATTCAAGCCTTCCATACCAGGCAAAATCTTGGTAAATCTCTTCTGAACCCTCTCGAACTTAATAATATCCTTCCTATAACTGGACGACCAGAACTGGAGACTTCTAGCCAGAGTGCATTTGACACAGAACTGGTTGGTCCTGCTGATTATGCTTCAGTCTGATCAGAATTATCAATGTGCCCCCATTAACTTCAGATGGAAATTAACCTATTTAAAGGTTAATGTTATGGAGCTAACTTTCTGTGGGCTAGAATCATTTTGAGGGGATTGCAAAACGAGGAGTGTCGAGAAAGGTGTTGTTAAGTGCATATACACACAGAGTTAGAAAGACAGGTATCTAGACAATTAGACAACCAGCTCTACACACAACTAAATAAATTGTTAAATAGATTATCAAAATAATAGTTATGATTAAATAAACAGACAAGCAAATGGATTGACAGATAAATAGTTAAATTGATAGATCAAAAGGTGTGCAATATTATCAATAAGTTATAGAATTGCTGTGGTGCAGAAGGATGCCACTTGGCCCATCGAGTCTGTGCCAACACTTTAACTTAGTGCTAATCTCCTGTCTTTTCCCCGTAACACTGCACTTGTTTCTATGATAAATAGCTTAATATCTATTTAGTACAAAGCAGCCACTTGATTATCAGCCTGTCCAGCACCTTAGATATCACTTCCTCTACCACCGACGCACAGCGACAGCAGTGTGTACCATGTACAAGATATACCGCAGCGACTCACTAAGCCTCCTCTTGATAGCACCTTCCAAATGCGCGACCTCTAACAGCTCTATCCTAGCTGGAGAATGGGTTCACTTTGAGCCTGTTCACGTAGTGAGCCAGGAATTATTAGTGAACCCACGGGCAGCTGTTGTTGGTAGACATCAATAAACAGCAGCTGCGCCTTCTCATTAATTCCTTTCCAACTGACTATCTGAAGAAAACATCGGACAACAATCTGTGAAATGCTGGGATTGTGGAAATATCTCTGCCACAGTGAGGCTCCCCTGTCCCTTTCTTCAGCATGAGCACAGTCACAGTGTAGGATGCTCACTGCTCCCCATTATCGAACTATTGGTCCATCATTTACAGCGGGGAAGGCCAAAGGGAGATTTAACAGAGGCTTTCAGAAACATGAGGATTTTTGACAGCTTAAATTAACAGAAATTGAGTTCAGTAATAGAAGGATTAGTAACTGGAGGTCAGAGGTGTGAAGACATTGGCAAAAGAAGTAAATTTGAGATGAAGGGAATTTGTCTTAAGCACTCTGGTGTTATATTTTGGAATGCAATGCCTTGAGGCAACGGGGAAAACTGATTCAGAATAATTTCAGAAGGGAATTGAATCAATACTTTAAATAGGAAATGTTTGCAGACCTACAGGGTGAAGCCAAGGGAATGAGGCTAATTGGATAGCTCTTTCCCAGAGCTTGCACAAGCTTGATGGGCCAAATAGCTTCATTAAGTGCTGTACAATTCCAAGGTTAATACTCTGCAACACTCTTCATAATGTTGTCCCAGCTATGCGGCAATTAGACCTTCAGTTCCCAACATTTTCATTTTGTGCTAGCTTCCATATTATGGGGTGTTCACCTTGGTTTTGACATTCAGAAACCTCACAGAAGGAGACCATTCAGCCCATCATGACTGCACCAGCTCATTGAACGAGCATTATTACCTAGAACCGATCTCCTGCCTTTCCCCTGCATCCTGCTTCTATCCAAATAATTATCCAATGCCCTGGAGCCCGGTGTGCAGTAGTGTATTGCACGGATCAATACTTGGTCCATTATTGTTTGTGATATTCATAAATGATGTGGATGAGAACATGGGAGGGATGATCAGTAAGTCTGTGGATGACATAAATATTGGCTGGGTGATGAGGAGGAAGGTCACAGGAAAATATAGACAGGTTGGTCAGATGTTCGGATCAATGGCAGATGGAATTTAACCATGATAAATGTGATGTGATGCACTTTGGAAGAAGGAATAAGACGAGAGAGTATTCAATGAATGATAGGGCTCGTGGACGCTCAGAGGAGCAAAAGGAGCTTGGGGTGCTTGTCCACGGATCCCTGAAGGTGGCAGGACAGATTAATAGGGTCGCTAAGAAAGAATACCTAGAGACATTTCTGAGGAAGGGTCACCGGACCCGAACCGTTTTTTTTTCACAGATGCTGCCAGACCTGCTGACCTTTTCCAGAAATTTTGTTTTTATTCCTGATTTACAGCATCCACAGTTCTTTCAGTTTTTATTTAGTATTCCCTTCAGTCCAATTTGTCCTCACCAACCAGATTTCCTAACCTGATCTAGTCCCATTTGCCAGCATTTGGCCCATATGAGCCCTTCCTATTCATGTATTGATCCAGATGCCTTTTAAATGTATACTGCTGTGTGCTCTGTTTCACAGAGACATGGCTTACTCCTGCCATACCTTGACTATGTCCCGCAAGCTGAGCGATTCTCCATACATCGCATGGACTGCATGACATCCTTAGATAAGGCAGAAGGATATACTTCCTGATCAACACCTCCTGGTGCTCAGACGTGGTGGCCCTGGTGAGTTACTGCTCCCCGGACCCAGAATACCTTACAGTAAATACCGTCCCTACTATCTGCTACGCGAGTTCACCTCCGCCATTTTGACAGCAGTATTCATACCACCCCAGGTGGATGGGAAGAATGCCCTGGATGAAATTTACGTGGCCACATACACTCTGGAGACAAAATTCCCCTTATTCATTGTGGCTGGCGACTTCAACCAGGCCAACCCCAAGAGGGCGCTGCCAAAGTACCACCATTACTTCTCCTGCCCCACCAGAGGACTGAACATCATTGACCACTGCTGCACAACCATCAAAGACGACTACTGCTCCATCCCCCATCCATGCCTGGGATCCCACCACAGCGCTGTGTTCCTCCTCCCAGCTTATAAGCACAAGCTGAAACGGGAGGATCCTTCACAGAAAGAAATACAACGCTGGTCCGAGGCAGCGGGAGAGCATCTCTGGGACTGCTTGGAATCGGTGGACTGGACTGTGTACAAGAACTCAGCGGAAAACTTAGACACGTACGCCAACACAGACACGGACTTCATTAACAAATGTGTGGAGGTCTGTGTACCAAAGAAGTCAATCCAGGTGTTCCCCAACCGGAAACCTTGGAAGAACCGGGAAATCCACGCTTACTGAAGACCAGGCATGTAGTATTCAAGTCGGATGACCCAGACCTATACAGAAAATCCAGTTATGATGCCCGCAAAGCCATCAGATAGACTCAATAGGTTGAAGTGCCTCTTCTCTACGGTATGATATTGTGATTCTACGAATGTTCTCTTGAATGCCTCAACCGAACCTGCATCCACCACACGCCCAGGCAATGAATTCCATATCCCAACTACGTTCTGTGAGAAAAAAAATGTTCTCACATCACTCTTGCGTCTCTTGCACATGACTTACAGGTCAATCTAAGGCAGGTGGACTGCAGTGGTTCAAGGTGGCAGCTCACTACCACCTTCACAAGGCAACTAGGGATGGGTAATAAAATACTAACCATGCAGCCATCGCCACGTCCCATGAATGAATTAAAAAAAACCCTTTAAATCCACACCTTCTCATTCTTGTTCCTTTTACGAGTGGGAACAGCTTCTCCCTATTTACTCTGTCCTGCCCACTCTTGATTTTGGAGAGCTCTATCAAATCTGCCAAGGATGAGAGACTTTAGTTACATGGATAAATTTATGAATTTGGGCTTTTTTCCTTAGAGAAGAGAATGCTTAGAGGAGATTTGGTAGAGATGTTCAGAATGATGATGGGTCTTGACAGAGAATCCATTTCTGTTAGTGAATGGGTCAAGAGCCAGAGGGCTCCAACACAAGGTGATTGTCAATAGAACTTTACTTAGGCCATGCTTGGAATATTGTGTACAGTTCTGGTCACCACACTACCAGAAGGATGTGGATGCTTTGGAGAGGGTACAGAAAAGGTTTACCAGGATA
>NC_063333.1:10659026-10681743 GCF_021869965.1 Rhincodon typus
AGTTCCTACTATCTCTGAGGTTTACCAGGATGTTGCCTGGTATAAGGGATTTTGACTATGAAGAAAGGTCGGCTAGACTGGATTTGTTTGCACTGGAACACAGGAGGTTGAGGGGCGACCTGATAGAAGTTTAAAAGATTGTGAATGGCACAGATAGAGTGGAAAGTATGAGGCTTTTTCCCAGGGTGCAGGGTTCAATTACTAGGGGTCACAGGTTCAAGGTGTGAGGGAGCAAGTTTAAAAGAGATATGCGAGGAGAACAGCATGTAGTTAAAGGAATAACATGCAGCTACTCTTAACTTCGGCCTCATGTCTAATAAATCTTGTACTGTTTAATTAAGATTGGGCCATCTTCTGTCTAAGATGTCATAACATCGTGCATAGTTAGAGTTGTCTAGACCTGTACCAGTAGGAAGCAATGGTGGCTGTGAATATACCCACTCTACCTCAGATCATATTTGACATTGTAAGGTGGTAAGAGCAATTAGAACCTTTCCAATTGTAGGATGTTGGCAGTGGTGGGGTCCACTGTCCTGTGCAAGATGACTGCTGCAGTGCAAGTTTTGACTAAAACACCGTAAGCCTAAATAATATTTAGCTTCATAAAACCCACAGACGTCTGAGGAGAAACATTAGGGAAAGTTTCCAGTCAGAAAATTGCACGTGTAACATTCAATAATCAGCAGCTTAAAAGGACATAGAGCCAGTCAGTTTCTGTGCAAACTGTACCCAGCAGTAAAGGAGCTGTAGTAACACTCAACATGCCTATAAAAGCTCACATCCATTAGAAACAGTGCAAAATGTTGAAATATCTGGTGAAGACCAAACAGAGCCTCACCAAAGCTACAACAGGAATGATCCAACTCAAAGACCCCTGGGATACAGCAGTGGAAATTGGACACCGGATCTGAGTTAAATCCCTTACTGGAAAAGTGAAACATTTTGCCTTCAAAAGCAACATTCTAAGCTAAGAAGCAGAAAGACAACTTCAAATTCTATATGAAGCAGGCAAGCACTTTTACAATTGTTTAAAATACAAGGAGAAGCTGAGGGATGGATTTTTTTGTGAAGAAAGAACACTCATTAAGAAAATTGGGATAGCAGCTCAAATTGATGAATAAACCTGGAAAAAATTGAAGGCGGGAGAAAAGTTTATTTGAGGATTAAAAGAATTTTTATTGTTCAACTGAAATTATTGCTATGAAACGCAAGATCAGTGCAATGCCATTTTTTTTAATGTAACATGGCACAAAACGCTTAGAGAAGAAGCAGAATAAAGCACAAATCCTGCCATTTTTCATTAAGAAGAATGGAAAAATAGTCCAAAAATACAGCTGACTGAAATTACCAGAAATTGGCCAATTTTGGTGAGTATCACGGATTTTTCATTTCATGAACCCTAGAATGTTTTCTCTGCAACTTGCCTTATTAGCATTGCATACTGCCTTGGTTATGCCATGCTCATCCCATCTCCCCTCTTACTAGCAATGTAAGCACTGTCAGGAACTTACTTTAATCAAGCAACCATTCTACATTACACAAAGATTTAACAGAAGAATCCACTTTTCTGGAGACCCTGTTGTCAGCATTATTAATGACCTTTGTGATTATGGTGATTTACAATCAGAACTAGTTCAAGACAAAATTGTCATTGGAATTTCTGATACATTTCTTTCAGGTATGTTACAAGCAAAAGAGGACCTTACCTTGGGAAGAGGTACCCCTGTGGGGGCTGCACCAGTGAAATGGGCTCCAAGCAGACACGTGGCAGCAGCGGAGTCAAGTTTGGGCCAGTATGGTACCCAGTGGCACTGTTGGGGTGGCATCTGCTTTGGCGAGCTCCAGCGAGGAATCATATTGGTGAAGGTGTCAGTAGAGGCGAGATGGCACCAAAGCCTGGGACACTTCCATTCCAGCGGTGGCAGCATGGCAAAAGGACTTGTGGCTGGCCACCAGACCCAAGGCCCATGACGGAGCACTTAACAAGAAGGACTGTAGAGTTGAACACATTTTCTTTATTTCTTTATTCTTCTGCCTTTCTATTCGATGTTTTAGTTTATTTCTCTGTGTTTTAAGATGGCACAGGAGATTGGCGACACTATACATCCCTTTTCACTGTATTTTTTAACAAAAATACACATGACAATAAATAAATCAAGTCAATCAGATGTCCTTAAATGCTTCGATGCTAGAAATTACTGTTCCAGATGTGGAGTTTAAAAAGATCCCATAAACAGAAGGGTTTAATCACGCCAATGCAACATGTGTTAAAGGATTGGAAATTTCTAGAGAACTTGCAAGATTCAAAAACTACTGAATGAATAATGCTAATGTCCGTAAAGAGGTTAGCCCCTTACAACAAGCATCTTTGGAAGAAAGCCAGAATACCAAAACTTACCAACACGAAGATCAAATAATTTCAGACAGGTTGCAGACTGCTGCCTCTTGAGTCGAAGTCTTGGATCTTTGGCACGGTTGAATAAACAGGAAAAGATGCAGGTAGTGGTGTGGGTAAGGATGAGGAAGAGGCTGGATGTCTAACTGAAGCATAACTTCCCTAGTCTTGCATTCAATTCTCTCATAATTAAACAGAACATTATATTATCTTTCCTGATTACTTGCTCTGAACTCTGACTTGCTCAGAGGATCTCGACATGGGGGAAAGTGAGTTTACAGTGGAAACAAGATCACTGCAGGGTCACTGACAAAGGAAGTAATTTGATAGCTCTTCGAACGAGCTGACAGACTCACAATAGGCAGATGGGACTCTATACGCATTATGCTTTTATGGTGAGGTGAGATGAAGGTGTCTGTGGGAAATTTAGGCTGTTGAAATCTGATCTCTTCTCTTTATATATTCACTTGTGGGAGGTGGGCATCCCTGGCAGGTCCAGCATTTATTGCCAATCCTTAGTTGTCCTTTAGAAGGTGGTGGTGAGCTGCCTCCTTGAACCACTGCAGTCAATGTGCTGTAGGTTGACTCACAATGCTGTTAAGGCAGGAATCCAGGATTTTGACCTGAAGGAACAGCGATATATTTCCAAATCAGGCTTGGAGGAGAACTTGCAGGTGGTGGTTTTCTCATGTATCTGCTGCCCCTGTCCTTCTAGATGGAAGTGGTCTTCTGTTTGGAAGGTGCTGTCTGAGGATCTTTAGTGAATTTCTGCAGTGCATCTTGTACATAGTACACACTGCTGCGACTGAGCGTCGGTGGTGGAGGGAGTGGATGCTTGTGGATGTGGTGCCAATCAAGCAGGCTGCTTTGTCCTGGATGGTGTCAAGCTTTTTGAGTGTTGTTGGAGCTGCACTCATCCAGGCAAGTGAGGAGTATTCCATCACACTCCTGACTTGTTGATGTGGACAAACTTTGGTGAGTCAGGAGCTGAGTTGCAGAATTCCAAGGCTCTGACCTGCTCTTGTATTTAAGTGGCTAGTCCTTTTCAGTTTCTAGTCAATGGTAACCCCCAGGGATGTTGACAGTGGGGGAGTCAGTGAGAATACCGCCATTCATATCAAGGGGCAGTGGTTAGATTGACTCTTAATTGCAGTGGTCATTGTGTGGTATTTGTGTGGCGTGAATGTTACTTGCCATTTTCAGCCCAAACCTGGACTTGCTGCATTTGAATATGGACTGCTTCAGTGTCTGAGGAGTCACGAATGGTGCTGAACATTGTGCGATCATCGGCAAACATCCCCACTTCTGACCAGGCCCCTTCAGTGCTTCCAATTGTTTCAGATATTCCCATGATTCTGTTTGCACTGACACTGAACTTTGTTTTTCTGATCTGGAGTAATAACTTTCCAGAGAGCTTTCTTTAAAAATTATTACAGCCTTTCCTTTTGATCACAAATATACTGCTGGACTTTTGAGGGAAGGATGGCCTGAAGGATTTATTGATCCTGTTATTTCCACATTGCAACAATATTTAGGTGGACTCATTTCTCCCGGTCTGCTTTATCCTTTAATCTTCCAGCCCTGACTTATTCCCATTGCACATCACTCTTCCAGCTCCTTCCTTTCATTAACTTTATTCCCCAGGAGGAAAATGCCGATGCAGGTACGGGGGAGATGAGGCAGAATTTTTTTTTCCATTCAGTGAGATGTGATGATCTGCTACTGTCTGAAAGGATCTTCTTGTATCATTGTCCTGATCTCTTTTTGGAGATAATGCACTTTTCAATTGTATGTTACCTGAAAGGAATAGCCCTTTACTGCCTATTCTTTAGCAATTATTCTGAAAGAGCCTGGGGTTTTGGCTGCGTTGTTTTAACTCACTTTCAATCTCTGCAATCCCAGCCTGTCCCACTACATCAATCACTATCGCCTTTACCCATTGGAGGGAATGCTCTTCCAGTTTAAATGTTTCAAGATAATTTAGGACAACACCCTTCTACGATATGAACAGGGACTTTGAACAGCAGTGTAATGGGAGAACCATGGTCTGCAAGTTCCCTTTCGAATCACATGCCATCCTTTCTCAAAGAAATATGAGCATTGTCCTGGATTCCCTATTCTTAGAGAAATATGAGCAATTGTTCATTGTTGCTGTAATGTTTGAACTTTCTGCTTTACTTCTCTATTTTCTACTTAAAACTAAGAAGGTCCACGATGTGTGACTTTTAACCTTATTTTGTATGCTTTATGCTATACTGTAACTACTGCAATGTTTAACTTCTAACTTTGTTCTTTCTTTATACCTTGTTCTTAAGATTCTGTTCCTAGGTATTTGCACCTAAGATGGTGCCTTATATGGTGACATTACACACCTTTCACTGTACTGCTGTACTTTAGTACTTGAGTACAAGTGGCAATCAAATCAAAATCAAATATGGGCAGTTCTTCATTGCCACTGGGTCAGTATCCTGGAATTCCCAATTCTTGGAGACATATGAGCAACTGTTCATTGTCGCTAGGTCAGTATCCCTCCTAAGTCCCTGGCTAACACCTTTGCATAATCATCGTGCCAAAGTTTTTAGCAATTGAAGAAGAAAGCTGACTACCACAACTCTCTCTGGGAACTTGGAATGACCGATGAAACCTTGCCACACTGTTGACATTTCTTGATGAATTCAATTTTATCAACCCACTCTCGTGACATTCAAGGGTCTGGGCCAAGTGCTGGAAAGTGGGGTTGGTATAGATGGGTCAGTGCAGACTTGATGGGCCAAAGGGTGTCTTCTGTGTTGAATGACTCTATGTCTCTATGACTTCCAGGCTGGACATACACCAGAAACACTTCCGTTCCCCCACTCTCTCTCCTTCCACTTGCATTCTTCAAAATTGTCAAACTCAAAGTTACCATCAATTAATCACAGCTTAAAGAAAAAGACAGAGAATGCTGGAGAAACACAGCAGCTCTGGTAGCTCTGTGAAGAAAGACACGTAGTTAACATTTTGAGTATGATATGACCCTCCTTTGGAAACTTTGGTTTCTCTCTCCACAGGGTTAAAGTTACTTCAAGTTTGCAGCATTTTGCTATTTTCCCGATCAGCCAGTTCAGAAATGTTATTATACACCACTGGGTACAATTGGAACTCCCGATCCAGGGGTAGTGACATTACCACTGTATCACAAAAGCTCATTTGATCATGGTAACTGATGCACTAGAATGTTAGAATCCCTACAGTGAGGGCAGAGGACATTTGGCCCCTCGAGTCTGCACCAACCCCCTGTAAACCTCAAACCCTACATTTACCATGGCTAATCCACCTAGCCTGCACATCCCTGGACCCTAAAGGACAATCTTTAGTGTGAACAATCCACCTAGCCTGCACATCTCTGGACTGTGGGAGGAAATCGGAGCACCCGGAGGAAACCCATGCAGACACGGGGAGAATGTGCAAACTGAACCTAGGTTCCTGGCACTGTGAGGCAGTAGCAGTAACCATTGAACCAGCATGCCACCCCAGTACATAAACACTGTGTGGTATTTTGCTTTTAACCATAGCTTCTTATTTACCGCACATTCAATCGTGTTCTTTTAAAAGTAGCATTGCAACTGTTGACCCTTCCATATCCAATAATTAAAAAATTAATTCTCAGGTTTAGAATTAAGTTTTCAACCTCTGGGCTGTTATGAAAAATGATTCAGATGATGCAGTCATAATACCTTAACTGTTCTTGGCTTCCTAATGGATCAACTGAATGAGGCATGTGCTTGAGCAACACCAGAGCAGGCCATAATCAGAAGGCCATTAGACATGAAACAGAATTAGGCCATTCAGCCCATCAAGACTGCTCCACCGTTCGATCATGGCTGATACATTTCTCAACCCCATTCTCCTGCCTTCTCCCCATAAGCCTTGATCCCCTCACTAATCAAGAACCTATCTGTCGCTGTCTTAAATACATTCAATGACTTGACCTCCACACCTGCTGAGTTTTTCCAGCAATTTCTTTTTTTATTTGATATTTAAGACATGTCCTGAATGTTTGGTGAAAGGAGGGGAGTGAGAGAGGAAGACAGAGGTAGGGAGATGTAGGGATAGGGAGAACTCTAGAGCTTAGGACTCAGATAACCTTAGTCATAGATGGCAATCGAGGAAGTGAGGTAAAATTGGGATGGTGAGGTGATGAAAACTGGAAGATCTCAAGGATTTCGGCGGAACCTGGGGCTGGAAGAGGTAGCAGACCTGAGGAAGGATTTGAACGTGAAGAAGCGAAAACCCTTGTTTCCCTGAATTAATCCAACAAGATGCGTTTTCACATCCATAATTTCTACAAGATATCAATGGATTCTTTCTCCTTTCTCCCACACATTATAATGCACAGAGGCAGATAATAATGTAAATAATGTATTCAGTTGCAGATTTAGAAATGGAACTCCTTAAATGGTTTGGTGAAAGGATACTATGTTTTCAAGGCATAGTGTTTACATGCAACATAATGTTCCCAAGGTAGCTTCCATTGAAATGTGTTGCCAAAATTTTCAGATGTTACTTCATTTGCAATACCCACAGTCCCAAGGTCTTTTGCTTTATCTGTCTCTCTCAGATAGAGCAGCTTGCGGGGATTGCATTGTGGAAGTGTTTCAACACAATTCCTTTTCTCTCAGGCAATGCTTCAAATTTAAGATTCCCACCTTTGCCTTCAAACTTCTACACAGCCTTGTTCTTCCCTGCCTTCATTACCACCTAAAGCCCTCAAGGTATCTAGAATCATAGAATCCCTATAGTATGGAAGCAGGCCTTTCAGCCCATCTGAAATGCATCCCATCTAGAGCCATCCTCATAACCCTGCATTTCCCATGGCTAACCCACCTAGCCTGCACATCCCTGAACGCTATGGGGCAACTTAGCATGGCCAATCTACCTAACCTGCACATCTTTGGACTGTGGGAGGAAACCAGAGCGCTCAGAGGATACCCACGCAGAGAATGCGCAAACTCCACACAGATAGTTGCCCAGTGGTGGAATCGAACTTGGGTCCCTCGTGCTGTGAAGCAGCAGTGCTAACCCATTGAGCCACCATGTCATTCTTCTCTCATCCTGACCTTCTGAGTGTCCCAGATTTTAATCGCTCTGCTGTTGCTGGGTGGTCCGTCAGCTGCCAACTGCCTCATTAACATAGAAACTTAGAAAACAGGACGCAGGAGTAGGCCATTCGGCCCTTCAAGCCTGCTCCGCCATTCAATATGATCATGGCTGATCATCCAACTCAGAACCCTGTTTCTGTCTTTTCCCCTTTGATCCTTTTAGCCCTAAGAACTCGATGTCATTTATTCCTGAAAACATCTAATGTTTCGGCTTCACCTGCTTTTGTGGCAGAGAATTGCACAGCTCCCCACTCTCTGGGAGAATAAACTTCTCCTCATCTCAGCGCTAAATGGCCTACCCCGTTTCCTTAAGCTGTGACTCTGGTTCTGGTCTTCCCAGTAATCAAGAACATCTTTCTTGTCTAGCCCTGTCATAAGTTTAAACACTTCTATGAGATACTCCTTCATTTTTCTAAATTCCAGTGAATACAGTCCTAACCGATCCAAACTCTCTTCATACGACAGCGCTGCCCTCCCAGGAATCACTCTGGGAAATCTTTATTGCACTCTGTTCATAGCCTGAACACACTTCCTCAGATAGGGCGGTCAAAGCTGCACACAACACGCTAGATGTGTTCTCACCAGGGCCCTGTACAATTGCAGCAAGACACCCCTGCTTCTGAACTTGAATCGTCTCACTATGAAGGCCAACATACTTTCATTGCCCGCTGCACCTGCGTGCTTACCTTCAGTAATATTCCACTGAATTCTCTACTTCCTATAAGACACTGCTTAAAACATAACTATTTAAATCCTTTGGTTGCCTGCTTTGATATCTTCTCAAATAACATGAAATACAAAGAGAAATTGCTTGACAAACTCAGCAGGTCTGGGAGCATCTGTAGAGAAAGAAACAGAGCTGATGTTTCAAGTCAAGCGTGACTTTTCTTCAGAGCTCAGGAACTTGACAGCGTAGATGCTGAGAGGTTGTTTCCCCTTGTGGGCAGTCTGAAATCAGAGGGCAGAAGCTCAGACCAAAATAGTTGCACATTTAAAATAGGGATGTTGCCAGGGTTGGAAGGTTTGAGCTATAGGGAGAGGCTGAATAGGCTGGGGTTATTTTCCCTGGAGCGTCAGAGACTGAGGGGGTGACCTTATTGAGGTTTATAAAATCATGAGAGGCATGGATAAGGTGAATGGTCTTTTCCCCAGGGTAGGAAAGTCCAAAACCAGAGGGTGTAGATTTGAGGTGAGAGGGGAAAAATGTAAAAAGGACCTAAGGAGCAACTTTTTCACGCAGAGTGTGGTGTGTGTATGGATTGAGCTGCCAAAGGAAGTGATGGAGGCTGGTACAATTACAACATTTAAAAGGCATTTGGATGGGTACATGAACAGGAAGGGTTTAGAGGGATATGGGACAAATGCTGGCAAATGGGACTAGATTAATTTATAATAACTAGTCGGCATGGGCGAGTTGGACTGAAGGGTCTGTTTCCATACTGTACATCTCTGTGACTCTATAGTCTATGAGGAGGAATTTCTTCTCTGAGAGGGTAATGAATTGGTAGAATTCTTTACCACAGAGGGCTGTTGAGGCTGGGTCATTAGTATATTCGAGGCTGAGGTAGGTAAATTTTCAATCAGGAAGGGAATGAAAGGTTATTGGGAATATGCAGGAAATTGGAGTTGACGATTATCAGATCAACCATGATCTCATTGAATGGCAGAGTGGACTTGATGGGTTGAATGGCCTACTTTTGCTCCTATGCCTTATGGTCTTCACTCAAATTCCCCTCATGTGGCTTGTGCCAAATTTTGTTTGTTAGCGTTTCTCTGAAGCCCATCTGGATGTTTAATTTACTATAATAAAGTCCAACGTAAATGTGTCTCTGCCGGGTTTGGAGGTAAGGGGTGTGGAGCGGTATCATATTGTATGGCTGCTGTATGAATGTAATCTTCAGTTGTGTGCTAAGTGATGGGAATGCATCAGAATCGTAACATATGGGATATGGAAGGGCTAGGCCAAGTGATATCAATTTGAGTAACACTGGCAGCTGTGAATTAGCAGGAGATTAGGTATGCCCAGTCTTTACACACTGAAAGTCCAAATACATCTTCAAATTACTGCCGCACACAAAAAAAAATTTAACCCCACTGAAGTCTCTGCTGGTGACTAATGCAAACCCGTGCCTTTTTCAGTTACCTGCAGTCTAATATTTTTGCAGGAAGAGGAATCTTATCAATCAGCAAGGCTCCTGGGTTCAATTTTGGACAAAGGAGACTGAAACCACCCACACAGAGACAGAAATAGTTGGAGAAGCTCAGCAGGTCTGGCAGCATCTGTGAAGTTTCTGAGGAAGGGTCATTCAATCCGAAACATTAACTCTGATTTCTCTCCATAGATGTGGCCAGACCTGCTGAGCTTTTCCAGCAATTCCTGTTTTTGTTGCTGATTTACAGCACCCACGGTTCTTTTGGTTCCCACTTACGCAGAGGCAGTGGCAGGGCTCAGTGCTTGAAGCAGAGCAGAAACGGAGAGAGTTTCTCCTCAGTGGAAGCATCAATGACCAGGTGGTGTAGTTTCAACATAAGGGGCAGGAGGTTTAGAGGGGATGTGAGGAAAATCTTTCACACCGATAGGGTGGTGAGAATCTGCACTCACAGCCTGTAAGAGTGATAGAGGCGGGAAACTCATAACATTTAAGCAGTCAGTGAGCACTTGCTACAACAAGGCATACCCAACGCTATAAGCCAAGTGCTGGAAAATGGGATTGGAATGTTTGTTTCTGACTGGCACTGACTCAATGGGCCAAAGGGCCTTTTTCTGTAAGACAGCAATGACTCTATGACTGTTTTTTTAAAGATTGGGCAAGTGTTTGGAGGAAAGGGTGAGCAAGAGATATAAAAACAAAGACAGGCTAGTGGGATTTGGACTCTTTCTTCAGAAAGGGATAAACATTAACATGAACTGGTTGTGCCAAATGGCCTCTTTCCATTTGTAATCTCCACATAATTCTCTGTCAATGATTTCAGCCAGGGCCCTATTTGGAGTGCTACAATTAGTCTTATTGTCCAATGGCCAGGAAAGAAAAGCTTCAGCCAAGCCCTTGCTTCCGATTATTATCTGTTGATCCATTTCCAGAAAGCGTGTGTGTGTGTGCATGTGTGTGTTTATTGATGGCAGGCCGCAGCTCTTCCTGAACTGCTCCACTTGATAACTTCAGCTACAATACGATTCCAACTCAGAGGCAGAGGCTAGAGTCACTTCAAAGTTCACCGCCAGCATTTGAGTAGAATCTGGAAGGAATGCTTGAGGTGAGGTCTTTGGGGTAAGATGTTAAATCTCTATCCTCTCAAGTGGAGGGGTAAAAGTTAACTCTCATCCCGTGACACTACATCGAGAAAAGCAGAAACATTCTGGTCAAAATTCATTCCTTAGCTTGCAGTGACAAATTCATCACTAAAGGTAAAGTCACCATAGTCCTACCCAGATTGGAGAGATGCAACTGGTGGTGGTTTAACCTAAAGGTCACCATGTTTCAGGTGACAGGAGAGTTTGAAAAGGAACAGTCCTTCATAACAAACACAGGTAGAAGCAGGATTTGAGCCCACACTGTTGCTGACAGCTACTACATTAGAGACCAGCTGTCCAGCCAACGGAGCTAATAGACTGGCCCAAGACCATGTAAATAATACGCTGGACTGAGATAGTGAGGTGTAAGTTGCTGCTGCTAGGCCCCAATGAAGGGAGTGACACGGGATTGGCGATAAGCTGAGGTGAGAGACGAGTGGATTTTATGGAAATGGGTTGGGAGGCCCCTGTAAAACGTTGGTGGAGAGCATCAGAAAGAGGGCCTGACATCAAATGTCAGGACATCACAAAATAGCAGCCACTGGTGAGGCGCAACTACCCAATTAATCCAAATACAATTAGTGGCCATCCCTACCCCTGTTGGCATTTTCCCAACGACAGGATGGGCTCATACTGTACGGCAGGAAGCCCATTTAGACACCCAAGCTGGCTTCTGGGGAAGGAGACTTCATTCATACAGCACATTCATGTGATGGAAAGTGTCACTAACAGTGCAACTAAGCAGCACATGCTCGGAAATAACCTGCTCAGCGACACATAGTTTGGGTCCCGCCAGGGCCACTCAGCTCCTGATCTCATTACAGCCTTGGTTCAAACATGGACAAAAGAGCTGAATCCCAGACGTGAGGTGAGAGTGACTGCCCTTGATATCAAAGCTGCATTCGACCTAGTGTGGCATCAAGGAGCCCTGGCAAAACTGGAATCAGTGGGTAACTGGGGCAAAATCTCCAGTATTGAGAGTCATACCTGACACATTGGAAGATGGTCATGGTTGTGGGAGGTCAATCCTCTCAGCTCCAGGACATCTCTGCAGGAGTTCCTCAGGGTAGTGTCCTAGGCCCAACCATCTTCAGCTGCTTCATCAATGACCTTCCCTCCATCATAAGGTCAGAAGTGGGGATGTTCACTGACAATTGCACATTGTTCAGCATCATTCGTGACTCCTCAGATACTGAAGCAGTCCGTGTTTAAATGCAACAAGATCTAGACAATATCCAGGTTTGAGCTGACAAGTGGCAAGTGACATTTGTGCCACACAAATGCCAGGCAATGACCATCTCCGATAAGAGACAATCGAACCACCACCCCTTGACATTCAATGGTGTTACCATCACTGAATCCCCCACTATCAACATCCTGGGGGTTATCATTGACCAGAAACTCAACTGGACTCACTGCATAAACACTGTGGCTGCAAGAGCAGGCCAGAAGCTGGGAATACTGCAGTGAGTAACTCACCTCCTGACTCCCCAAAGCCTGTCCCTCATCTAAATGGCACAAGTCAGGAGTGTGATGGAATACTCCCCACTTGCCTGGATGAGTGCAGCCCCAACAACACTAAAGAAGCTTGACACCATCCAGGACAAAGCAGCTGCTTAATTGGCACCACATCCACAAGAACCCACTCACTCCACCACCGACGTTCAGTAGCAGCAGTGTGTACTATCTACAAGATGCACTGCAGAAATTCACCAAAGATCCTGAGATAGCACCTTCCAAACCCACGACTACTTCCATCTAGAAGGGCAAGGCATCAGACATATGGGAACACCACCCCCTGCAAGTTCCCCTCCAAGTCACTGACCATCCTGACTTCGGAATATATCACCGTTCCTTCACTGTTACTGGGTCAAAGTCCTGGAATTCCCACCCTAAGGACATTGTGGGTCAACCCACAGCAGGTGGACTGCAACAGTTCAAGAAAGCAGCTTACCACCACCTTCTCAAGGATAACTAGGGACGGCCAAGAAATGCTGGCCAGCCAGCGACACCCACATCCCACAAATGAATAGAAAAAAAAACCCAGAGGCAATGACTATTGTTGTGACTCCAATGCCAATATTGGGGAGCTCACATCTTCTAACCCACGCCCTTTGTCCACCTAGTTCCCTGCACCGTCAATAGAATGTCTTTCCCACCCTTCAAGGGCACCTCAACATGGAGGTGGCCTCTTCCTCTCCCCGCAGCTTGCTCAGTGCCAATAAAATTCCTGATTCATCAGATGTTTCATTGGGCCAGCAGTTCCAACAGGAAGGCCTGGCATTGGCATCTTTATTTAACCATTGCTGCTGGTAATGTCCTGCCAGGGTTTGAAAGTGGGAGAATTTGGGAAGGGTATGGTATGGTTGGGCTGAATGGACTCTGTCCATGCTTTAGGTTCTCTGCTGCTTCTGGGACTTTGTTGTGGGACGGTTTGAGGCCAAATTTCCTGTGAGACACAATGACTACATTTGCAAATTACTTCAGATGTCATTAAGCCCTTTGGGATATCCTCACATCACAAAAGATGCCATGTTACTGCAATTCTTTCTTGTTTTTATTCTTTCTCTTGCATGTTTCTGAGTCTCCTTCGTTGCTATGAGGCTCTGCACAATAATGTCGCTTCCTCCTGCAGAAGGAAAAGGGATTTAAAAACACAAAAACATCAGAAATAGGAGCAGGCATTGACCATTTGGCCCTGTTCTATCACCACTCCATATGATCATGTCTGCTCTTGGGTTTAATTCCACTTTCCCATCTGCTCCCCACATCCCATGGTTCCCCGAGATCCCAAAGCATCTGTTTACCGCAGCCTTACATATATTCAGCAATGGACCATCCACAACCTCCTGGAGGAGTGAAGTCCAAAGATTCATAAAAATTGGAGCGAAGAAATTTCTCCTAAATGATTAGCCCCTTATCTCAAAATGTTTTCCCATGTTCTGGACTTACCAATCAGAGGAAACGATCGCTCAGCTTCTACCCTTCTATATTTCAATTTGATCACCCCTCATTCTACTAAATTCCAGTCAGTAGAGACTCAATTTGTTTCAGCCTTTCACCCTAGGAACAGGTGGTAGGCTATTCAGCCCCCTTGAACCTGTTCAGCCATTCAATAAGATCATGGTTGATCTGTGGCCTAACTCTATATTCCTGCCTTTGTCCAATGTCCCTTTGCTTAATAAAAATTCCTCTATTTCAGATTTTAAATTAACTGATCCAGCATTCACTGCCGTTTGTGGAAGAGACTTCCAAATCTCTACCATCCTTTGTGTGAGGAAAACCCTCCCATTCCAGAAACCAACATTTGAACTTTCATCGTACTGCTTCCAATGCAAGTATAATTTTCTTTAAACATGGAGACACAGTACTTGAGGTGTGTTCGCACCAAAACCCAATTAGCTGCAGCAAGACTTCCTTGTTCTTCTACTTCAGTCCACTTGCCATAACGACCGTCATTTGGTTTCCTGGTTGCTTGTTAACTTTCTTTATGGAATCATCGAAACCATACAGCGTGGAAGCAGGCCATTTGGTACATCAAGTCCACACTGACCCCTCCCCCGAAGAGCATTCCACCAGACCCATCCCCTTACCCTATCCCTGTAACCCTGCATTTCCCATGGCTAATCCACCTAACTTGCACATCTTTGGACAGTGGGAGGAAACCAGAGCATCAAGAGGAAACCCACACAGACACAGGGAGAACGTGCAAACTCCACACAGACAGTCATCCAAGGGTGGAATTGAACCCAGGACCTTGGTGCTGTGAGGTAGCAGTATTAACCACTGAACAACCATGCCACCCTATTTCATATACATGTTATATAAGTACACCCAAACAACTCTGAAAATGAACATTTATAAATTTAATGCCTGATTCTCCCAAGTTTCTCTCCTGTGAACTATAGATCTTTATAACATGAACACCAACAAAACTGAGAGCTTAGATTTTCTCAGCTACTAATAGCTTCCAGATTTCTAACCGAACTCTTCTGAAATGGAACCTGCATAAACTAAACTTTTCTACTCAAGTAGCTGTGTTTTTGATGAACTGTCCAAAACTCCTGTAAGGAGATAAACAATACTTGCTTCTGACACCAGAAAAGAAATAGAGACAGTTTAAGAGAATGGGCAAATAGATGGCTCTGCACAATAATGTTGCTTCCTCCTGCAGAAGGAAAAGGGATTTAAAAACACAAAAACATCAGAAATATAATGTCAGGAAATGGGAGGTTATGCATTTTGGATATTATCAAAAATCCAAATGTTTCTTAGAAGTTACATAAAATTTAAAGAGTTGATATGGAGGGGGACTACATTTGGACTTGAAGTTCTTTTAATAGTTGGTGTTGGGAACTAAGTTGAAAACCTTGTTTTTCTGTGTGTTTTTCTAAACTGGCTTTTAAAAGAAAATGATTTACAAGTTTTCTTTTGTTTTCTGAATAATAAACTTCTGTTCTATTGTTAAAGAAAATCTGTAGCCTCATGTGAATACGTCTCAGAGACTGATCACCACATTAACTACCTAAAGAAAAACTAAAACGAAGCAATGTACTGTGGAGGCTGGTGATCTGTAATACAGAAATTGCTGGAGAAATTCAGCAGATCTGGCAGCATCTGTGGACAGAGAAACAGAGTTAATATTTCAAGTCTAGTGACTGTTCTTTAGAATTGTGTAAAAAAAATTCCATCAGGCCAGGTCCCATTATGGGATCTCAGTTGATCAGCTGGGATCATAGCATATATATCTTAAATACATTTAAAAACCTTTCCCTTGATCTCATCAACAGAGTCGCAAAGTGGATTGTTAATAACGAAGGCCCAAGTACAAATCCACTAGCTTTAGCTTGGAACTTCACAATGCACTGTTTCATAGAATAGCATCCCTACAGGGTAGGGACAGGCCATTCAGCCCAACAAACCCACACTGACTCTCTGAAGAACATCCCACTCAGACTCAGCCCCCAACATTTCCCATGGCCAAACCACCTAATCTACATATCCCTGGGCACTACACATAGTTTATCATAGCCAATCCACCTAACCTGCATATCTTTAGACTGTTGGAGGAAACTGGAACACCTAGAAGAAACCTACACCAACACAGGAAGAATGTGCAAACTCCACTCAGATAGTCACCTGAGGGCAGAATTGAACATGGGTCTCTTGTACTGTAAGGCAGTGGTGCTAACCACTGAGCCACCATACTGCCCCAACTCACTGCTCACTGCTTATCCCTACTCACTGCTTCCTGTCTTTTAACCAATCCTCTGTTCAGGATAATATATCACCCCGATTCCAACAGCTGTTACCTTGTTCAATAATCTCTTGTGTAACACTTCATTGAATGCCTTTTGGGCATCTAAGTCTAAAGCTGCACTGACTGGTTCCTCTTTATGGACTCTACTAGATGGCTCCTCAAAAAATTTTGATGAGTTTGTCAAACGCGATTTACCTTTTGTAAAACAACACTGGATCTCTCTGATCACATTATAATTTTCTAAAGGCATTAAGCTTGCCTTATTGCTAGATTCCAATATTTTCCCCATAATTGGGGTTAGGCTAATTGGTCTGTTGTCCCGTACATTCCTTCTCCCTTCTTTCTCGAAGAGTGGTGTTACATTTGCTAACTTCCAAACTTCTGGAACCATTTAAAATTCTAGGGAATTTCACATGTGTACAAATATATGGTCCACAAGCAGGAATAGGCCAATCTGCCACTGGAGCCTGATTTGCCATTCAGGATTCATTAGGGAAGATGGTGGCCTAGTGGGATTATCACTAGACTGTTGATCTAGAGACCCAGGTAATGTTGTGGGGACCTGGGCTTGATTCATGCCATGGCAGATATTGGAGTTTGAATAAAGTCTAATGATGACCAATTGTCAGGGAAAAAAAACTCATCTGGTTCACTAATGTCTTTTAGGGAAGGAAATCTGCTGTCTTTACCTGGTCTGCCCTATATGTAACTCCAGACCCATAACAATGTTGTTGATTCTTTAACTGCCCTCTGGTCAATTATGGATGGGCAGTAAATGCCCATGATTGCTCCATATTCCTGCCTCCCTCAACAATTCTGCTCCCTGTTTGCTTATCGCCAATCTCTCTACCTCTGCCTTAAAAACTTTCAAAGTCTCTGCTTTCAAATTTTTTAATGAACAGAACTCCAAAGAATGATAAAATAAATTCCCCGCATCTCTGCTTGAAATGGGAAACCTTTTACTTTCAAGATTTTCCCCAGTTCCAGTTTCTCCCCAAAAGAGGAACCATATTTTCCATATTTACTCTGTCAAGACCCCTCAAGATCTTACGTGTTTCAATCAAGTCATGTCTTAAGCTACTAAACTTCAGTGGATACAAGCCTGGCCTATCAAACATTTCCTCTTAAGATAACACACCATTCAAGGTATTAGTCCAATAAACCTTCTTGGAACTGTTTCTAATGCAATGACTTCCTTCCTGAAATAACATGATTAACGCTGTACTCAATACTCCAGATGCATTATCACCAGCGCCCTGTATAAATGAAGCATTAGTTCTGAACTTTTGCATTCAATTTTTTATTATTTTTATTCATTCGTGAGATGTGTGCATTGTTAGCTGAGCCAGTATATATATATAGACTGTCCCCAGTTACCCTTGAGAAGGTGGTGGTGAGCTGCCTTCTTGAACCGCTGCAGTCCATCTGCTGTGGGTTGACCCACAATGCCCTTAGGGAGGGAATTCCAGGATTTTGACCCAGCGACAGTGAAGGAACGGCGATATATTCCCAAGTCAGGATGGTGAGTGGCTTGGAGGGGAACTTGCAGGTGGTGATGTTCCCATGTATCTGCTGCCCTTGCCCATCTAGACGGAAGTGGTCATGGGTTTGGAAGGTGCTGTCTGAGGATCTTTGGTTGTCACAGTATTTACAAGAACAGTGAGTCACCATCGATTTTTTTCAGCGTTCACCCTGGCTCATTGGCTTTCGTCCATTCGGGAGTGAAATCAGGAAGCATAAAGGATGGTGAACATTTGGAATTCTGTTTCCCAAAACCAGTGGACACCAGTTCCATTGGAGCTTGGATTGTGTTCCCTTGGGATAGGTAATTGAGGAGTGCTCTTATCAAACCAAGTTGCATTGAAAGAATTTTGTTGGGTAGATCAAGAGAGCCTACTTCTTCTGGATGAATCAAGAAACAAGTGTCTCGTTGAAATCAGCAAGAATATCATTGAGTGGGATGTACAACTATACTAGAAGTGGTAGTGTCCCGAACTCTATGTCAGAAAGTCTGGGTTCAAATCCCACGCACTCACGAGGTATATCATCGCACACGTACACAAGTGGATTAAAATTATTTACAATAATGTACCACCAACTCACTGATTCCCACTTTGCAGAATTGGTTAGGCCACTTTTGGAATACTGCATTAAATTCCAGTCTCCCTGCTATAGGAAGGATGTTGTGAAACTTGAAAGGGTTCAGAAAAGAGTTACAAGAGATGTTGCCAATATTGGAGGCATTGAGCTGTAGGGAGAGGCTGATTAGGCTGGGGCTATCTATCCTGGAGCGTCGGAGGCTGAGGGGTGGCGTTATGGAGATTTATAAAATCATGAGGGGAATGGCTAGGTTGAATAACCAAGGTCTTTTTCCCCAGGATAGAGGAGTCCAAAACTAGAGGTTATGGGTTTAAGGTGAGAGGGGAAAGATTTAAAAGTGACCTGAGGGGCAACTTTTACATGCAGCATGTGCATGGAACGAGCTACCAGAGGAAGTGGTGGAGGCTGATTCAATTACAACATTTAAAAGGCATCTGGATTGGTATATGAATAGGAAGGGTTTAGAGGGACATGGGGCAAATGCTGGACAATGGGACTGGATTAATTTAGGATATCTAGTCTGTGCAGACGAGTTGGACCAAAGGGTCTGTTTCTATGCTGTACAGCTCGATGACTCTGTGAGTCAGGTTATATCCCAAAGGCATTTCAGATAACATCAAACTAACATTACCTTGATCACTGTTCACTGCAAATCCCATTTTCAAATTTCTCTGGTAATGTATTTGTGGCAGCCCTTGTCCTTCTGTTCAGGTTACGAGTTATCTCCTTCTATCTGGCATGTTTCTGAAAAAGAGAATCTGAATGTGCAGCAACAATAAATCCACCCTTAGACACAACAACAAATCACGCCTCTGGCAATCACTTTAGTGAGACCTCCATCATGCATGTGAGATTATTATTACCATTACTTACCAGCCTATGGGGTGGCAGTTCCTTTTGGCCACTGCCTTTCTATCTTGTTCTACAATTCTGTAGTGCTTAGGCCACATTGACCTGGTGTGGGTGGGCAGCTCGTTGACCCTGGGCTGGGGAGGCCAGGCGAGAAACTTAGTGGCTCTAGCACAGAGCCAAGCCAGATGCAGTAGGCTATGGGGAGAGGGTGACTTGGCAGGGTTGGGAAAGGAATGGGGATGGCACAGTGGCTCAGTGGTTAGCACTGTTGCCTCACAACACCAGGGACCCAGGTTCAATTCTACCCTCGGGCGACTGTCTGCATGGAGTTTGCACATTCTCCCTGAGTCCGCTTGGGTTTCCTCCGGGTGCTCCGGTTTCCTCCCACAGTCCAAAGACATGCAGGTTAGGTGGATTGGCTTTGGGAAATTGCCCATAATGTGCGGGCTAGGTGGATGAGCCATGGAAAAGACAGGGATACAGGGAAAGAATAGGAGGGTGGGTCTGGGAGAGATGGTCTTTGGAGGGGTGGCATGGACTCACTGGGCTGAATGGCCTGCCTCCACACTCTAGGGATTCTATGAATGGAAAAGTGTAACTTCCAGACTGAAAGGTTGATCTGGGTCTTCAAAGAGCTTTAATGCAGTGATCCTTTTGAGGTGCAGGCTAGGTCTGATCTAAGCCTGGGACCAATGAGTGGGAGTGTATACAAGCAGTAAACTGTGAGTGCTATTGGGAACCACAATACATTTTTATAAAGGAGTTAGAGATAACAAAGTGTAGAGCTGGATGAACACAGCAGGCCAAGCAGCATCAGAGGAGCAGGAAAGCTGACGTTTCAGGTCTGGACCCTTCTGTGAAACAGCAGACAAACTCTGGGCACCCTTCGCTGTTAGCTTTGTCACTCCAGCATCTGCTGTAAATACACTGTAGAGAATCTCCAAGCCTCTGGTACATTATCACATGGTTTGGGCAGCTGATGTGCATGGGCCCTGAAAGCATTTCTGTTGGGAATATGAGTCCAGGAAGCAATATATGATGCTGAATGTGCGGGCAGATCTCACACCAGATGGAGGGAAATGTCATCCAGGGAGAGATGGAAACATGGGCCAAATCCCATGGAAGATAGAGACGGGAAAGCATCCATCAATGTTAATGCCTGGAACATAAATTGGATAAAGAAATACGGCATCGGAAGGAATATTCTTGACAAATACTGTTGCAACACACATTAGCATCAAGTGCCTTGGGACTGAATCATTTCCATATTGTTTGTTGGCTGCTAATTTAGGCAAATACAGCAGACGTTCAGGAGATTTAAATCAAAATCAGAGTGTCCCTGACAAGGAATCAGAGCTGAAATATTGATCAGAATACAGAAAAAGGTGAGTTGCATTTCCCTGCTTCATGTAGACAAGTGTCAAAAGTTATCAGCGTTTCAATGGGAACAGCTGATTACTCCTGACATTGTGTTTTCATACGAGTCGTGGGTGAGATAACTAAACCACGCAGGTGGAAAATGAAGGAGATTGTGCTTCAGGACAAGAGTTGTTCAGTTCAGACAGGGCAACAGGAGATGAGTCCTGATACAGAGGTCAACACAAGATGCGAACGAAGATGGCATGATGTGCATTGGCTCAGACAACTGTTCACTTTCTCATCTTAAAGAGGCTGGGCTGAATGGCTTAATCAGGCTTCTCCGATTTCCTTCAGAGTTTAGGAAACATACAAATAGGAGTAGGCCATTCAGCCTGTCAAGACTGCCCTCCCATTCGATTAGATCCGGCCTGATCTGCATCTTAGCGCCATCTTGGTTCCTAAAAGACCTTTGACCCTCTCATGAAAAGCTGCACCAACCCTCAATTCTAACGTCAAGAAACAATTCCATCCTTGGTTTCTTCATACATGTGTACCCTGAATGGAAGAATCCATCCATCTCGTTCCCAAATTTTTTATTCATTCATGGGATGAGGGCCAGCATTTATTGCCCATCCCTAATTACCCAGAGGGCAGTTAAGAATCAACCACGTTGCTGTGGGTCTGGAGTCACATGTAGGCCAGACCAGGTAAGGATGGCAATTTCAAACATAGAACATAGAACATAGAACAGTACAGCACAGTACAGGCCCTTTGGCCCACGATGTTGTGCCGACCTATTATCCTACTAAGATCAATCTACCCTGCATTTTACTATCATTTTCCTTCCCTAAAGGACAGTAGTGAGCCTAATGGGTTTTTTCCCATCAATGGATTCATGGTCTTTATTATGAGACTCTTAATTCCAGATTTTTTTTCTATTGAACTCAAATTCCACATTTGCCATGTCGGTATTCGAATCCAGGTCCCCAGATCTTTACCTGGGTTTCTGGATTAACAGTCCAGTGATAATACCACTGGGCCATCGCCTCCAATGGGCCCGCATGTCCAGCTACGCAATGAGTCCTTTGATTTCCTTAAATAACTCACCATTGCTTAATTCGTTATATTCCAGGGAACATGAGCCTAGTGAGTTCAGCCTGCCCTCAAGACTAGACAATAAAACCTTAAGGAATAGGAACAAGAGTAGGCCTTTCAGTCCCTTGAGCCTTCTCCAGCATTCAGTAGGATCTTTGAGCTCCCTTAACCTCTGAAATTGCCCTTGTCAGTCTGCACCACACATCATTTGAGGCTGATCAATCCCTCCTGAGGCATTGTTCCACCAGGGAACGCCAGATTCCACATCAAAGCTCAGTTGAAGATTCTTGAAGTGTTGACACTGTTGCTCTGTCTCCAAAGATGCTGCCAGGCCTGTTGAGTTTCTCCCGCATTCTCTGTGTTTGTTTTAGATTTTCAGCATCTGCAGAATTTTGCTCTTACTTGGATAAAGCCGCTGGGGCAGTAGGGGCAAGTGGTGTGGTGGTGAGGAGATGAACATTTATTTTCTCTTGCAACAAGTTGTTATGAATGGAACGCGTTGCCTGAAAGACCGGTGGGAGTGAAGTCAATCCTGACTTTCCAAAGGGATAGGGAGTTGAAAAGGAGGAAGTTGCTCTGTTTTAGGGAATAGTTCAGGAGGCTGGAATAAATTGCATTGCTCTATCCACAAGCCAACAGAGACGCAACGGGCTGAATGACCTTTTCCTATTCTGTCACATACATTGATAATTCTTTACATGTATCTTTGCATAAAATAATGTCAGAGGGTGGAAATCTAAAATTAAAACAGAAAATGCTGGAAATGTTTAGCAGGTCAAGGTACTTCTGTGGAAGGAGAAAGCACAAGAGTTAATGTTCAGGTCGATGAGCTTGCCAGCAAGAAACGGCATGATCTAAAGCCTTATTGATCCTGATATAGTTACAGTTCTAACATGATATGCAGGGACTGATGAAAGGTCATTGACTTGAAGCATTAACAATGAGTCTGTGTGGGCTGGTGTTCAGAAGTGGAATGTACCATGGCTAACGTTAATCGTTTCTGTGTGCAACATGGATAGGTGAAGGTATTTTAGTTCTGTTGCAGTCAGGAGGTGGAGCCTAATCCATTTAACTCCCTTCCTTAAACAGACCACTCAGGAATTCCCCCCTCAATTGTTTCCTCCTTCCCCCCAAGTGTGTGTGTGTGTCTGTGTCTGTGTCTGTGTGGGGGGGGTTGGTGTATAGGATTGTGTGGGGTGTGTGGGTGTGTGTGTGGGTGTGCT
>NC_063333.1:10681843-10682090 GCF_021869965.1 Rhincodon typus
GTGTGTGTGTCTGTGTTTGTGTGTGTGTGAGTGTGTGTGTCTGTGTCTGTGTGTGTGTCTGTGTCTGTGTCTGTGTGTGTGTCTGTGTTTGTGTGTGTGTGAGTGTGTGTGTCTGTGTCAGTGTCTGTGTGTGTGTCTGTGTCTGTGTGTGTGTGTGTGTTTGTGTGTGTGTGTCTGTGTCTGTGTGTGTGTCTGTGTGAGTGTGTGTGTCTGTGTCTGTGTGTGTGTCTGTGTTTGTGTGCGTGTG
>NC_063333.1:10692090-10709615 GCF_021869965.1 Rhincodon typus
GCCCATTGGGTCTGCTTCATCATTCAATCATGGCTAGTATGTTTCTCAAACTCATTCTCCTGCCTTCTCCCCATAACCCTTGATCTCATCACTAATCAAGAACCTATCTATCTCTGTCTTAAATCCACTCAATGACTTGGCCTCCACAGCCCTCTGTGGCAATGAGTTCCACAGATTCATCACCCTCTGGCTGAAGAAATTCCCTCTTACCTCAGTTCTAAAGGGTTGTCACTTCACTCTGAGGAAGTGCCCGCAGGTCCTAGTCTCTCCTACTAATGGAAAACATCTTCTCCACATCCACTCTATCCAGGCCTCTCAGTATCCTGTAATCAGATCCTCCTCATCCTTCTAAACTCCTACAGATGTAGTGTCCTCAACCATTCCTCATATGACAAGTCTTTCATCCCGGGATCATTCTTGTAAAAGTCCTCCATACCCCCTCCAAGGCTAGCACGTCCTTCCTTGAATACGGAGCCCAAAACTGCTCACAATATTCCAAATGCAGCCTAATCAGAGACTCATACAAGAGCAGGGATGTGCTGCTCAGGTTGTATTCTAACCCTCTTGGTATGAATGCTAATATTGCATTTGCCTTCATAATCACCAACTGAACCTGGGTGTTAAACTTAATGTGTAAACCTGGCAGCCAATTGATGCACAGCAAGCTCCCACAATCACCATCAGCAATCTGATACTGACCTGATCCTCTGTTTCATGTGATGTTAATGAAGGGTAAAATATTAACTAAGACACCAGGGATTGATTGTAACTTACAGGAAACACCCCTGATCTTCTCCAATTGCTGCCCATTTTCCTGCAAAGACATGTTGAAGAATATTGAATTGGACAATCATTCCCTTGCCTTCTGTTAATGTTTCAGCTCAGACAGTGCCCATTGGCTGGCCATTTGGATGCAGTGGAATCACTGCCACCACTAATTATGTCTTCATTGTGTTGGGTCAGTCCCCAGTGGAAGACCTGCCTGATCTTTCTTCATCCCTCTGTCCAGGAGTGTCCAAGCCATTGTGCCCCCCCCCCGTTTACTTCATCCTTATCCATGGCCTCGCTGTCCCTCCCTTTGCAATAACTCCAGCCCTACAACCCTTTGAGAACTCTGTGCTCCTCCAATTCTGAATTACTGTATCATTGGTAACTTAGGCTGTAAGGTCTGGAATTCCCTTCCTAAATTCCTACCTTTCCCTATCACTCTTTCCTTCCTTACAATGATCTTTAAAACTCACTTATCTCTATCTCTCTTTACTTCTTTACAATGTGTTTTAAACACTAACTCAGTAACTAACTGTTTGGTCATTGCCCTGATGTAGCCACACATCACATATTGTTTGATAATGGTGCTTGTGAAGTATCTTATGTTGCTTTATTAGATTATTGGTGCTAGACAAATGCATGTTGCTGTCATCCATTCATCCATCAGAAAGAGATTTCTTTAATTAGCCAAAACGGCGATGAAGGGGTAACATACTGAATAGTGTTAAGTGTGGCATTAATGTTTATTTACTCAACCAAGTAATGAATATGGTGACATTTAGAGGGTTGCTAAACATAGATTGCAAGCACGCACTGGTTTAATATATGCACTGTATTCAGACTACTTCTCCTCCACCGTACACCCCCTCCCCCACCGTACACCTCCTCCCCCACCAAGCCCCCAAACACTGACACACACAGTCTCTTTCTCTCTCACACACACACACACACACACACATACACACACACAGGACAGTACTGAGAATTGTATACAGAGTTTAGCAAAATCTTGCTGTACAAATGAAATAAGCAAGACAGGGAGAAAGTTAAAAAAGGAAAAGATTTGTATTTATGTAGTGCATTTAACAACAACAGGACTTCCTGAACCACTTTTTAACCAATCGAGTACCACTGGGGGGTATTGGACTCAGGGACAGGTGTAAGCCCTTCAGCCCCTTGAGTTGCTCCTCCATTCAATAAGGCCGTGGCTGATTTGATTGTGACCTGAACTCCAGTTGCCTTCCTGCCTCCCACGCTGCTGAATCCCTCACCTATCAAAATTCCATCTCACTGAGTCTTAAATAAATAAAGACACCCAGTCTCTACTACATTCCGGGAAATGGAACACAATACTCCAACATCGTCCTGAGATAAATTCTCCTCATCTCTGTCCTAAAAGAGAGATCTCTCTTATTAATGTCCCCTAGTTCTAGTCTCCTCCACAATCTGTGTGTACCCACCCCAACTAGCCATTCTCGTGATCTTCTGTATTTCAATAAGATTACTTCTCAATTCTTCAATGGATACAGGCTTAATGTCTTCAATTTTTCTTCATAAAATAAGCCCTTCACTCTAGGAATCAATGGAGTTTACCTTCTTTGGACTGTTTCTAAAGCAATTATATCTATTTTCAAACCAAATAGGTGGCACAATGGCTCAGTGGTTAGCATTGCTGCCTCAACAGGAACGCGGGTTCGATCCCACCCTCGGGCGACTGTCCGTGTGGAGTTTGCACATTCTCCCCGTGTCTGCGTGGGTTTCCTCTGGGTGCTCCGGTTTCCTCCCACAATCCAAAGATGCGCAGGCTAGGTGGATTGCCCATGAGAAATCATAGAATCCCTACAGTGTGGAAACAGGCCCTTTGGCCCAACAAGTCCACACTGAACCTCAGAGCATCTCACCGAGGCCCATCCCCCTATAACCCATCTAATCGACACATCCCTATGGGCAACTTAGCATGACCAATCCAGTTAACCTGCACATCTTTGGTCTGTGGGAGGAAACTGGAGCAATCCCATGCAGACACGGGGATGAAAAATCCGCACAGACAGTCACCTGAGGGTGGAATCGTACGCGGGTTCCTGGCTCTGTCTGGTAGCAGCGCTAACCACTGAGCCAAATGCAGGGTTGCAGGGATGGGGGTGGGTCTGGGTGGGATGCTATTCAGAGGGGCAGTGTGGACTCAATGGGCCAAATGGCCTGCTTCCACACTGTGGGGATTCTATAAAAAAGAGGCCAAAACAGTATGCAGGAAACCAGATGGGTCTCAGACAAGGATAGTAAAACAAAATCAGAAATTGTTGGAAAAACTCAGCAGGCCTGGCAGCATCTGTGGACAGAAAGCAGAGCTAACGCTTTGGATCCAGAACCATCCTTAAAAAGATGTTAACAAAATGTGATATTACAGGTACAGCAAGAAATTAGGAATGCAGATGGAATGTTGCCTTTATTAGCAATGGACTGAAGTCTAAATGTAAAGAAACTTTGCTACAAAAGGACAGGGCATCGGTGAGATTGCATACTGAGTACCGTATATAGTTTTGTTCTGCTTGTTTACATAGTCACACTGGAAGCCCGTATTGATTGCTTGGAGTTGAATTCAAGCTGATGTTTTCAAACCAGTTGGTTAAGGCTGACGTCGGA
The DNA here is from genome assembly GCF_021869965.1 of Rhincodon typus. Taxonomy (NCBI): domain Eukaryota; kingdom Metazoa; phylum Chordata; class Chondrichthyes; order Orectolobiformes; family Rhincodontidae; genus Rhincodon; species Rhincodon typus. Next base: position 10,695,502 of record NC_063333.1, read on the forward strand.
CTCAATCACTGGCATGTTGCTGATGACAGTGAGAGATATTTACTTCAGAGAGTTAAAAGTGGCTTTCAGTGAGCTGCGGATTGTCTGTGGAAAGGAAAATTTATGCTGCAGTCCTTACAAGTACCATCAAAGGAGTTGCAGGAGTTGAAAGCCAAAGTGCCAAAAGAACTCAACCCAAGCAAAGGAGTTAATGTCACACTATTTTTTATATGCAGTACTGCTTTTCAGAGCAAAGGACTCGTTTCACACCTTCCAACGCTCCTTCTAAATCCGGCTTTGTGTCTATACAAGCAACAGCTGATAGGACCTTCCAACTCACAACCTGCATGGGGTTGGGTGGTGAAGATTTTCTGATTGAAGTTTGTTAAGTGTTGTACGTTTTCCTCCACTGCTACATCCATGGTCTAAATTAGATCATAATTTATCCACAATTATTGAGTTACATTTACTGTCGACCAGTTACCAGATTACAGAGTGGGTGAGGGCTGATTGACTTTTTCTTGTTCTTTGCCTGCCAAAGGCATGGAATTTTGTCAAAATATTTCCGAAAATGAATTAACGAGCTTTGGCTTTCAAACCTATCAGCTGAGAAAGAAATGTTTACAGTGTTAAGAGATGCATTGCTGAACCCAGGTTCTCTCAGTGCACACATGAAACTTGGAGCTTGGTGGCCCCATGATGCATGTCATCATTACCGGAGCATTCAATACACACCAGCGAAGAAGATGCTTAGCCTCATTGAAAGAGACTTTGGATACTTTCAAACTTGAATTCGCACTAATTGACTTGACGTTGTTTAACAGTATAATCATCATTACTGAACCAATGTATTGACAGTGGTATAATCACAGCCGCCCAGCCCTCATGACTATGGCTGCCCTTGGGACTTAGTTCAGCTCAACTCTGATTCATTAATACATTGTTAGGCTGCTTATAGTGTAAGTACATTCAAACCAAAAAGGATTGAAAATATTTTTGTTGATCTTTAAAAGCTTTCATTGAGCCATTCTTTGTTCCTTCACCAGGATAAAGATCACTGTTACTTTTCCTATTCCCTTCCAGCTCAGGGATTGATACAGCCCTGAAGGGTGCTAAGAGATCCTCCATCTCATTGAGGATTTGGCTGCACAGAGATCGGGGAATCCAGCCAGCACTGTCCTGAGCACGGATGTGCATCTCAACAAACGATCCATGGATTGGCCTTTACTAGGCAAATAGACATATTTACAATCAATTCTCAGGAGGAGAGAATGAGGGCTAGCTATTCTTACCAGCAAATGGCCACCTCAGAGAGCAGTTTTAAGAGTCAACAATGATGGTGTGGATCAGGACTCATATATGGAGCGCAGAATTGTTACAGTGCAGAAAGAGGCCATTTGGCCCATCATACCCGCACTAGTTCTCTTCCCTAGTGCCAGTCTCCTGCCTTTTCCCCATATCCTGACACACCTGTTCTATCCAAATAACCAGGCGATGTCCTCTCAACACCTCCACTACATGTTCAGGTATTGAATTCCATTTGAGAATTGCTCACTGTGTGGATACAGGTTTTAATGAAAAAGCTTATCCCCATCTACTGTATCCAGCCTAGTCATGATTTTGCAAACCTCTTTCAAATCTCCTCTCAGCTGCCCTCTGAGAAGAACAGTCCCAACTTCTTCAATCTACCCTCATCTCTGAAGTTTCTCCTTCTTGGAACCGTTCTTGTAAGTTACTTGTGCACTCTCTCCAAAGCGTCACATATGGAGCAGAGCAGGTAAGAACAACCAGGTTCTTTCCCTAAAGATCATTCACAAAGTGATTGATTTTTGAGTGGCATATGTTCACTTGACCTCTCTCTTCATTTTCATCCATTTAAAGAAGATCTTATTGTCAATTTTTACTTCAAATTGCTCTTGTAGTTTATTTTCTCTGTCTTTATTTTTAGTTCTCCTTTGCTGAATTCTGAAATTATATCAGACTTTGGGGCTATCAGGACTTTTGACTTCCTATATGCTTTGTCCTTCATTAACTTCTTTGAATAGCCATGGTTAGTTTATCCCTCTGTGAGACTCATGAACCTCCGTAAATATCTGATACTGTTTGCTTCCTGTCATTCCTGTTAATCTGTGCACCCAGTTCACTTTAGCTAACGCCATCCTCATTTCATTGTAATTCCTTTTATTTCAGTTAAACAGTTGCTACCGACTGTAATTACTGCACAGAGGCTGGGTATCCTGGCACCAAGTCACCCTCTACGTACACATGCAGCCAAATCAAAGCCAGTCCCTAGAGTGAACAGAACCTCTGACACTCCTGTTTCTATCTGTCAGCCAGGACTCCCTGATTGGGCCTGTTAAGCTGGGCCAATCAGGGAACTCAAAAGCCATACCCTCGTTCCAATCACTGCAAACCTCCTCATTTCCCCCAAAGTCCGCTGATGTAGGCCTGTTCTTTCTCTTGTAGTTCTTACCTTTTTCTTGGTTTTGATGCTGGATCCGGTTCCTCTGACTCTAACTCGTGACGGCGCGTACAGGACAGTAGCCTGTCTCTTGCGCCCGGAGGGTCTCGGAAGAAATTCCTCCTCTTCTTCAGGCAGTAAAGGTATCGAGGCTGCATCCTTCTCGGACTCTGAAGTTTCTTTGACGCTACGTGGAGGGGGAGAACCTAGGGTTTCTGGCAGCCTTTCCGGTTGCTCCGAGGGGCCGGCTATGTTTTTCCCCCGCCCCGTTTGTGACGTTGCAGCTTTCATGGGGCCCACACGTTTGTTCAGGACCACTTCACCTACCCGAACTTTGTAAGTCACGGGACTTGACCTCATGTCAACCTCGCCTCTTACCCATGCAAGGGCCATTTTCGTGGTTTCGACAGCAAACTTTGTCCCCTGAATTGAATTGTCTCCCTCACTTAGTGGTGGCGTGTGGCTGGCCTGTGACTGGCATTGGCATTCCTGCTGCCGTTTCACCCTCCCTGCTAGGTCCGGGAAGATCAGCTTGAACCTGGTGCAGAGTCTTCTTGCCATCAGCAACTCTGCTGGAGCTATCCCTATTTTTGCGTGAGAGGTAGTCTGATCATCAAATAGGAGCTGGGATAGTCTGGTACTGAGTGAAGCTCTAGGCTGTTTTTTTTCAAGCGTGCCTTCAAAATTTGGCATACTCTTTCCATTGGACCGTTGGGCGATGGATGGTATGGAGCTATCCGAACGTGCCGAATGCCATTTGACTTTACGAAATACTCAAAATCCCTGCTGGTAAATGAGGTCCCATTGTCTGTGACCAATACTTCCGGGAGTCTGTGTATAGCAAATGATGCTCGCTGCTTTTCAATCATGATTCCTGAGTTTGACGAATGAACTCTACGCATGTCCAACCATCTTGAATGGGTATTCACAATGACCAAGGACATTGAGCCCATGCAAGGGACCTGCATTATCGACGTGTAACCGAGTCCAGTGTTTACTTGGAATGTGGGGGAGCTGCTAGCGGTAATTTCTGTCCTTGTTGGCACTCTGGCACTGCCCTGCCAACATAGCTCTGTCAGCATGTAATCCTGGCCACCAGTCTTAACTTCTTGCCAACATCTTCATTTTGGAAACACCTGGATGACCCTAAAGCCAGGACCTTTACTCGGGACAATCACTCTTGCTCTCCGTAATAACATTCCATCCTCTACGGTGATCTGGCCATGTCTAGAAAGATTTCAATCCTGGTTGCGATGGCCCTTCTGCTCCCCACCGTCACCACCAGCTGGTTTAGTTTTGCTAGGACTGGATCATTTTATGTCCACCGTCGGATATTGTCAGCAATGACTGGAAGGGTGTCCAGGAAGTTTAAACCCAGAAAGGACTCTTCCAGGGGAGGCACCACCAGTGGTGTTGGTGTATTTGCCAGCGGGAGGCGACTCAAGGCATTTGTATTTGCAACATGGCCTCCTGGATGGTGTTCTAACTTGTCCTTGTATGCACTGAAAATAAGGGCCCACTGCTGTATTCGACCTGGAAAAATGGGCGACATGACCTTGTCTTCTCTGTGTAACCCTAGCTGGGATTTGTGTTCTATTACTGTTACAAATTTACATCTGTAGAGGTATCGGTGGAACTTTCTCACACAAAAGATGACTGCCAAATCTCCCTTCTCTATCCGGGCGTATTTGTGTTTTTTTGTATTCATTCACAGGATGAGGGCATCGCTGTCTATGCAGTATTTATTGCCCATCCCTAATTGACCAGAGGGCAGTTAAGAGTCAACCATATGGTTGTGGGTCTGGAGTCATATGCAGGCCAGACCAGGTAAGGATGGCAGTTTCCTTCCCTAAAGGACATTAGTGAACCAGATGAGTTTTTCCTGACAGTCGACAATGGATTCATGGTCATCATTAGATTCTTAATTCCAAATATTTATTGAATTCAAATTCCACCATCTGCAATGGGGGGATTCAAACCCAGGTCCCCAGAATGTTGTCTGGGTCTCTGAATTAACAGTCCAGCGATAATACAACTAGGCCATTGCCTCCTGTCCAATCAGCCAAAGTTTCCCCCAGTAGCATATGGGGAGGCATCTCATGTCAGCACCACATCTCACTTCGGATCATAGTGGGCCTTAGATGATGATAGCTGCTTTTCAACTTCCCAAAAGGCTACTTTTTGGCTATGGAACCATTTCCTAGACTGACCCTTTTCCAACAGCAGGTGTACGGGTTTCAAGATGGAGGCCAGGTTACACTTGAATTTTCTGCCATAATTCACTAACCCAGGAAAGCCCTGAGCTCTGGTATCGATGTGGGAGCCAGGGCACATTTGATCACCCTCACTTTATCTTCCAACATGTGTAACCCAGTTTTGTTGACTCTGTAACCCAATTAGGTCACTTGGGGCACCTGGAACACACATTTTTCCTGCCTAAGGCGCACACCAACCTGGGAGAAACATTTAAGCACTACGTCCAAGTTCTTCCCTGTCATTAGTACATCATCCAGATAAATGGCAACCTGGGGCAGCCCTTGTAAAATGTTCTCCATGGTCCATTTGAAAGGGATGCAGGTTGATGATACCCCAAATGGCAGTCCTGTATCATGGTACATTGTGGGAATTAATTGTGCCGTACTTCTGGAATGCCTCATCAAGTCACAACTGCGTAGATCATGTCCAGCTTCATGAAGGACAGTGTCTCCCCACACCCCCCACATCAGTTTTGCATCAAATCCTCTATTGGGTAATTGTCCAGCTGCGATAAGCGTTTACCATTTGCTTAAAATCCCCACAAAGGCAAACTGAGCCATCAGGCTTCACAAATAGTATGACCAGTGTTGCCCATTCTGCAAATGGCACTGGTTCAATGATCCATTCACTTTCCAGCCTCCCTGATTTCTGCATCTACTTTTGCCCCATAAGGCAAATGGTACTGGGGGCTCTTGCAGAATCATGGGATTGCTTCCTGGTCAACATGCAAGGTGGCCTTGTCTCCTTTGGTAGTCCCCAGAATTTTCCAGATATTTAATTAGGACTTCACACAGGCACCATTTTCTCATAGAAAAATGTTGATTCAATCAAGGTGAATCTTTGTCAACCAATTCTGCCCCGTCAAGCTTGGGCCTGAGCCTTTTACTACAATCAATGCTAAATTCACCAACTGCTTCTCATAAGAGACTGGAACCAAAGTTGAACAGTTAATATGTTATCGTTCATCGGTATACATCCTCAGTATTGGTCTTGCACAAACGTAAGGGTTGGAGTCCAGAGTGAATCTTGTTAAAGACTGGTCCTGTAATCACTGATACAGCTGTGCCGGCATCAACCTCCATTAGAACCAGGTGACTATTTAACCAGATGTTTATTTTGATTGGTTCTGCTTTGGATGTTGCTAAGCAATTTAACTGTTCCGGTGGATGGACTTTCCAGGCACTCTCCTGGGTACAGGCCTATAAGTTCTCTTACTCAAGTCAGGCCTCCTTTGCTGTCTCGGGTCCACATACTGGCAGCAACAATAGATTACCGGCCCAGATCCTGAAGAACTTTTTAGCAACTTGGCCGAGGCTCGGTTTTGTTTTGAGGTTTTGCTGTGGTCTGACCTAGGGTCCCCCTGCTCAGGATAAGCCCTGTGTGAGGGTATGTGATTGCCTACTTTCAAGTGGTTTTCCTTAAGCTCAGTTGGACTGGCGAGGGTGTCCACTACCATTGGGATACTCTCTACTTCACACACTCCATTTGCCGCACTTTTTCATGATAAAGCCAGCTGTGGTGCCTATTTGAAGTTCAGTTGGGCTTCAGTCGTAGGCACTTTTGCATGATAACATCACTAATCCCGCATACCAAATGGTCTCTCAGCATTTCATGGGAAATGCAGGGTTACAGGGAAAAGAGTAGGGGGAAGGGTCTGGGTGGGATGCTCTTCAGAGAGTGGTGTGGGCTGTTTGGGCCAAATGGCCTGTTTTCACACTGTCGGGATTCCATGATTCTATGATCTTATAGAGGGTTAACCCAAAATCACATGCCTCTGCCAGTCGTCTTAACCTGGTCAAAATCCCCGAAAGGATTTCCCTGGTTCTCGAACTGCTGAATAAAACCAACCATGTCTCAGAATTAAAGGGGGCTAGGGGTCATAATATTCCTTAACTAAACTGAAAGGTTTTAGCATCTGGTTCCTCAAGAGAAAATCAGGTTCCTCAAGAGAAAGTCAGGCTCCTAATAACTGAAAATGCTGTGGGTCCACCAACGGTTGAAAGAATTATTTGCTGCTTTTCATCTGCCCTGGTGCCATTTGCCCAGATAAAAAAATTGTATCTTTGCACGTACTGGGCAGAATGTTTGACAGCAGAACCAAGCGAGTAAGCTTCCCAAATAAAGGCATGATGCCAGAAATGCTTACCCCAAATCAAAGATGACTGTTGTGAGCGAGTTTCCTTCAGAACATTTGTACAGATTTTTCCCACTTGCTGAAGTAACTGAACAGAGGCTGGTATCCTTTATTTACTTGTGAACAGTACATGGACTCTGACCAGCCAGCTCTGAGCCAGTCCCTAGAGTGAGGAGAATCCCTGAGACTCCTGTTTCTATCTGTCAGCCAGGACTCCCTGATTGGCCCAGGTTAACAGCCCCAATCAGGGAACTCATACTCAACGAGATCCACCAGCTGACCTCGTTCCAATCAATACACCGACTCAAGTTTTTCATTCTCGAACTGGAATGCACTGCCTAGGAGGGTAGCTGGGGCCGGAAACCTCACAACCTTTAAAAGGTACTTGGACAAGCACTTGAAATGCCATAACATTCAAGGCCTAGTGCTGGAAAGTGGGACCAGTGCGGATTTAATGTCGTTTTTGTTGGTGCAGACTTGATGGGCCAAAGGGCCTCTTCTAAACTGTATGATTATATGACCCACACCCTCAATAAACACTGACTCTACAGCTACAGAGGGAGTGACTCTTACTGTGCTGAATAAACAGTGACTCAGTACAGTTACACAGTGAATGATCCTTACCCTTAATAAACATACAAAGCTATGTACCAAGCGCTGGAAAGTGAGATTAATATAGATAGGTTGTCACAAATTCGACGGCCTGAATAGCCTCTTTGGTCGTGCATGGCTTGATGACTCTCAACGACTTGGTATGAGAGGACAGAGCTGATTGGATGGCAAGTGAACTCTGAAATAGTAACAGCATTACCATGGAGAATGTACCAGTTCAATGACGACTGACAGCTAACTGCCAAATTTTGATTAAATTTAAATCAGAAAGATTTCCTGTGATTGGTCAAGGCCTTGCCCTGAGAAACGAACCAACACCTTGTTTTTCTCTCAGGCATCATAAAACATCAATAGTACTGAAGTTCTGTACTGCCGGACAATTTATAATTGTATATTATTTGTACAATAAATAATATTTGCGTTTATAGATTGTGGGACCCAGCTAGCTGAAGGCACGATTGATAAATGTAAGGATGTGTTCCAGGAAGTTGCTGTAGTTAGGAAAATGGAGGGCCTGGGCTGAGATGCAGAGCTGGAGGTGTTCACAGAGACCCTCAAACATGCGACTGACGGTGGGTGAGGTTATCCTTTGCTTTGTACATTCCAGGCAAACAACTGCACAACCTGCCTGTGCAATCAGACTGATTTATAACAGGCAGGGGACTGTTTATGGATAAATAGCTACAATAACATTTAAATAACTTCAAAAGATGGATGAGCAGTAAGAAACAATCAGAAATTCAAATGGTAGTTTAAAAGCAGCTCCCAACATAAATGGGATGGGACGAATATTGGTTGGGCACATTAATAGTTTCTTCCAATTATAAATTGATTTATTTCTGTTCCCTCGGTCCCTCCTCACACACTGTCCTAAGCTGATGGTAGACAGTTTGCAATACAGATGAGCTATCCGTGTGAGCTACTGTGTGAGGATTTCAGATGCTTCTATGGTTTTTTTTCATGACGGAAACTCATTCAATATCTGTTTTAATCATCACCATTATGGTTAGCTTCATTAGTAAGATCCACAGCCTGAACCATACCCATCACATCAAGGACAGCATCATATTCACCTCAGAGCTCGCCTCCTAGTCAGACACTGCACTGGCTCGGGCGTAAATCACCATTCCTTCATCTGCTGCTGGGTCTTAATCCTCGACACTGCCTTACAAGGGAGGCTTCCATTTCTAAAGTGAAGTGTTTGGATTTTTTTTTATTGCAGCAATCCAACAGCACCAAGGACACTTCCACTGATTCCTGCTTCCAGATTTTACAATTCAAGTCGCATTCAAATTCTCAAACGACCGCACGATCAAAAGCTAAAGTCTCGGGAATCAACAGGGATTATGAATCCGTTCCTCTGGATGGGACGTGTATAACTTCCAAACCCCCATCTCATTGATTTGACAGGGACCAGTGTGTCAAGTGACATCTTCCAAGTGGCCTTCTTAGGAACATAGGAGTGGGAGTAGACCTCTTGGCCCCTCAAATCTGGTCTGCCATCCTATGATGTGGAGGTGCCGGTGTTGGACTGGGGTGGACAAAGTCAGAAGTCACACGGCACCAGGTTATAGTCCAACAGGTTTATATAAAATCACAAGTTTTCAGAGGAAGCTGACGAAGGAGCAGCGCTACGAAAGCTTGTGATTTTAAGTAAACCTTTTGGACTATAACATGGTCTCATGTGACTTCTAACTCTGTCATCTTAGATCATGCCTGGTTTTCAACCTCAGCCAATGCTATCCCCATATTCCATGCTTTCAATTTTGATTATAAATTTATCGTTTTTTTTGTGATGAACAGAATCGGTGACTGGGCCATCACAGCCCACGGAGGGTCAAGAATTCCAAAGGTTCTCTATCCTCTGACTAAAGAAATTGCTTCTCACTTCAGTCCCTGTTCCAGAACCCCCAAAGTCATGGGAAACATCCTTTCTTCATCAAACCCTGTCGAGCCCTTTAAGAATTTTGTAAGTTTGTAAAATGAGATCACCTCCCATTCTTCCAAACTCTCAAGAATATCCACCCAGTCTCCTCGATCTCTCCTCATAAGACCATCCCATCATCCAAGTGTTAGTCTGGTGAATCTCCACCTTTTTTGTCAGACAATTAAAAATCATTTATTCATGTTACATGTTCCAGTCAGTTGATGAGACAAAATGAGCTCAAGTCTGGAATTAAGTAACTGGAGTTAAGAGTCTAATGATGAAGAGTCACCAGACACGAAATGTGAACTCTATTTTTTCCTTCACAGATGCTGCCACTCCTGCTGAGCTTTTCCAGCAACTTTGTTTTTGTTCCTGATTTACAACATCCACAGTTATTTTGGTTTTTATTTATCATGAATTCATTTTTGATTGTCGGAAAACCTATCTGGTTGACTAATGACCTTTAGGGAAGGAAACTGCTATCCTTACCGGGTCTGGCCTACAAGTGACTCCAGACCCACAGCAATGTGGTTGACTCTTAACCCTTAACTCTTGACTCTGTGTGATTAGGAATGGGCAAAGAATGCAGGCCTAGCCAGAGATGCCCACATCCTGTGAGTGAATAAAAAACATTAACTGGAAAAGGGGATTAGAATAGTTCATAAAATTCCCACCATGCAGAAAGAGGCCATTCAGCCCACAGGAACCCTCCAAAGAGCATCCCACCCAAACCCACTCCCCCTCCCCCCCTACCCTATCCCTGTAACCCCGCATTTCCCATGACTAATCCATCTGGCCCGCACATCCCTGGACACTACAGAGTAATTTAGCATGGCCAATCCACCCTAACCTCATTGAATCCCTATAGTGTGAAAACAGGCCCTTCGGTCCAACAAGTCCACACCGACCCTCAGACATCCCACCCATAACCATCCCCCTGTAACCCACCTAATCTACACATCCCTAGATACAATGGGCAATTTAGCATGGCCAATCCACCCAGCCTGCACATCTTTGGATTGTAGGAGGAAACCAGAGCACCCAGAGGAAACCCACGCAGACACGGGGAGAATGTGCAAACTCCACACGGAGAGTCGCCTGAGGGTGGAATTGAACCTGGGCTCCCAGCACTATGACACAGCAGTGCTAACCACTGTGCCACCGTGCCACCCAAGCTGCTTGTTTGTGACTGGCGCAGGGTTGATGGGCGAAAACGCCCTTTACTGTGCTTAAGACCTCTATGACTCTATCAGGTTCAACTCAAGTACCACAGTTCCCCAATGTGGAAGTAACCGTTGGCCAAGCTCCTGCTACGGGCAACTTTCCAGGCTCCACTTCCAGGAATCTGCGTAGACACATTGCAGACAAGGATGGGAGGGAACTCAACTGTATCATATCATGCACCCAACCAAGTGTGGCCAGGTGAGGAGGCTTGAATAAGCTCCCCTTCTTTATAACCCTCTCAGTGAGCTGCAAAAAAAGTTTTGTATTTTTTAACACACTGCTATTTCATGTTAAAACATAGCTCACAAGCTTACCAGAATCAAATGAGAAGTCAGTTCTAAGGCTTTCATGACTGAAAGAAAGAGGAATTTTATCACTTCCTGACCGTAGCAAAATAAAACATCTCAACTAACATGCACACATACACAAACATAGATTTTAAAAAGGGGCCGGAGGAACGCAGCAGGCCAGGCAGCAACAGAGGAGCAGGAAAGCTGACGTTTCAGGTCGGGACCCTTCTTCAGAAAGATTTCTGAAGAAGGGTCCCGGCCCGAAACATCAACTTTCCTGCTCCTCTGATGCTGCTTGGCCTGCTGCGTTCCTCCAGCTCCACACTGTGTTATCTCTAACTCCAGCATCGGCAGTTCTCATTCTCTCTTTTAAAAAGGGTCAGTCTCAGTGAAAGACCAAGAATATGTCATTTTCAAAGTGCTCAGAAACCTTGAGGTGTCATGTGACATGAGATTTGTACATAATGACAGCCTAAAGATCATGAAGCAGGTATTCTTTATTCCACTGATATCAGGTCATTATAAACAGGAAGGATAAACAAGATGCTACTTACACCATGTACATGGAATAAAACCTCTGGGTTACAATGAATTCAAGATCCTTTGCCCAACTGCTTTCCCTCCCATCAGCCTCCTCCCACCACAGACCCTTTTTTCTCCAACTAGAGCTCATTTGACCACTCCAAATGCTCTCTCTCACTGTCGCCACCTGCTGATGGAGGTCCTGATGACCTGGTCAGGTTCCTTGCTCCATGCTGTCCATCGTTATCACCATTTGCTGCTTGGAGTCCCTTTACAGTTACATTTACCCTGAGACTACAGTCCTTTAATTAATTACTTGTATCCGCAGCAGTAGCAAAACCTGATATCCTTGAGTTTTTGGATTTTTCTTTGACCTTTTCACCAGGCATGGCCTTCAATAAGAGGGAAAGAAATAAAAAAAAACCAGGGCAGCGAGAGAGAGAGAGAGAGTGAGAGAGAGAACAAGTCTTCCAGTTCTGCTGTTAAAAGTCTATCATTCCTTTCTGTCTTGGCCCAAAACCTTTGGTTTGAAATGCAGGTCATTTGTGTATTCCTGTGTCTGGCTCAATTTTCTTTCTCAAGCTGAATAATTTGCAGATAACTTCCACTGGCACTACATCCAGAAACATTTAGTTGCTCCACTGCCAATGCTCAGTAGCAGCAGTATGTATTATCTACAAGATGCACTGCAGCAACTGCCCAAGGCACCTCTGACAGTATCTTCTAAACCCATGGCCATGACCATCTGGATGAACAAAGGCAGCGGATACATGGAACACTACCACCTGCAAGTTCCACTCCAAACCACTCACCATCCTGACTTAGGAATATATCACTATTCCTTCGGTGTTGCTGAGTCAAAATCTTGGAACTCTTCCCTGAGGGCATTGTGAGTCAACGTACAGCACATGGACTGCAGGAGTTCAAGCAGGTGGTTCACAACCAGTTTTTTAAGGGTAACTAGGGATGGACAATAAAAGCCAACCCAACCAGCAACATGGGTATTTAAAACACATTTTAAAAAGTGATAGCCTCATCACTTGCTGAATTCAAGGTGAAACGCTTTGCAGAGGGGACATTCCTTAGCAAGGTGCAGCATTGTTTATAATCTCTCGAAGTGCATAAAGGGTTCGTATTGAGGCTGACTACACGGCAACTTTGTATTTTCCTGAATTTGTTTAGCAAAGACCACTCTTGCCAGAGTAGTTCAAATCCTGCAATCCGACAGATGGATTTTTCCAGAAGGAAGTTATGAGTGAGCTTCCCTGTTCATCATCCTTTGCGTCGGATCTTGCTCAGGAAGCTTGCTCCGTAGAGAATGCTGGGGTGGAAGGTGGGCAGGAAGTGGGTCGGACAGGTTACCATGGAGTAAGTAAGTGTCCGAGGTCCAGACTATCATGACAGTAATTGCTTCATGTAAATCTGAGCAAGTCTGGTTAAAAGGTTCCTTCTGCTTGTGACTTTTTGAGATGTTCCTGTTCACACTCGTTACCCTCCTGTCAGTACCCCGATACCCATGAGAGAAACTATCAATCTGACCAGAATTCCAAAAGAAAATTAAGTGACTGCAAAAGCAACCCTGTCAAAATCCCAAGCACCCCACCCACAGAGAGAGACCGTGTAGAAAAAGGACCATTGAGTCTGGAATGATCAAAAACAATCACCTACCTATTCTAATCCCATTTTCCAGCACTTGGCATATTGCCGTGTATGCCTTGGCATCACAAGTGCACATCTAAATGCTTCTTAAATATGATGAGGATTTCTGCCACCCTTAAAGACAATGAGTTCCAGATTCTCACCAGCCTCTGAGTGAAAACGTTTTTCCTCATGTCTCCTCTAAACCTCCTGCCCCTCACCTCAATCTATGGCTGTGTTCATTGATCCCTCCAGCAAGTGGGAATGTTTCATTCTGTCTATCCCTTCATAATTTTACGTACCTCAATGGCGTCCCCCTTCAGTCTCCTAGGAAATCAACCCCATTCTGTCCACTTTCTATCCACCCAGAACCTTAGCAGCCTCAATATTGGCTTGATGGCAGTAAGGCATGTTCTCCGAATCTTAGAAAGTAAAGTTGAGATCCTATCAGCACCTGGAGAAACGTCAATGCCACCCAACACTCCACAGACATCACCAGCCTTTAGGAGACTCACCTTAGAACTGAAGAAGCAGCTGTCTATTGGATCAAAGGCTTCGATGGACTGTGTCACTCCCCTTGGGTGAAACACGCTGGACCCACCTACGTCTATTCTAACATTGCCCATGCAGTCAACCCATCAATAAGCCATGTTTCCTGACGGGTAGGCAAATAGGCTGAGATGAAGCAGACAGGAGGAAACCTCCAACTAAGACAAACAGTACACATTGGATAAAAATCAGTGCCTGAGCACCCCCACTTTGAAAACAATGATGTAAAATCATGTCTCCATAGTCTTACCAGACCATAGGGCTGCTTTCTCATTAGGGAGAGGTGACTGGGGGTGGTTTCACCTGAGGGTCACCATGCTTCATGGCAAGGGGAGAGGTTGAGAAGGAGAGTCCTTCATGTTAACCTCAGCTGGTGATGGGAACTGAACCACTCACTGTTGGCATTACACTGCTCTCACAAACGAGCTGTCCAACCAACTGAGCTAAACCAACCCTGAAATGTAAAAGCAATAGTAGGAACTGCCGATGCTGGAGAATCTGAGATAAGAAGGTTTGGGGCTG
>NC_063333.1:10719615-10726233 GCF_021869965.1 Rhincodon typus
TATCGTGGCCTGAAATGTTAACTGTTTCACTCTTCACAGACGCTGCTGAGAATTTTAAGCTTTGTGTACTGTCTCCAGTTCTGGTCACCCTGTTATATGAAGGATGTTATGAAGCTACAGAGGGTTCAGAAGAGATTTACCAGGATGTTGCCAGGAATAGAAGGTTTGAGATAGAAGGAAAGGCTGGATTGGCTGGGACATTTTTCACTAGAGTGTAGGAGGTTGAGGGGTGACCTTATACAAGTTTACAAAATCATGAGGGGTATAGGTAAAGTGAATGGAAGGTGTCTTTTCCCTAGGCTGGGGGATTTCAAGACTAGGGGACATAATTTTAAGGTGAGAGAGGATAGGTTTAAAAACGACACAGGGGGTAATTTTTTTACACAGGGAGTCTTTTGTGTGTGGAATGAATTTCCAGAGGAAGTTTTGGATGAGGGTACAGTTACAACATTTAAAAGCCATTTAGATAAGTACATGAAAAAGAAATGTTTGGAGGGATATGGGCCAAGCACAGGCAGATGGGACTAGTTTAGTTTGAGATTATGGCTGGCATGGACTGGTTGGACCAAAGGGTCTGTTTCTGCGCTGTATGACTATGACTTTGCAACGGCTTGGCAAATTTATACTCAGTACCCCGACTGATGAAGGCAAGTATATCATACACCTTCTTTACCATCTTATGCACTTGTACTGCCACTTTTATTTCCCTTTTATTGGAAAATGCACTGCTAAAGACAACGTTCAGTACTGCTTCAAAATGTCAACTCTGCACTAGACTTCATTGAAACAACATGTTAGTGAGATCAACAAACTGTCAATTGTGAATGTGTTAAATTCTCAAAAAAATTCCTTTATCCCTACACGGGAATTAAGTCACTGGATAAACATGTTTAGAAAGTAAGAAAGATTTGCAAATATAATGCCTTTCATATCCTGAGGGCATCCCAATATGTAGTCGCTGGTGTAGTGTGGAAATTGGCAATTAATGCCAGGAGAACACAGAATGCTAATCTCTCAGAAGGAAATCATTACAAGTGCTCAGTGATCCTTTTTCTCGCTGACTATTGCCTCCTCAAACAATTTTCTCACCTTGTCTATCCTCACTTTCAACAGAAAATGCAGAGACTTCAGGAGATTCTTGTATGTGGAAGGCATAGAGTGCTCAGACGGTACCTCAGGTATCAGAGCCCTAACCCCGTTCACCATCTCTTTTCATTTTCCTCATCTATGATGTGCCACTCAGTGACCTTCTCCAGACCCGCATTTATATATAGACTGCCACAACAGCACAAAGTGATGTTTAACCAATGAAGTATCTCTGAAGTTTACCTCTGGTTTTAAGGAAGGTGACAGCCAATTTAGATTCTCCTTGGGATCCACACAAGGGTCTTTGGTCACAGTGTCAGATAGCCCCACGAAATGATAAATCAAGAAGCTAGATCAATCACAGTTCACCTCTTTACTTCAGGTCAGTAGTAGTGGGTTCAAGTCCCACTTCAGGACTTGAACTCAAACAATAGGACTGAAATTCCTAGGCATAGGATTGTTTTTTACATAAAGCTTGCTGATATCTCCCTCTACGTCACCATTACTTTACCTCGGCTCCCCACAGTACAGACTTCTCCAGTTGAACGGTGAGAGCAGCAATGCCCAATGCTGAATACTTACTATTGATTGCAGTTGTGGGGAAATAGTGATGTAATGGTTATTTCACTGGACACATAGTCTTGAACCCTGGCTAATGTTCTGGGGGCATGGCAAACAACTGCACAGAGGCCAGTATCCCATCACCAAGTCACCCTTTATTCACAAATCAACAGTTCTCTACTTAAATACTGCCTCATTCAGAGTCAGCTACCAGAGTATCAATATCTCTGATGCTCCCCCTTTCTTTTTTATCTCTCAGCCAGGGCTCTCAGATTAACTGCCCCAATCAGGGAACTCATATTGTATGGGGTCCAGCTGGCTGACCTTATTATGATCACTACAGCGTGGGTTCAATTAAAATATAAAAAGCTGCCAATTGCCATAAAAACCTGTCTGGTTCAATGATGTCCTTAAGAAGGAAATCTGCAGTTCTTACCTGGTCTGACCTACATGTGACTCCAGACCCATAGCAATGTGTTGTCACTTAACTGCCTTCTGGGCAGCAATGCCCACATCCCATGAACAAATTAGAAAGAAATTGACTGTATTCCTCTCCTTGGCTGGCCAACTAGACTACAGCTTACTTTCTAAAAGCATTTCCAAAGTACTTTACTGGCTACAAAGCCTTTTGAAAATGGTCATGAAAGGTACTATTGGTTACAGTTGAGGACCAAGCCATTCGCTATCATCTATGTGACACTGCTGATTGTGTTCCCTCCTTATCCCACTGGTACATAAACCCTTCGCCATTTCTGTGCCATCCACATGTCCAGGGAATGCTATTACCACTTCCCGAGCCTCACCCACCATGAACTCCAAAGGATTCGAAGATCCTTTAGGGGCGGAACAGTGGCTCAGTGGTTAGCACTGCTGCCTCACAGCGCCACGGACCCAGGTTCGATTCTAGCCTCAGGCGACTGTCTGTGTGGAGTTTGCATATTCTCCCCTTATCTGCGTGGGTTTCCTCTCACAGTCCAAAGATGTGCAGGGTAGGTGGATTGGCCATGCTAAATTGACCATAGTGCCAAGAGGTGTTTAGGTTAGATGGGTTAGACACAGGAAATTAGGGGAATGAGTCTGGGAGGGATGCCCTTCAGAGGGTTGGTGTGGACTTGTTGGGCCTGTTTCCACACTGTAGGGATTCTATGATCTTATGATCTGCTGCTCATGTCTTCTCCAACACTAATTGCCACTTGCTTGTCACTTTTCTGATTGATTTATATGCCTTTAGGGATCTGGTGACGTAGTGGTAGTGTTACTGGGCTACTAAACCAGAGGTCCCAGGCTAATACACTGGGGACAGGGTTTGAATTCCGGACAGGGTTTGAATTCCTGCCATGGTAGCTGGTGGAATTTAAATTCAATTAAAACAATCTGGAATATATGTCTCAGTAATAATGACCATGGAACAAACACAGGTTATTGTAAAAACCATCTTGTTCACTAATGCCCTTTAGGGAAGGAAATGTGCCATCCTGATGCAGTCAGGCCAAAGCAATTTGAACAGGTACATAAACGGGAAAGGCTTAGAGGGATATGAGCCAAACAGGACAAGTTCAGTTTAGAAACCCAGGTTGCCATGGCTAAGTTGGGCTGAAAGCTCTGTTTCCATGATTTTTTTTTCATTCAGAGAATGAGGGTATCACTGGCTAGGCAGCATTTATTGCCCATCCTCAATTGCCCAGAGGGCAGTTCAGAGTCAACCACATTGCTGTGGGTCTGGGGTCACATGTAGGCCAGACCAGGTAAGGATGGCAGTTTCCCTCCCGAAAGGACATTAGTGAATCACATGGGCTTTTCCCCCAACAATCGATCCATGATCATCATTAGATTCTTAATTCCAAATATTTATTCAATTCAAATTCTGCCTATGGTGGGATTCGAACCCAGGTCCCCAGAACATTATCTGGGTCTCTGGATTAACAGTCCAGCAATAATACCACTACACCATTGCCTCTGCTGTGATCTATGACTCTACGTGGATGACTCTTAAGTGCCCTCTGGGATGGACAGCAAACGCGGTCTTCCCAGGAATGATCACATCCTGATGAATAAAAGAACATTTGTCCCTATTTCTCCAGTGGGTTGAGCTTGAAACCCATGTTGGACTTGATAACTGTTTCTCTCAAGCTTCTCTCTCTCTCTGCAGCTTTCTGCAGCAGTGTATCCCATCTCCTGACTCCCCAAAGCCTGTTCACCATCTACAAGGCACAAGCCAGGAGTGTGATGGAATACTCCCCACTTGTCTGGATGAGTGCAGCCCCCAATAACACTCAAGAAGCTTGACACCATCCAGGACAAAGCAGCCGCTTGATTGGCACCACATCCACAAGCATCCACTCCCTCCACCACCGACGCTCAGTAGCAGCAGTGTGTACTATCTACAAGATACACTGCAGAAACTCACCAAAGATCCTCTGACAGCACCTTCCAAATCCACGATCTCTACCAGTGAGAAGGATAACGGCAGCAGATACAAAGGAACACCACCACCTGCAAGTTACCCTCCAAGCCACTCACCGTCCTGACTTGGAAATACATTATAACCACTCCCTCAGTGTCTCTGGGTTAAAATCCTGGAATTCTCTCCCTAAACATACTGTGGCTGCTTCCATACCTGAAGGACTGCAGTGGTTCAAGAAGTCAGCTCAGTTCCACCTTCTCCAGTGTGAATAAGGATGGATGGTAAATGCTCACCTTGCCAGTCACGTCCGTCGCCTGTGGATAAATGTGTTTTGAAGAAAAATTGACATTTATCTTAACTCTTGGCTTGAGATCGGTTTGAATGAGTTTCAACTAACACTACCTTCCTGCATCACCATGGCAATAGCCTTTTCAGAGCCAACCTGCACACATACTATAAATGTTAATAATCAGAAATGCCTTGGACTGTCTTTGCAACAGGCTTACAGACTTATTGTTTCAGTATTTATGTTATTCTATCAGTCATGGTTCTCTCTTACCACTTGGTCAGAAAGCTGTGTATTAAGTTCCACTGTATACTGGAACATAAACAGCTGGTTTGCTTCTCTAATTCTCCAATGCTTTATTGGTGGGGTTGTCACCTTTTGGAGTTGCCGTCTTTTGGAGTTGACTTTAAAACTAGAATCTCTCTGTATTATCGAACAAACGTAACATGCCCCTCATCTGAGAATATAAGGACCGCAGTGTCCTGGCTAAAACCCATCCCTCAATTAACATCACAAAAACACATTGGTTATTATCAAAATATGGATCATGGGAGCTTGCTGGGCACAAATTAGCTCCTATGTTTCCGACTTAACAGTATGTAGACGGTGACTTTACCTGATCGTGGGGCTGCTCTCTCATTGCAGAAAGAGACAACTGGTGGCAGTTTAACCCAAGGGTTGCCGCATCTTGGGGTTAGGTTAGCTCAGTTGGCTGGAAGGCTGGATTGCAGTGTGGATTCAACTCCCGCATTGGCTGAGGGTACTATGAAGGACTCTCCGTCTCAACCTCTGCCCTTGCCTGAAGCATGGGGAACCCTCAGCTTAAACCATCACCAGGTGCTTTTCTCTAATGAGAGTGTAGGGCTATGGTGACTTTACCTTTACCTTTTCATTTCAGTAGTATTTTGTTGGCTGTTTATTCATTCACAATGATGAGGGCATCGCTGGCTAGACCAGCGCTTATTCCCCAGCCCGCAGTTAAGAGTCAACCATATTGCTGTGGGTCTGGAGTCACGTGTAGGCCAGACCAGGTAAGAATGGCAGTTTCCTTCCCTAAAGGGCACTAGTCAGCCAGATGGCTTTTTTACACCAATTAGCAATGGATTCATAGTTATCATTGGACTCTTAACTTCAGACTCTTCATTGAATTCAAATTCCACTATCTACCATGGCAGGATTTGAACCCTGGTGCCCAGTACATGAGGTGAGTTTCTGGATTAATAGTCTAGCGATAACACCACTAGACCATTGCCTCCCCAGTAAGCACTAGGGAACAATTTAGGTGTTCTGTGATTGTCAAAATTGCAACATAGATGCACAGCTTCGTCTTGGTCTTTGCATCCAATTGGTCAAATTATCGATATATAGAGCAATGGACTGGAAAATAGCAGTTGGTGCATCAAGTCTGCCCAATATTCCTGCTGGTTGAGGTATCATGACCAGACACATCCTACATTCCTATAACCATGGAATCTCCTGGAAGCATTGAAATAATGAAGCAAAGTCACTCAGCAAACTAACTCCCTAAAATCCCCAGGAAATTTAAAACAGTTCAGGAGATCACAAGTGAAATAGTTCTTCAGAAACTGGTATCCCGTCACCAAGACACCCTTTATTTATACCTGGAGAGTCCTTGACACTGATCCAGCTCCCTCAGAGCCAGCTCTCAGCGTGAACAGAATCTCTGACACTCCTGTTTATATCTGTCAGCCAGGGCTCCCTGATTGGACCAGGTTCACAGCCCCAATCAGGGAACTCGTACCTGGTTGACCTCATTACAATCACTACAACATGGGCCTCAGGATTTTTTTTATTCTCTTGTGGGACATGGGCCTTGCTGGCTGGGCCAGCATTTATTACCCGTCCCTAGTTGCCCTTGAGAAGGTGGTGGTGAGCTGCCTTCTTGAACCGCTGCAGTCCATATGCTGTAGGTTGTCCCACAATGCCCTTAGGGAGGGAATTCCAGGAATGTGACTCAGCAACAGTGAAGGAACAATGATATATTTCTGAGTCAGGATGGTGAGTGGCTTGGATGGTGTTCCAGTGTATCTGTTGCCCTTGTCCTTCGAGATGGAAGTGGTTGTGGGTTTGGAAGGTGCTCATAGAGGACTAGTGGTTAATTTCTACAATGCATCTTGTAGATAGTACACACAGTCAGAGTGAGGTACCTGAGCCACTCCAGACTGAGGTTCCTGAGCCACACCAGAGTGAGGTACCTGAGGCACATCAGAGTAAGGTACCTGAGCCACACCAGAGTGAGGTACCTGAGGCACATCAGAGT
>NC_063333.1:10726243-10765992 GCF_021869965.1 Rhincodon typus
AGGTACCTGAGCCACACCAGAGTGAGGTACCTGAGGCACATCAGAGTGAGGTACCTGAGCCACACCAGAGTGAGGTACCTGAGGCACATCAGAGTGAGATACCTGAGCCACACCAGAGTGAGTTACCTGAGCCATACCAGAGTAAAGTTCCTGAGCCATACCAGAGTGAGGTTCCTGAGCCACACCAAAGTGAGGTTCCTGAGCCAGCAATCACTGCTGTAACACAGCAAATGCTATTTGGTAGTACAGTAGGGACATCTCTAAAACACATAGCAATGCACATTGCAGAGAGGATAGCACCATTTTCCTTGCCACACGTACTTATCCTAGCCCATCAGTCTCAGCACTGTCTCAGCTGCCATGTTCCTCACTCAACCGTTTTGCATGTTTTGCATCTTTGAAACTATTTCTAAACCTGTATTAGCATGCTGAACCCCAGTTTTCCACTGTTGGCTAATACGCAAATGGGTTGAAGAGTGATTTGTTTTGACTCTTTAAGACAGTGACAGTGAGCTAAGAGTGTGATCTTGTGAGAATTACACTGACACAGGAGAATGGTCCACTCACAATCTCTGGGTATCACTGGACCGGTGTGGGCTGCAGCGTAGATAGGGAGAAGCTGTCCCTGCTCGCAAAAGCAACTAGAATGAGAGGCGATAGATTTAAACTGATGTGCAAACAAAACAAGGTTGATGTGACAAAAATGCTTACTCACACAGCAAGTAGTCAGAGTATGAAAGGCCTGGAAATGTAATGGAGGCAGGTTCAACTGAAGGATTCAAGAGGGCTTTGGAGGATTTGCATAGAAACGGAGAGCAAGGGAATGGGGAGAAAGCAGGAGACTGACATGAGGTAATGAAGAGAGAAGGTTGGTTCCTCTTGTAGGACAGTCTAGGACCAAAGGGCATTATCGCAGAGTAAAGAATTACCCCATTTATGATGCAGATGAGGAGGAATTCTTTTCCCTCAGAGGGCAGTGAATTTGTGGAATTCTTTACCGTAGAGGCTAGATGGTTAAATATTTTCAAAGTTGAGATAGAATTTTAATCAGGAAGGGAATCGAGGGTTATGCAGAAAAGGCAGGAAAGTGGAGTTGAGGGTTATCAGATCAGCCATGATTTCGTTGAATGACAGAGTTGACTTGATGGGCCAAATGGCCTACTTCTGTTGCTCAGTCTGATGGTGAGAGCCTCCTTGGTGAAGGAGGACTTTGAAATGTTCTCATGTGGCTGATGGGAAGTGAGAAATGTACATCACAGTTCATCACAGGAACAGGCCCTTTGGCCCACTATGTCTGTGCTGACCATAATGTCATTCTAAACTAATCCCATCTGCCTGCACATGGTCCGTATCCCTCTATTCCCTGCCTGCTCATGTTTCTGTCTAAATGCCTCTTAAACATTGCTATCATCTCTGATTCTACCACCTCCCCTGCAGCGTGTTCCAGACACCTGCCACCCTCTGTAAACTTTCTTTGCACATCTCTTTTAAACTTTTCCTCTCTCACCTTAAACCTATACCCCCTAGTATTTGACATTTCCACCCTCTCAAAAAGACTCTGACTATCTATCCTGTCCATGCCTCTCATCATGTTATTCACTTCTATCAGGCTGCCCCTCAGTCTTAGACACTCAAAGGAAAACAATCCAAGTTTGTCTAACCTTTCCTTATAGCTAACACACTCCAATCCAAGTAACATCCTAGTAGTCTAGGCCCGAAACGTCAGCCTTCCTGCTCCTCTGATGCTGCTTGGCCTGCTGTGTTCATCCAACTCTATACCTTGTTGTCTAACATCCTAGTAAACCTCTTTTGCATTATCTCCAAAGCTTCCACATCCTTCCTCTGGTGTGGGGATCAGAACTGCACACAATACTCCAAATGTGGCCAAAATAAACGTTCATACAGCTGCAAAATGACTTGCCAACATTTATACTCAATGCCTTGACCAATGAAGGCAGGTATGCAATATGCCTTCTTTACCACCTTATCTACTTGTGGTGCCACTTTCAGGGAGCTATGGACTTGCACCCTGAAACCCCCTCTGTATGTCAGTGCTCCTAAGAGTGCTGCCATTCACCCTCTACATTCCTGTTGCACTTGATGTCCCAAAATGCATCACTTCACACTTGTCTGGATTAAACTCCATCTGCCATTTCTCTGCCCAACTTTCCAAATGATGCCCAATAAGGGCCAGACCATTCAGCAGGAATGTTAGGAAGCACTTCTCCACGCAAAGGGGTTTGGAACCTTTTTCCACAAGTGGCAGTGGATGTGGGATTAGTTGTTAATTTTAAATCAGAAAGAGATAATTCTTTGTTAAGCAAAGGTATTAGGGGATATGGACCAAAGGCAGGTGTACGGATTTAGGTCACAGATCAGCCATGATCTCATTAAATAGCAGAACAGGCTTGAGGGGCTGAGTGGCCTACTTCCTGTTCCTGTTTTCCTATCTCCTTGACTGTGCTGTCCAGTGAACAGTGCAATTACACTTGTGGCTTGAAACTGGCAATGGATTTTTTTCAGAGGCTGGATGAAGTGGGTTGTTAGCTTTCATTAAAACTGAAGGCTGAATCATTTTGTACTAAACATTTGGACATAACCGATATAAACGGGGGCTGTTTTGACCCTGACAACCATTGGGTAGGGACCTTCTAAACCAGAATAAACTTCCTGTCCCTCCATTTGCCGGAAAACTGTCCTCGGAAATAAACTAATGGAGATCCCTCTTACAAACCAGGACGAGAATGGTTCTGCACAAGCTTCTTACTCACAGCTATGATGAATTAGTTTATCTTCTGATATAGGGGACTCTGAGCTGATTAAAGCTTTCAGCTATTACCTCATCCTTTAATCAACTCATTCCCAGCCTGCAGTGTAAGACCTACTCAATCATATGGTGTAGCCTCATTATACATTCTTCAGAATAATTCGTTATAAGGATCTCTCTGGCTGATGATTGAAGATTAATTTTAGATTCTATACTGTCTTAAACAGTAAGTGTGTCACGGGAAATATTGGCCACAGCAGAATTTATTGTACTTCTTCTATGTTCCAGACCTCTCTTGAAAAATATATGTTCACGTATGCCACGAATGCCAATTCACAAACCCTTAAAAGGCCCATTCGGTTTTATTTTGTGCGTGTCTTTTCTTAAACCTGCAACTCACAACAACTTTTGGTCTATTTAGAAAGGTCAGGCCACGTTACAGCTCAGCAGTGTTCATAATTGCAAACTATTTATCATAATACACCCCGTTCACACTGTTTGATCACACTGATTAGTCTGAAAGCGCTGGATGTAAGGAGCTACCCTAAACTGAGGTGAGCTCTGTTGTATTTGTGAATGTGGTAACTGTTATAGACAACACTGAACCCCAAACAATGAACTTTGGAACTTGAAATGGAGAAACTCAGTAGGTCTGGCAGCATCTGTGGAGAGAGAAACAGAGTTAATGTTTCAAGTCCACATGACTTCTTCAGGAGTCATTACACTGTTTTCCCCCCACTCCTTTGTTGCTTTCAGACCAGTTGTGTTTCTCCAGCACCTTCCTGTGTTTTCTTTTCCCCAGATATCCCCTTGGGTGCTCTTTGCTTTTTAAGTGAATTTCGAGTTTCATTTTGATGGCATGTATACGAAAGATTGCAAGGCAGGATTTCCGAATTCAGGCACCACCATAGCAACACCCACGTCCCTGGAATGAAGTCTTTAAGGCTTTTAAACAGTGGCATGATGTTATGAGAAGCGCATTTAATGGGTTTATGGGAAATTCCCAGGCTGCTGATGGAACCGAGGTGTCAAGCTTTCGAGAAAAAGTGACACTGGAGACTTTCAATACGTTAATGCATTCATTATTAATGAAGGATATTGTCCCTGCTCTATCTTGTTTGCTCCAATTCCATGACACTCTTTCTGTCTGTCTGTCTGTTTTACGGGAGTGTTTGTTATGTGTGTGTTGATGGCATACTAATTTCCCACAAGAAAGAATTTAATGGTCTCCACTACTTTGCTCATTTGCTGTTATTATTCATTCTATACAACAGGGAAAGGATATAACTAGACATAGATAAAATAACCTTATTCTGACTTGTATTCAGCAGGTTTTAAGGGAAAAAAAATATAAGTGTTAAGTTGTTAAAAGGATCCTGCCATTTGCAGAGAGAATATTTGGAGTTCCCTTCATGTTTATTCATTCATGGGATGTGGGTGTTGCTGTTTGGACCATCATTTATTACCCATCACTAATCGTCTTTGGGAATGTGGTGCCTTGTAGTCCATACAGCCCACAATGGTATTTGGGAGGGAATTCCAGGATTTTGTCCATTTGCCATTGAGGGAATGGCGATGTATTTCCAAGTCAGGAAGGTGAACGGCTTGGAGAGGAACTTGCAGAGAATGGTGTTCCCATGTGTCTGCTGCCCTTGACTTGCTAGACCCCTCGCACTGGTCCACCTACAGCACTCGCACTGCAGCGAACAAAGAACAAAGAAAATTACAACACAGGAACAGGCCCTTCGGCCTTCCAAGCCTGCGCCGATCCAGATCCTCTATCTAAACCTGTTGCCTATTTTCCAAGAATCTGTATCCCTCTGCTCCCTGCCCATTCATGCATCTGTCTAGATACATCTTAAATGACGCTATCGTGCCCGCCTCTACAACCTCCGCTGGCAACGCGTTCCAGGCACCCACCACCCTCTGCGTAAAGAACTTTCCACGCATATCTCCCTTAAACATTTCCCCTCTCACCTTGAAATTGTGACTCCTAGTAATTGAGTCCCCCACTCTGGGAAAAAGCTTCTTGCTATCCACCCTATCTATACCTCTCATGATTTTGTAGACCTCAATCAGGTCCCCCCTCAACCTCCGTCTTTCTAATGTAAATAATCCTAATCTACTCAACCTCTCTTCATAGCTAGCGCCCTCCATACCAGGCAACATCCTGGTGAACCTCCTCTGCACCCTCTCCAAAGCATCCACATCCTTTTGGTAATGTGGCGACCAGAACTGTACGCAGTATTCCAAATGTGGTCGAACCAAAGTCCTATACAACTGTAACATGACCTGCCAACTCTTGTACTCAACACCCCGTCCGATGAATGAAAGCATGCCATATGCCTTCTTGACCACTCTATCGACCTGCGTTGCCACCTTCAGGGTACAATGGACCTGAACACCCAGATCTCTCTGTGCATCAATACAAGAGCTTCAAAAAGACACCTTTTTGAGGGCAACTAGGGACAGGGGATGAACGCTGGCCCAGCCAGCAGCAGATGCAGCTGATAAATGAAGACAGCATGAGGTACTGCATATCTCCAGCATTCAGAACTACACAAGGAGGAAAGGAACAGGAGCTCAGCATGGCGACTAATGCTCTGATCCTGACTCACTTACCAGCTCATCTCAGCAACTACCTCGCAAAGCTCTTTATCGAGAAAACAAGACCCTCTTAACAAGTCAATAACTCGCTGCCTTCACTTCAAGTGCAGTCGGTATGTACACACTACCCACTTGGATCACATGAGGTTAACAGTGGAGCAGTTGCGAGTGGGCAGACAGTTCAGTATCGACCCTGAATGGATTAACAGTGGATGATAGAACAGGGCCTGACCAGCCACGCAAAAACAAACAGCAAGTTCCATTTTAAACTAAAGAGTACGCAACAAAACGAATATTGACTACCCTTTCAGATCTATGCTGGCTTTTAAGTACAATAATACTTTTGCACTTTATTTTACTGAGCTAAAGTGAAGGTATATGATCAACAGTGAACAGACAAAACTTGAAAGAGAATGAAAAGGAAACAATTACTGCAGCTTGCATTTATTTAGCACCTATGACATCATGAAAGGTGCCAAATAGGAACATCAGCAGAAAACATTTGGTGCCCAGCTGCAACGAAGATATAAGCGACCTAACGCTTGGAGGTTTGAAGGTGCCTCTTGGAAAGGGAGAAGGAGCTAGTCGGTATAGGAGATAACAAGGTGTAGAGCTGGATGAACACAGCAGACCAAGCAGCATCAGAGGAGCAGGAAGGCTGACGTTTCGGGCCTAGACCCTTCTTCAGAAAAGTTGGTATAGTGTGGGCTTACGGGAATTCTAGGCTTTACTGAGTAAGGCAGGCAAGGTAAGATTCTTTTACCTTTCTTAGTGTGAAGGGGCAGAGTTGGCAGTTAGGGCACTGATATGCTCTTCCTGGCAGATGTGGGAGATCAGGGAGAGGTCCCTGATGACAGGAAGGGTGACCATCTGCAGCTCTTCACAGACAGCGTTGTTTGTTTGGAGCAGCAGTTGGACACACTGAGGAGCATACAGAGGGCAGAGAGTGTGATAGACACTAGTTACAGGGAGGTGGTCACACCACACGCTCAGTCAGGTAGATGGGTGACCACCAAGAGAGGCAGGCAGGTAGTGCAGGAGTCTCCTGTGGCTATTCCCCTCTCTAACAGGTATATCAATTTGGATGCTGTTGGGGGTGGGGCCAGCCTCTCAGGGCTGTATAAAAGCAGCAGTTTGGCCTATGGTACCACAACTGGCTCTGCTGTACAGAAGGGTCAGGCAAGATCCAAGCGAGCAATAGCAGTCAGAGACTCGCTAGTTAGGGGCACAGACAGATATTTCTGTGGCCGCACCGGAGACTCCAGGTGGTGCCTCCCTGGTGCCAGGGTTAAGGACGTCTCTGAGCGGTTGCACAAAATTCTTAAGGGGGAGAATGAGAGCCAGAGATCACACAGTGTACATTGGTACGAATGACATAGGTAGAAAGAGGGATGAGGTCCTGTGCAGTGAGTACAGGGAGTTAGGAAAGAGGCTGAAAAGCCGGACCTTGAGAGTAGTAATCTCTGGGTTAATACCGGTGCCTCGTGCCAGTGAGGCAAGGAATAGAAAGATAGGACAGATGACTGCATGGCGAAGGAGCTGGTGCAGGGAGCAGGGATTCAGATTTAGGATCATTGTGACCTCTTCTGGGGCAGGGCTAACCTGTACAAGAGAGACAGGTTGCACCTAAACTGGAGGGGAACCAATATCCTCACAGGGAGGCTCACTAGTGCTACTCGGGAGGGTTTAAACTAGAGCGGCAGGGGGGCTGGGAACCATAGCAGCAGGTCAGTGGAGGGATTCAGGGGAAAGGTAGATGTTAGGACCAGTAAATCAGAAAGAAAGGACAGGCAGAGACATGTAAATGAACACAATGGTGCAAATGGGCTGAAGTGCGTTTATTCCAACACAAGGAGTATGAAAGGTAAGGCAGATGAGCTTAGAGCCTAATCAGGACATGGGACTATGATGTTGTGGCCATTACAGAGACTTGGTTGAGACAGTGGCAGGACTGGTTGCTCAATATTCCAAGGTTTTGTTGTTTTAGACGAGATAGAGAGAAGGTAAAAGAGGTGAAGAGTTGCATTACTAATCGGGGAGAATGTTACATCTGCACTCTGAGAAGACATACTGGAGAGCTCATCCACTGAGGCAATACAGCTAGATAGAGCTCAAAAATAAGATGGATGCAATCACTCTGATAGGATTATACTGTAGGCTCCCCAACAGCCACCAAGAGATTGAAGAACAAATGTGGAAGCACATTACGGAAAGTTGCAATAAAAACAGATTTGTCATAGTGGGTGACTTTAACTTCGCCAATATTGACTGGGACTCCCTTACAGCAAGAGGCTTAGACGGGGGAGAAGTTTTTTCTTTATTCATTTGTGGGGTGTGGGTGTCACTAGCTGGGCCAATATTTCTTGGCCGTCCCTAGTTGCCCCTTGAGAAGGTGGTGGTGAGCTGCCTTCTTGAACCGCTGCAGTCCACCTGCTGTGGGTTGATCCGCAATGCCCTTAGGGAGGGAATTCCAGGATTTTGACCCAGTGGAAGAGCTGCAATATATTTCTAAGTCAGGTTGGTGAATGGCTTGGAGGGGAACTTGCAGGGGGTGGTGGTTTTCCCATATAGCTGCTGCCCTTGCCCTTCTAGATGGAAGTGGTTGTGTATTTGGAAGGTGCTGTCTGAGGATCTTTGGTGAATTTCTGCAGTGTATCTTGTAGATAGTACGCACTGCTGCTACTGAGCGTCGGTGGTGGAGGGAGTGGATGTTTGTGGATGTGGTGCCAATCAAGCGGCTGCTTTGTCCTGGATGGTGTCAAGCTTCTTGAGTGTTGCTGGGGCTGCACTCATCCAGGCAAGTGGGGAGTATTCCATCACACTCCTGACATGTGCCTTGTAGATGGTGGACAGGCTTTCAGGAGTCAGGAGGTGAGTTACTCACTGCGGTATTCCCAGATTCTGGCCTGCTCTTGTAGCCACTCTGTTAATGTGGTGAATCCAGTTGAGTTTCTGCTCAATGGTAACCCCCAGGATGTTGATAGTGGGGATTAAGTGATGGTAACACCATTGAATGTCAAGATGCGGTGGTTAGATTGTCTGCTATTGGTGATGGTCAGAGCCTGGCATTTGTGTGGTGCAAATGTCACTTGCCACATATCAGCCCAAGCCTGGATATTGTCCAGATCTTGCTGCATGTGAACATGGACTGCTTCAGTATCTGAGGAGTCACGAATGGTGCTGAACATTGTGCAATCGTCGGCGAACATCCCCACTTCTGACCTTATGATGGAGGGAAGATCATTGATGAAGCAGCTGAAGATGGTTGGGCCTAGGACACTACCCTGAGGAACTCCTGCAGAGATGTCCTGGAGCTGAGATGATTGACCTCCCACAACCACGACCATCTTCCAACGTGTCAGGTATGACTCCAACCACCGGAGAGTTTGCCCCCAGATACCCATTGATTCCAGTTTTGCTAGGGCTCCATGACGTCACACTCAGTCGAATGCAGCCTTGATGTCAAGGGCTGTCACTCTCACCTTACCTCTGGAATTCAGCTATTTTGTCCATGTTTGAACCAAGGCTGTAATGAGGTCAGGAGCTGAGTGGCCCTGGTGGAACCCAAACTGTGTGTCACTGAGCAGGTTATTTCTGAGCAGGTGCTGCTTGATAGCACTGTCGATGACACCTTCCATCACGTTACTGATGATCGAGAGTAGACTGATGGGGCAGTAATTGGCCGGGTTGGATTTTTGTGTACAGGACGTACTTCGGCAATTTTCCACATTGTTGGGTAGATACCAGGGTTGTAACTGTACTGGAACAGCTTGGCTAGGGGAGCGGCAAGTTCTGGAGCACAAGTCTTCAGTACTATTGCCAGAATGTTGTCAGGGCCTGTAGCCTTTGCAGTATCCAATGTCCCCAACCGTTTCTTGATATCACATGGAGTGAATCAAATTGGCTGATGACTGGTAATGCTGGGGACCACTGGAGGAGGCCGAGATGGATCATCCACTCGGCACTTCTGGCTGAAGATTGCTGCGAATGCTTCAGCCTTATCTTTTTCGCTGATGTGCTGGGCTTTTCCATCATTGAGGATGGGGATATTTGTGGAGCCTCCTCTTCCAGTGAGTTGTTTAATTGCCCACCACCATTCACTACAGGACTGCAGAGCTTAGATTTGATTCATTGGTTGTGGGATCGCTATCGCTTAGTTCATTCTATCACTTGCTGCTTTCGCTGTTTGGCGTGGAAGTAGTCCTGTTTGGTGGCTTCATCAGGTTGATACCTCATCTTCAGGTATGCCTGGTGCTGCTCCTGGCATGCCCTCTTAACTCTTCATGGAACCAGGGTTGATCCCCTGGCTTGATGGTAATGGTTGAGTGAGGGATAAGGCGGGCCATGAGGTTACAGATTGTGCTGGAGTACAATTCTGCTGCTGTTGATGGCCCACAGTGCCTCATGGATGTCTAGTCTTGCGTTGCTAGATCTGTGCAAAGCCTGTCCCATTTAGCACGATGATAGTGCTACACAACACGATGGAGGTTGTTCTCAATGTGAACTAGAGACTTTGTCTCCACGAGGACTGTGCGATGGTCACTCTTACCGATACTG
Source organism: Rhincodon typus (assembly GCF_021869965.1). NCBI lineage: Eukaryota > Metazoa > Chordata > Chondrichthyes > Orectolobiformes > Rhincodontidae > Rhincodon > Rhincodon typus. The sequence goes on from NC_063333.1 coordinate 10,736,175, forward strand.
TCATGGACAGATGCATCTGCAGCTGGCAGATTAGTAAGGATGAAGTCAAGTATGTTTTTCCCTCTTGTTGGTTCCCTTACCACCTGCCGCAGACCCAGTCTAGCAGCTATGTGCTGTAGGACCTGACCAGCTCGATCAGTTGTACTGCTGCCAAGCCACTCTTGGTGGTGGACATTTAAATCCCCCACCCAGAGTATATTTTGTGCCCTTGTCATCGTGATTGCTTCTTCTAAGTATTGTTCAACATTGAGGAGTACTGATTCATCAGCTGAGGGAGGACGGTATGTGGTAACCAGCAGGAGGTTTCCTTGCCCATGTTTAACCTGAAGCCCTGAGACTTCATGGGGTCCAGAGTCAATGTTGAGGAATCCTAGAGCAACACCCTCCCAACTGTATACCACTGTGTCGCCCCTTTTTCTGGGTCTGTCCTGCCAGTGAGACAGAACATATCCAGGGATGGTGATGGTGGTGTCTGGGACATTGTTTGTAAGGTATGATTCTGTGCGTGTGACTGCATCAGGCTGTTGTTTAATTAGTCTGTGAGACAGCTCTCCCAATTTTGGCACCAACCCCCAGATGTTAGTGAGGAGGACTTTGCAGGGTCGACAGGTCTGTTTCTGCTGTTGTCTTTTCCGGTGCCTGGGTCGATGCCAGGTGATCCATCCAGTTTCCTTTCTTAAAGACTGACTTTAGCATTTGCTGAAGGGTGTAAACCTGAAACACCAGCTTTCCTGCTGCTCTGATGCTGCCTGACCTGCTGTGTTCCTCCAGCTCCACACTGTATTGGCTAGAATATTGGGTTGTTTTCTCTGGAGCATCGGAGGCTGAGGGGAGGCTTGATAGGGGTCTATAAAATTATGAGATGCATAGACATGGTTGACAGTCAGAATCTTTTTCCCAGAGTTGAGATGTCTAATACTAGGGGGAATGCGTTTAAGGTTAGAGGGGGAAAGTTCAAAGGGATGTGAGGGGCAAGTTTTTTACACAGAGGGTGGTAGGAGTCTGGGATGTGCTGCCAGGGGTGATGGAGGCAGATACAATAGGGGTGTTTAAGGAACTTTTAGATAAACACATGAATATGTAAGGAATGGAGGGATATTAGGGGGAGGCAATTGCCAAGTGGTATTATCGCTGGACTGTTAATCCAGAGACCCAAATAATGTTCTAGGGACACGGGTTTGAATCCTGCCATGGCAGATGGTGGAATTTGATTTCAATAAAAAATCTGGAATTAAGAATCTAATGACAACCATGAATCCATTATTGATTGTCGGGAAAAACCCATCTGGTTCACTGATGCTGTTTAAGGAAGGAAACTGCTATCCTCACCTGGTCTGGCCTACATGTGACTCCAGACCCACAGCTACATGGTTGACTCTTAACTGCCCTCTGGGCAATTAGGAATGGGCAATAAATGCTGCCTGGTCAGTGATGCCGATATCCTGTGACTGAATAAAGGAAAAAGAAGATGCCAATACCTGCCTGTCTCAAGTTTCTCCCTTGTCTGCTTCTGCAGGAAGCCAATCTGAAGCCCCTCCTTTCACCCACTGCTCGAAATCCTGCTGCAAAAACAAAGTTGCTGGAAAAGCTCAGCAGGTCTGGCAGCATCTGTGGAGGAGAAAACAGAGTTAACGTTTCAGGTCTGGTGACCCTTCCTCAGAACATGTTCCTGATTTACTTTGGTTCTTTTGGTTTCTAAATCCTGCTTACCTGCCAGTCTTGGGACCCTCCCCTCACACACTCCTCAAGATGCTGCTCATCATCTCTTTGGCAAAAATATTTTTTTTTCCTAAAAGTTGCAAGATATACATTATGAAATATATCGACTTGACTATTACAGAATTTGCAAAAAAAGATTTAATTTGTTCTCATATTGCATGCTTCACTCAATATGATTGTATTAATTCCCTCTCCTGCTGCCTTCATCTCATGTGCTCCTCTAGGTGCTGTGAAATGTTTTTCCAAAAATAGACTTTGTTCATAAAATTTGTAAAACAAAATGCATTGTGGAATGTTACAGAATTTGTAATAAAATCCGACTTGTCCTGGTAAAGCACGTTCCACGATTAATATTCACAAAATACATTCCATATCAGGCACAGAACACAAACTCAAAACATTTCAGAGATAACAAGGTGTAGAGCTGGATGAACACAGCAGGCCAAGCAGCATCATAGGAGCAGGAAGGCTGATGTTTCGGGCCTAGACCCTTCATCAGAAATGGGGGAGGGGAAGGAGGTTCTGAAATAAATAGGGAGAGAGGGGGAGGCGGATAGAAGATGGATAGAGGAGAAGATAGGTGGAGAGGGAACAGACAGGTCAAAGAGGCAGGGATGGAGCCAGTAAAGGTGAGTGTAGGTGGGGAGTTAGGGAGGGGATAGGTCAGTCCAGGGAGGACGGACAGGTCAAGGGGGCGGGATGAGGCTAGTAGGTAGGAGGTGGAGGTGGCACTTGAGATGGGAGGAGGGGATAGGTGGGAGGAAGAACAGGTTAGGGAGGCGGGGACGAGCTGGACTGGTTTTGGGATGCGGTAGGGGGAGGGGAGATTTTGAAGCTTGTGAAATCCACATTGATACCATTGGGCTGCAGGGTTCCCAAGCGGAATATGAATTGCTGTTCCTGCAACCTTCGGATGGCATCGTTGTGGCACTGCAGGAGGCCCAGGATGGACACGTCGTCTGAGGAATGGGAGGGAGAGTTGAAATGGTTCGCGACTGGGAGGTGCGGTTGTTTAGTGCGAACCGAGCATAGGTGTTCTGCAAAGCGGTCCCCAAGACTCCGCTTAGTTTCCCCGATGTAGAGGAGGCCACAACGGGTACAGCGGATGCAGTATACCACATTAGCAGATGTGCAGGTGAACATCTGCTTGATGTGGAAAGTCTTCTTGGGTCCTGGGATGGGGGTGAGGGAGGAGGTGTGGGGGCAGGTGTAGCACTTCCTGCGGTTGTAGGGAAAAGTGCCGGGTGTGGTGGAGCCGGAGGGGAGTGTGGTGCGGATAAGGGAGTCATGGAGAGAGTGGTCTCTCTGGAAAGCAGATAAGGGTGGGGAGGGAAAAATGTCTTTGGTGGTGGGATCGGATTGCAGATGGCGGAAGTGTCGGAGGATGATGCGTTGGATCCGGAGGTTGGTTGGGTGGTACGTGAGGGCGAGGGGGATTCTGTTTTGGTTGTTATTGCAGGGACGGGCTGTGAGGGATGAGTTGCGGGAGACACGCTCGAGGGCGTTCTCGACCACTGAGGGGGGGAAGTTGCGGTCCTTGAAAAACGAGGACATCTGAGATGTATGGGGGTGGAATACCTCATCCTGGGAGCAGATGCGGCGGAGGCGAAGTCAAAACATTTCAAATTGGTCATTGCAGAGTGCAGTATGTATCTTTCTTTGTTATGCATAATATTTCGCTCTGAGGTGCCTCGAATACAATGTGAATACTTTCGATTCACCAATGTACTTTCTCTATAAGGATGCATTAAGGGGTTCTGAAGATTGAAGTCCTTCAGTGTTGTTTCGCTGAAAAGGCTGAGTCCACAGCCTTGCCCCGGTGCCCTGACTGCCCCAAGCTTTAATGCATCCCTTAGCACCTAGTCCTAGACCATGGAAGATCCCAGTCAACAACAGCCAGTCCAAGACAACTTGCTGTACTGGAAGACCAGCAAGTTTTGGACAGACCAAAAGGTGTCCATCATTGAGTTGATGTCCCTCCAGGCACAGTTGGTATTTGAGAGATAGTAGGAACTGCAGATGCTGGAGAATCTGAGATAACAAGGTGTAGAGCTGGATGAACACAGCAGGCCAAGCAGCATCATAGGAGCAGGAAGGCTGACATTTCTGGCCTAGACCCTTCTTCAGATATTTGTCCTGGTCTGTCTCCCTGGGAACAGCTCGTATAGCACAGAGTCCTCCATCGCAGATCTGCTCGGGATGAACCTCAATAAAAACAAAGAAATGATCAGAGGTATAGATAGAGTGGACAACCAGAGACTTTTTCCTAGGGTGGACGTAGCTATTACGAGGGGGCATAGTTTTAAAGTGAGTGGAGGTAGATATAGGGGAACCGTCAGAGGTAGATTCTTTACTCAGAGAGTGGTCAGGGCGTGGAATGCATTGCCGGAGAGGGTAGTGGATTCGGCCTCATTAGGGGCATTTAAGCGGCTATTAGATAGGCATATGGATGATAGTATAAGGTAGGGGTGGAGGTTAGATAGGCCTTAGGTATAGGGTAAATGTTCGGCACAACATCATGGGCCGAAGGGCCTTTACTGTGCTGTACTGTTCTATGTTCTATGTTCTAACTGTCTCATCTCTCTACATCTTCTTCCCAAAGACAAATTCCACAAGGCAAGAGAGTGTCAACCCCGAGAGCAACATGGGTAGGGGTTGAGACTCCAAACCAGAATTTGGCAGAAAGGGCCTTTCTCAACACCAGCCAGGTTAATTCTTGGTGCTTGTTTGTGAGTTCTGGTGATGAGGCATTCTGACAAATGACTTTGACAGTCTGCTGAGGGAACCATCTGACACGATCCACCATGTCCAGAGTCTTCAGAACATGACATGCTGACCATTGCTTGAACGTATGGTCATTGAGGTCCTCCTTTTGCCTGCCCCACGGTGTTGCTGACTGCCTTTCTCAGGGACCTTCCCTTCCACGTTCCCCTCCACGCTGCTAACTGCCTCTCCTCTTGTTGCAGGAGGCAGTCAAGAGGGTATTGGATGACTATAGTTAGATACTTTAGAGACTTCTAAGCGACTCTTGGATAGGTACATGGAGGATAGTAAAATGCAGGGTATGCAGGGTAGTTTGATCTTAGTAGGATAATAGGTTGGCACAACATTGTGGGCCGAAGGGCCTGTACTGTTCTATGTTCAATGTTCTATTTGCATGGAAATGGCATGCAGCAGTTAGGGGAAAAGGCAGGAGATTGTCACAAGAGCTGCCTGAACTGCTGACTGGGACTCCAGGTTAGTTTGCGAATGAATTCTCAACAGTCCCCCCTGACTTACTTCCCCCTGGGTTACTCTCAAACTGGAACAAAAACAAAGTTGCTGGAAAAGCTCAGCAGGTCTGGCAGCATCTGTGGAGGAGAAAACAGAGTTAACGTTTCGGGTCCGGTGACCCTTCCTCAGAACTGTTAACTCTGTTTTCTCCTCAGTTCTGAGGAAGGGTCACCGGACCCGAAACGTTAACTCTGTTTTCTCCTCCACAGATGCTGCCAGACCTGCTGAGCTTTTCCAGCAACTTTGTTTTTGTTCCTGATTTACAGCATCCGCAGTTCTTTTGGTTTTTACTCTCAAACTGGTTCAGAGTTGGGACCTAGGTGGCAAACTGGCTTGGAGGCTGGTGGCGCCAAATTGTGTGCTTGCCCACTCACTCAACCGCCCACCCACCTCTGATCCAGACCCCAACCTGTTTTGAAAACCTCTGTGCCATCCCCTCTACTTTATTTCTGGAAAAACGAAATACCAGGAATTGCAACTCAACTGTTCATTATGTTCAAAGCAATGGCCTATAATTTGAAATGCTCATCCATCCTGATTAACATAATTAGTTATCTCATTGAAGAGAACAAATTGTCCTCAGCACTGTGAAATTGTCTGTAATGCCACAGTATGGTGCAGTCACATTAGAAGGAGTTTGGGAATGAATTGATGCCAAGAATCTTTGTTTTCTTGATAGTTTTGTGTCTTGTATCCTGTTATATCAGATGGGTTACATGAGCAAAAAAGTTTACAGGCAACATGGCTGCAGAATTGTATTGGCAACATTTCATAAGCTGCTGTGGGATGTTCTTTATGGTATCGGGATTTGATATCATTGATATTGACTTGATAGTTCCAACTCCACAAATGTATCATTTTGTGTTTTACAGGCTGAAGCTGATAGTAGCATGTAAAACACATTAATTGGCAAATTAATAATGTCCAACTCAATGGTAAAATCGATAGATCAATTTGTTGATCCTCGCTGGTGGAACCATCATAGACCCTGTCTCAGTAAAATTTGCGGTCAGCACAGGCTGTGACATTGCGTTGAACCTCTTTACTATTTTCCCCCTGGCAACACTGCACCAGTCCTCCAGCAAATTACCTGCAGGAACAGAGATCATTTATAGAATGGGGGGAACAGTTCAACCTTTACCTCCTTCAATCCAAATTCAAAATCCTTCCATTCTCAGCCATAGAGCTACCTTATGCAGATGTTTTGTGTGTGTGTAACCATATGTGCTACTAGTTGTCAGAAATATATCAAATTTTGCCTAAAAAATACTCAAAGACCAAGCCTGTATAGTCCTGTATGGTAGAGAATTACAAACATTCATAACCCTCTGAATAAAATAATGCCTTGTCATCTTGGACGCAGGTGGCATCCCCCTTATTTTTAAATTTTGCCCCCTTGTTTTAGGTCATCACAGTGGCTCAGTGGTTAACACTGGTGCCTCACAGCGCCAGGGACCTGAGATTGATCCCGGCCTCCGGCAACTGTCTGTGTGGAGTATGCACATTCTCCCTGTGTCTGCGCGGATTTCCTCCGGGTGCTCCAGTTTCCTCCCACAGTCCAAAGATGTGCAGATTAGGTGGATTTGCCATGCTACATTGCCCCACAGTGTGTAGGGATGTACAGGCTAGGTGGATTAGCCATGGGAAATGCAGGGTTACAGGGCTAGGGTAGGTCTGGGCTCGAGAATTAGTGCAGACTCAGTGGGTTCGATTGGCTCTATCTGTACTGCAGGGATTCTATGGTTTTAGACTCCCTGAGGAGGATAAACATCTTACCTGCATCTACTGTTTCGATCGTTTCAAGTATTTTGTAGGTTTCAATAAGATCACCTCTAGTTCTTCCACATTCTACAGGCCTAGCTGCCAAATCTCTCTTCATAGGATGACCCACTATCCTAGAAACTGGTTTCGCGAACCATCATTGCACACCCTCTGTGGCAATGACACCTATCCTGAGATAAGGAGACCAAAACTGCATACGATACTCCAGTATGGTATAACCCAAGCTCCTATACAATTGAAGCAAGACTCCATTATTCCTGCTTACAAGGGCAAGTGGAGAGCATTCCATCTCACTCCTGATTTGTGTAGGTTGTGGTTGGTGGACAGGCTTTGGGAGTCTGAATGTTACTTGCCACAGCATTTGTCATTACTTGCCCAGTCCTTTTGCAGTGTCAAGGCCATTGGTTGCTGTCCTTCAGTTAATGGATGTTGTGCCTGTCCATTGACTGACAAGGTGGGGCACTGCTGACCTGCTGTGGCTTGTCCACTGAAAGGATACTTGAAGCAACAAAGTCTAAAGCAGCCTGGAGGTGCTCAGACATTGAGCAAGGAAAGGATTGTGCTCAGCTGCACTGGCCTACTGTTACCTCAAAATATGTTTAGAAGATAGCCCAGATCCTAACTTTTTCTTATTTTAATGGCAAGTGTCAGGCGTTTAGCTTTTGAAAGCAATTTGATTGGTCAAACCACCCATTTGGATGCAAAACCCGTTTTATTCATGCACATGTAGTTAAAATACAACAAAAGAAAGAAGAAATTGGCATACCTTAACTCTATTGGAGAACTTAATGGAATTATGGATTATTAACTACTAAACATTAACTGTTCCACTATAGTAACATCCCATAAACATACCCTTGGCAAAAGGCGCATTTAGTAAAATAAAACTGCCTCACATGCAATTCTAGCAGCAGGAAGAGAACCACAACTTTTAGCTGTAACAGAGAGAGGAACAAACAGCTTCCACATCCACCTACAAGACCCCAGCCGCTGCTAATACTGAAAACCAAAAGTAAAAGTCCTGGTTCTGTGGAGTTTACCACACCCATTCAGGCTGCTTCTATTGTTCCAACTTTAAAAGAAAACCCAAGGCACTGTTTATGTTATGGGCTTTCAACAGACAGTTTGACACCTCTGTCTTAAAACCTCTCCCCAAAATGCACCACTTAAAGCCACTGTATCATCACACCCACATAGTCAAATAGCCCAGCCAATCACTGTGTCAGATGACAATTTATCTATCGGGGAAGCAAATGACCATGAGATAAAAGCTTATTGAATCTCCTGGACAGGCTGGGCTGAGAGAAAGGCTATCCACTGTCCAACTAGTTATGAACATTTGCACCGGAAACTGGGGGAAAAGCCTGGAGAATTACTGCTGGCTCGTGAACTAATTCAGCAGTGAGTCCCTGTCCATATGGATCATGAGCTATAAAACATTACACACAGCAACTAAAGACATAAAAGCCAGGTAGCGTACAAAACCTCAGAGGTGTTATTTTACATCTTCATCAAAATTTTATGATTAATAAAGTGTCAGAATTCAACATTATTTACTGCCAGTGCTTCCCAGTTAATATCAGCAGAGCATGTAGTGACTCTCTATTACAGTGTATTACAGTTTAATGTTTGGTTTATGAGTGTGTAATTTGGTTGCGTGCATAATTTTTTTAAACTAAAAGCAACAAAGCAGTGCCCACTTTAATCTCACTCACAATATGAATAGTGATTGAACCCATCTGTGTTGCTGAAGATGTGCGTCTTTATTGTACATTAACAAGATATGCATCTTTATTGCACATTAACAATTCTCTGAAAGTGCAGCCAATGGCATGTGATTGATCGCTGTGTTGAACTTCTGTTTCTCTGAGTTGCGGTCAGATCCTATCAAAAGGAACACGTCCTCTTTTTTTCTCTCTTTGTCCTGCAGATGTATCCTCAGCGATGTGTCAGCAAATATCTCCTTCAGCTGACTGTCCCCACCTCTCCTCATCGCCTTTTCAAGAAAGAATGAGGCATCTGTGAGATTTGCCAAGGCAACATTTATTGGTCAGTGCATTGACTATAGGAGTTGGGAGATCATGTTGCGGCTGTACAAGACTTCGGTTAGGCCACGTTTGGAATGCTGCGTTCAATATTATAGGAAAGATGTTGTAAAACTTAAAAAGGTTCAGAAAAGAGTTTCAAGGATGTTGCCGGGGTTGGAGAGTTTGAGCTATAGGGAGAGGCTGGAGAGGCTAAATAGGCTGGGCCTGGAACGTCAGAGGCTGAGGGGTGGACTTTTAGAAGTGTATAAAATCATGAGGGACGTGGATAGGGTGAATAGCCAAGGTCTTTTCTCCAAGGTAGGGGAGTCCAAAACTGGGGGGCTTAGGTTTAAGGTGAGAGGGGGGGAAAGATTTAAAAGGGGCAACTTTTTCACACAGAGGGTGGTGCATGTATGAAATGAGCTGCCAGAGGAAGTGGAGGAGGCTGGTACAATTACAACATTTAAAAGGCATCTGGATGGGTATATGAATAGGAAGGGTTTGGAGGGATGTGGGCCAAATGCTGGAAAATGGGACTAGATTAACTTGGGATATCTGGTCAGCATGAATGAGTTGGACTGAAGAGTCTGTTTCCATGCTGTACAGCTCTATGACTCTAAGTAAATCCCCACTGTACCTTCTCCAAATCCTTGGCACCCTCCCTAGAGTTTGATGCTCAGAATTGGCTGCAATACTCCATCCAAGCCCTGATCAGTGATGTGAAATTATTTTGCACTGCCTTTTCTACTCAGCATATAGAAACAAAAACATTATGTTAAGTATTTTAGGTTGCTCTGCGGATAGTTGAACTCTGGTACAGACGGGTGTTTAGTGTTGAAAAGGTCTGAAAAGGTGGCTAAGTGAATGCAGCAGGGCTTGATCTGTTACGTTTTACAGATTTTAAGTTGCACAGTGAAGTGGTGCCCTTCCTTTTCCTGCTTGAACGGGATCTTGCTTTTCTTCCTCAATGCATACTTGAAGCTTACACACAAGAATGACTCCAACGGGAGATTTTTGAAGTTGGAGGAAAGGGTCAAGAGAAATTGGGGAGGGCTTTAAATAACTCAAAGGATTAACTGAGCGGATGTGAGATGTTATAATGGAACAAAAGAGGAAACCAAAAGCAAAAGTATGCAATGTACAATCTACAAGACAACCTTTCAACATGAGCCAACTGCAGTCCATTGATGCCGTGGTTTCAATCGAAAATGGTGATTGATGGATTTTTGCTTTCTCGTTCATGGGATCTGGCTGTCACTGGGTCAGGCCAGCATTTATTGCCCATTCCAGAGGGCAGTAGAGAGTCAACCACATTTCTGTAGGCCTGGAGTTACATGGAAGTCAGAGCAGGTAAGGATGGCAGATTTCCTTCCCTAAAGGACATAAGGAACATTCAACAATGGTTACATGATCACCAGTAGGCTAACTCTTTATTGTATTGAAATTTCACTGTCGGCCATGGTAGGATTCAAACCCCACATCTCCAGAACATGAGCTTGGGATTTTAGATAACGTTCCAGCAACATTATGGCCAAGCCACTATCTCCCCAAGTTAGGAAAGTTCATCAAAGAAGTAAGAACCGAGGTAGTGAAATGGATTGGGATGCTAATCCAATCGAACTGTGGGACAGACTCAAGGGGCTGAATAGCCTGTATTTTAGGTTATCAAAGTGGGTTTTATTGCAAGGCCAGCATTAATTATTTGTTCTTCATTGCACATGAGAAGGTAACAGTAAATGCCTTTTGAATATAACTGTATGATTTGCGAGGCTATTTCAAAGAGCAGAAATCTTTTATTCATTCACGGGATGAGAGTGTCACTGACCAGGCAGCATTTATTGCCCATCCCTAATTTCCCAGAGGGCAGTTAAGAGTCAACCATGTTGCTGTGGGTCTGGACCAGGTAAGGATGGCAGTTTCCTTCCCTAAAGGACATTAGTCAGCCAGCTGCATTTTTCCAGACAACTGACAATGGATTCATGGTCATCATTAGATTCTTAATTTCAGACTTTCTTATTGATTTCAAATTCCACCTTCTGCTGTTGTGGGATTCAAACCCAGGTCCTCAGAACATTACCTGGGTCTCGGGATTAACAGTCCAGCGATATTGCCACTAAGCCATCACCTCCCTTTAGCTAACAGTTAAACATGTTGCCAGAACATTATAAACCGGAACAGGCGCAGACCTATTCCTATTGTTAGCCACTAACAGTCTCCATTAACAGCTATTCACCCTCCTAGCCAGATCGTTATCCACTCCTTTATCCCTCCAACTATTCTTCTCTCTCTTTGGGCTCTATCCCCACCTATCATTTACTCCTGACGCCCTCTTCCCACCCTATCTTCTGCATGTAAAGCAACATTTTCTGAGCTACCATTAGTTCTGAGGAAGGGTCACTGGACCTGAGACATTAACTCTGATTTCTCTTCACAGATGCTGCCATACCTCCTGAGTTTTTTCCAGCAACTTCTGTTTTCGTTCCTATTTACAGCATCCGCAGTTCTTTTGGTTTTTACAGGAGTGGACCATTTGGCCCATTGAGACTGTTCCACCATTCAATACAATGATCATCATCCAACTGCATTTATCTGCCTGCCACCCACATCCGCAGATACTCTGAATGATTAAAAACTTGTCTGTCTCAGCCTTAAATATTTAACGATGGAACATCCACACCCTCTAGGATGTTGGCTCACAAAGAAACGACTCCAGGATAGGGCAGTGAATTGTCTTCCTTAAAGAGCATTGGTGAACCAATTTTTTTTTAACGACAACATTACATTTACTAGCTTTTGTAATTCCAAGTTTAATTGATTAACTGAATTCAACCTGCTGCAATGGGATTAAACTTGACTCACTAGACCATTAGTCAAGGCCCCTGGATCATAAGAATCAAGGCTGACCCTCCATTGAAGCACTGAGCTGAGGGAATGCTGCACTGTCAGATGAGGTTGCTTTTCAGATGAAAGATTATGGTGCCAGCCCACTTCGTGCCTTACTTTGATGCAAAAAAAACATAGAGCATTACTTCGAGGAAGAGCAGGGAAGACATCACAAAGACACGTTATCTGGTCATTTTCACACTGATGTTTGTGGGACCTTGCTGTGTAAAGGTTAGCTGCTGTGTTTCCTACTTTACAACACACTTTACAACTACATCATTGGCTGTCCAGGTGTTTTGAGACATCTGATGGTTGTGAGAATATTAATGCAAGCCGCTTTGTTTGCTCACTGACAATTCCTCCTCAACCACTTCAAAATATCATCTCTTCTAAGTATCGGTGTTGAGTTGACCAGCTCGAAACATTACATTCTGAGTGAGAGGTGAGCGGGAGAGAATAATAGGCCCAGCCATTATATCAGCTGCTTCATCAATGACCTTCCCTCCATCCTAAAGTCAGAAGTGCGGATGTTCACTGATGATCGCACAATGTTCAGCACTATTCACGACTCCTCAGATACTGAAGCAGTCCATGTTCAAATGCAACAAGTTCTGGACAATATCCAGGCTTGGGCTGACAAGTAGCAACTCACAGTTGCACCTTATAAGTGCCAGACAATGACCATCTCCAATAAGAGAATCTAACCATTACCCCTTGACATTCAACGGTATTACCATCATTGAATTCCCCATTACCAACATCCTGGCGGTTACCATGAATCAGAAACTGAACTGGACTGACCATATAAATATTGTGGGAATAAGAGTACGGTCAAGATCCGAGAACTGCCTCCCTAATGGCATTGTGGATGTATCTGTACAGAATGGATTGCAGTGGCTTACGAAGTCAGATCACCATCGTATTCTCTAGGGATGGGCGATAAATGTTAGCCCAGCCAGCAAAGTGCACATTCTGTGAATGAATAAAGAAAGGGTACAGGTCGAAAGACCGATCTACAGTGAAAGCAACAGCGGAGTGACATCAGCAATCAAAATGCGATGCAAGTGCAGGGAAGGAAGCTGATTGGTGAACATTTCTTTTATGTAAAAGTAAGGTTTATAATCATCGTTGAACCCCTACAGTGTGGAAGCTGGCCATTCATCCCATCAAGTCCATACTGACCCTCTGAAGTGCATCCCTCCTACACCCACCCAACCCTGCATTTCCCATAATCCACCTCACCTGCATATTCCTGAACAATTTAGCATGGGCAATCCACCTCGCCTGCACAGCTTTGGACTGTGGGAGGATACTCATACAGATATGGGAAGAATGTGCAAACTCCACACAGACAGTCACCAAAGGATGGAACCAAACTTAGGTCCCTGGTGCTGTGGGACGGCAGGGCTAACCACTGAGCCACCTTGCTGTCCCAGATCTATAGCTTTCTTTTACTCTTAAAATTCTCCAAGTGTAAAGGGCAGGGGTGTAGAGTAATTCGTTAATAAATAAACTACAACAGTTTTGGCAGGATAGGTGATGTGTTGCTGCTGAAGCATGTGGGCACTGCTAGACACCAAGGTGATCTAGAGCAAGTACATCTGTCATTAGGGTTTGGAGCCTGAGGAGCTTAGGATCTGAGCTCAGGAGCAAGGGTCGGAGCTGCAATCATTGCATCAGATCAAGGAGGGGGAAATGTATCTGGGGAATTTGCTTATGGAGGCTGTCACATCCCTCAGATGAGTTTATTCAAATTTGATCTGTGAACAGGGAAAGGAGGGTGTGAGTCGGTGCAGCAGAGACAGGTGTAGTCAACCAGGGGCTAGCATTCAAGGAGTATCAGTCTCTGCAATTGTCCAACTGTAACAAGGTTCTTGTAAGGTATATGAGTGTGAGCAGCGACTGAACGGAAGATTAGGAAATTGACCACAGTACCTTGGTAAGGAGGAGGTAAATTCAAGTAGTGATAGGAACTAACAACATACTAATGGTAAGGGGCAATAGAATTAGTGGGATAAATACTGTGCTCTGCTACCTATGTTTTTCGTAGAATCCCCACAGTGTGGAAACAGGCCATTCAGACCAACAAGTCCACACAGACTCTCTGAAGAGCATCCCACTCAGACCCACCCCCCTATCCTATCCCTGTATTTCCTACAGCTAACACACCTGACATGTACATCCCTGTATGGGTAATCTAGCATGGCCAATCTTTGGACAGTGGGAGGAAACCAGAGCACCCGGTGGACACCCATGCAGACACAGGGAGAATCTCTACACAGACAATCGCCTGAGGCTGGGGTTGAACTCAGGTCCCCAGCACTGTGAAGCAGCAGTGCTAACCACTGAGCTACCGTGCTGCCCTGTATTGCCTGCTTGATGCCACGGTTAAGGATATCTCCTCAGGGCCAGACAGGAACTTGAAGAGGGGTGGGAAGAATCCAGTAGTTGGCATTCATGTTGGTACAAATGACGTTGTGTAGGTCAAAGGAGGTTCTGCTCAATGAATTTAGACAGTTAGGAGTTAAATTATAAAGCTAAATCTCCAAAGTAATAACCTCAGAATTTCTACCTGAGCCATGGCCAAACTGGCATCAGGGAAATAAAGTCAAAGGATTAAATGCATGGTTCATAGATACACATGGGTTTCAGCTCACAGGATGTTGGCATCAGTTGGCGTAGAAGTGATCAGTTCCAATGGGATGGGCTTCACTTCAACTGTACTGGGACCAGAGTCCTTGCAAACCAAATAACTAGGGCTGTTGAGAGAGATTTCAACTGAATAGACAGGGGGTAGATTCAGGACGGGAGATAGATGTATGGGCTTAATAAGCATAGGGACATTTCATAATTGCAAGGCAGCTATTTGGATAATGATACCCAGAATGGGACAGGAAGTGACAAACAGTGTTAAAAAAAAACAAATAGAAAAGAAGGGGAAAAATTGATAAAATAATAGCTATTTAATTAAAGCGCATAAAATGAATGAACGGTGCATGTAGAGGTTGAAGGTTATGATCTTATAGCCATTATGGAGACATAGTCACAAAGGGACGGAAGCTGAGAACTAAATATCAGAGACATACATAGAATACATACATAGACATACATAGAGTCCCTACAGTGTGGAAACAGGCCCTTCGGCCCAACAAGTCCACACTGACCTTTGAAGCATTCCACCCAGACCCATCCCCTTATAACCCACCTAAGCTACACATCCCTGCACACTATGGGCAATTTAGCATGGCCAATCCACCTAACCTGCACATCTTTGGACTGTGGGGCTACGTGACTTTTTAAAAAAGGAAGGAAAAGATAAAAGCAGAGATCTGAAACAAAAGCAGAAATTTCTGGAGGAACTCTGCAGGTCCGGCAACATCTGTGGGGAGAAAACAAAGTTAACATTTCAAGTCCAGCGGCCCTTCTGATGAAGGGTCCCGATGCAGTTGAAGTGAAATCCAACTTGCCATTGGAACCGCTCGGAAGCTTCCCACAGATACTGCCAGACCTGGCAAGGTTTGCCAGCAATTTCTGTTTCTGTCTGAGGAAGGAAAAGACAGTGTGGTAGCTTTGTTCGTAAGAGATGGACAAAGTACCAGAGCAAGAAATGACCATGGATTAGAAAATGTAGAATCCATATGGGTGGAGGTAAGAAATAAGAAGGGATAGAAGACACTGATAGGAATGGTCTATTGCCCCTGTAACAGTGGCTATACTGCAAGACAGAATGAATCAGGAGATAATGTTGAATGACAGAGCAGGCTTGAAGGAGCAAGCGCAAGAAAAACAAAGTTCTGCTCCTATGATGCTGCTTGGCCTGCTGTGTTCATCCAGCTCTACACCTCGTTGTCTCAGATTCTCCAGCATCTGCAGTTCCTACTATCTCTGCTGGAAAAGCTCAGCAGGTCTGGCAGCATCTGTGAAGGAGAATACAGAGTTAATGTTTTGGGTACGGTGACCCTTCCTCAGAATGTTGTTATTGAAGTTGCTGTTGAAGGAGCAAGTGGTCTTCTCTTGATCCATGATCATACCTGCATTTGCCCTTGATTTTGTTCCTGACAGTGAGTGAGGACTGTAGCTGCCTTTACACTGGGGGACTTTTTCTCTAATGCATTTTCTTTGCTGATGATGTCTTTCCTGATGAAAGAGACTATTCTTCCATTGTAATATCTGATTCATAGATTTATACAGCACAGAAAAGGCCCATCGGGTCTGCACCAACATAACTACCACTTGTCCCATTTCCTTGAATGTTATGATATTTGAAGTGCTCCTCCAAATACATTTTAAACGTTGTAAGGTTTCCAGCCTCCACTACCTTCCTGGGCAGTGCATTCCAAATTCCCATTGCCCACTGAGTGAAAAGGTTCTTTTGCCCCCAAAACACCTCTGATTCTCCTGGCCCATACCCTAAAACTATACTCTCTTGTGATTGACCCCTCAACCAAAGGGAACAGCTACTCTCTATTCATCCTTCCCATACCCCTTGTAATCTTGTACCTTCTCCCCTTTCAGTTTTCTCTGCTGTGAAGAAAATAATTTAAGCCTATTAGTCTCTCCATATAGCTCAACTTCTCCATTCCAGGCAACCTCCTGATGAATCTCCTCTATAACCCCACTGGTGCTATCACATTCTTCCTATAGTGAGGTGACCAGAAGTGCACACAGCACTCCAGCTGTGACCTGACCAACATTCTGTACAGGCCCAACATTACCTCCTTGAACTTTTAACGTCATGAATTTCGTTAGTGGGAAGAGCAGTCCTGTTGAAGCAGGTGTTTTCATTTGGTGATACAGTGTCCTGAATCTCTGAGCAAGGCATTTTTCTTTTAGTCTTGAATCTATGCATATTGGTCATTCCTACCTCATTGCTGTCTTCCATGGTGTTGTCGGCATCTCATTCTTGATCTACGCGAAATTCACTTTTCTTCCCAATTTTCCAGCGAATCTGCATTGAAGTGTGTAGACATTTTCATTCAACTTATTCAATAGATTGGACACATTCACTCAGCTACAGTGCTTACATTGCGGTGAAACTAACATGTTCACTTCCTTATCCGTACGACTTGACGATTGCTTCTTGCTCTGCCTGCTCTCTGTTACGGATACTCATGACCTTCCTGAGAAGATACAGGAATAAAATGTTCTGTTTTATCTTTAAATGATGAAGGTGCAGCGCTTTGAAAGCTTGTGATTTTTAATAAACCTGTTGGACTATAACCTGCTGTTGTGTGACTTCTTCATTACAATGTCCTTATAAACTCTGTACTATCTAACACTCCTTGTGTTGAACAATTGCTAGTAGTATGCCTTTAATTTTTAACTTATATCTCCTAAACCATGTATTTTCACTGCTGCAGGCTGTAAATATTGTTCATTTAACCATCATACACTGTCTGATAATATAGTGACACTTGCCCCTATATCAAGCTTAAAAAATGAGATCACCATGAATATAAATATTTTCTTGCCAAAAACTTAATTGTGGATCACATATTTCACCCAGGAATAGCTTTGTTTTTCTTCTATTGTAGGATGTTCTACCTCATTAATACCTTTGTGTGAGCAGCTATTTGTCTTCTCGTGATTAAAGTTACTTCAGCACATTTCCTGAAAGTGATCTCTTGCAGATAAAGCATTTTCTTTTAAAATAAACGAGCACTGTAATTGCCTGTAAGGCTTGCTTGCTGCACAGTACTGACAATCTGCTGTCTAGCCTATAACCTGAATCAACTTCTCATGTGTGTTGTAGGTGTTGTATACTTAGAAGCCCCAGGTGAACAGAGGATGTCCTCAAGGCCTCATTGACGTAGATGTGTTCCCACAGACACCTGGGAATCACTGGCCCAAATCCAAAGTGGAGGAGGAGCATCGGGGAAGGCATGGAGCACAATGAGGCTTGCCGTCAGATACAAGGGGAAGCCAGACGTAAACAGTGAAAGAAATACACTGCCACACCAACACGCCACCCACTTCTTCCTGTGACCATCTCCTTTCCCAAGTGTAACAGAGCCTGTAGAAGCCACATCAGTTTGTACAACCACCCCGAGAGTGGAAGAGAGTCATCCTTGTTTGCGAAGGACAGCAGATGATGACGACGATGATTTTAAAAACCGAATGGATTCTGCTCATCCTCTCTTCCCAGGACTGATCTGTGTTGCTTCTTGACTCCTGCTTCAGTCACCGTTTGAATGGCTTTCTTTGGAGTCAAATCTTCTTTTGACCATAAGAAATCTGACAAAGACAAATTTTAACACTTCCAATGTGTGTATGAGCTCTGACTTTCAATCACCATATTTTTCCACTATGCCGTAGCATTCATTAATGAAATCATCTGTGGATTCTCCTGGGTGCTGAACTCTTCAGTTAAATCTTGATCTTTTAAGAATTCGATTTATTGGGGTTAAAGTAACCGTCAAAGGCTTTCAAAACTTTATTGGAAGTATTTGTTGCTTCCTTTACCCCTTGACAAGCAATGACATTATCAGCTCTGATCCTGATTGAATTGAAGTGTATTTATTTATTCAACTTCTGATTTAGCTTCCAGTTTGAGAACAGCTCTGTAACTTGAAGACTGCTTTCTCCACAATGTCCAGTTCTGCGTTCTATTTGGTCTATCTCTGAAATTTAATCTTCCTGGCTAAATTATTTCTGCTTTGATGTCCTTATAATATGCTTATTTATTCTCCTTTCTTAAAAGGTTTATAGTTCTACAGGATTACAATGCCATGTTCCAATTTCCTTAACAGTTTTCACCAAATTAATCCTGCTGTCTACACTTCAACAATTGTTCATGCTCCTTTAATGGTTTTACAGACTGAATTCTGATCTTTGAGGCTGTATAAGATGAATCTCATTCCTTGAATGATTTCCCTAAACAATTCCTGCTGTCTGTGGTGCTACTTGTAATCCCAGCTGCCTTAGAGTATTTTTCCCTGGATGAGCCCTGCTGTTTGTAGTTTAAACAATGTTGCCTGCCTGTACTGTAGCTTAATGAATGGATCTACCACCTTTGCTGCAGCCTCAAAAGTCTCTGAACTTTCTTATTCCTAATTTATTTTGCGTGCCCATTTTGAAAATAGACTATGCCTCTATTCTTCCTACCAAAGTGCATAATCTCACACTTTCCCATGTTGTATTCCATCTGCCCATTCTTTACCTACTCTCCTCGCATATCCACATCCTTCTGCAGCCTCCATGCTTCCTCAACACTACCTGTCCCTCAACTTATCTTTGTGTCATCTGCAAACATAACAACGTCTCAGTTCCTCTGTTCAGATTGTTAAAGTATAACATGAATGTGGTCACAACACAGACCCCTGTGGAACTCAAAACAATGCTGGTGATCACAGCAGTGACCTCCAGCATTTGTTGCTTTCAGAACAGATTCCAGCAGCTGCAGTAATTTGCTCCCATCCCGCTGTGGAACTCCACTAGTTACTGGCTGCCATCCTGAAAGACAACCCTCTATCCCCACTCTCTGCCTTCTGCCAGTCAACCAATCCTCTATCCATACCAGTACCTTGCACTTGACTCAATGGGCTCTTCTCGTAAGCAGCTTCCTGTGTGGCACCTTGTCAAAGGCCTTCTGGAAATCCAAATTGATCACGTCCATTGACTTTCCTTTCTCTAAGTTGCTCATTTACCTCCTCAAACAATTCTAACAGCTTTGTCAGACATGGCCTTCCCTTGGCCAAGCTGTGCTGACTTAGCCCTATTGTACCATGCACTTCCAATGTAATCTGCAATCTCATCCTTAATAATGGACTCCAATAGCTGAGATCAGGCTAACTGGCCTATAATTTCATGTCTTCTGTATCCCTCCCCTCTTAAACAGGGGTGTTCCATTAGTCATTTTCCAGTCCTCTGACTCCGGTGATTCCTACAAGATCACCGGGCAGCACAGTGGCTCCATGGTTAGCATTGCTGCCTCACGGCACCAGGGACCCGGGTTCGATTCCACCCTTGGACAACTGTCTGTGTGGAGTTCGCACATTCTCCCTGTGTCTGTGTGAGTTTCCTCTGGGTGCTTCGGTTTCCTCCCACAGTCCAAAGATGTGCAGGTTAGGTGGGTTGGCCATGCTAAATTGCCCACAGTGTTCAGGGATGTGTAGATTAGGTGGATTACAGGGGAATGGGTCTGGGTGGGATGCTCCGAAGTTCGGTGTGGACTTGTTGGGCCGAAGGGCCTGTTTCCACACTGTAGGGATTCTATGATGATTCACCACTGTTATCTCCTTCAGAGCTCTGGGGCTGTAGTACATCCAATCCAGATGACTTATTCCTTTCAGCAACCCCAGCACTTTCTCCTTAGTGATGGCCATTACGCTCACCTCTCCCCCTGACTGTCTTGAAATTCTGGAATGCTGCTGGCGTCTACCACTATGAACAACTGATGCAAAGTACCCATTCAGTTCCTCTGCCATTTCCTTGTTTGCCATTACTACTTCTCCAGCCTCATTTTCTAGTGGTCCAATGTCTGCACTTACCTCTCTCTCTGACTGGTCTGAAGGTGGATAAAGGTGGGTATAGAATAATGGAAACACCTGTCCTTTCCTTCACAACAGTGATGAGAGATCTCCTACATTTGCCAATAAGCGTAGATGTGTGAGAGTCAGCTTTTATATTTGCTTTCTCGTGTCCTGCAGCGGAGTTTGAACTCGTGACCTTTCTCAGTCCAATATCTCTCTCCAAATCGCTTCTGACATTACATTACACTATGGGAGCAGGATTTTGCCGGCAGCCTCAAGCATTCTTTATCACTACAGACAGAATCTTGCTCCTGATACATTCGGTTATATAACATTTAGAGGATCGTTTCTTAAAACTTATCTTTCTGCACCATATAAATGCAAAACCTGCGAGGCAGCAAGGAATATGTTTCTTCACCCAGAGGGTGGGTTGCAATCTGAAGCTCACAGCCTGAAAGAGTGGTTGAAGCAGAAACCCTCATAACATTGGAGAAGTGTTTAAATGTGCACTTGCGATGGGCCAAGCGCTGCAAAATGGGAATTAGAAACTTCAAAAATAGGGGCAGGAGTAAACCATTCGGCCCATCAGGCCTCCACTAATTCGGTAGATGTTTATGACCCGCACGGACTTGCTGGGTCGAAAGGCCTTTCTCTTTGCTGGAGACCTCTATGGCTCAATGAAGTGCCTGGCTGTGCAATGAATTTGAGAATACCTTCAGTGACCCCAATAGACAAAACATTTGTCAATTAGTGTTTGTCATTTTATTGGTTTAAAACTTAAAGAAAGGGTTTGAGGGTATCATGACACCAGCCACGTAGTCTGAATCATCATCCCTGGTTTCCACGAGCAAATTATGAGTCAACAAGGCAGCTTGGAACTGGAGTCACGTGTAATCCAGACATGATAAAGTTGCTGACTTGCAGACCTCTTGTTGATGGACCATGGATACCTTTATTTATCTGTCCTTGATCATCAGCTTTCACAATGACCAGAGCTGCGCTCATGTTCCTGCTTCTGCATTGGGAGCATGAGCAGCCTGCTTTTAAAGGTCTGTACAGTTATATAATCGCAGGTTTGTGAAGATGTCACTGGTTCCCTTCATTGATTCAGTCTCACTGCAGGAAAGCTGTTGCTGAGTTTATTTGCAGTTGTTGTTGTTGTAAGCTTCAGGACAATGTCTGGTCAAGGTCATGCGACTGAATGGTTGGCTCGTAAGCTGCAGTTTATTGGACACATGGGACAGGAACGTCCCACAAGGCATTGGGATTGGGAGGGCAGGATTTGCTTCCTATTCCTTCCTTCTCTGCCTCATCACTGAGACGTTAGGACTCAAAGTGTGACATAGCTTGATGGACAAATTGGCACCATTTTGAACAATCGGGATCAAACTCCTCCCAGTTATTAATGCCAACATTGCCACAAGGTGATCGTTAGGGTCTATTTGAAGCCTTTACTTTGTCCTCTCCTGGAATGCTGATTATTTTAGGGAGAGATGATGGCCCAGTGGTATTATTGCAAACTATTAATCCAGAAACCCTGGTCATGTTTTGGGGACCTGTGTTCAAATCCTGCTATCGAAGATAGTGGAATCTGAATTCAATAAATATCTGGAATTAAGAATCTAATGATGACCATGAATCCATTGTTGATTGTCAGGAAAAACCCATCTGGTTCACTAACGTCCTTTAGGGAAGGAAACTGCCATCCTTACCTGGTCTGGCCTACATGTGACTCCAGACCCACAGCAATGTGGTTGACATTTAACTGCTCTCTGGGCAATTAGAGACAGGAAATATTGCTGATCCAGCCACTGACGCCCACATTCCCTGCAAAGGATTCAAAGAAATAGGCAGTTGAGAGAGCAGAACCTGGCAGGTGTATAATTGATTGTGGCACCATGTCTTCATTTTTAATCATTATTGTGGACTTTTAAAGAGCCAAAGCAAAGGATATTGGATCATTTTTTTCAACAAGACATTTCTTGGAAGACAGATGCTGTGCGATAGGTGCTTGACTACAGCAGACCCCCTACCTGGTTTTACCATTGGCATAGAGTCATAGAGACCTACAGTGCAGAAAAAGGCCATTCAAACCATCACATCTGTGTTGGTCAGAAACAACCAACTAACTATTCTAATCCCATTTTCCAGCACTTGGCCCATGGCCTCTCTGCTTTGGCATTACAAGAACATGCCTAAACACTTCTTAAATGCTAGCTCGCAGTTCCTGCTGCAGACCTTGTTTGGATATGTCAGTCGATGGACTGAATCTTTGCCCCAGTTTGAGGAAAAGCAAATGAGCCACCCAGCCGAGGTCTCCTGTTTCTGCGAACCCTCTCATGTTGGGTCCATGTCGTACCTGGAGCCCCGGTCCAGACTAAACCCTGACAGTGTCTACCTGAAAAGTGCCTGGAATAATACTGAACACCTTGTTTTCTGAGGAAGCTGCATTGGAAAATGGCCTGGACACCTCCATCTTTGTGCACCAGAACATCAGAGTGACAGCCCTCTGAATACTATCCCTTTTCATGCTGTCAAGAACTAAGATTTACTGGCCAAAAGTGGGTTTTTCTCTTCCCAGAAGTGGCTCTCTACAGAGAGAAATCCACTATTTTTCCCTTATACCCGGCGCACGTGTTTGTATGTGTGTGTGTGTGTATATCTGTGTATGTGTGTGTCTGTCTGTGTCTGTGTGTGTCTCTCTGTGCGTGTGTGTCTGTGTGTGTGTGTGTGCGTGTGTCTGTGTATCTGTGTATGTGTGTGTCTGTCTGTGTCTGTGTGTGTCTCTCTGTGCGTGTGTGTGTGCGTGTGTCTGTGTGTCTGTGTATCTGTGTATGCATGTTTCTGTGTATGTCTGTGTGTCTGTGTGTGTGTCTCTGTGTGTGAATTTGTGTCTTTGTGTGATTGTGTGTGAGAGAGTGTCTGTGTGTATGTGTGTGTCTCTATGTGTTTGTGTGTCTGTGTGACTGTGTGTGCGCGCACTTTGGATCATTTACAGTGATAAGTATTTATATTTTCTTGTGATAAAGTAATTGTATTACCCAGGTTGTCATTGTCGCTGAATACATTTTGTTTATAATGGAACAACTATTCCATGTTTATTAAAGACACTGGGTGGTGTACTTGAAAGATAAGTTACTGGTTCCCAGCCAGATCGTAACACTGGCAGTTCACTTTGCCCGTCTAAGAGAACAAAGAACAGTACAGCACAGGAACTGGCCCTTTGGTCCATCAAGTCCGTGCCTGGGTTCATACCATAACAATATAACACTATGTAATTTGCATTATTATATCAATGACTAGAAACCAAATGGACCAGCCATGTACCATCCTGACTTTAAACTATATCACTGTTCCCTCATTGTTGCTGGGTGAAAATCACAGAACGCCCTTCGTAGCAGCATCTCTGGGTATCCCTACATCCCAGGGCTGTAATGGTTCATAATGGCAGCTCACTGCCGCCCTCTCTGGGGCAAGTAGGGATTGTCAAAAGAATTGCTAGGCGAGCCAGAGATATCCACATCCCAGGAATGAATTATAAAAAAAATTAAAAGGCAGGAGTTTTAAATACCTTGTCACTTTTGGTTAGTGCTTTTGCCAGATATTTACTTTTAGCAGGTCCCTTTGATACTTATGGCAGTTGCTTTTGAATGGGTTTGTTGACAATTCCAAGGAGATTGACGGTTCATAGAACTCCTACAGTGTGAAAGCAGGCCATTCAGCTCATCGAGACCACATCACATCTCCGAAGAGTGTCCCACCCAGGCCCACTCCCCTATCCCCGTAACCTTGCATTTCCCATGGCTAACCCACCTAGCCTGCACATCCCTGGACACTATGGGGCAATTTAGCATGGCCAATCCACCCTAACCTGCCCACTTTAGGACTGTGGGAGGAAAACAGAGAGTACGTGCAAACTCCACCCAGATCGTCACCCAAGGGTGGAATTGAGCCCAGGTCCAGAGCTGTGAGGCAGCAGTGCTAACCACTGAGTCTTCTTGAAAGCATTCAATGTTTCACTTTCTGTAGCAGGGAATTTCCACAGGCTCACCGCTCTCTGGGTGAAGACATTTCTCCTCATCTCAGTCCTAAATGGCCTTCCCATATTCTTAGATAGTGAGCCCTGGTTTTGACCTCTCTGGTCATTGGGAACATCCTTCCTACATTCACACTGTGTAGAGTCGATAGAAAGCATGCTGGCCCTTTACAAGCCCCATCCAGTTTCTCTATCTATCAATGCTTTTGTGTTCTCTACTAAACTATGTCTCCTTCCATTCCCTCTGCAGGAACAAAACTAAATAAATGTGCTCACACAAAATAAGTTAAAACACTATGAAGGGTTTCAAGACAGTTAGCAATTTCTTTTTTTGTGTGAGGAATTGGGTAGGTGCCAACCTGGCCTCTTCACACGAGTTTGACATTATCTTCATTAATGTTTTCACTGCTGCTGTGTTAAAGTGATGCTTAACGCCACGTGGATAAGACAGAATGGTGCTAATTACTCTAATTGTTGCATTAGTGTCAACAAAAATACACTCAATTCAATGGCACATGTGCAGCAGCCATAGTCCCCCCAACAGGGCAACTTGAACGGACCATCATACAGCCAGTCACCCTTGCCCACTCCAATAAGAAAACGATTCTATTTGAAAATCTGGCCGCAAAGTTAGAAGTAACGTAACAGGCAGCTCTTGCAAATTTGACCAGATTGATGCTGGAAGCAAGTCTCAACAGAATATCAAACTCCACAAGAAAAACGCTACAAATTTATCTAAGGCCAGCTGTAATTATTTAAGTGCCAGTCGAGTAGTTGGCTGTCTTGTGTTTCAAAAGCAATAAGCCATTTCCTCGGAGATGGGAGCTTGATCAAATTTGGTGCTAATGCAGTTGTGATATCTCCATTATCATGGAGGCAGCACAAACAATAACAATCCTTTTTTAATTCCATCAGATTAATGTGTTTGCTGCAACATTTACTGATTTTCTTGGGTCACGGCAGAACCTTCATGTGAGGTTACTTATAGCAATGCAGTCTTCTTTTTAAACAGTTGGTTCTAATGGTACCCCGTTCTCCTGCTTTGGGAATGTCACTTGCTGACTTTCAGCTACAAGTTCCTATCCAATGTTCTGTTGGAGTTACCTCCTCGTGCCCCAAATACCCCTCTGGAGATCTCTCCATTCCTCCTATTCTGGCCTTTTGCACATTTCTGAATTTATGTGCCTGCAGCATTGGAGTCAGTGCCTTCAGCTGCCCTGGGCCCTCTACAATTTCCTCCTTATGTGTCTCTACCTCTCTTCCTCTCAGAGCTTCCCTAGTCACTCGTCCTGGTATCTCATGTGGCTCGGACTCCAACTTTTGCTGTCACTGCTGCACAACATCTTGACAAATCTCCCTCTGTTAGGCCCTTGATTTTCTGATGGACAGACAGCCACTATTACAGTGTAGATTCGAGGTGAGCATGGGGACCCAGAGAACTGTAAGAAATAGGAACAGCAGTAGGTCTTAAAGGTTGTGGACAATTAAACAATTCACTGAGGAGGAGGCTCCACAAATACCCCATCCTCAATGATGGAAGAGCCCAGCACATCAGTGCAAAAGATAAGGCTGAAGTATTCGAAGCAATCTTCAGCCGGAAGTGCCTAGTGGATGATCCACCTCGGCGTCCTCCAGTGGTCCCCAGCATTACAGATACCAGTCTTCAGCCAATTCAATTCACTCCACGTGATATCAGGAAACGGTTGGAGACACTGGATACGGCAAAGGCTACGGACCCTGACAACATTCCAGCAACATTCAGGGGCTCCAGAACTTCTCATTCCCCTAGTCAAGCTGTTCCAGTACAGTTACAACACTGGCATCTACCCAACAGTTTAGAAAATTGCCCAAGGATGTCCTGTACCCAAAATGCAGGACACATCCAACCCGGCCAATTATCGCCCCATCAGTCTCCTCTCGATCATCAGTAAAGTGATGGAAGGTGTCATCAACAGTGCTATCAAGCTGCACCTACTCAGCAATAACCTGCTCAGTGATGCCCAGTTTGAGTTCTGCCATGGCCACTCAGCTCCTGATTTCATTACAGCCTTGGTTCAAACATGGACAAAAGAGCTGAATCCCAGAGGTGAGGTGAGACTGACAGCCCTTGATATCAAAGCTGCATTCGACCGAGTGTGGCATCAAGGAGCCCTGGCAAAAGTGGAATCAATGGGTATCGGGGGGCAAATGCTCCAGTGGTTGGAACCTGCAGGAGTTCCTCAGGGCAGTGTCCTTGGCCCAAACATCTTCAGCTGCTTCATCAATGACCTTCCCTCCATCATGAGGTCAGAAGTGGGGATGGTCGCTGATGATTGCACAATGTTCAGTGCCATTCGTGACTCCTCAGACATTGAAGCAGTCCATGTTCACATGCAACAAGATCTGGGCAATATCCAGGTTTGAGCTGACAAGTGGCAAGTGACATTCACGCCACACAAATGCCAGGCTATGACCATCACCAATAAGAGACAATCTAACCACCACCCCTTGGCATTCGACCTTGTTACTATCATTGAATCCTCCACGATCAACATCCAGGGGGTTACCATCGACCAGAAACTCAACTGGACTCACCACATAAACACAATGGCTACAAGAGCAGGTCAGAGGCTACGAATACTCAGGACAGTAACTCACCTCCTGACTCCCCAAAGCCTGCCCACCATCTACAAGGCACATGTCAGGAGTGTGATGGAATACTCCCCACTTGCCTGGATAAGTGCAGCCCCAACAACACTGAAGAAGCTTGACACCATTCAGGACAAAGCAGCCACTTATTGGCACCACATCCACAAGCATTCACTCCCTCCACCACCGACGCTCAGTAGTAGCAGCGTGTACTATCTACAAGATGCACTGCAGAAATTCACCAAAGATCCTCAGACAGTACCTTCCAAAGCTACGCCCTCTAAGACCATTACCTGCGAGGTCTTCTCTGAGCCATCCTGATGTGGAAACATATTGCCGTTCCCTCACTGTCGCTGGGTGGATACCTTGGAATTCCCTCCCTAACGGCATTGTGGGTCAACCTACGGCACACAGACTGCAGCGGTTCAAGAAGGCAGCTCACCAGCACCTTCTCAAGGGGCAACTAGGGATGGGCAATACAAATGCTGGCTCAGCCAGTCATGCCCACATCCTACAAGTGGATATGAAAAAGCAGTGAATGGATTACTAGATCTATTTGATTCCCTGATGGCCATGGATGAGGAATATTGTTCTGAGCCATCTGAGCTCCTATCATCACCATGTCCAGGTTAGACAAGGGGTTTACGTCTATTAAACAAAAACAGAAAGTGCAGGAGAAACTCAGCAGCATTTGTGTAGAGAGAAACATGGTTAATGTCTCCAGTCCAGTGACCCCAGTTCAGAATATCTCCACGTACACTTTATTACAATGACCATTCATTTGGCCCTTACCAACACTGCTTCTCCATTCTCCAGTTCCTCCAATAGATGTAAATCCTATTTCAATTCTCGACATCTCTTCATTCTCCTGGGAAACCCTTTCTGAACTCTACATTTCTCCGGATGGGCCATTATTCACCATAAAGTGAAGCAACATCAAATTGCCAATGGGAGCTGTGCTTCCAGCCGCCAATGCCCTATAATGGTCCAGGTTTTCCAATCTCCAGATAGTTGCTAGCTCCATGGAAATTATCCAGGAACTTGAAATGTCTGATGGGCAATAATTCAGCTTCTAGAATCCTCCAATTACTTCTTCAACTCTGAGTGAGAGTCAGAACCTTGTAAGGTTCAGACTGACTTGTTTGGCCAGAGAAAGGTTGAGGAATTAAATTTCTAACTCCCACCAACTGTAACATTGACTCACACACCCCTGGCTAATCATTGACTCTCCCCAGTTACACACAATAACCCCCAAGCTCCCTAACTATCACTGCCCCAACCCCATGCCCCCATCCATAGTCATGATCTGGAACCATCTCCAATTTCCTCTGTTCCCCACTCTCGATCTGACCTGACCCCTACCCTATCCAACAAACCCCTACTCCCAGCCCAGATCCTGACCCACACTCTCACTGCTCTCTTTGATCCTGATCCCAAAGATCCCAAAAACCAACCCTAGCCCAACCCAATCTCCCACTTGACCCTTAGCACTCAGTCACTCATCTGCGACCCTTCCCTACCCTCTAACCCCTTGGGTCTGAGGCGTTCAAGTCGGGTGATGCTGACCTATACAGGAAACCTAGGTATGATCTTCACAAAGCCATCAGGGACACTAAGAGACAATATCAGAGTAAACTAAACTCCCAGACTAACCACACAAACACACATTGACTGCGGCAGGGCTTACACAATGTAACGGCCCACAAAGTGAGATCGTGTAGAATCGCTGACAATGCATCCCTCCCCGATGAGCTCGATGCATTCTCTGCTCATTTTGAACAGAAGGTCAGTGAAATAGTGTTACCTGCCCCGACAGTTTCGGGTGCACCTGTACCCAGTCATTGCCGCAGATATCAGATTGGGCCTTCTTGAGGGTGAACCCATGGAAAGCGATGGGCCCGGATGGAGTCCTTGCCGTGCACTCGGATCCTGCATGGACCAGCCGGCCAGAGTATTCACAGACATCTTTAACCTCTCCTTTCTACGATGTGAGGCTTCCACCTGCTTCAAAAAGACCACTATCATCCCAGTGCCAAATCAAAACCAGGCCACGTGCCTTAATGACTACCACTCGGGGGGGCTCTGACATCCATCATTGTGAAGTGCTTCGAGATGTTAGTAATGGCACACACCAACTCCAGCCTCCCAGATTGCCTTGATCCACTGCAATTCACC
This sequence comes from Rhincodon typus, assembly GCF_021869965.1. NCBI lineage: Eukaryota > Metazoa > Chordata > Chondrichthyes > Orectolobiformes > Rhincodontidae > Rhincodon > Rhincodon typus. Next base: position 10,765,169 of record NC_063333.1, read on the forward strand.
CACTGTCTACGGCAGACACCATCTCTACGTTCATCTCTGGAACATCTGGATAACAAGGACACCTATGTCAAACTACTATTTATTGATTTTAAATCCACCTTCAACACCGTAATTCCAAGAAAACTCATCTCCAAACTCTGAGACCCAGGACTCTGCTCTCCCCTCTGCAACTGGATCTCTGACTTCCTGACCCACAGACTGCAATCAGTAAGGATAGACGACAACACCTCCTCCGCAATAATCCTCAACACCGATTTTCCGCAAGAGTGCGTACTCAAGCTCCTTTATTATAATTCTTCTACACTCACGACTATGTGGCCACATTCAGCGCTAACTCCATTTACAAATTTGTTGATGACTCCACCATAGTGGGTTGGGTCATTGACTTCAGGAAGCATAGTGGAGGTCAAGCCTCTGTCTGCATCAATGGTGCTCAGCTGGAGATGGTTGAGAGCTTCAAGTTCCGAGGAGTAAGTATCATCAACAATCTGTCCTGGTCCATCCACATCATTGCTACAGTCAAGAAAGCGCACCAACGCCTCTGCTTCCTCAGATGGCTAAGGAAATTCAGCCTGTCCGCAATGACTCATCAATTTTTATAGGTGCACCATGGAAAGTATCCTATCTGGATACATCACAGCTTGGTATGGCAACTGCTCTACCCCAGACTGCAAGCAATTACAGAGAGTTGTGAACGCAGCCCAGTAGATCATGAAAACCAGCCTTCCTTCCATTGACAACAAGGTGCAGAGCTGGATGAACACAGCAGGCCAAGCAGCATCATAGGAGCAGAAAGGCTGACGTTTCGAGCCTAGACCCTTCAT
>NC_063333.1:10766392-10782577 GCF_021869965.1 Rhincodon typus
TTATTTTTCTGATGAAGGGTCTAGGCCCGAAACGTCAGCCTTTCTGCTCCTATGATGCTGCTTGGCCTGCTGTGTTCATCCAGCTCTGCACCTTGTTGTCTCAGATTCTCCAGCATCTGCAGTTCCTACTATCTCTTCCTTCCATTGACTCCATCTACACTTCCTGCTGCCTTGGGAAAGCAACCAACATAATTAAAGACCCCTCCCACCCCAGTTATACTCTCTTCCATTGGGCGGAAGATATAAAAACATGTACCAACAGACTTAAGAACAGCTTCTTCCCCGCTGTTATCAGATTCTGCACCTTTTCTGTAGCTGTAACTCTATATTCTGCATTCTGTCCTGATGTCTTATGTAAGGTACATAGGGGGAGGCAATAACCTAGTGGTATTATCCCTGGTCTGTTAATCCAGAAGCCCAGCTAACATTCTGGGGACCCAACTTCAAATCCTGTCCATGGTAGATGGTGAAATTTGAATTCAATTTAAAAAAAAACAAAATCTGGAATTAAGAGTCTAATGATGATCATGAACCCATTGCTAATTGTCAGGAAACACACATCTGCTTCACAAATGTCCTTTTAGGGAAGGAAACTGCCATCCTTACCTGGTCTGGCCTACATGTGACTCCAGGCACAAAGCAATGTGGTTAACTCTAAGCAATTAGCGTTGGGCAATAAATGCTGCCTAACCAGTGACATCCTCATCCCGTTAATGAATAAAAGGTGGGGGGAAGGGATGATTTGTCTGGATAGCTCACAAAACAAGACTTTTCACTGTATCTTCGTACATGTGACAATAATACATCATATCAAATTAATATCCAGCAAACCCACCGCCACTGACTGCTCCCCCCCCAGCTATGCCCCAACCAACCTTGTACCTTAACCCTTGCACACTGACCTTCTCTCTGAATTTGTCAGAGGGTCATGTTGAGAAACAGGGAGACGTTTCAGTGCTGACACCCTTTGCCCCTGGCTGCATGTATTCCTCAGGGTTCACACGGAGACCTACTCCAAAAGTAAGCAGGTATACTTGTTTTTGTCTGACAGTGTTGGGATTTTTGACGTCTGCACTGTTCAAGGGCTGAAAGCATCAGGCAGCAGCCAAATATCATGAGCTAGTTGTCCCCTTAATGGGGCAGCACCCTGCAGGGGCAGTAGCTTCGCTTAGCTCTATCTGTCACTTGCTGTTTCTGCTCTTTTGGTATGCAAGTAGTCCTGTTTGGTGGCTTCACCAGATTGACACCTCATTCTGAGGTTCTGATGAAGGGTCACTGGACCCAAAACATTAACTCTGATTTCTCTCCACAGATGCTGCAAGACCTGCTGAGCTTTCCCTGCAATTTCTATTTTTGCCTCTATCTTCATACCTATCCATGTTAAACTCGATCTGACAAACTTTGGCCCATTTCCCTAACCTATCCTAAGCTAAAACAATTTTTATTTCTTTGTTGCAACTTACTTTCTCACCTATTTTAGAGTCGTCTGTAAATTTTGTTTTCTATCCCTGCATCTGAGTCATTAATATATATTCTAAATAGTTGAGGCATGAGGATCAAACCCTCTGGCGCTCCACGAGTTACATATTGCCAACTAGAAAAAGACCCATTTATCCCAAATCACTGCCTTCTGTTGGTTGGCCAATTCTTAATCCATGCTAACGAACAGTCCCTAACCCCAAGTAATCTTACCTTTTGTGTGGCACCTTATCAAATGTCTTCTGGAAGTCCACATATACTACATCTACAGGATCTCCATTGTCCACCTCACCTGGTAGAGGATGCTGGTGTTGTGTAACCACTCATTAATGGCTGGAGTAGGCCAAGAGTCCAATGGGGTCAGATGGGACTCAGCGTTCAGGATGATAAAACCTCCCTGGATCTCCGCATGTACTTTTGATTTCCCCAACTCCTCACCCAACCATACGAACAGCCTCATCTTCTCTCATCAGCCACTCACTCCACAATTCAATCCCAACTCAGAATAAAATCCAGCCTCGCTCCCTACTCTGGGAGGAATAATGACCTGTATTCCCCATGGGTTTTACAGCCTGACTTGCTTGTTGCTGGCAACTCATGTAACCTGGCCAGGCGGGACTTGACCTCCTGGACATTTAGCTCCAGGACAGCATTTAGAAACCTATACGAAACTATAAGGCCCCCAGCAAACCCAAGTCAAGTTGTTGCTGCAATGGAAAGTTGAGAGTCGTGTTCAGGATCATTCACAGAGCTCAACATTCTTGGCTTTTGTTTCCCTGCTGCGTGTGTAACGTTCTTGGTGTTGAACGTGAAATATTTGTTTTGACCTGTAAATAGGTCTCAGGAAAGCTTTCTAACACCAAAGGGAGATGCATAGCCTGGAAGCTTGGGAATCCGGTTCAGAAGTGTGAGGCTTGGTTAACACTCTACTGTACTATTTCTGGCTATTCTGCAGTCAGAATGAAGAATCAAAGATAGTTGATAAGGCCCACATTTCCCACCTAAGTGTTTGCAATGACAAAACAAGCAACTGCCTCGCTCCTGTGTGTTTGGGAGGCTCCCCCTGCCCAGGATGTTTATGCACATTGGCTAGGGACCCTTCTTCAGGTGGCTGTAATTTGACCCTGCAACCTCTCACCATAATAACCTCCCCCCTCCCACCCCTCTGATCCCCCCCGTTGCCAAGGCTGCAGTGTTTGAACATCAGTCCTTCTCTATTTCATCACTTTCTATATTAGATTAAAAAAAAGGGTGAGGGACGGCAATGGCTTTAGGTTCAAGGAATCCTGCATTCTGGCCCTCAAACCATATCCGAATTTGGCTGCTACCTCGTTGAGTTCAGTGAGGGTAAAGAAATGCAAGTTGACTTTCAGGCTACGATGGTTAGCTGAGTTTTACCTCAGCTGAAAGGCGTTGTGAAGTTAAATATTTCATTACAATGCCACGTTATCCTCGGTTTCGTGCAATTTTTAGCAGATTTATAACCTTTAGGTCGCTGTGGTTTGTTTTTGGCACTTATCCAACTTTCATGGTTGCGGGGGGTGGTGGACGATATAATTTCAGGTCACTGCTTTCAGACAGTTCATCTTTCAAACAGATTTTACGTTATTATTATCAGACAACCGCAGGTGTGTTCAAGTTAAACTACGGGGATCCGAAAGCAGAGGGGAGGCTGGGCCGTCCTGCTGGGGTACTGATGGAGGCTGAGACCATTCCCTCTGCACACACTCTTAGAGAGGTGATGGCCTAGTGGTATTATCGCTAGCCTATCAATCTGGAGACCCATGATGTTCAGGGGACTTGGATTCAAAACCCACCACAGCAGGTGGTAGAATTTGAATTCCATTAAAAGAAAACCTAGAATTAAGAGTCTAATGATGAGTGTGAAATCATTGCCAATTGTTGGGGGAACAAAACTCATCTGGCTCACAAATGCCCTTTAGGGAAGGGAAATTGCCATCCTTACTTTGAGCTTTGAAGAAGGGTCCCAACCCTAAACGTCGGCTTTCCTTGCTCCTCTGATGCTGCCTGGCCTGCTGTGTTCCTCCAGCTCCACACTGTGTTATCTCAGACTCCAGCATCGGCAGTTCCTACTATCTGCCATCCCTTATTTTGTCTAGCTTACATGTGATTGCAGAACCACAACAATGTAGTTGACCCTTAACTGCCCTCTGGGCAATTAGGGATGGGCAATAAATGCTGGCCTAGCCAGTGACACCCACATTCCCTAAATAAGTTTTAAAAACTGTCATCATTTTTCCACTTAACATTAGGAAGTACTGTAATGTTAACTTTTAACTTTATTTCTTTATTTTTCTATTTATACTAAAAACAACAGTAATGCTTTACTTCTAAGTTTGTTTCTCTATGTTACTACTTGTACCTAAGTTTTGTACCTTTGTACCTAAGATGGCACCTTGTGCGGTGACAGTGCACACTTTTCATTGTTCTCTTGTATTTTGGGCTTGAGCACACATGACAATAAAGCTTAACAAACCCTTACGTCTGAGGAAGGGTCACTGGACCCGAAACATTAACTCTTTTTTGTCCTTCACAGATGCTACTGGACCTGCTGAGCTTTTTCCAGCAATTTCTGTTTTGTTTCACAATAAAGCTTAAAATCAGTCAAATCAAAAGTGAGAGGGGTGCCTGCTGAGAGGTTGGGTGAGCTTCCTTATTTCGTTAACGCTTACACAGTTAGAGGGAAAAGCGAGAAAACAAAATAACAGTATCGCCAGCTGGTTCTGAAGAAGGGACCCAAAACGCTAACTCTGCTTGCTCTCGCCACAGATGCATGCCAGATCTGCTGAGTTTCTCCAGCAATTTTTGTTTTTGTAACAGCAATTCTTGGAAATGAACCAGATTCACTACATCCTCCTTCTCAATAACTGGCCAGTGGGCTGTATTGGCCCAGACTGGGCTTTTCCATGCTCCGACCTCCGGCCACCAGATGACAGTCCACAGGCTGGAATGCAGAACCATCGGAAGATTTTGTGTCCTACCCCCAATTCTCCATCCCACTCGATCCTGGAGATGGTACAAGCAGGAGGTAGTGCCCAGATATTTCCCTCTCGTGGTGCTCCGTCAGGATGTGTGTGAACACCCTGTGCCCTAAGGATGGTAACAAGAGACCACCCCTGTAAATGAGTAGAGGTGGCGGAGGAATGAGCAGTGGAGAATCATGTTGAGATGCAGTGCTGCAACAGGATGAATGAGCTGCCAGAGGAAGTGTCATTACCTACTCATACCCTCATGACCTTCCCACTGTGCCCTCCCATTGTCAGCCTGCTTCTGTACAGGGCTGTCACACACAGCCAGATACCACCATCTCTCATGTCTAGAGTCATAGAGTCACAGAGATGTGCAGCATGGAAACAGACCCTTCGGTCAAACTCACCCATAGAACATAGAACATAGAACATTACAGCGCAGTACAGGCCCTTCGGCCCTCGATGTTGCGCCGACCTGTGAAACCAATCTGAAGCCCATCTAACCTAAACTATTCCATTATCATCCATATGTTCATCCAATGACCATTTAAATGCCCTTAAAGTGGGCGAGTCTACTATTTTTGCAGGCAGGGCATTCCACGCCCTTACTACTCTCTGAGTGAAGAACCTACCTCTGACATCTGTCCTATATCTATCACCCCTCAATTTAAAGCTATGTCCCCTCGTGCTAGCCATCACCATCCGAGAAAAAAGGCTCCCACTGTCCACCCTATCTAATCCTCTGATCATCTTGTATGTCTCTATCAAGTCACCTCTTAACCTTCTTCTCTCTAACGAAAACAGCCTCAAAACCCTCAGCCTTTCCTCATAAGACCTTCCCTCCATACCAGGCAACATCCTGGTAAATCTCCTCTGCACCCTTTCCAATGCTTCCACATCCTTCCTATAATGCGGTGACCAGAACTGTCCACAATACTCCAAGTGCGGCCGCACCAGAGTTTTGTACAGCTGCAACATGACCTCATGGCTCCGAAACTCAATCCCTCTACCAATAAAACCTAACATACTGTACGCCTTCTAAACAACGCTATCAACCTGGGTGGCAACTTTCAGTGATCTATGCACATGGACACCGAGATCTTTCTGCTCATCCACACTACCAAGAATCTTACCATTAGCCCAGTACTCTGTATTCCTGTTACTCCTTCCAAAGTGAATCACCTCACACTTTTCCGCATTAAACTCCATTTGCCACCTCTCAGCCCAGCTCTGCAGCTTATCTATGTCCCTCTGTAACCTGCAACATCCTTCCGCACTATCCACAACTCCACCAACTTTGGTGTCATCTGCAAATTTACTAACCCATCCTTCTACGCCCTCATCCAGGTCATTTATAAAAATGACAAACGGCAGTGGCCCCAAAACAGATCCTTGAGGTACACCACTGGTAACTGAACTCCAGGATGAACATTTCCCATCAACCACCACCCTCTGTCTTCTTACAGCTAGCCAATTTCTGATCCAAACCGCTAAATCACCCTCAATCCCATGCCTCCGTATTTTCTGCAATAGCCTACCATGGGGAACCTTGTCAAACGCTTTACCGAAATCCATATACACCACATCAACTGCTTTACCCTCATCCACCTGTTTGGTCACCTTCTCAAAGAACTCAATAAGGTTTGTGAGGCACGACCTACCCTTCACAAAACCGTGTTGACTATCCCTAATCGAATTATTCCTTTCTAGATGATTATAAATCCTATCTCTTATAATCCTTTCCAACACTTTACCCACAACCGAAGTAAGGCTCACTGGTCTATAATTACCAGGGCTGTCTCTACTCCCCTTCTTGAACAAGGGGACAACATTTGCTCGTCTCCAATCTTTTGGCACTATTCCTGAAGACAATGATGACAGATATCCATAATTAATCTAGTGTGGAGCTGAAGGAACGCTGCAGGCCAGGCAGCATTAGAGGAGCAGAAAAGCTGACGTTTCCGGTTGGGGACCATTCTTCAGACACTTCTTTTTTCTGAAGAAGGGTCCCAACCTGAAACGTCAGCTTTCCTGCTCCTATGATGCTGCCTGGCCTGCTGTGTTCATCCAGCTCCACACTGTGGAGTTCTTACTATCTCTCCTTAATTAATCTAGTCCCATTTGCCAACATTTGGCCCACATCCCTCTAAACCCTTCCTATTCACATACCCATCCTGATGCCTTTTAAATGTTGTAACTGTACCAGCCTCCACGACCTCCTCTAGCAGCTCATTCCATACACACACCCTCCTCTATGTGAAAAAGTTGCCCCTTAGGTCCCTTTTATATTTTTCCCCTCTCAGCTTCAACCTACACCTTTTAGTTTTGGACTCCCCCACTCTAGGAAAAATACCTCGGCTATTCACCTTATCCATGCTCCTCATGATTTTATAAACCTCTATAAGGTCATCCCTCAGCCTCTGATGCTCCAGGGAATATAGCCCCAGTCTATTCACCCTCTCTTTATAACTCAAACCTTCCAGTCCTGGCAACATCCTTGTAAATCTTTTCTGTACCTTCTCAAGAGCCTCCTCCTGTATTCACACCCAAATCATTTATATAAAGTGAACGAGGAGAACCACAGTGATGTTACCTGTCTGCATCTCAGTGAAGATTACTGACACAATCTTAGAGCCTCTCACACATGGGCCAAGGACAACACAATCAGATCTAGAGCAGGGACCCCACATCTTGCACACACAGCAGATGAAGCTTGGTTGAAATCCATCAACACGTTCAGCTCAGGCAGCCTGGTTTTTATTCAGGACCCCCTCAATCATAACTTCCCAAAACCAGTCTCTTGTCCCAAAACCAGTCTCTTGTTACACAGATCCCACACCCATAATGGCAGCTCTGCGCGCTTACATCTACCCAGCAATGCAGTGAAGTGTTCATGCACCTGGGATAATGTCTCTGCTGTTCTGCAGGAGAAGATGTTACACAGGCTGTGCAAAGACATGGGGCAGCACTCCCGAATTCTAGCTGCTAACCCTGCTCAAGGAGCAGCATGCTGGGCTAGCAGGAGAGCACTGGGAGTGGCCTGCGCTCAAGGTGTTTATTTTTTCATGGGATGTGGGAATTGCTGGCTGGGCCAGCATTTATCACCCAGTATGTGAGATCTGATATTGAGTCAGACAGTACTAGTGAGGCCCTTCAGCCCATTGTGTTAATGCCAGTTGTCAATTTTTTTCCACAGCCCTTGGCCCATAGTCGTGTATACTATGGTGTATTCATATAAATATTTCTTAAATGTCTCTAGGGTTCCTGTCACTGGCTAGGCCAGCATTTATTGATCATCTGTAATTGCTCAGAGGGCAGTTAAGAGTCAACAACATTGCTGTGGGTCTGGAGTCACATGTAGGCCAGACCAGGTAAGAATGGCAGTTTCTTTCCTTAAAGATGACCCAGATGGTTAGTGGCCCATTAGTGACCCAGACGGTGCTTTTCCTGACAATCACCAATCAATTCATGATCAGCATTGGATTCTTAATTCCAGATTTCTATTGAACACAAATTCTACCATTTGCAGAGGTGGGATTCAAACCCAGATCCCCAGAACATTATCTGGGTCTCTGGATTAACAGTCCAGTGATAACACCACTAGGCCATCACCTCCCCCTGCAATATCTATCTGTAGATATTAATGTGAAATTTACTGCGTTAGCCAAAATGAAATTTTAAAAAATGAGAAGAAAATATATGAAGCCTGGTGATGCCCAAATGATTCGAAAGATTTTAAAGTGTTCTGAGTTTAGTTGAAGGAATCTGTAGGTGTTTATATCAAGTATTGTGGTGTGGTGATAACATCCCTACCCCTGGACAGGGAATCCTGGGTTCAAGTCCCACCTTTTCCAGAGCTGTGTAAATAACATCTCTGAGCTGGTTGATTAGAAGGATAGTTTAAGCTTCTTTTTTAAAAAGTCAAGATTGTCAATCAGCAGTATTAGACTGTCACAGAAACTGTGGAAAAGCTGAAGCTTTGTTTAAAAGGGACACAGTGACATGATAATGTTGACGATTTATTAGCGGAGTTTGTGATTGTTATGGGAAATTGTGCTGTGTCAGTATTGATTAGATGACATGACAGTGGCAAACAGCAAGCTAAAGCTGAGGTCAAAGTTCGCTAAAAAAACAAGAGCTACTCCCCTTTCCGGGGTGACAGGCCAATCCTAAAGAGTTCATAGATAAAAGTGACATTACCAAGTTAACAGCTTGGTAATGTTTGCCCCTGCTCAAGCTGATCATTTGCTGGAGACTGGACACTGTCAAATTCACAGTCACAGTTTCTCTGTACAGACGGAGTAGAAGGAAATCCTGCCACACAGCGCCACACAGCTCAGGAAGCAAGTTTTCTGATCAGAGCCTGGAAGTTGGAATGGAGCAGGCTGATCACTTGCTCTGGTCTGATCCTCAGAGACGTCCATGTAAACTGGTTCGTCTGTCATTGTAAGCATTATGGGTAAAGCTTTTGCAGTATCTTTTGTCATGTACTTTGCTGTAATAAAAACCATTGGGTATATTCCGTTATTAGAATTGCCTTGGGCTATTCATATCCAGAGTAAACCTGACAGACCAGGGAAAGTGGGAATAAAAGGCTACACAATCTAAGCAAATGGCCCATAAAAGTTTGAACCCGTCCATTGTAATGTATTCACAAGAAATCAGGACTTTGTGCTGCTTTTCATAAGGTGGCAGACTGTCCCCTCAGACGGTTTCACACGAGCTCACCCCAGCCTATTCTCAATGTTCCTGTAATATTGATGTTCCATAACTGAGCAGACACCGATTCACAATTCAGAGCCACAATATAAAGGAACATCAGCTGTAATTCTCTTACTTTTCAGGGACACTTTGATAAATGAACATGACATCTATTCTCCCTTCGATAGAATACTGAAAAGCTGCACTTTCATCCAGACAGAAAGCCAAAATGAATGTTTTATGAGAATACACTTTACCTTCAACTTTCTGAATAGTAACTATGATCGTGTGCAAAGGGTAATGTTATTCTGCGACAGATGAGATGTTGCTAAGGATGTATCATTGAATGGAGGAAAACAGCAATAGTGTGATAAGGCAGTCTACAGACTGCACTTGATTTGTTGCTCAGTTCTTTGAGTATAGTTGTGTTGAGGTTGTACAGGACGTTGGTGAGGCCTCTTCTGGAATACTGTGTCCAGTTCTGGTTGCCCAGTTATAGGAAGGATTTTATCAAGCTGGAGAGGGTTCAGAAGAGATTTACCAGGATGTTGCTGGGTATGGAAGGTTTCAGTTAAAAAGAAAGGCTGGATAGGCTGGGACATTGTTTCACAGGAGCGTAGGATATTGAGAGGTGACCTAATCGAAGTTTATAAAATATTGAAAGGTATAGATAGAGTTGATGGTAGTTGTCTTTTCGCTAGGATAGGGAATTTCAAGACTAGGGGATTCATTTTTAAGGTGAGAGAAGAGAGATTTAAAAAAGACACAAGAGGCAAATTTTTTACACAGAGGGTGGTTCACATGTAGAATGAACTTCCTGAGGGATTCGTGGATGTGGGTACAATTACAACATTTAAAAGACATTTGGATGGATATATGAATAGGAAAGTTTTGGAGGGATATGGGCCAAGCACAGGCAGGTGGGAATAGTTTAGTTTGGGTTTATGTTCGGTATGGACTGGTTGGACCGAAGGGTCTGTTTCCATGCTGTATGATCCGATGACTCTACAGACGTTGTAAAACACATAAATCTTTTCTTCCATGTTAGTCTGAATACTATCAGAAAAATCAATCTGCAAACTACTTGGCGATAGTCTTAAAGCAAATATTTATTAAAGACAAAAAATAATCAAGGAAGCCAAGCCAGGAGCCTTGGCTTGTTGAGATTCTAATCCAAGTTTTTGCCCTTCAGTGTTTGCAAACCCAGTTTTCAATCCAGTTCAGGGATAAAAAATCATGACTGCAACTTTCTCTCTCTTCGATAGTGGTTACAGCCTCACCACTAACAAATGATGTCGCGCTGATGTCACTCATTAGGCACTGAGCTGAGAGTTTAATCTTACTGCTGTAGAGGGCTTGCCAACACAAAGTGAAATAGGCTAATGCAATGAAACTTTGTGAATGGATGAACTTGCATTTAAATAGTGACTTTCCTTAATCCTCAACGTCCCACTGCACCATACAACTAAGGAAGTAAGCATTCAAGACGAGCATTGGGTGATTATTTGGATAGAAATGGTATGCAGGGATACAGGAGAAAGACAGGAGTTAGACAGTAGGTAAAGGAGGTGATGGCCTAATGGTGCCATTGCTTGAACTGTTAATCTGGGGATCTGGGTTCAAATCCTGCTATGACAGATTGTAGAATTTGAATTGAATTTTAAAAATCTGAAATTAATAGTCTATCGATGACCATGAAGCCTTTGTTGATTGTTGAGAAAACTCATCTGGTTTGCTCATGTTCCTTAGGGAAGGAACATGGCATGTGACTGCAGACCCACAGCAATGTGGTTGACTATTAACTGCCCTCTAGGCAATTAGGGATGGGCAGTAAAATGCTGGCCTAGCAATGCCTTCATCCCGTGAATGAATAAAAGACAAAAACCAACGCAAACAAAACGGGCCAACTGGCCTCCCTCTGCACTAGAATGATTTTGTGATTCTGTGAACTATTTCTTGAGGTGCAGTCAGTCGTGAAATATAATGTGCACAAAGCAAAAGCCCACGATTAGCAGCGCCACGATGGCCAGGTAATGTGTTTCGTGGTTCTGGCTGATGGATAAATACTCAACAAAAGATCAGCGAGAACAACATCTCAGCATGTCTTTGAAATCTTGCCCTGGGATCTTTGCATCCAACTGAGAAAGCATACAGGGCCTCAACCTGAAGGATGGCACCTCTGACCATGCAGCACCCCAGCACGACGAATATCAGCCTGCAATTTGGTTCAATGTTCTGGTCTATGTCAGCAATGAGAGTGTTATTACTGGACCCAGGCTGACACTGGCACAGACCATGGAATTCTGGGCAACTGGGGAGTATGGAAAGCTGTTTCTCTCTCTCTCTCAGCATTGGAGCACGGACTATGGGAAGGACAGGATGTGAGGGAAAACCGTTTCACTCAGAGGGTGATGGGAATCTGGAACTGACTGCCCTCAAAACATGTAAGAAGTATTTGGATGTGCACTTGTGATGTTAAGACCAACAAGGCTATGTTCCAAGTGCTGAAAAAAATGGGATGAGAATAGTTAGGTGGTTGGTTTTCAATTGAAGGAGCAACAGGCGTTTTTCTGTGCTGTAGACTTGTCTTTTTTAAATTCACTCATGGCGCATGGGGATTGCTAGCTGGCCAACAGTTTATTGCCCATCCCCAGTTGCCCTTGAGAAGGTGGTGGTGAACTGCTTTCTTGAATCTCTGCAGTCCATGAGCTGGAGGTGGGCCTACATTGCCCTTTAGGGAGGGAATTCTGACTCTCTGGTTCTCCAGCTGAACCTTGGTCGGACCTTATCTGTTAAACCGCGTGCAATTCTAAATCCTACAACTAATGAAGAATGTAACAGCTTTAAAGTGGGTTCACCTCAATGATACGCAGTCTATAAGATTGATTGATTTATTGTTGTCACTGATATGGATACAGTGAGAAGTGTTGTTTTGTGGGCTGTGCAGGCAGATCACACCATACAAAGTGGATCAGGGTAGCAAAACAGTGTGCAGAATACAGTGTTACAGCCACAGAGAAGGTGAAGAAAGAGATCAGAATTAACATTTGAGAAGTTTGTTCAAAAATCTGATAACAACAGGGAAGAAGCTGTTCTTAAATCTGTTGGTACATTTTTTCAAACTTATATACCTTCTGCCCAATAGAAGAGGGTGGAAGAGAGTATAACCGAGGTGGGTGGGGTCTCTGATTATGCTTGTTGCTTCCCCGAGGCAGCAGGAAGTATAGATAGAATCAGTGGATGGAAAGCTGGTTTGCATGGGCTGTGTTCATGACTCTCTGTAGTTTCTTACGGTCTTGGGAAGAGCAGTTGCCGTAACAACCTGTGATGCATCCAGATGGGATGCTTACTATGGTGCATCTATAAAAATTGGTAAGTGTCCTTGTGGACATGCCGAATTTCCTTAGCCTCCTGAGGAAATAGAAATGCTGTTGTGTTTCTTAACTCACGTTTGACGTGGGTAGACCAGACAGGTTGTTAATGACCATTGCTCCCAGGAACTTGACTCTCTCGACCACCTCAACCTCAGCACCATTGATACAGACAGGGGCGTTCCCTCCACTCTGCTTCCTGAGGTCAATGACCAGCTCCTTCCTTTTGCTGACAATGATGAAGAGATTGTTGTCTTTATCCCATGCAGCTAAGTACTCAGTCTCCTTCCTGTATCCTGTCTCATCATTGTTTGAGATCCGATCTGTAACAGTGGTGTCATCAACAAACTTGTAAATGGAGTTGGGAGGAATTTGACCACATAGTCATGAGTGTATAAAGAGTACAGTAGGGGACTGAGTACGCAGCCTTTTGAGGCACCAGTGTTGAGGATTATGGTGGAAGAGGCGGTGTTTCCTATTCTTATTGATTGTAGTCTATGGGTCAGGATGTCAAGGGTCCAGTTGCAGAGTGGGGAGCCGAGACTTGGTCTCAGAGTTTGGAGATGAGTTTGTTTGGAATTATGGTGTTGAAGGCGGAAGTGTGGTCAATAAGTAGGAGCCCGACTTGGGTATCCTCGTTATCCAGATATTCCAGGGAGGTGTGTAGGGCCAGGGAGATGGTGTCTGCTGTGGACCTGTTGCATTGGTAGGTGAATTGCAAAGGATCAAGGCAATCTGGGAGTGATGTGAGCCATGACTAATGTCTCAAAGCTCTTCATAATTATGGAGGTCAGAGCCAGCGAGTGGTAGTCTGAGACAAGTTGCATGATTTTTCTTTGTCATCGGGATGATGATGGTTTTCCTGAAGCAGGTGGGGACTTCAGATCGAAGTAAGAAGAGGTTAAAGATGCCAGCGAATACTCCCACCAGCTGAGGTGGAACGCAGGGCCTGAGACCACAGCCAGGGACGCCATCTGGGCCAGTCACTTTCCGTGGGTTCACCCTCAAGAAGCCGATCTAATGTCTGCGGTGATGACCGTGGGTACAGGTGCACATGAGGCTGTTGGGAAAGGTGACATCATTTCACTGGCCTTCTGTTCAAAGCGAGCTCATCGGGTAAGGATGTACTGTCACCTCAGATCTGTTTGACTTTGCTTTGTAACCTGTTATGTCATGTAAGCCTTGCCACAGACAGCGGGTGTCCATGTGGTTGGTCTGGGTCTCAAGCTTAGCTTGCTATTGCCTCTTGGCATCTTTGATGGCCTTACGAAGGTCGTACCTGGATTTCTTGTATAGGTCAGGGTTGTCTGACTTGGACACCTCAGAGCTGGACTTCATAGAACATAGAACAGTACAGCACAGTACAGGCCTTTCGGCCCACGATGTTGTGCCGACCTATTATCCTACTAAGATCAATCTACCCTGTATACCCTACATTTTACTATCCTCCATGTGCCTATCCAAGAGTTGCTTAAAAGTCTCTAAAGTATCTGACTCCACTACCACTGCTGGCAATGCATTCCACGCGCACACCACTCTCTGTGTGAAGAACCTACCTCTGATATTTCCCCTATACCTTCCTCCAATCACCTTAAAATTATGCCCCCAGTAGGGAGCGGATCCATGGGGGTTAAATTATGAGGATAGATTGCAATAACTGGTGTTGCATCCCATTGAGGTTAGAACACCAAACTGGGAACACACCTTCCTATTAGAGCCAGGCTACAAAGGAGGGTTCTGAAGAAGTATCATTTACAAATTGAAATATTAACACTGTTTCTCTCTTCACAGGCGCTGCCAAACCTGCTGAACATTTCCAGCACTTTCTCAAACTGGTCAAATGCTGGAGTAAAATCAGGAGGCTCTTATTTACACAAAGGGCTGTGGAAACTCTTTCAGCCCACATGCGTCCATGGATGTCGAAGGAATAGGAATTCTCAAGACATGGACCATCTCATTTTTATCAGGTAAGCTTTAAGGTGCAGTAGACAAATCAGAAGGGCTGAGTGGTGTGCTCATGATTTTAAATCAACACAGAAAGTGTTAAGGGAACTCAGTAAGTCTGGTGGTGTCTGTAGAGAAAGAAACAGGGTTAATGTTTAGAGTCCAGTCTGACTTTTCCTCACATCTGAACAAGTGTCAAAGGTGAGATGTTTTACGCTGTTTTGTTTAAAGAAAGGTTTTCAGGGATATGGCTGTTATTAGTTAAGCCAGCATTTATTGCCCATCCCTAGTTGCCCTTGAGAAGGTGGTGGTGAGCTGCTTTCTTGAACTACTGCAGTCTATTTGTTGTGGGTTGACCCACAATGTCCTGAGGGAGGGAATTGCAGGATTTTGACCCAGCGACAGTGAAGGAATGGTGATATATTTCCAAGTCAGGATGGTGAGTGGCTTGGAGGGGAACTTGCAGAGGGTGGTGTTCCCATGTACCTGCTGCCCTTGTCCTTCTAGATGGAAGTGGTGTGCGTTTGGAAGGTGCTGTCTGAGCATCTTTACTGAATTTCTGCAGTGCACCTTGTATGTCGTACACTGTTACTGAGCGTTGGTGGTGGAGGGAGTGGATATTGTGGATGTGGTGCCGATCAAACAGGCTGCTTTGTCCTGGATGGTGTCGAGCTTCTTGAGTGTTGTTGGAGCTGCACCCATCCAGGCAAGTGGGGAGTATTCCATCACACTCCTGACTGTAACAATGTCAGGACACAAGTGACTTTGGCAGAGCCCAAACTACGAATGAGTAGGTGCTGCTTGATAGCACTGTTGATGACACCTTCCATCACCTTACTGGTGATCGAGAGGAGACTTATGGGGCGGTAATTGGCCGGGTTGGATTTGTCCCGCTTTTTGTGTACAGGACGTACTTGGGCAATTTTCTAAACTGTTGGGTAGATGCCAGTAACTGTACTGGAACAGCTTGGCTAGGGGAGTGGCACGTTCTGGAGCACAAGTCTTCGGTACTGTTGCTGGAATATTGTCAGGGCCCATAGCCTTTGCAGTATCCAGTGTCTCCAACCATTTTTTGTTATCACATGGAGTGAATCAAATTGGCTGGAGACTGGTATCTGTAATGCTGGGTACCACTGGAGGAGGTTGAGATGGATCATCCACTCAGCGCTTCTGGCTGGAGATTGCTGCAAAAGCTTCAGCCTTATCTTTTGCACTGATATGCTGGGCTCTCCCATTACTCAGTATATAAATGGAACCCTTGGTGGAACCTCCGCATCTAATGAAGCTTTTATTAGAAGTTCACCAGCATTTATGATTGGATATGGCAGCACCGCAGAGCTTTGACCTGATCCGTTAGGTGTGAGATCACTTAGCTCTGTCTACCACTTGCTGCTTATGCTGTTTTGATATAATTGAATGGCTAGGTCAGCCATTGCAGAGGGCAGTTAAGAGTTAACCACATTGTTGTGGATCTGGAGTCACATTTAGGTCAGACCAAGTGAGGATGGCAGTTTCCTTCCAAGAACCAGACAGGTTTTTACAATGATGGTCAAGATTAGAGGTTTGATTTCAGAATTTTTAAAACTGAAGTCCTACTATCTGAGATAACAAGGTGCAGAGCTGGATGAACACAGCAGGCCAAGCAGCATCAGAGGAGCAGGAAGGCTGATGTTTCGGGCCTAGACCCTTCTTCAGAAATG
>NC_063333.1:10782977-10815485 GCF_021869965.1 Rhincodon typus
ATCTCAGATTCTCCAACATCTGCAGTTCCTACTATCTCCTACTATCTGACGCAGGATTCAACCCTGTGTCCCTAGAGCATTACCTGGGCGTCGTGATTAGTAATGGGACCGAGGGTTACAGGGAAATGGCAGGACAATGGTGTTGAGAAATATAACAGCCGCAATCGAACGGAACAGCAGACTGAATGGTGGGCAAAAACCTAGCAGGTGGAATATAATGTGTGAAAGTAATGCGCGGTTTGGTGAGAAAATTAGAGGGGCTGAATTTTATTTAGACAGTGAAAGACTGCAGAACGCAATGCAACAAAGTGATTTGGGAGTTCTCATCAAAGAATCACAAAAGTCTTGCATATGGCTCAGTGGGTATTAGGGAGACAAATGACTGTGGCCTTCATTTCAAAGGGAATAACGTATATAAACAGAGAGGTCTTGCACAAGCTATACGAGAGACTAGTCAGACCACAATTGGAAAACTGAGCAGTTTTGAGCCCCTTATCTAAAGGAAAGATAGACTGTGTTGGAGTCAATCCAGAGAAGGTTTGATGTGTTGATCCTGGATAGTGAGGGACTGACTTCTGAGGAGAGCTTGCGTAGACTGGACCTGTATTTGCTGGAATTTATAAGATTGCGAGGAAATCGTGTTTAAACGTACAAGATTCTTGACAAGGTAGATGTGGCGAGGTTGTTTCCCCTTGTGGGAGAGTCGAGAACTGAAGGGCAAAATCTGAGGGTAAGAGGTCACAAGAGATGAATAGGAATCTCTTCTCCCAGAGGGCTGTGAATCTGTTGAATTCTTTGCCACAGAGGGCTGTCGAGGTTCGGTTGTTAAGTATATTCAAAGCTGAGGTAGACAGAATTATTAATCAGTAAGGGAATCAAGGGTTATGGGGTAAAAGGCTGGAAAATGGTGTCAAGGATGATCAGACCAACCATGGTCTCACTGAATGGTAGAGCAGTCTCGATGGGCTGAATGGCTGACTTCTGTTCCTATGTGTTATCAACCTTGTGAATGATAAGCCCTGTGATTGGATCAACAGAGAAGAGAGACGAACGTGTCAGTCCGGCTGGATTCTGGGCAGGCCAAAGCTGTGGAAGCGATGCGTGCGACAGGGGAGTCAACGCTGCCCGGATGTCGGGGAAACCCAGAATTCCCAAGAAAATTCCTTCCCAACCTCCGGCTTGGAAATCCTGCTGAACTGGGCTATTGTGTCCAGGCAGCAAGGCATGGGCAAATCCAGCCTGAATATAAAGCTGGAGAACTGATCCACAAAGAGGGAGATCATGCTGAGATGGATACAACCATCATTGCTTTTACTTACACAACCAGTAACTCTGCAGACTACTCTCAGCGCTGTGAATAAACCATCAATTACAAGAGCTGCATGACAGTTCGTAATGAATTTTGCTTTCAAGTAGGTTTGCTGTTCTGAATAACAACCGTGCCCCAAAGTTCGAAGCAGAAAGTGATTCCAATTTTTGTCGAGTTCATAAGATTGATTTTTCTTTTTATGCAAGTACTTCAGGCTGGAGAAGGACAATTGATGTGCCGTTGGTAAACTGCCAAAGCTCTACGCCTACCATTTCTGATATTAACCAAATCTCCTCTCATGTCAGCCATGCCTCACTGTGTGGTCCTCTCATCCCTGAGTCAGTCAGACATTCGCGGGTTCACATCCAATTCAGTGACCTGAGGGATGATCCAAGCTACCACTTCCAATGTCAAAGATGTCATGAGATGTTAAACTGAGGCCCACTCTCCCCAGCCTGCCCTCTCGGATAACTACTGAAGATCCCATGGCGCAGTTTGGAGGGGAAGGGATTGTGGGGAAGATCGTGGTTTGTCTGGAGAGGTGACCAGTGCTTCATCCTTTTAATGAACATCACTAAAATGGACGAGCTGGTCACTTATTTCATTGTGCTTTGTGGAATCTTGCTGTGCGCAGATTTGTTCTTAAATTACGACGGTGGTCAGTCTTCCAAAGCATGTTCCTCAGGGAAATCCTTTCTGGAACTCCATGTTTCAATCTGTCCAAAGAGGTGTTGCCCCTGCCACAGCCTTGGAACAAGTCTCAGTAAAAACTCAGAATTGATCTCCCACGTGACTGCGTTGAAGCTAAACTTTCAGTACTTGTCCTTCTTGGCGGCTGGTGTGCCCGGAGCGGGACCCTGGCAGCGTTAATGACGCAGCTGATAGAGGAGTGAGCAAGAGAGCTGGTTTTGGCTGCTACATCGGCGGGGGCAATGTTGGCAATTTAGGCCCAATGGTGAAAAATGGCATTTGAGAAATAGCGACTTCGAAGTTGGTTGGGTCCAGCGTTGGTGATGACGAAGTATTGGCGGAAGGGTTATGAGCTCTCTTTATGCTATATCTCTTTACTATTTTGTTATTATTCTTAAACTATTCAAAATGGATCTGGAACCATGGCTACAGTGGACACTTTTCATTGTACTTTCTTGTATTTCTCACTGTAAAATACCTGTCACACCATCCTGCTCCAACACTTCCCCATTGGTTGCCTGCCTGTGTGACACCGATCACCTGATCCCACTCTAATCCAGCAGCTAATTGTCCCCATAGGATCACCTTCTGTTCCCATTCCCACACTGTTACCTCTGAAGATCCCTGAGAATCTATCTTTAGACCTCCCTCTGACTTTGCACCTATATGCTGCCCCTCAGCAGCATCAGAAAGTGCTGCGCTGATAATCACACACATGTTGATGACACCCAACCTTACCCACACTCTCTACAACCTCTCTTTCTCTCTCTCTCTCCCCACACCTCCACAGTTATGAAATCAGCCATGATCGTATTAAACGGTGGGGCAGGATTGAGGGGCTGAGCGGCCTCCTCGCGCTCCTAATTCTCATGTTGCTGGGTTATCCTCATCTAGTGTTGAATGAGCAGAAATGTTTATCTGTCAACTGCAGGGGAGACTGAAGACACTCCTTTCGGACCCTGCTCCAAACTCCGTTTCCTTGAGACACACGCTACTGCTCTCCATAAGACCATTAGGTACAAGAGCAGAATTAGGCCATTCAGCCCATTGAATCTGCCTCACCATTCAATCATGGCTGACGTGTTTCTCGGCCCCATTCTCCTGCCTTCTCCCTGTAGCCCTCGATCCCCTGACTAATCAAGGCCCTATCTATCTCTGTCTTGAATACATTCAATGACGTTGCCTCCACAGCTTTCTGAAGCAATGAATTCCACAGATTCACCACCCTCTGGCTGAAGAAATTCCTCCTCATCTCAGTTCTAAATAGTCTTCATAATTTCCACTAACCCCGGGCCAGCTCAGCTGCTGCTGGGACCCACATTTGTGTTTTCATGTTGACTATTGTCATGTAGACTCAGTGACCCTCCCACTTTCTGTGCTCTCTAAAAGTCAGGACATCCTAAACTATGCAGCCCAAGTCCTCACGCCCAGTGATCTGCACTCAGCTATTACCTGTGCTTGCTGACCTGGGTTGTGTATACTGCACTGAGCTCTACTTCCCTTATGTGTGATAAGAGACACACAATGCCATGATAAACTGTACGCCTACAAAGGCAAGTCTTGCTGTAAAGGACTCTGTTACCTTGGATAACAAGGATCGATGTATAAAAACAAAGACTTGTTTTTCTGTTGCACCTTTTGGTATGGTGGCTCAGTGGTTAGCATTGCTGGCTCACACGACCAGGGACCCAGGTTCAATTCCACCCTTGGGTGACTGTCTGTGTGGAGTCTGCACATTCTCCCTGTGTCTGCGTGGGTTTCCTCCAGGTGCTCTGGTTTCCTCCCACAGCACCATGAGGTGCAGATTAAGTGAATTGGCCTTAATTTGCCCATAGTGTACAGGGATGTGCAAACTAGGTGAAGTAGCTATGGGAAATGGGAAATTCAGGGTTAGGGGGGAGGGGGGGGGTTGGGTGGGATGCCCTTCGGGGGTCCAGTGTGAACTTGATGGATGAATGGCCTGCTTCCACACTGTATGGATTCAATGATTCTTCAGTTTTGTGAGAGAGACAGAGACAAAGGTGGGCAAGGAATGTGACACAAGTTAAACAATGAAATAGTAGGAACTGCAGATGCTGGAGCCTGAGATAACACAGTGTGGAGCTGGATGAACACAGCAGGCCAGGCAGCATCAGAGGAGCAGGAAAGCTGACGTCTCAGGTCAGGACACCATTTAGTTTAACACCGGCTATAGCCATGTAATTTCAGTTTATGATTCTAACTCCAACTAGTTAAAGTTTATATTTTCACAGGAGGGCACTTGTGGTGCAGTGGTATTGTCCCTACCTCTGAGCTAGAAGACCCAGCTTCAAGTCCCACTTGCTCCAAGCGTGTGTCATGAAGATTGTGTCAGATTTGATTGTTTGTGATCACTGCATTCCAGGACTTAACAGTTACCAGGAAGTATCATGTATTCACAGGATAAATCTTGCAGTGTAGTGGTAGTGTCCTTCCCTCTGAGTCTGTTCCAGACATGTGTAATGACATCTCTGAACAGCTTGGTTGAACAAACTACATTTTCACAGCATAATCAATGACAGGCCAGTTTAAATCATTGGGTACGCTGGAGGGTTTGTGGAGTGAATGTATGATTTGTGTTCAGATTACCATAAATTGAATTATTAGCTGGAGTCTACACTAGTGTCTGTTATTAGCTTGGTTCAAATACAGGCAAGAATGTGTATATATATATACATACACATATTTACCTTCTTGTCCATGTGTGTTCTGTTTAAAGTGACATGCTGATGGCTGCCCTATATGATATCACCTCAATTACAGTTGGTAGCAATTGCGCCTCTGAATCTGAAGGTCATGGGTTCAAGTCTCACACTTGAACTCAGTTATATATCCCAGCATTGCTGTCCTGAGGGAGTGCCACATTATCGGTGTATGTGTCTTCTGGATGAAGCATTTTTAACACCAGGTTCTATCTGATCTTCCAGTGCATGGAAACACTTCAAAGGAAAGCACATTAGTTCTGAAACAAACGCAGAAAGTGCTGAAGAAACTCTTCAGGGGAGAGGGAAAAACAGAATTAATGTTTCAAATCAGAAATGACCCTTCTTCCGAACTTATGTATCTGACTTCAAACATTAACTATGCTACTCCCTTTGCAGATGCTGCTGAGTTTCCCCAGCACTTTCTGTTTTAAAAATTTCAGATTTCCAGCATCTGCAGTATTTCACCTTTATTAACACAGGAGTTCGCCTAGGCCAATATTTCTCATTTAATCAACTTCACCAAACCATGGGTTATCTGCGATTGTTGCGGTTCAGGCGACTTGAATCGGTTTAGATGTTGCCTGCATTACTGAACTTCAATGGTTGCAAAGAATTTTGGAATGTGCTGAAATTATAAAAGAATCATAGACTCCCTAGAGTGTGGAAGCAGGCCATTCGGTCCATCAAGTCCACACTGGACTTCCAAAGAACATCCTACCTAGACCCACCCCATAACCCTGCATTTCCCATCTCTGGACACTATGGGCAATTTAGCATGGCCAATCCAACTCACCTGTACATCTTTGGACTGTGGGAGGAAACCCGAGCACCTGGAGAAAACCCACACAGACACGGGGAGAACATACAAACACTACTCAGACAGTCAGCCCAAGCTGGGATTGAACCCAGGTCCGTGGCGCTTTGAGGCAGCAGTGCTAACCACAGAGCCACCCTGTGGGAGGAACAGCATTTGTGACAAAATGGCACCCCTGACAGTGCAGCACTCTCTCTGAGGGCAGCTCGATTTTATGCTCAACTCTCTGCTACTCTTTGCAAACAGAACGCCCCACTGATAGACCACAGGCTCATCCAAACTGACAGAATGTTGCCGGTTACCTCAAACCCCACTCTCCGCCCTGGCGACTCGACACCATCTTGTGGAAGGTGATTAGGGACGGGAAACGAATACTGGCCCTAACATTAAAGCCCAGATCCCACAGGGCAGTGTAAGTAGCATAACTCAAGTGCAGAGGTTTCGATCTCACCCTGCTCTCCTTCCCCTATCGTCAGCAGGAATGGCCCCACATCTCCATGGCCTCAGATGGTGGCATGCAGGAAGTAAGAAAGAGAAGGAGACGGAGATCAAATGAGAGAAAGTGAGCTCAAAACGAAAGTGCAGGAAAGAGCAGAACACACACAAGCTGAGTACAGTTTGGCACCAAGCCAGCTTGCCTTTTGAAACAATATGAATAAAGCAACTCTATTCATCATTATCCATTCATTCCTCCAGATGTTATCCAATCACATTTCAGAATACGCAATTGAATTTACCAAGGATTAGCATAGTGCCTCGACAGTATGAACTCCAGAACTGTGGAGTTCGTATTATTTGCAAAACACAGACAGCTAAAAATAACTGAAATAAAATGAAGTGCTGATTGCTGTGTTATTTTCATGATTAAAACTGCTTTGTTCAAGTATCCCTAGTGTAGGTGTTTTAATCTCTGATAAACGCTCAGGGCCTGCTGACCTGATGAACAAATACCAAGCAAAAACTGAAAGAACTGCGGATGCTGTAAATCAGGAACAAAAACAGAAGTTGCTGGAAAAGCCCAGCAGGTTTGGCAGCATCTGTGAGGAAAAAAATCAGAGTTAATGTTTTGGGTCCTGAGGAAGGGTCACCGGACCCAAAACGTTAAACCTGGTTTTTTTCTTCACAGATGCTGCCAGACCTGCTGAGCTTTTCCAAAAAACACCAAGCGCTAGCTAAGTCCTAACATGGTTTCTTTCCCTTCCTGTTTTGTTGAGTCAACTTGGAAGTTTGCTTTTAATGAAGGATTTAATGTTTGCCATCTTCTTCTGACCAGAGTGATCTTGGCAATTGAACCTGGGCCACATTCAGATGGAAAACAATATTGGCGCTGTGCTTCACCCACTATTGTTAATGGTAGTGTCATCAATTGCCACAACATTAATTGTCACAAGCTCTTTGCATTTTCTGCATCCGAACAGGTCCCAGTGCCTTTGCTAAAACATCCACTCCTTTCGTCACCGATGCTTAGTTGCAGCAGTGTGTACTATCTACAAGACGCACTTCAGAAATTGACCAAAGATCCTCAGACAGAACCTTCCAAACCCACAACCATCTGGAAGGACAAGGGCGGCAGATACATGGGAACACCACCACCTTCAAGTTCCCCTCCAAGCTACTCACCATCCTGACTTGGAAATATATCCAAGTTGTTCTATGTTCTATTAATATGTAGGGTATGCAGGGTAGATTGATCTTAGTGGGATAATAGGTCAGCACCACATCGTGGGCCAAAGGGTCTGTACTGTGTTGTACTGTTCTATGTTCTAGGTTCTATTAATATCGCCGTTCCTTCACTGTTGCCGGGTCAAAATCCTGGAATTCCCTCCCTGAGGGCATTGTGGGTCAACCTGCCTGGACTGCAGCGGTTCAAGAAGGCAGCTCACCACCACCTTCTCAAGGGGCAACTAGGAACGGGCAAGAAGTGCTGGCCAGCCAGCAATGCCCACCAACCAGGAGAGAATAAAACAAACAATTCTAGATAGGCTTTCCTTCCCAAACAATGAAGGCTGGCCCAGTATGTGTATTCAACCAAAAGATCTTTTCTATCGATATCATATCAGTTATGGACCCCATAAAAGTTACATTTAGATTCAAAAGTATAAATATAGATAAGCACTTTGAGTCCAGGGTGACTGGTAATTTACACGCTCAGCATTAGTATTTTCCGAATACAAAAGAGAGAGGAAAGGACATTTCTGCTGTTTTCTGCTGATCTGGAGTCAGCAATCAACAAGTGGTGGGGCAAACCTGTGGGAAATACAGTTCAATGGTTATAGGGAAATGGGTCAGATCAGCTAACTTAGAGCCAGGAAATAGACGTTGGTGTATTTTCTGAATGGTGAGAGTCTAAGGGGCCAGGGAAGAGTAAAGTAATCTGGGTATCCAGCTCTACATCTTGTTATCTCAGATTCTCCAGCATCGGCAGTTCCTACTATCTCTGGGTATCTTTCTACTCAACTCAATAGATTGTCTGTCTTTTCTCCTGTTTGCATTTCCAAGTGATGGTCCATAGGCTTCCACTGGACTGGTGCACATTTGTGAACAGTGCACTGCAGTGGTTTGCCATTGCTTCCTAGAGGAAATCGTCCCTTTCTTACCCCCCTGTCATCAGGCGGAGCATTTTCTTCACACTAAAGGTCATGGAAATTTAGGACTCACTTGTCTAATTGGTTGAGTCAATTGAAGGACTTTCACAGAATCATGGAGTTGTTTCACTGCGGAAGGCGGCCATTCAGCCCATCGTGCCTGCACCAGCTCTGTGCTTTACGACCTAGTGGCATTCTCCTGGAACCCTGCACATTGCTCCTACGTAAGCAATGATCCAATTGTGTGTTGAGTACCTCGAATGAACGTACCTCTACCACATTCTCAGGCAGTGTCCAAGCCGAAATAGATTTTTCTCATCTTGCATTTGCTTAATCCATGAACTAGCCGGAAGGCAACTAAATAAAGCCAAGGCTAGGGTTTAACGGGATGGTGAAGCAGGCCTGAGGATCTGAATTCTGTAAAAACATCACAACCTCAGATTCCCCAGTCAGACTAATTGATTGTTGCGCTGCAAACTCTTCCCTTTCAGGTAAGCTACTTTTCAAAGAGACTCCAGTTTACTTTTAAATAACCCTGTGTCACTTCAGTGATCTAAATACCTGTGTCAAACAGGATTTTTAAAAATTTGTTCACGGGATGTAGCCATCGCTGGCGAGGCCACCGTTTGTTGCCCATTCCTAATGCCTAATTAACAGTCAACCACATTGCTGTGAGCCTGGGGTCAGATGTAGGCCAGACCAGGTGAGGACGGCAGATTACCCTCCCTAAAGGACATTAGTGAACCAGATGGGTTTTTACATGTGACCATAGATATGGTTGCCATTAGACAATACTTCTAATTCCAGAATTTTGTTCTTGTGTAGCTCTGAATCCACCATCAGCATTTGAACTCGAGAGCAGTAGCTTGGTGTTCAGGATTGTTCGTGACATGATCACCGTGCCACCATACCTCTCCTTTTTTTTTCGTTTTGCTCAGTCTTGTTTATTTTTAAAGTTACGGATTAAGGGAAAACTTCCAATGGTAAATGCAGTTGAATCTGGATTGTAACCAACTTGATTCCTGGGGTTCTTTTACTAAATAGATTCCAGGGATGAGAGTCTTGCCCTCTGTGGAGGGATCAGATAGAATGGGTCAATGTTATCTGGAGATTAGAAGGAGAGGCGATCTCATTGAGCTGTTTCAAATCCTTAGAAGGCCCAACAAGGTAGACAATGTCGGGGACACTAGAGTTTGGAATCACAGGCTTAGAAAAAGGGATCAGACATGTACGACATTTCTCCACCCACAGGGTCATTCAGAATTTTCCACCCCACAGGCTGGCCGTCGCTCAGTCATTGAGTATAATCAAGACTGAGATCAATAGATTTCTAGACTCGAAGGGAGGTTCAGCAGGACAGTAGAGACTGAAAGTCAGTCGTATTGTACTGAATAGAGGAGCAGGCTTGAGTGGTCATAGGGCTTAGTCCTGCTCCTTTGTTTCTAATTTAGTGCCATACGAAAGGGAGCTGTTGGTCTGTCCCCTTTGATTATGCCCACGTGTCTCCAAACCTACACTGCCCAGGTAGCTCTTCACGGCCTTGAGGATGTTCTTGTGAAACAGTTAGAACTGAACTCTGCTTTTCTAGACTCCACAACCCGCTTCTGTCGAGGGTGAAGATCAGTTTGGGTGAGAGGTTGGGGCGTTGTATTCAAACATAGAAACATAGAAAATAGGAGCAGGATTAGGCCATTAGGCCATTCAGCCCTTCGGATACGATCCTGGCTGACTGTCCAGCTCAGTCCCCTGTTCCCATTTTCTCCCCATCCCCTTTGATTCCTTTAGCCTTAAGAACGATATCTAACTCCTACTTGAAATGTTTTCTCCTCAACTGCTTTCTGTGGCAGAGAATTCCACAGGCTTACCACTCTCTGGGTGAAGACATTTCTCCTCCTCTCTGTCCTAAATGGCCTACGCCATCTCCTGAGACTGTGACCCTTTGTTCTTTAATCTTTTCTATGTTTATCCTGTTGGAATATTATAGGTTTCTCAAAGGTCTCCCCCTCATTCTTCTAAACTCCAGGAACTATAGAACCATAGAATCACACAGTACAGAAGAAGCCCTTTGGCCCATCGAGTCTGTACTGATAAAAATCCACTCTGAATCTATAATAGGCCCACTTTCCAGTACATAGTTTTGGAGGTTATGACATTTCAAGTGCCGATCCAAGGTTTTTTTTTAAAAGTTATGAAGTTTTCCACCTCAGTGCCTCCCAGGCAGTGCATTCGATTCCTACCATCCTCTGGGTGAAAATTATTTTTCTCCAATCCCCTGTAAACTTTACATTTTTCACCTTGAAATTATGCCCCACCCCCTGTTATTGACCCTTCAATGATTGTTTCTATTCATCCTGTCTGTGCCCTTCATAATCTAATACATCCCAATCAGGTCCCACCTCAGGCTTTGCTGACCTAAAGAAAACAAGCCAACCTACAGTCCTAACTGATCCAACCTCTGTTCATGTGTCAGTCCTGCCATCCCAGGAATCAGTCTGGTAAACCTTTGCTGTACTCCCTCCACAGCCAGAATGTCTTTCCTCGGAGAAGGATACCAAAACTGCACACAATCCTCCAGGAGTTGTCTTAGCCAAGGTCCTTGAAATAACTGCACAGAGGCTAGTATCCAATCTCCAAGTCACCCTTTATTTATGTGCATAGTATATGAACTCTGACCAGCCAGCTTGGAGTCAGTCCCTTCGCTGAGGATATTCTGAATCCCCTGTTTGTATTGGTCAGCCAGGGCTTTCTGATTGGCCTAGGTTAACAACCCCAAACAAGGATCTTGTAGTCAATAAGATCCACCTGGTTCCAATCACTACAACATAGAACATAGAACAGTACAGCACAGTACAGGCCCTTCGGCCGACAATGTTGTGCTGAACTTTTACCCTATCTAACCTCCACCGCTACCTTATACTATCATCCATATGCCTATCTAATAGCCGCTTAAATGCCCCTAATGAGGCCGACTCCACTACCCTTTCCGGCAATGCATTCCACACCCCGACCACTCTCTGAGTGAAGACCCTACCTCTGACGTCTCCCCTATACCTACCTCCACTCACTTTAAAACTATGCCCCCTCCTAATAGCTACCTCCACCCTCGGAAAAAGTCTCTGGCTGTCCACTCTATCTATACCTCTGATCATTTTGTACACCTCTATCAAGTCACCTCTCATCCTTCGTCGTTCTAAAGAGAAAAGCCCTAGCTCTCTCAACCTTTCCTCGTAAGACCTTCCCTCCATTCCAGGCGACATCCTCTTAAATCTCCTCTGCACCTTTTCCAACGCTTCCACATCTTTCCTGTAATGAGGCGACCAGAACTGGACACAATACTTCAGATGTGGCCAAACCAGGCTTTTGTATAGCTGGAGCATAACTTCACGGCTCTTGAACTCAATCCCTCTATTACCCTGTACAACTGCAGCAAGACATCCCTTCTCCTGTACTCGAATCCTCTCGCTATGAAGGCCAATAATAGGGTGGTTAAGAAGGCATTTAGCACACTTGCCTTCATTGCTCAGACCTTTGAGTCTAGGAGTTTGGACGTCATGTTGACATTATACAAGACGTTGGCGAGGCCTTTTCTGGAATACTGTGCCCAGTTCTGGTTTACCTGTTGTAGGAAAGATACTATTAACTGGAGAAGATCCAAAAAAGATTTACCAGGATGTTGCCAAGATTGGAGGATTTGAGATATAAAAATAAATGGCAAGGCTGGGAATTTTTTTTCACTGGACCATAGGAGGTTGAGGATTGAATTATTGAGGTCTATAAAATCGTGACGGCCATAGATAAGGTGAATGACAAGGGTCTTTTCCCTTGGGTGGGGGAGTTCAAACCTAGGGAGCATGTTTTTAAGGTGGGAGGAGAAAGATTTTAAAAAGGACATGAGGGGCAACACTTTTACACACAGAGAGTGGTTCGTGTGTGGAATATACTGCTGGAGGAAGTTATGGATGTGGATACAGTTACAAAATTTAGAGGACATTTAGATAAGTTCGTGGATGGGAAAGGTTTGGAGGGATATTAGCCAAACGCAAGTGGGTGGGACTAGTTTAGTTTGGGAACATGGTTGGCATGGACCAGGTTCTGTTTCCATGCTGTATGACTCTATGACTCTATAACAAACCACTGGCCTTCCTAATTGCTTGTTGCAGCTGCCTGTCTACCTTCCCTGCACAAGGGCAACCAGCTCCCTTTGTACATCTACACTTCCCGATAGATCACTGCTTAAATAATATTCTAAGTTTACCCTCTTTTCTCCCCAGAGATGCTATTAGACCTGCCAAGTTTTCCAGTAATTTCAGATTTGCAGCATCCACACAGCTATGTTTTATTTTACTTCCTCTGTCTGGTTTGTTTGCTCAGATGAGATTTCCCACCCGTAGCTGCTTAGCCACACGATCCCTGACCCACTGTCAAAGTGATTTTGCAACTGTCCACAAGCCCTAAGACATCTGCAGATATTCAAGACACAACTAGCTCCTCCGTCAGTACATTTCTCACAACAAATCCCGGGCATTCTTTTAAGAAAATCCAATCCAGGAATTCTAAAGCATAATCTTACAAAGGGTTCCAAATCACCTTGTTCATAGCTGCCAAAAAACGGCATGTTAAAATGTAATTAAGAAGGAAATCGAGTTAGAATGAATTTGTCCTCTAACACTGTACACCTGAGGCTGAGCTACTCTGCGTTCATATGAGTAATGTCATAGGGGTAAAGAGCCCCAGGCAGAGTATACTGTGATTACACATGCTCGCATCTCAAATATTCCCCTCCAAACCTGATGTTCTTCAATCTTCCTCCTAGATTGGCCTTCAGTGCTGTTGTCGTTTTAACTGCGGCAACTTGAAATGATAGAAACCCCTAGGTAGCAAGCCAGCAGGATTACACAGAATGTGAGGGCCTTCAGGAACGGTATGGATACAGTTACACTTTGTAACAACGACAACAGCCTGTGGAACTCTGCAGTTCATAGAATCTTAAAAGCCCTGCAGTTTGGAAGAAGGCCATTTGGACCATCAAATCCACACCAATCCTCTGAAGGGCATCCCACCTAGACCTACCCCTCTACCCTATCTCTGTAAGTCTGCATTTCCCACAGCTAATCCAACTATCCTGCACATCCCTGGACACTATGGGACAATTTAGCATGGCCAATCCACCTAACCTGCACAATTTTAGACTGTGGAAGGAAACCAGAGCATCTGGAGGAAACCTACGCAGTCACAGGAAGAATGTGCAAACTCCACGCAGACAGTCACACGAGGCTGGAAGTTGCCAACATTTGTGGGTCCCCTTTGTAAAATCGATAACGGTTTCAGTTGGTAACCTGTTTGTTGGACAACCTGAATGAATCTACAGCTAGCATTTCAAACCTTGCTGAACAATCATGTTAACAAAGCTTTATAGCCTGTACTCATCAGGACACATGCAAGAATTCCAAATTCCAAACGTCACAACAATTTATGCTACACAAGAAAAGGATGTTGATTCATTGGTTAATCCTATTGGATTGGTTGTTATTCTTGATTTATTATTGTCACATATACCGAGATACAGTGAAAAGTATTGTTTTGTGTGCTAACTAGACAAATCATATCTTACATAAGTACATCAGGTTAATGGAACAGAATGCAGAATATAGTGTTACAGCTACAGGGAAGGTGCAGCGAAAGATCAACCCTAATATATGAGAAGCCCATTCGTAAGTCTGGTAACAGCAAGGAAGAAATTGTTCTTGAATCTGGTAATACGTGTTTTCAAACTTTTATTTCTTCTGCCTGACGGAAGAGGGTGGAAGAGAGTATAACCAGGGTGGGAGGCATCTTTGGTGATGTTTGCTGCTTTCCCAAGATGACAGGAAGTAAGACAGCATCAGTGAAAGGAAGGCTGGTTTCCATGATGGACTGGGCTACGTTCATAACTCTCTGACTGTTTTGGGCAGAGCAGTTGCTGTACCAAGCTTGGATGCATCTGAATAAGATGCTTTCAAGGGAGAAATGGGGAACTATAGGCTCCTCAAACTCACTGGCAATTAAAAGAAGGTGGAAGACTTTAATAGATTGCTTGTGCTTGCAGAGAATAGGTCCCTGTGTATCAATGTATGTTACTCCTAGCAAAGTTAAATAAAAACACATTACTGATTCTCTTTGTTCATTCGTATACCTATTAGCACACTTGGGATTGTTTGGCAGATGCTGTCTAATTGCAGAATTACATCTTGGATTAGTTATGGATGCACAAGCTGCTTGAATATGACATGTACACAGTCAATTACAAACAACCATAAGTTGTAGAAGCAGAAGAAATGAAAAATGCAGTTCATGTACCTCACATTGTACTAGCACTGAAATTCATTGATGGTGTTAATCGAATTATAAATTGCTATAAATTTGACATTGTGAAATTTAGCATTCTTGCATCTGTCCTGATGACTGCAAGACAAAACCTTTGACACCGTGTCTCTCTTTGCACCAACATTTAAGTTCGATCCTACCAAGCCACTATATGTCACATCTTGGGCGATCACATTCCCCCAATGCAATCAAAGCCCAACCATTTCCCTTTTAAAATTGGCATCGAACGGTTGTACTGAATATATCAATGCTGTGAAATTCTACGTACCAGTCGGTTTTTGTTTTTGATGGACAGGCATTAAGGATTGCTCCACAGGCAGTGAGGAAAGCTAATGGCATGCTCTCCTTCACAGCGAGAGAATTTGAGTATAGTGATGTCTTGCTGCAGTTATACAGGGCTTTGGTGAGGCCACTCCTTGAGTATTGTGTGCAGTTTTGGTCTCCTAGTCTGAGGAAGGACATTCTTGCTATGGAGGGAGTCCAGGGAAGGTTCACCAGACTGATTCCCGGGATGGCAGGGCAGACATATGAGGAAAGATTAGATCTACTGTGCTTGTATTCGCTGGAGTTTAGAAGAATGAGGGGGATTTCATAGAAACATATAAAATCCTGATGAGACTGGACAGGCTAGATGCTGGAAGAATGTTCCTGATGTTGGGGAAGTCCAGCAGTAGGAGCCACATTCTAAGAATTAGGGGTAAGCCATTCAGGACTAAGGTGAGGAAGAATTTCTTCACTCAGAGAGTTGTGAATCTGTGGAATTCTTTCCCACAGGAAGCTGCTGGGGCCAGTTCATTAGATATACTCAAGAGGGAGCTGGACATGGCTCTTGCAGCTAAAGGGATCAAGGGGTATGGGAAGCAAGCGAGAATGGGATATTAAGATTGCATGAGCAGCAATGATTGAATGGTGATGCAAGTTGATGGGCCGAATGGCCTACTCCTGCACCTGTTTTCTACGTTTCTATATTAATCCATTCCTCCTTCCCTTTTCTCAGGCATTAGGCAGTCAAGAATTCTGATCTAGTCCTGAGAAGCCTTCAACCTCAGACCATCTGGCCAATGCGCTCCATGGTAAAGGAATAGGAGATCCTACCTATAAAACCTCACCGCCATTGCTGCCTGGACTCCAAAGGAAACTGATTACTCAGAGCAACTGGAAATAGGTTTATCTCTGACAGCGAGAGAGGAGAGTTAATCAGGGATTGCTGGCCCATTTTCATGGGAACACTTGGGATAGGTTACCCACTCACTCTTTTGTGGGGAGGCGATGGCCTAGCGGTATTATCGCTGGACTGTTAATCCAGAGAACCAGATAATGATCTGGGGACCTGGGTTTGAATCCTGCCATGGCAGATAGTGGAATTTGAATTCAATAAAATATCCAGAATTAAGAATCTAATGATGACATTGTTGGAAAAACCCATCTGGGTCACGAATGTCCTTTAAGGAAGGAAACTGCCATCCTTACCTGGTCTGGCCTACATGTGACTCCTGACCCACAGCAATGTGGTTGACTCTTAACTGCACAATGGGTAATTAGGGACGGGCAATAAATGTTGCCTAGCCAGTGACACCCTCATCCTGTAAGTGAAATAAAGGAAAGGTTGTGAGAATGGGTTTGTTCTCTTTAAAGATAAGAAGAATGAGAGGTGATATTTTTGAAACAAACACAATTCTGAGGGCAATACTAAATAAAAACCAAAAGAACTACAAGCGCTGTAAATCAGGAACAAAAACAGAAGTTGCTGGAAAAGCTCAGCAGGTCCGGCAGCATCTGTGAAGAGAAAATCAGAGTTAACGTTTCGGGTCCGGTATCCCTTCCTCAGAACTGACTCCCTCGAAATGTTAGCTCTGATTTTCTCTTCACAGATGCTGCCAGACCTGCTGAGCTTTTCTGGCAACTTTTGTTTTTGTTCACAGTTCTGAGCGCGTTTGACGAACTGGAAGGTTGGAGGAGTCTAGAATTAGGAAGGTACGGTATAAAACATTAAGGATCTCCCACTTAGGATGGCAATGGGGAGGAATTTATTCTCTCACTCGGTTGTTAATCTGTTGAATTCCCTTCTGCAGAAAACGTTAGAATTTGGACTGTTGAGTATATTAATGCTGAGTTGGACAGATTTTTTTGGTGCACAAGGAGACAAAGGTTTGTGAGGGGAAAATGGTGTGGAGGCTATAATCTGATCAGCCACAATCCCATTGAATGACTGAGCAGGCTTGATCCACTGAATGGCCCACTCCTGCTTCTATTCCTTGTGATTTTATGTCTTTTTAAAACCCTCAGGGAACGTTTGCCTTTTTTCAAATTAATTTCATTTTTTAAATCAGTCTTTAAATAAAATTGGCAACTGGAAATGGGCATTCTTATTCTGCAGCACGGTTTTCCTTACAAGGTATATTTTAATCTGGAGCTGCAGTAAATTCAGAATATGATTCCTAATTTACACCTCTCATATAAAAGGACAGTATAATTCTGAGAAATCACCCTTATCCCCTCAGAACCACATCATTAAGAGCCGTACATCAACAAACCCACTCACCGTTAAGAATTACCTGAGGCAGATACACTTTCACCTATTCTCCAACGATACAATGAGTGCCAAAGTCATCTTTTATGGGCTGGTTAAAAATGGCCTTGTAAATGAATTTGTCGTTAAACTGCAGTACATGTTGCATAAATTGTAATAAAGGCTGCACTATAGAGACGGTTTCCAAATACAGTTTCAAAACCAAACTGATAAATGAGCCCGTGGTTATGTGTTGTGTCATGGACTGACATCTCGAGACACACACACATTATTCAGAGTGGTCTCAGATCTTTCCACAATCTTTGGCAGGATGTAGCGGCAGAAGCAGGCCATTCAGCCCATCAAATCTGCTCCAGCATTCAGCAAGACCATGACCGACCTGATAATCCTCAACTCTACGTTCCAGCCTTTTCCCCATAATCCCTTACTGATTAAAAAAATCTATTTCAGCCTTGAATATACTTAATGACCCAATCTGTACAGCCCTCTGCATTAAAAAATTCCATAGATTCACTACCGTCTGAGAGAAGAAATTCCTCCTCATCTCTATCTTAAAAGTGGGACCCCTTACTCTCTGGTCCTACACTCTCCCAGAAACAAGGGAAAATAACCTTTCTGTGTCTAACCTGTTAAGTCCTCTAAGAATCTTGTCTGTGTCAATATGGATGCCTTTCATTATTCTAAACTCCAATGAATACAGGCCTAACCTATTTAACCTCTCCTCATAAGGCAGTCCCTCCATACCCAGGATCAACCTAATGAACCTTCTCTGCACTGCCTCCAATGCCAGTGTTTTTTTTTTCAGAATAGTGTAGGCTACTGGTACCACCTAGGGAAGGGTGCTCAGGCGACATCCTGGCAACGTTCTTGATGAACAGCAAATAGGCTTATTCAATATTATGTAATAGATAGCTGCATTACATATAAGAAATACAACGATCACGTGAGATATCAGGCCTAACATCAGAATAAGTATGTGGTATAAGTACATACTGCAAGTATACATCAAATGCTAGTAATATAAATGAAGATTGTAAGAGTTTTTATTTAGATAGATAAAAAATAAAAGACATAAAGGTGGACATTGAACCACTGGCAAATAAGGCTGGAGAATTCATAATAGGGCACAAAGAAATGGTGGAGCAACTGAATAGATACTTTGCATCAGTCTTCATGGTGGAAGACACGAATAGCATGCCAGAGCTTCAAGAGAGTCGGGGAGCAGAGATAAGTGTAGCGGCCATCAGTGAGGAGAAGGTGCTGGAAAAGCTGAAATGAATGAAGGTGGCTACATCACTCAGATCAGATGGATATACCCCAGAGTTCTGAAGGAGATAGCTGAGGAGATTGTACAGGCATTGCTCGTGATCTTTCAGGAATCGCTGGAGTCAGGGAAGGCCGCAGAGGACTGGAAAATGGTACTGTAATGCCCCTGTTTAAGAAGGGGGGAGGCAGGAG
Source organism: Rhincodon typus (assembly GCF_021869965.1). Taxonomy (NCBI): domain Eukaryota; kingdom Metazoa; phylum Chordata; class Chondrichthyes; order Orectolobiformes; family Rhincodontidae; genus Rhincodon; species Rhincodon typus. Next base: position 10,801,450 of record NC_063333.1, read on the forward strand.
ACAGAAAGCTCTAGACTATTTAGCCAGACTCGGTCATTGGTAAGATTGTAGAGCCCATTATTAAAGATGAGATTGCAGAGTACTTGGAAGTGCATGGTAAAATAGGCTGAGTCAGCACAGCTTCGTCAAGGGGAGACCATGCCTGACAAAGCTGTTAGAATTCTTTGAGGAGGTAATGAGCAAGTTAGACAAAGGAGAGCCAGTGGACATGATCTATTTAGATTTCCAGAAGAGCTTTGACAAGGTGCCACACAGGAGGCTGCTAAATAAGATAAGAACCCATGTTGTTAGGGGCAAGGTACTGGCATGGATAGATGATTGGCTGACTGTCAGAGGGCAGATAGTGGGGTTTAAAGGGGTCTTTTTCAGGATGGCAGTCATTGACTAGTGGTATTGGGACAACTACTATTATACATTAACAATCTGGACAATGGAACTGTGGGCATTGTAGTTAAGTTTGCAGATGACACAAAGATAAGTGGAGGGACAGGTAGTGTTGAGGAAGCAGGCAGCTGCAGAAAGACTTGGACAGGCTAGGCAAGTGGGAAAACAAGTGACAGTTCTTTTTTCATTCAGGAGATGAGGACATCACTGGCTAAGTCAATATTATTTACCTCTCCCTAATTGCCCAGTTAAGAGTTAATTGCATTGCTGTGGGTCTGGATTGAATGTAGGCCAGACCAGGTAAGGATGGCAGTTTCCTTCCCTAAAGGACATTAGTGAACCAGATGGATTTTCCCTGTGGAATACAATATGGGAAATTGTGAGATTATGCACTTTGGTAGGAAGAATAGAGGCAGAGACTATTTTCTAAATGGGGAAAGGCTTCAGAAATCTGAAGTGGACTTGTCAGTCTTTGTTCAAGATTCTCTTAAGGTTAACATGCAGATTCAGTTGGCAGTTAGGAAGGCAAATTAGATGTAAGCATTAATTTCAAGCGGATTAGAATACAAGAGCAGGGATATACTCCAGAGGCTGTATCAGGCTCTGGGCAGAACAAATTTGGAATATTGTGAGCAATTTTGCGCCCCACATCAAAGGAACGATGTACTGATCTTGGAGTGGGTCCAGAAGATGTTTAGAATAATGAACCCAGGGATGAAGGGCTTGTCATATAAGGAGTGGTTGAGGACTCTGGATCTGTACTTGATGGACATTAAAAGGATAAGGGGTGATCTGATTGAAACTTACAGAATACTAAGCAGCCTGGATAGAGTGGATGTGGAGAAGATGTAGGAGAGACTAGGACCCAAGGGCACAGCCTCAGAGTGGAGGGATGACCCTTTAAAACTGAGATGAGCAGGAATTTCTTCAACCAGAGGGTGGTGACTCTGTGAAACTCATTGTTGCAGAAGGTTATGAAGGCCAAGACATTGGGTGAATCTAAGACAGTTTCAATAGGTTCTTGGTTAGTGAGGGGTCAAGGGTATGGGGAGAAGGCAGGAGAATGGGGTGAGAAATATATCAGCCGTGATTGAATGGCAGAGCAGCCCTGACAGACTGAATGGCCTCATTCTGCCCCTAAATCTTATGATGCCATGGTTTTATATGCTGTAAACACTTCAAGCATCAACTTGGGAATTTGTTAGGTCACATGGAGAATGTTTGGTACACAGTGTAGCTCTTCGAAGGTGATTGGTGGAGTAGCTCTTGCGATGTTGGTTGACCCTATCGCATGCTAATTTCCTTACACAACATCAGTCAGGGTACACCTGCCAACCAATCAGCACTGCAATTTCTTGCAGTATAAATTGGAGATACCTTTAAGATTTGGTACTGTTGTGATTCTATCCTGATGGATGACAAATCAAAACTTGAACCAGCCCATCTCTTCTTTCAGCAATTCGCAGTCGTCAAAATGGAGTGGAATTATTTACGATGACAAGAAAGGGTACAGCCTAGATCTGATGGAAAGTATCTAATTACAAGTGAGGTCCTCTTCCTCAAAAATTACGTTAAGCTCCAGTGACCCTTCCTCAGAATTGACCCGAAACGTTAACTCTGATTTCTTTCCACAGATGCTGCCAGACCTGTTGAGCTTTTCCAGCAACTTCTGTTTTTGTCTTTGATTCACAGCACCCCCAATTCTTTTGGATTTTACATTAAGCTCTGTTGTTTTGATAATTTACAGTCTTCAGTTTCAACATTTGAGTTCAGTGCTAGATCACAAACCACTGCTCCCATTTTCTCAGGACAGGGAGCTTTGGAAATGATTCTGCTCCAACCGTTTGCACATCCTCAGAAACACGTTTGTCCCTACGCTGCACCATTACTAACAAAAGCAGCTTGCAGTTAAACACTCCCTTTGGCTCGCACCACCTTACCATTTGTTGTTTCATCATGTTGGTTCTACACCCTAATTGCCCCTTGAACCTTGCTCTGCCATTTCAGGGGGCAGTTATAGGTCAACTGCAAGTTGCTGTGGGTCTGGAGTCACATGTAGACCAGGCCAGATAAGGACAGCAATTTCCTTCCCTCAAGAAAAGGAGTGTTTTTATAACAATCAACGATAGGTTATGGTCACCATTACTGAGACTAGATTTAAATTCCAGATTTGCTTGACTAATTGAATTTAAATTCTACCCGCTGCTGCAGAGGTACTTACAATTTTTGGAAAATGTTTAGTTTTTGGGAAGAAATTACATGGGTTTTAAAGTTCATTCCCTTCACCACCAAGCCTTCCAAATGTGATTGTACAGGGGCCTTTGCTATAATAGAGGTGATGGGTGATTGAGACAAAGAGAATTTTGGTGACCCTCTCTTGCAAAACTGATTTTTAATACAAAAATTGTTTGTTAGTTTTCCTGCTTGGTGACGGGACAAGATTTGACCTGATTTAAGTATGCTACCTTTGACACGTTGTTACCCATCTCTTCACCTAACTATTTGTGCAGAAATGAAACCAGAGTGGAGATTTCCCAGAGGGAAAAAAAGATTCAGTAAAATAAACAGCAATACTCAGAAACTGACGTATGGGGCGATTTTAAAATATACTGGATGAGACAGGAGTTCTGAGGAAGGGTCACCGGACGCAAAAGGTTAACTCTGTTTTCTCCTTCACAGATGCTGCCAGACCTGCTGAGCTTTTCCAGCAACTTTGTTTTTGTTCCTGATTTACAGCATCCGCAGTTCTTTTGGTTTTTATTTGAGACAGATGAGCATGTGTCATTAGGCAAGGTTTACTGTTTTATCTTTCTATGTTTCCATTGAGTTTGTCAGCCATGTAGCTCTGGGTCTGGAGTCACATGTAGGCCACACCGGATAAAGACAGCAAATCTATTCCCCTAAAGGACACGAGTGAGTCAGGTATTTTGTCCAACCATTGATGCAAGGCTCATGATCATTGTGATTAAGAAGAACTTTTGATTCCAGGATTTTAATCATTCCAATTTAAACTCCTGTAGATTCTGTGGTGGGACTTGAACCTATGTGACTGGGTCATTAGCCTAGGCCTCTGAATCATTAGTATCTTTAACATTGGCTGTCCACCTCCATCAGCCTACTCTGCACACATCTACCACATGTTCTCACCTGGTCGTTTCTGGGAGGGGTGGTGTCTGAGGTCAAATGGAGCTCAGAAACCATTGGTTTCAGGCATTGGTTATATGTAATTGGGTGCATGCATGAGAAACAAGTAATAAACATGTTGGAGTTTTGCGACGTGCGAATTAGAATAAAACCTTGACTAGAAAGGTCACACGGGTTGAAAGGTTATAAAGGGCAGGTAGGAAAGTGGAGTACATAGAACATAGTATAGCACAGAAACGGGCCCTTCGACCCACAATGTTGTGCCGAACATGATGCCAAATTAAACTAATCCCTTCTGCTGCCCTTGGTCCATATCCCTCCATACCTTGCATATTCATGTGCTTATCTAAACATCTCTTCATTGCCTCTATCATGTCTGCCTCCACCATCCCTGGCAGTGCATTCCAGTTTCCTACCACTTTCTGTGCAAAAAATTTGCCCCTCATGTCTCCTTTGAACTTTTCCCCTCTCATCTTAAATGCATGCCCCCTAGTATTAGACATTTCAACTCTGGGAGAAAGATTCTGACTGTCAACCCTATCCATGCATCTCATAATTTTATAGACTTCTATCAAGTCTCCCCTCAGCCTCTGCTGCTCCAGAGAAAACAACCCTAGCTTTTTTAGTCTCTCCTTATAGCTCATACTCTCTAATCCAGGCAGCATCCCGGTAAACCTCTTCTGCACCCTCTCCAAAGCCCGCACATTCTTCCTGTAATGTGGCAACCAGAACTGAACATAATACTCTAAGTGTGGCCTGACCAAAATCTTACAAAGCTGCAACATGATATCCTGACTCTTGTACTCAATTCCCCGACCAATAAAGGCAAGCATGCCATACACCTTCTTTCCCGCTCTATGCTCCGTGCCCTTATCCATAATGCTCTCCTATGCATCAGTGTCCACGTGATGATGATAGCCGTGTCCATTTGATGACGCTTGGTAATGGGCCTGTGGTCACCAGATTAGTTAGAGGCCGAGATGAGATCAGCCATTAATGTATCGAATGGTGGAGCAGGGTCAAAGGGCTGAATGGTCTACCCCTATTTCTTATGTTCCTGGACACTGTCTAAATAATCTTTTATCCTCTAGTGTTTAACAGCATATTCTTGTAAAACCTATACTGACTTCCTCAAAATGCTATCTGCCACAGTTCTTACCAGAAGCACTATGAATTGTATTCTATACCCATTCTCTCTGACTGTTCATCAAGATTGAGTATTGAAAACAGCTTGAAGAGAAAAACATAGGCCTTTGTTCCCATCACAACAAACAATGTTTGAGTGACTCTCCGTTTGAACCGAACGTAATAAGTTGAAGTAACATCATGTTGAATTTTGTCATACACATGCACAAAACGAAAGCAATAATTCCTGGAATGCCTGGGTTAAATTAGCCAGACAAATCTGAATCAGTCATCGAAATGTTTCCTGTGTTGAAAGCCAGGCATGTTTGAAGGTATGTGTGTGGATTGTGAAGTGGTTCTTCAGCTGTGATTGTGAATGATTATTGTAGCTAAGTCTCAAGAGAATTATTACCTATACTGAGTGACTTTTCAATAAATAGAACATCCTGCCTTCTGCCTTTTTTGATCTGATTTACAGTCTTCTGCCACCAGTTAGTAAATATCTTTTTAACAAAAAAGAACAGCCGATGAAGTGTATATCTAACGCCTTATTTAAGGAAGCAATGGCTTTAAAGTAGCTGAATGGAACATGTGGATATGTTATGCTGTAAGGTGTGTCATTTATATCTATTTTAGTATCATTTATTTTGGAGTTTGGATTTTGAATGAGTAGCATGTGTTTGTGTGTGGGTTGGCGTGCGCCCTTGTATATGTGTGTGCACGCAGGTGTGCATTGGAGAGAGACAGGAAGGATATAATGTTTAACTTGCCAGTATTTCTGTAGCCGTGGTGATTTCTTTTAATTATACTGTATGAGAGACAGACTCCCTGGAGGGTAATGGGTTTTATTTTAATTGGCTGAGTTTTATGAATAAACAGAATAAACAGTGTAGCGCATTAAGCTTCAGTTAGAAGGCTCTGGGATTGTACTTTTATTGGCTTAGTTGACACAGCAATAGCTTGAAGAAATCCCTTTCTCAGTTCAGTTTTTCAGAAGTTAGAGCTAGATATGTAAGACAATTGGTCCTAAATGGAATGGTATAGAACTGTTAAGAAGTAGGTTACGTCAGTGTAAGGAGTTAAATTTGAAAGTTCTTGATCAGATGTGGTTAGTTTTACACCTTGAAGGGATTATTTGAAGCTAAGAAAGTCTAAGCTCAAGAACACTCAAAGAAGTGCTATCAGATTCTGAAGACTGGGAATTAGATCAAATTTACATTAAGCTTTATAAATGAATGGATTTCTCACTGGTGGTACTGAAGTAGGTTAATGGAATTGTATTTTACCATGTGTTCCAAAATCTTTATACGTCTGTTACTTATATACAAATAAGTTGCTTATTCTATTTTCTCTTCATTCCTTTTACAGAATCAATGCATTTTCTATTGTTACAATCAAGTCTACAGCATTATGTGCTTGTGTCTCAGTGAAAGATCATCTTGTTAAAATAAAATTAAGAACAAAGTGTGACCAACCTAATACACTGGCTCTTTAACTGAAAGGGTAAAGAACCTGGGGAATTCTCTAAAACAGAAGCCTACAAAGGCCAAGGCACTCACTATATTCAAGAAATGTTTAGATTATGAGGGAAATGGGGAGAAAGTGGCAATATACCATTGAGATCGAGAATGATCCTATTGGATGTTGGAGCAGGTTCAAAAGGCCTGTACCTAGTTTTTATATTTACATGTTTCTATCAAGTCAGGTTTCAGTCTGGGATCAGGGCAGGAGGGTATGAGGGGCCATGGCGAGTTAGGTGGAATGGTCTAGTTTGGTGGTGATGAGTAAAACCGTTTGAACCTACCCTCATGCCAACTGTGGCTCACAACTCCTCTGAGCGGACATGAACCAGGAGTCCTTCATAAACCTGACCCAACTCCGTGAGGTTTGTGCAGGAACTGGCCATGCCCATCTCTCCAGTGGTGCCAGCCATGTGCAAGTTTGTGACCTGAACCAAGCCGCTCCCCTATCCCTACACTGGGGAACATTGTGGAACGGGGCTGGGAATCCTGTGAGGAGCTGGTGTAATGGTACTGTCCCTGGACTGGTCATCCAGACAGCTAGGTTAATGGTCTGGAGACATGGGCTTGAATCCCATGTAGCAGGTAGTGAAATTTCCAATCACTTCAAATATGGAGTTAATCCAATGGTAACCATTGCCTACTGTTGTGAAAAGGAAGGGAAACCTGCCATCCCTACCTGGTCTGGCCTACATGTGGCTCCAGACCCACAGCAAAGTGATTGACTCTTAACTGCCCTCTGGAGTGAGAGAGCAAGCCATTCAGTTTGAAGGTAATTGGGGATGAGCAATGAATGCTGATCATGCCAACAACACCCATATCCCTTGAATGAACAAAATAAACATAAGTGGATCAGAAGAGATAGTAAGAACTGCCGAGGCTGGAGTCAGAGATAACACAGTGTGGAGCTGGAGGAGCACAGCAGGCCAGGCAGCATCAGAGGAGCAGGAAAGTTGACGTTTCAGGTTGGGACCCTTCTTCGGACATGGGGGAAGGGGAAGGGAGCTCAGAAATAAATAGAGAGAGGAGGGGTGGGGCTGGGGAAGGTAGGTGGGCTGGTGATAGGTGGGTGCAGGTAGGCAGTGGTGGGGGTCACTGACGTGGGAAGGGCAGAGAGGTGGAGAGAAGATGGACAGGTTGTGTCGGGTCAAGGAGGTGGGGATGAGAGAGAGAGGGTTGGTCATGAGATGAGGCCCGGGGTGGGGAGATTTTAAAACTGGTGAAATTCATGTTTAGGCCATCGGGCTGTAGGCTCCTGCGGTGGAATATGAGTTGCTGCTCCTCCAGTTTGCAGGTGGTGTCGTTGTGACACTGGAGGAGGCCCAGGATGGACATGTCGCCCAGGGAGTGGGAGGGAGAGTTGAAGTGGTTCGCAACCGGAAGGTGTTGTCATTTGTCTCAAACCAAGCGTAGGTGTTCCACAAAACAGTCTCCGAGCCTCTGCTTGGTCTCCCTGATGTAGAGGAGGCCACATCGGGAGCAGCGGATGCAGTAGACCACATTAGCAGATGTGCAGGTGAGCCCCTGTCTAATGTGGAAGGTTTGTTTGGTGCCTGGGATGGAGGTGAAGGGGGAGGTGTAGGGGTGCGTGTAGAGGGCCAGAAGATGCTGGCGCATTGCTGAGAGTGTGTGCTTGAGGAGCCGCAGAAAAAAACATTTTTGGAAGATCTGGATGTTGTGTATGTAGTGGTTGTCGTGGTCAGGGCCAAATTGGGTTTGCCTAAATGTAGATTGCAGTCCATTAGGGATGATTCGGCTCCATAGGCAGGTACTGGGAAAGGAGATGTGGCTCTAGTACCTGGTTTGCTTGAGTATATGTTCGAAGAGTTTCAGGGCTGAAGAGATTACCAGAGGGTTGCAGCGGGAGAGAGATCCACTGAGGTCTTTGCGGAGTGAGGAGGTAGGCATCCCTAGAAGAGGCTTCGCAGTGAGGTTATAACTCACTCAGAGATAGTAAGAAATGCTGATGCTGGAGTCAGAGATAACACAGTGTTACTCAGAGATAGACCAAACCTCCCTCTCATCCCCACCTCCTTGACCTGACACAACCTTCCAACTTCTCTCCCACTATTGCACAGTGTTCAGCACCATTTGTGACTCCTCAGATACTGAAGCAGTCTGGGTCCAAATGCAACAAGATCTGGACAATATCCAGGTTTGGGCTGACAATTGGCAAGTGACATTCATGCCGCACAAATGCCAGGCCATGACCACCACCAGTAAGAGACAATCTAACCACCGCCCCTTGACATTCAATGGTGTTACCATCACTGAATCCCCCACTATCAACATCCTGGGGGTTACCATTGACCAGAAACTCAACTGGATTCACCACATTAACACAGTGGCTACAAGAGCAGGCCAGAAGCTGGGAATACTGCAGCAAGTAACTCCCCTCCTGACTCCCCAAAGCCTGCCCACCATCTACAAGGCACAAGTCAGGAGTGTGATGGAATACTCCCCACTTGCCTGGATGAGTGCAGCCCCCAACAACACTCAAGAAGCTTGACACCATCCAGGACAAAGCAGCCGCTTGATTGGCACCACATCCACAAACATCCACTCCCTCCACCACCGACGCTCAGTAGCAGCAGCGTGTACTATCTACAAGATGCACTGCAGAAACTCACTGAAGATCCTCAGACAGCACCTTCCAAACACACAACCACTTCCATCTAGAAGGACAAGGGCAGCAGATATATGGGAAAACCACCACCTCCTTTACGCACCCTTCCAAGCCGCTCACCATTCTGACTTGGAAATATATCGCTGTTCCTTCACTGTCATTTTGTCACAATCGTGGAATTCCCTCCCTAAGGGCATTGTGGGTGAACACAGCAGGTGGACTGCAGCGGTTCAAGAAGGCAGCTCACCACCACCTTCTCAAGGGCAACTAAGGAAGGGGAAAGAAATGCTGGACCAGCCAGCAACACCCACATCCCACAAGTGAATAAAAAAATGTATACACACACACACACACTCACACACACACACACTCACACACTCACACACACAGACACACACACGCACACACAGACACAGACACACACGCACACACACACTCACACACACAGACACACACTCACACAGGTTCAGGAATAGCTTCTTTCTGGCCGTTATCAGACTGCAGAATGGACTCTAGCCTCAAATAAGGTAACCTTCAATGTAACCTGTATGCCTGTCAGTCTTTTTGATCTGTACATCCTTTGCTTGCCGAGATCTGTCTGTACTGCCCATAAACAAATCCTTTCACTGTATTTCAGTCCACATGACAATAAATGAGTCAATCAATCAAACAATAACATACGTACATGAACACACAGATATCGATACAGGTACATGTGCACACTGATACACACACAGATTCACACACACACACACACACACACTCACACACACGCACACGCACACGCACACGCACACACACGCACACACACACACACGCACACTCACTCACACACACACAGACATCCAGACACACACACACACTCTTACACACACTCACACACACACACACACTTATAAGGTCTGTATTTAATTTTGGCTTTTTATCTTCACAGCTAGAACTCAGAAAGGTCAATGTTACAACACAAAAAGGATCATTGTAACAGTTATCATACAACTCTTGCAAAGTTCATTTCTCGACCTTCACAGAGTCTCCCCGACTGATGGAAAATCTAGACCAATGTCTCTGGAACTACACGAAGTCAAGAATATTCCTGAGCTGTGTGGCTGATGAGAGTGAGCCATTGAGAAACAAAGATATTGGTCATTAGAGCCTCTTCATGTTGCCATGAATTCTGCACTCCTGCCACATGTTTCCTCAGAAGGGTCAGAGGACCTGAAACGTTAACTCTGATTTGTTTTCTTCACAGATGCTGCCAGACTTGCCGCACTTTTCCAGCAACTTCTCTTTTTGTTCCTGTTTTACAGCATCTGCAGTTCTTTCGGTTTTTATTTTGTGTTCAACTCACAAACACAAGCCAGATTGTATCTGCTAATGCAAATCAAAGCAGGGGTAGGAGAGGCATTCAACAAATCCATTTTAATGGCTTCCACATGTTTGCAGTGATGACTTCGACAATCAATTGAGAAAAAGGAACATGGTCCTTGAGACAAGGGGCAAGAAGTGGTTGGCATGGTGCCTCAGTGGTTAGCACAACTGTCTCACAACTCTGGGGACCCAAGTTTGATTCCAATCTGTGTGGAGTATACGCAGCTTCTCTATGTCTACATGGGTCCGATTTCCTCCCACAGTTCAACAAAGTGTAGTTTAGGTGGATTAGCCATGCTAATTGCAGGGGTTACAGGGATAGGGCAGCGTGCTCTTTAAAGGGTTGGTACAAAATTGACGGGCCGAACAGCCTCAATCTGCACTGGAGGGATTCCACGAAAGGGGATTGGATACCGTGATAATTCCAGCTGATGTTGTTACTGGCAGGTCAGATCCCAGAACTGAAGTCTGCCTTGATAGGTCGTATTTTGTTTTGTCTTTATTTAACTAGATTGCCTTTCAGTGAAACACAAGCACATGAAACTGCAGATCTGGTTTCAACAATAAAACAGAGGTTATGTGAAAGAAAATAAGATAAAATAGAATAAACCAAGCTAAATACCTCAAACACAATTTGAAAGGGCTTGAAACCAACAGTAAAGCTATAATATGATGTAGAGCTGGATGAACACAGCATCAGAGGAGAAGGAAAACTGACATTTTGGGCCGAGACCCTTCTTCTGAAATGGGGGAGGGGAAGGGGGTTCTGAAATAAATAGGGAGAGAGGGGGAGGCGGATAGAAGATGGATAAAGGAGAAGATAGGTGGAGAGGAGACAGACAGGTCAAAGAGGCGGGGGTGGAGCCAGTAAAGGTGAGTGTAGGTGGGGAGTTAGGGAGGGGATAGGTCAGTCCAGGGAGGACGGACAGGTCAAGGGGGTGGGATGAGGCTAGTAGGTAGGGGATGGGGGTGGGGCTTGAGGTGGGAGGAGGGGATAGGTGGGAGGAAGGACAGGTTAGGCAGGCTGGGACAAGCTGGGCTGGTTTTGGGATGCGGTAGGGGGAGGGGAGATTTTGAAACTTGTGAAATCCACATTGATACCATTGGGCTGCAGGGTTCCCAAGCGGAATATGAGTTGCTGTTCCTGCAACCTTCGGGTGGCATCATTGTGGCACTGCAGGAGGCCCAGGATGGACATGTCGACCAAGGAGTGGGAGGGAGAGTTGAAATGGTTCGCGACTGGGAGGTGCAGTTGTTTGGTGCGAACTGAGCATAGGTGCTCCACAAAGCGGTCCCCGAGCCTCCGCTTGGTTTCCCCGGTGTAGAGGAGGCCACAACGGGAACAGCGGATACAGTATACCACGTTGGCAGATGTGCAGGTGAACATCTGCTTGATGTGGAAAGTCTTCTTGGATCCTGGGATGGGGGTGAGGGGGGAGGTGTAGGGGCAGGTGTAGCACTTCCTGCAGTTGTAGGGAAAAGTGCCGGGTGTGGTGGGGCTGGAGGGGAGTGTGGAGCAGACAAGGGAGTCTCGGAGAGAGTGGTCCCTCTGGAAAGCAGATAAGGGTGGGGAGGGAAAAATGTCTTTGGTGGTGGGGTCGGATTGCAGATGGCGGAAGTGTCGGAGGATGATGCGTTGGATCCGGAGGTTGGTGGGGTGGTACGTGAGGATGAGGGGGATTCTGTTTTGGTTGTTATTGCAGGGAGGTTGTGTGAGGGATGAGTTGCGGGAAAGGCGGGAGACTCGGTTGAGGGTGTTCTCGACCACTGAGGGGAGGAAGTTGCGGTCCTTGAAAAACGAGGGCATCTGAGACATTTGGGAGTGGAATGCCTCATCCTGGGAGCAGATGTGGCGGAGGTGGAGGATTTGGGAATAGGGGATGGCATTTTTGCAGGAAGGTGGGTGAGAGGAGGTGTATTCTAGGTAGCGGTGGGAGTCGGTGGGCTTGAAATGGATATCGGTTTCCAGGTGGTTGCCAGAGATGGAAACAGAGAGGTCCAGGAAGGAGAGAGAGGCATCAGAGATGGTCCAGGTGGACTTCACAAGCTTCAAGCTCTACATCCTGTTATCTCACATTCTCCAGCATCTGCAGTTCCCACTATCTCTGAAACAACCAGTAAAGCTATAATCCCAATTTATCCCAACACAGTTATATTGCAGTGCTAAAACACCCGGGAAAGTTTACTTCTCCATCACATCTATAAATTTAACTTTCCACATCTATTTCAAGCCCACCGACTCCCACAGCTACCTACACTACACCTCCTCTCACCCACCTTCCTGCAAGAATGCGATCCCCTATTCCCAATTCCTCCATCTCTGCCACGTCTGCTCCCAAGATGAGGCATTCCACTCCCGAACATCCCAGATGTCCTCTTATTTCAAGGACTGCAACTTCCCTTTCAGTGGTCGAAAATGCTCTCGACCACATCTCTTATGTTTCTCACACCTCTGCCTTCACACTCCCTCCCCACAACAAAAACACAGACAGAATTCCCCTTGTCCTCACGTATCACCTCATCAACCTCCGGATTCAACATATCATTCTCCGCCAATTCCACCACCTGCAATCTGACCCCACTACCAAGGATATATTTCCCTCCCCACCCCTCTCTGCCTTCCGGAGAGACCACTCTCTCCACGACTACCTTGTCCGCTCCACACTCCCCACTAACCCCACCATCCCCAGCACTTTTCCCTGCAACCGCAGGAAGTGCTACACCTGCCCCTACACCTCCCCCTTCACCTCCATCCCAGGCCCCAAAAAAACCTTCCACATTAAACAGATGTTCATCTGCACATCCGCTAATGTGGTCTATTGTATCTGCTGTTCCCGATGTGGCCTCCTCTACATCGGGGAGGCCAAGTGGATGTTCGGAAACCGCTTTGTAGATCATCTGTGCTCTGTTCGCGATAAACAACACCTTCCAGTTGCCAACCACTTCAACTCCCCCTCCCATTCCCTGGGTGACATGTCCATCCTGGGCCTCCTCCAGTGTCACAATGACACCACCCGGAAACTGGAGGAGCAGCACCTCATATTCCACCTCGGGAGCCTACAGCCCAGTGGTCTCAATGTGGACTTTACCAGATCAAAATCTCCCTGCACCCCTTGCCTCATTCCATGACCAACCCTCCCTCTCATCCCCACCTCCTTGACCTGTCCGTCTTTTCTCCCACAAATCCGCTCTTCCCACCTCACTGACCAATCCCCACCACTGCCTACCTTCACTCAGCTGCCACTATCCCACCTACCTTCCTGAGCCCTGCCCCTCCACTCTCTATTTATTTTGAAGCTCCCTTCCCCATCCCCACTTTCTGAAGAAGGACCCCAACCCGAAACATCAACTTTCCTACTCCTCTGATGCTGCCTGGCCTGCTGTGTTCCTCCAGCTCCACACTGTGTTATCTCTGACTCCAGCATCGGCAGTTCTTACTGTCTCTAAATTTAACTTAATATTTCTTTTAATTCCTGGTCTCTGAGCTTAGACTTTCTCAGCTTTGAATAACCCCTTCAGGGTTCTAACCAAACTCTTTTGGTCTGGAACCTTTAGCTAAAATCCTTACACTGAGGTAAGCTATTTCCCAACTTTTCTGAACTAACCAATTCTTCAAAGAGGAACAGTCCCATACATCCAATTTCAACAAGGACTTTCTGTGAACTGAAAAACAAAAGATTTCAAATCTCTACATTTTCTCCTAAAGCAAAAGAAATTCCTGTTCCTTATAAATAGAATGGAAGCCATTTTCTTCAATGTTTACTCTGCCTAGTTGTAAAAGTCTCCCAATGCAACATATTCCCATTATCACCCAGGCACGCCCTCTCTCATGCCACAGGATCTGCGACATCTTTACACAGAGAGTGTGG
>NC_063333.1:10820485-10829153 GCF_021869965.1 Rhincodon typus
TTTAGGCCCGAAACGTCAGCCTTCCTGCTCCTCTGAGGCTGCTTGGCCTGCTGTGTTCATCCAGCTCTACACCTTGTTATCTCTTTACACAGAGAGTGGTGGGTGTGTGGAATGCGCTGCCAGCAGTGGTAGTGGAGTCAGATACTTTAGAGACTTTTAAGTGACTCTTGGATAGGCACATGGAGGATAGTAAAATGTAGGGTATGCAGGGTAGTTTGATCTTAGTAGGATAATAGGTTGGCACAACATCATGGGCCGAAGGGCCTGTACTGTGTTGTACTGTTCTATGTTCTATGTTCTATTAATGCAGCACTCCATCAGCTTGGGACAGAAACCTTGTACTCAACAACAATTGCTTTGACAAGAAATATTTTTAAAAAGTACAATCCCAAATTCCTTTACAAATAAATAGAAAGAAAGGAAATGCTTAACTAGGTTAGGTAGATGAGGAGGAGTAATCTAAATCTTGGCCAAAAAAAAGTGTCTTATTTAGAGGCATAAACATTCAGCATTTCAAAACAGTGTAGTTTGTTAACCGGTTTTGCATCTTTGCTGAATACATTTCTTTTATAATGAATCAATAATTTTGTTGTTTATTTAAGAAACTTGGTTGATGGACTTTTTTATTTTGAACCCAATATTGAGAAATTGCGAGGTTAGGGAGGACATTCTGTTAGTTTTTTTTATTCATTCACAGAATGAGAGCATTTATTGCCCATCCCTAATGCCCAGAGGGCATTTCTGAGTCAACTAGATTGCTGTGGATCTGGAGTCACATGTAGACCAGACCAGGTAAGGATGGCAGTTCCCTTCCCTAAAGGACACTATTGAACCATAGGGGTTTTTACAATAATCAGCAATGGATTCATACTTATCATTAGAGTCTTAATTCCAGATATTTTTATTGAATTCAAATTCTACCATCTGCTGTGGCAGGATTTGAATCCAGGCCCCCAGAACTTTACTACAGTTTCTGGATTAACAGCCCATCAATAATACACTAGGACATTGCCTCCCCTAGCAGAGATACTGAGGTAAGGGGTAAAGGGAGCAGTGTTGTACAAAAAGATGTAACTCTTTGTAGTTGGAAATAGTAAGAACTGCAGAAGTTGGAGTCAGAGAAAACACAGTGTGGAGCTGGAGGAACACAGCAGGTCAGGCAGCATCAGAGGAACAGGAGAGCTGATGTTTCGGGTCAGGACCCTTCCCGACCCAAAACATCAACTTTCCTGCTCCTCTGATGCTGCCTGGCCTGCTGTGTTCCTCCAGCTCCACACTGTAGCTGTCTATGGTTTTCACCCATGTAAACGAATGAACGATTCTGTCTATCTGCGTGGCTAGTACTAATGAGCTACTGTGGGCATGGTGGGCTGAATGGTCTCCCACAGTGCTGCTCCACTTCTGTGATTGCTGGAACCGGTCACCCAGAAGCTGTAGGTCTGGCTGATCAGGAGGCTCATAACCTCTTCTTGCCTCAGCCACATCGGAAGAATTTAAAGGCTGGCCACATTATGGAGGCATGGCTTTTGACCCACCAAATCCTGGAGTGAGACTCGAACCAGAGCTTGCGACTCAAGGGCAGGGGGTGGGCGACCTGCTGCTCTACAAACCCTCCTTGTAGGGAGGTTGGGTAATGTTTAAAGCCAAGCTCGGAATGCCATCATTACCATTCAGCTGGGGCTACTAGAAGGAATCAAGGTTTATGCACGAACTGAAGACAATAGCCTTAATCTTCCCAATATTTCACTGTCAAGAGTCATCACTTTCCCAAGTGATGATACCAGTTCATTGTTTGGCAGCACAGAAGGGTTCTAGAGATTGGCATTGATCCCTTTGGCTGCAGCTAGTTTGCGAGAATACTGAAGGTTGGGTTTTGAGAGACTTGAGCTAAACTTGAAGATTGAGCTACAGAGTTGTGACCTTACTAGATATTTGCCACGTTTGTAGGGAGGTCCCAGACTGGGGAGGAAATCCATGACATTCTCACTCTGAAATAAAATGCTACAAGAGCAGAGAAGGTTAAGAGAACTAGGGACTAGAGTTTCAAAATACAAGGGCGCCCATTTAAAACAGAGATGACAACATTTTTGATCTCTCAGTTTTGTGAGTCCTTAGAACCGTCTTTCTCCAAAGGCAGTGGATTCAGAACATTTAAATATTTTTAAGTCAGAGGTAGATAGATTCTTGATAACCAAGGGGGATAAAGGATTAATTGGGGATAATCAGGAGTGTAGAGTTGAGGTTAAAATCAGATAAACCATGATCTTATTGAATGGTGGATTGTTTATATAAGAGGAGGTTGAATTGAATGGTTCAAGATTATGAGGAGTTTTGATTGAGTACGTAGGGAGGAACAGTTTCTGTTGTGTTCGGTTGTCTGGGATTTAATCCAATGTGTCTGTTTACACACTGTGTTCTATGCTGTGTGTAAGTGCGGGAGTGTGGGGAAAACTCAGAAACAAGCTGCAAGACTGTAGGATTTTAAAATGTCAAAGTAAAGGTCCCGTCCGAGCACACAACCTGGTGAGAGTCTTCTCCCCATATCTCCGAGGTACAAAAGACAATCTTTTCCATGGACAGGAGGGCCACACTCTAAACGATAGATTTAACATCAATGACAAAAGAAACAGAGAGAATTCTGGACTTTATTCACTCGGTGAACTATTAGAAAACAAATGAACAATGATCAAGAGAAGGCCATTAGGCCCTTAGAGCCTGCTGTGTCATTCAGTAAGATCAGGGCTGATCTGATTTTAACATCAACTCCACATTTCTGAATTTCCTTGATTATCTTTCATCCCCTTGATAATCAAATATCCATTTACTTCTGCCTTAACAAAATATTGCAAGATTCTGCATCCACTGGCTTTTGAGGAAGGGAATTCCAAAGACTCACAACCCTGTGAGAGAAAAAAAATTTTCCTCATGTCTCTCTTAAATGGGTAATGCTTTATTTTTTGTACATTGACAGGATCTGGACATCACCGGCCAGGTCAGCATTGATTACCCAGAGGGCAGTTTAAGAGTCAACCACATTGCTGTGTGTCTGGAGTCACATGTAGGCCAAACCAGGTAAGGATGGCAGTTTCCCTCCCTAAAGGACATTAGTGACCCAGATGGGTTTTTCCCAACAATCAACAATGGTTCATGGTCACCATTAGACTCTTAATCCCAGGTTTCTTTTTTTACTGAATTCAAATTCTACCATCTGCCATGGTGGGCTTTGACCCAGGTGTTCAGGACATTACCTGGGTCTCTGATTTAATAGTCAGCAACACTAGGCCCTTGCCTGCCCTAAACTTTTAAACTATGATTTCTAGTTCTATATTCTTCCCCCAAGGGAAACATCCTTTCCATCTCCACCCAACCAAGTCCCCTCAGGATCTTCTAAGTGTCAATAAGATCACCTCACATTCTTGTAAAATCCAAAGGATATAGGCCCAGCCTGTCTAAGGTCTCCACACAAGGTTATTCCTCAAGCCAGGAATAGGTTGAATGGAGTTTCTCTGGACTGCATCTAAAACATTTTTTTTTCAAGTAAAGAGACCAAAATTGTACATGGTAATCCAAATGTGAGACAAAAATAGAAATTGCTGGAAAAGCTCAGTAGGTCTGGCAGCATCTTTGGAGAGAAATCAGAGTTAACATTTCGGGTCGAGTGACCCTTCCACAGAACTGGGATCAAAATGTTGTTTTACAATGCCCTGTACAGCAACAGTAAAATTCCCCACTTTTATATTCCATTCCCTTTGCAATAAACTTTAATATTCCATTTGCCTTCCTAATTACTTGCTACACTTGCATACTAACTCCTTTTGATTCATATTCTAAGACCCGCAGATCCCTGTGTATCTCAAAGCCCTCTAATTTCTCCCTGCTTTTCTATTCTGGCTGCTCAAGTGGCCATGTTCACATTTTCCCACCTTATTTTCCATCTGCCGCATTTTTGTTCCCTGTCAACATTGATCGAGACTGTTTCCCAATTGAGTAACACCTCGATTTTAAAATTTGCGACCTTGTTATCAAACCCATCCATGACCTCACTCCCTTTCCTATTTCTGCAATCTCCTCCCATCTTCACAAACCCCTCGCCCCCCACCCCCCCACCCCAAATAGTTGTGTCCCTCTAAATCTGGCCCCATGACCATCACCAATCACAATTGTTCCTCAATGGGAGGCCATGTTATCAGTTGCTTAGGCCCCAAGCTCTGAAATTCCCTCACTAGATCTTTCCATCTCTCTATTTCTCCTCCCTCTTTTACAGTGCCTCTTATAACCTAGTACTTTGACAAAGCTTTTAGACGTTTTGCCCGAAAATCACCTGATGTTTACTTGATAATTCTTCTGTGAAATGGTTTGGAAGACTTCACAACATTAAGGCTGTTCAATAAATGCAAGTTGTTATTTCTAGATGATCCCTCTAATAAATGGGATGGAATTCATTTTCTCAATCCTTCGGAGGCAACGTGTTGGGTACATTCATTGGTGTTGGCAGGGGATAGAATCTGTGACAGGTTAGAGGGAACAGTGTGCACAGTTGCAAGTCAGATGGACCGAATGGCTTCCCATGCCATCTTGCATATGCTTAAGGAGCAACAGGATTCGGGTGAGATGAAGTAAGGGGTGAAATCATCGGCAGAATTTGGAGAGAGATGTTAATATCGAAAGAAGAGGAAGGAAAGCTTCATTCACCGTTTTAACTGTGGGACATCAAATTGAATAAATCTTGGAGTTCAGATTGGCTACATTTGGGGCTAACACCATCAGTGCTGGTGGAAAGTCACTGGGCTTGCAAGTTAATGCTCATGGGTTCAAACCCCACCACAGCAGCTGGAGAGATTTGAATTCAATGAATAAAAGTCTGGAATTAAGGATTCTTCTCAGTGATGGTCACCATCAAACTATTATAAGTCGACTTAAGACCCACCTAAGTCACTAATGCCGTTTAGGGAAGGAAATCTGCCATCCTTACCTGATCTAGCCTACCTGTGACTCCAGACTGAACAGCGATGTGGTTGACCCCTAACTGCCCTCTGAAATGGCCTAGTGAGCCACTTGGTACAAGGGAAAATTTGGGGAGGGCATCAAATTGCCAGTACTGCCCACATCTCATAGATTGTAAAAACAGAGAGGCTTGTGCTGGGAGGTGATAGTCTAGTGGAATTATCGCTGAACTGTTAATCCAGAGATCCAGATAATGTTCTGGGGTCCTGGGTTTGTTAATCCCACCATAGCAGATGGTGGAATTTATATTCAATAAAAATCTGGAATTAACCATTGTTGGGGAAAAACCCATCTGGTTCACTAATGCCCTTTAGGGAAGGAAACTGCCATCCTTACCTGGTCTGGCCTACATGTGACCCCAGACCCACAGCAACGTGGCTGACTCTTAACTGCCCTCTGGGCAATTAGGGGTGGGCAGTAAATGCTGCCTAGCCAGTGACACGCAAATCCCGTAAGTGAAGAGAAAAAGGGGTTCCCCTAAGATATACGCATGAAAAAAAATCTTAAAAACGTGAAAATCCACCCATTTGCTTCACGAAAGAAATAGGTTGTATTTCTTGATGTTGGAGCCAATGTAGATTTTAAATGTTTTTGACTCTGTGTACAAAAGAACGATTAATAACCACAGGAGCTTTTTCAAAGTATATTTCCTGTGGTACTGATGTTATGGATGATAATTGTATGTTTCCTGTGCTATAGCGCTTTGCTGTTGAGAGAAGATAAGAGATTTACTGTATTAGATCAAACCCTTGGGCCTTATTAGTGTCTTTCACATTCTGGATGCCACTGCCAAAAGCTACTGAACCGACACAAGCCATGACATCATTCACTCAATAACTTAAAAGCAGGTGCCTTCAAATTCTTAATTTCATTCATCTTCCCTTTTCTCGGCCTACTTTGTCTAGGGCAGAACATCTTTTTAAGTCTTTAAGAGCTCAGGCAATTAACTGTTTCAACAGTGTCCTTAATTTATTATATACGCCAATCCCTGTTGGGAAATTCTGCCAATCTCAATTCTTCCTAATAGCCATGTTTAATCCTTCTGTCTTCTCTCGATAGTCATTACTAAGAAAGTTATTGTTACAAATTGAAAGACCATGTGCCAATTATGATTTGAGAGGTTTAGCTTGATTGTCTGTGATTTAGAATGCCTCCATCCAAATGCCTCCTCCGTGAAAAATGAGCTTAATGCGCTTCACTTAGCCAGGGGAATTTTTCTTACTCAATCCTCCTTGCCTGTGGGCCTCCTCTGTTGCCAGGGTAGTGCCCTGAAGCCTGAGCCGTAGGCCCGTACTTCATTTATCGGTATAGACGGTGTGCATTAAGACATAGAAGTGGCTGATGGGAGAAAAATTAACAGGTCAAGATGGGGGGGTGAATGTAAAAATATGGAAGCCGAGGTTTGTGATGGGAGTGACTCGCATAATTGTCTCAAAGAAGGTTTTTAACATGTAAACAAGGAGCGGAGAATCAGACAGAGAGAGAGGGACAGAGAGAGACGCTGATGGAGGGTCATGTTAGCTGCAGTTCTGGGTAAACGGGAAGCCTGAGGGATGTTGGGTGATGCAGAAAAGACCAGTGAGTCATTTGCAAACCACACAACCTTTCCAGCGGTTATTTAAAGAAAGTTGAAAGATGTATTTTTAATGTGCCTTTTCGATAATGAATGTGAACGAAAGGACACATCGAGCAGAATTTGACTGGAGTCTAAGTGTCTTGGGCTTTGGCAACGTTTGTGCAAGACCAGGGACTGGCTTATTGTCAACTCTGTGGCTCCATAGTTGACATTACTGGGGGAGGGAGCGGGGGTGTCAAGGAAGAAAATTGAAGTCGGGGAGATAGACAGGCATCAGTTGGGGGCTGAGACTGTACAGTTAGAAGCTTCAAGGGGGTGAGCCATGCTCTGCCTGTAGGATCTGCCCACCAAAGCTAAGGAGAGAAGGGATGGGAATGAGACTCAGAGACCTATTTGTCAGGATTGAAGACTAGGGGGAAGGGTGTATGATAATTGTGAAGGGGGTAATAGTATTCAATGGGGAGGCAATGGCCTAGTGGTATTATCACGAGATTATTAATCCAGAAACTCTGGTATTGATCTGGGGACCTGGGTTCAAATCCCACCACAGTAGATGGTGTAATTTGGATCTAAAGAAAAATTTGGAATTAATAATCTAATGATAATCATTGTCGACTGTCAGGAAAAACCCATCTGGTTCACTAAAGTCCTTTAGGGAAGGGAACTACAATCCTTACCTGGCCTGGCCTCCATGTGACTCCATACCCACAGCAATGTTGTTGACTCTTGGGACCTCATTAACACATAGAGGCTGGAAGCCACAGGCCAAAGAGTGCTCTTTGTCACTGGGAATTGAAAGTACACAAGGGGGAAGAAAATAGCCATGGGCGGCAGGTAAGTATCTTCATGGAAGGAGTCTGCAGGACCAAAAATGTGAGGGTCCTATAGAGGGCAAGAACATTGCACCCAGACACATGCACTGCACCCAATATTGACCTGCAAACTCCCTAACGGCTGGCTATCCGAATGCAAAATCTCACTGTGTGCTACATGTCTCTCTGCCCCAGTCATTGCTGACCCACCGACACAGAGATAACAAACACAACAGGGAGACTGTCAAATGAAGGGGCTATGGTACAGTGGGGCCCGTAGTCCTGTATACACCTTGTTCCTCTTGTTTCTACATGCTACAGCAGGCTCTGAACACAGACATCTATCCAGGAGGCATCCTGTCTGGCCTAAGTTTGGCATCCTGATGGAACAGCTATGTTTGGGGGCTACATAACCAAATCCAGAGCCAGAACAATAACATTTACACATGGTGATCCTTCACGAACAGTGCAATGTACCAACAGAATGTAGTCAACAACTATGATTCTTTCTTTCCCTCCAACCAGGTTACAGTGTAGGCCCTGGTTCCACAGCTGGGGTGGAGTGGGCCTCTTCAGCAATGGAGCCTGGTGGTCTGGAGGGTTAGGCTGGGCAACGGGGTGGGTGACAGAGGGAGAGGGAAGATGCTGCAGGTAACAGTGAGAATGGCAGAGTGTGAGCCTTGGTGGGAGGTGGGCGCAGTACCAGAGATAGAGTGAAGATGAGGTGTCGTACAGGGCGGAGTGTGTGGCACTTCCCCGGCACAGTGGAGAAGCTCATTGACCTAATTACAGCACTGCTGGCCGGTCGTCCACACCCTGAAGATGGGGAAGACTCAGGTGGCAACCTCAGGCCAGAGTCTGGTTACATGGCCTCCTCTGCTAGTCCCCATGGAAGGGAATCATCCCTCCTCTGTACCAGACACTCAACAACTCCCTGCCAGAGAATCACAGCACAATCTTCCTCTTCTCCAACATCTTCACATCCCATCCCATCATCCCCTTCTCCAACAGCTTCACATCCCATCATCCCCTTCTCCAACAACTTCACATCCCATCATCCCCTTCTCCAACATCTTCACATCCCATCACATCATCCCCTTCTCCAACATCTTCACATCCCATCATCCCCTTCTCCAACATCTTCATATCCCATCACATCATCCCCTTCTCCAACATCTTCACATCCCATCCCATCATCCGCTTCTCCAACAACTTCGCATCCTGTCCCTTCATCCCCTTCTCCAACATCTTCCCATCCTGTCCCATCATCCCCTTC
>NC_063333.1:10829163-10845304 GCF_021869965.1 Rhincodon typus
CCCATCCTGTCCCATCATCCCCTTCTCCAACATCTCCACATCCCATTCCATCATCCCCTTCTCCAACATCTTCACACGCTGTCCCATCATCTTATATGTTCCTCCAAAATGTTCTAACTTTGTCCATCACTGAATAGGGCAGCTTCAGAATGCCAATGTTCACCAGGGGGCACAACATCAACTCAAAGATGGCACAGGTGCCAGGGATGCTGGTGTTTCCGTGGATATCCGGTGAGGGGACAGTTATTCTGGGAATGACGTGTGGGTCAATGGCGATAGGATTGGACATGAGGGAAGCCATGGAATGGGGTAAGCAGTTCATGAAGCATGTTTGGTAAGGAGAAATCTCACTGAGCCTCGCAGTGAGATACCGCCAAAAAACGCAACGCAACTTGCACTTAGACAAGCAAAAATTGTGAGATGAAGCCCATTGGGTTCAAATGAGTTATTTGAATAATGACATCCAACCATTCATTGCAAGCCATAATGATAAGGTACGCACATTATATTTCTGATTTTGTCTGTGCCCCATGAACAGCTGCTTCTGTTATAGTGCACAAGATTTGCAAAACAGCGCTCAACTGTGGTCAGACCCTGTATCATAACAGAACAAAACAAATTTAACTGAGTCCCTACACAGTTAAGTAACAGCTTGCCTTTCATTTGAGGTGATTGTTATGAGAATGATCTCCAAAACCTCCCCTTCACAGTGATACAGATGCTGAGTCGTTAATTACTGATGAATCCACTGTCCTCCACAAACAGATATGAAAGTGACCATTTGGAATCCCTGTGCCTTAAGGCACCAAACAGACATAAGACACATGAGGGGGCAAACTCTCATGGTTTTCCTGGGAAATAAATGACAAGATTGTACCAGGAAAGAATATTCACTGTCTTCCCAGGCAGGTTTGGATTTTTTGGGACTGTTTGAAATGGATGTTTGCTTTTAGTAGTTGACAGTTGACCACAGTGAAGTTTTAGCAATGTAGGGAGGAGCCAATGTCGCTGGGGGCTTCTTTCTTATTTTGGTTTGATTTGATTTATTATTGTCACATGTAGCGAGATACACTGAAAAGTCTTGTATTGCGTGCTAACCAGATAAATCATACCTTACATAAGTACATCAGGGTAATAGAATAGATTGCAGAATATAGTGTTACAGTACAGAGAAGGTGCTGAGAAAGATCAAGTCTAATATGTGAGAGGTCCATTCATAAGCCTGATAACAGCGGGGAAGGAGCTGTTCTTGAATCTGTTGGTATGTGTTTTCAAACTTTTGTATCTTCTGCTTGACAGCAGAGGGCGGAAGAAAGTCTAACCAGGATGGAAGGGGTCTTTGATTATGTTGGCTGCTTTGCTGAGGCAGTGGTAAGTATAGCTGGAGTCAATGGATGGAAGGCTGGTTTTCATGATGAACTGGGCTGCGTTCACAAATCTCTGTAATTTCCTCCACTCTGCTTCCCGAAATCAACGACCAGGTCCTTCGTTTTGCTGACATTCAGGGAGAGATTGTTATCTTCACACCATTCCACTAAGCCGTCTATCTCCTTCCTGTACTCTGTACTGTCGTTGTTTGAGTTCCGACCCACTGCGGTGGTGTCATCAGCAAATGCTGTGAGGAACATAAGGTAAATATTCTAAACAGCAGCCGACAGAAGCTCCCCAGGTAACTGTGTCTCAGTAATGAACACCCTTTGACATGGATTTGATGGGCCAAATGGCCTCCTGTGCTATAATAACTTCATAATTCACAACCCATCCAGTACATTCAGGGAATAAAGGTAGACCGTCATTCTCCAGAATTTTCAAGTTGTCGTCCATTGCTCCAGCTCTATATTTTTTCAAGAAGATATAGAGTGATTTGCATTTATACAACATTTTTCATGACTGGCCAAAATCTCAAAGCACTTTACAGCCAGTGAAGTACTTTGTGAAACGTAGTCACTTCTGTAATGTAGGAATTGCAGCAGCAAATTGGGGTACAGCAAGCTCCCACAAACAGCAACGTGTGAATGAACAGACCATAAAATCAGCCATTACAGAAGAGACCTTTAGGCCCATCAAATCTGTACCACCAAATGGTGTTTTCCTGCAATTCAACAATGAATTCATGGTCATCATTAGACTCTTAATGCATTTTGGAAAGGCAAATCAGGGCAGGACTTACGACTTAATGGTAAGGTCCTGGGGAGTGTTGCTGAACAAAGAGATCTTGGATGGAAGGTTCATAGTTCCTTGAAAGTGGGGTTGCAGGTAGATAGGATAGTGAAGGCGGTGTTTGGTATGCTTGCCTCTATTGGTCAGTGCATTGAATATAGGAGTTCGGAGGTCATGTTGCAGCTGTACAGGACATTGGTTAGGCCACTCTTGGAATATTTTGTGCAATTCTGGTCTCTCCGCTGTAGGAAGAATGTTGTAAAACTTGAATGAGTTCAGAAAAGATTTACAAGAATGATGCCAGGATCAGAGGGTTTGAGCTATAGGGAGAGGCTGAATAGGGCTATTTTCCCTGGAGCATCGGCTGCTGAGGGGTGACCTTACAGAGGTTTATAAAATCATAAGGAGCATGGATAGGGTAATTAGACAAGGTATTTTTCCTGAAGTGGGGGAGTCCAAAACCAGAGGGCATAGGTTTAAGGTGAGAGGAGAAAGATTTAAAAGGGATCTATGGGGTAATTTTTTTATGCAGAGGGTGATGCGTGTATGTAATGAGCTGCCAGAGGAAGTGGTGGAGGCTGGTACAATTACGACATTTAAAAGGCATCTGGATGGGTATATGAATAGGAAGGATTTAGAGGGATATAGGCCAGACGCTGGGACTAGATTAATTTAAGATATCTGGTCAGCATGGACGAGTTGGACTGAAGGGTCTGTTTCCATGCTGTACACCTCTATGGCTCTAATTCCAGATTTTTTATTGAGCCTGGGTCTCTGGATTAACAATCCAGTAACAATACCACTTAGATAATGACTGCAATGAAGCGCCAATCAATCTCCCTGGATTCTCATTCCTATAAATAGTCAATTGCTTTTGTAGAATTTAGAAGAGGTGTATTTTGCTTCTTTTTTGTACTCTTACTTCCATCACCAATCCCATACTTCTTTCCTGCTCTTAAACAATCAGAGGTTTCTTGAGACAAAACTATTTTTACTCAGTGAATATTTAGGATTTGGAATGTACTGCCTTAGAGTGTAGTGGATGCAGATTCAAGCATGGATTTCGAAAAGGGTAATCATCTGAAGACAAAAGACACAATTTGACATGTGCAGTTGAATTTTAAGTGCCAATTAAGGCTTAGCCGTAAATTTCTGTACGAAAATATGACCTTCTAATTTTCTGCCTCATTTACTATAGATGTTGTTCATTAGTTCGACTTTTAAGTCCCCACTTGGTCTCCCTTAACCCACGTTCTCAGGGCGATTTCTCCTCTGACCTCTGCTTAAATGGCGTCTGATATCTCCTCACGTCTTCCCCACTCCCTCCAATCCATTGTCAGTGCCTGCAGCCCCCTTTCACTGTTATCATTTGGTCATCTCCCTCTTTCTCACTTCCCATCTCTCTCTCTCTGTCTCTCTGTTTTCAAAGACCCTCACAAAATTCTTTTCAACAAATGTTCTTTTACTTGTTCGCATAACATGGGCGTCACTGGCTGGGTCAGTATTTATTGCCGGTCCCTAGTCGCCCATAAGAAGGTAGTGATGAGCTGCTTCCTTGAACCACTGCTGAGCCATGTGGTTAATATACCCCCACAATACTCTTGGGGAGGGATTTGCTGGATTTTCACCCAAAAACATTGAAGTCAAGGTGATATTTTTGCAAGTCAGGATGGTGATTGACTCAGAGGGGAACGTGCAGGTGATGGTGTTCCCCATGTAACTGCTGACCATGTCCTTTGGATTGGTAGAGGGGCTTAAGACTATAAGACCATAAGGTATAGGAGCAAAATTAGGCCATTCGGCCCATCGAGTATGTTCCACCATTCAATCATGGCTGATATGTTTCTCAACCCCATTCTCCTGCCTTCGCCTGTAACCCTTGATCCCTTTATTAATCAAGAACCTATCTATGTCTTGTCTTAAATGCACTCAATGACTTGGCTTCCACAGGCAATGAGTTCCCCAGATTCACCACCCTCTGATTGAAGAAATTCCTCCTCATCTCAGTTCTAAAGGGTCGTCCCTTCACTCTGAGGCTGTGCCCTTGAGTTCTGGTCTCTCCTACTCTTGGAAACATCTTCTCCATGTCCACTCTATCCAGGCCTCGCAGTATCCTCTAAGTGTCAATCAGATCCCCCCTCATCCTTTTAAACTCCATCAAGTACACACCCAGAGTCCTCAACCACTCCTCATACAATAAATCCTTCAGTCCCAGGATCATTCTTGTAAACTTCCTTTCCAACCCGCTCCAAAACCACTACATCCTTCCTTAGATATGGGGGCCAAAACTACACACCATATTCCAAATACTGTCTGACCAGAGCCTGATAGAGACTCAGCAGTACATCTCTATTCTTGTATTCGAGCCCTCCTGGTATGAATGCCAACATTGCATTTGCCTTCCTAACCACCAAATGAACCTACATGTTGACCTTCAGAAAATCTTGAACTAGGACTCCCGAGTCCCTTTGTGCTTCAGTTTTCCAAAGCCATTCCTCATTTAGAAAATAGTCTACACCTCTATTCTTCCTACCAAAGTGCATAACCTCACACCTTCCCACATTATATTACGTCTGCCAATCCCCTAGCCTCTCCAAGTCCTTCTGCAGCCTCCCAGCTTCCTCAACACTACCTGTCTCTCCATCTAACTTTGTGTCACCTGCAAACTTAGCAACAATGCCATCAGTTCCTTATTTCAGATAGAGCCAGCAGGAATTAATCAGTTATCATTAATCATTAGGAGAAACAGGGGGTGGGGAACCAGATTTGTAATTCAGAGGATGAGGTATTGAGCCTTCCAACAGACACAACAGGGAGTGAAGTTGTTAATAAAGAAATGCGGCCGATGGACCATAATTCTGGACACAGGGATGGTTTGAAGTGTGTATATTTCAATGCTAGAAGTATCAGAAATAAGGCGGATGAACTTAGAGCATGGGCCAGTACTTGGAACTACAATGTTGTGGCCATTACAGAAAATTGGGTAACTCAGGGATAGGAATGGTTGTTGGAAGTTCCGGGAGTTAGATGCTTTAAAAGAAATAGGGAGGGTGGAAAAAGAGGCTGGGGAATGGCAATGCTAGTCAGGGCTAGTATAGAAGCTACCGAAAGGCAGTTTGAGAATGATATGTCTGCAGAGTCAGTTTGTGTTGAGGTCAGGAACAAGAAAGGAGCAGTCACTTTGTTGGGTTTTTTACAGACCCCCTAATAGTTGCAGAAAAGTGGACGAGCGGATTGGGAGGCAGTTACTGGAAAGATGCAGAAGTCACAGAGTTGTAGTCATGGGTGACTTCAACTTTCCAAATATTGATTGGAAACTTTTTAGTTGTAATAGTTTAGATGGAGCAGATTTTGTCCAGTGCATTCAGGAAGGATTCCTGACACAGTCTGTACATAGACCAACACGAGGAGAGGCCACTTTGGATTTGGTGCTTGGCAATGAACCGGGCCAAGTGTTAGACCTGTTGGTAGCAGAGCATTTTGGTGGTAGCGATCATTACTCTGTTACTTTTATAATAGTCATGGAAAAGAACAGGTACATACAGCAGGATAAGGTTTATAATTGGGGGAAGGGTAATTATAATTCTGTTAGGCAAGAACTGGGTAACATAAATTGGGAACAGATGCTGTCAGGGAACAGCACTATAGAAATGTGGAGATTGTTTAAGGAATGCATACTGCGTGTGCTCGATATGTTTTTCCCAGCAGGCAGGGAAGATGCGGTCGAGTGAGGGAGCCTTGGTTCTCGAGAGAGGTCGAACGACTGGTTAAGGGGAAGAAGGATGCTTGTATAAGGTTTAGGAAACAAGGATTGGAAAAGGCTCTAGAGGGATACAAGTTAGCCAGGAAGGAGTTGAAGAAAGGGCTTAGGAGAGATATAAGGGGGCATGAGAAAATCTTGGCAGATACGATCGAGGAAAACTCCAAGGCTTTTTATGCATACGGGAGGAATAAGAGAATGATCAGAGAAAGGTTAGGGCCGATCAAGGATTGTAAAGGGAATTTGTGCACGGAGCCTGAAGAGATAGGAGAGGTCCTTAATGAATACTCTTCTTCGGTATTCACAACTGAGAGGGACCTAGTTGTAGAGGAGGACAGTGTGAAACAGGCTGGTAGGATAGAGGAGGTGGATGTTAGTAAGGAAGATGTACTAGGAATTTTGAGGAACTTGAAGATTGATAAATCCCCCGGGCCTAATGGAATTTATCCAAGGATTCTATGGGAAGCGAGGGAAGAGATCACAGGGCCTTTGGCGATGATCTATTCGTCCTCACTGTATAGTGCCGGAAGATTGGAGAGAGGCAAATGTCATTCCCTTGTTCAAAAAGGGAATAGGGATAACCCCGGAAATTACAGGCCAGTTAGTCTTACGTCAGTGGTGGGCAAATTATTGGAAAGGGCTCTGAGAGACAGGATTTATGATCACTTGGAAAGGCACAGTTTGATTCGTGATAGTCAGCATGGATTTGTGAGGGGTAGATCATGCCTTACAAACCTTATTGAATTCTTTGAAGAAGTGACCAAACACGTGGATGAAGGTAGAGCAGTGGATGTGGTATACATGGATTTTAAGTAAGGTGTTTGATAAGTTTCCCCATGGTAGGCTGATGCAGAAAGTAAGGAGGCATGGGATTGGGGGAAATGTGGCAGATTGGATTCAGAATTGGCTGACCCTTAGAAGACAAAGGGTGGTGGTGGATGGAAAATATTCAACATGGTGCTCAGTTACGAGTGGCGTACCACAAGGATCTGTCCTGGGTCCTCTTCTATTTGTGATTTTTGTGAATGATTTGGATGAAGGAGTGGAAGGGTGGATTAGCAAGTTCATGGACCATACAAAGGTGGGTCAAGTTGTGGATAGTGTGGAGGGCTGTTCTAGGTTACAAAGGGACATTGATAGGATGCAGAGCTGGGCTGAGAAGTGACAGATGGACTTTAACCCTGAAAAGTGTGAAGTGATTCATTTTGGAAGGAAAAACTTGAAAGCAGAATACAGGGTTAACAGAAAAGTTCTTGGCAGTGTGGAGGAGCAGAGGCAACTTGGGGTTCTTGTCCACAGTTCCCTTAAATCTGCCACCCAGGTGGATATAGTTGTTAAGAAGGCGTATGGTGTGTTAGCTTTCATTAATAGATGGATTGAGTTCAAGAGCCGTGAAGTTATGCTCCAGCTATACAAAAGCCTGGTTCGGCCACATCTGGAGTATTGTGTCCAGTTCTGGTTGCCTCATTACAGGAAAGATGTGGAAGTGTTGGAAGAAGTGCAGAGCAGATTTACCAGGATGTTGCCTGGAATGGAGGGAAGGTCTTACAAGGAAAGGTTGAGAGAGCTAGGGCTTTTCTCTTTAGAACGACGAAAGATGAGAGGTAACTTGATAGAAGTGTACAAAATGATCAGAGGTATAGATAGAGTCGACAGCCAGAGACTTTTTCCTAGGGTGGAGGTAGCTATTACGAGGGGGCATAGTATTAAAGTGAGTGGAGGTAGATATAGGGGAGACGTCAGAGGTAGGTTCTTTACTCAGAGAGTGGTAGGGGCGTGGAATGCATTGCTGGAGAGGGTAGTGGAGTTGGCCTCATTAGGGGCATTTAAGCGGCTATTAGTAGGCATATGGATGATAGTATAAGGTAGGGGTGGAGGTTAGATAGACCTTAGGTATAGGGTAAAAGTTCGGCACAACATCGTGGGCCGAAGGGCCTGTACAGTGCTGTACTGTTCTATGTTCTATGTTCTGTGAAACCCATTTGGTTCACCAATGTTCTTCAGGGAAGGAAACTGCCATCCTTACCTGGTCTGGCTTATGTGTGACTCCAGACCCACAGCAATGCGGCTGACTCTTAACTGGGAAAAAAATGTCATCGGCTCAACCAGGCCAGGGGCTGACAGCTTATTTCTGCTCCGTGGAGATCTGCAGTGAGAAACGCAGTCAGCATCGCCAATCTGCTCCCAAGAATAAAAGGCTGAACCGCTTAGGATGAGTAGAGGATCCATAGAACAGGCGGTGCCCTGAGGAGAAATATGTCCTGATTGTTAATGCTGTGCCAGTGACCATGGGAATGGGGGAGGGTGGAGAAAACTCCTGGTTAAGTGTCTGAGGGAGCTTTAAAAATTGGATCTGTCCATCAGCAATAACAGGAGGGATTGCAGCCTGCTAGAGAGCCACTGTGCAGGGCAACAGCAGAACTGGCCTCTTCCCTGGCAGGGGAGAGGGTGGGCAACACAGCACATTTCCAGCGAAGATGAAAGATCCGCCAGCCTAAGAAAAACAGAATGTTCTGCATGCAGTCTAATAACCATTGAGAAAACACCAATTAACTTGACTGTCAAGGGGTGGGTTCTTTGTTGCAACACACCAGCTGCCTTTTTTCTCTTTATTATTAAACTTGCAGTACAAGAAGCAGTGGAAACAGCTTTATGGCCACCCACTGAGTTACACTAGCACTTTGTCAGAAGGATCCTGCTTAGTAATGCTGGATATGAATTTCCTCTGAGTCGCACAGTTACATAGATTCATTAACACTCACTATGGTTCTCTCATTGAATTCTTCTCGGGTTCAGCTGTAAGGCTCGGGGATGCGAAAGCTGCTCGCTGCGATGGCATTGTCTTCGAGGCATGACAAGTGCAAAGCAACCATCAAGCCACTGACTTAGCCCAAGACGAGTGCTTTCCATCATCAGGAAAATGGGTGAGCAGTGTGCCAAATGCAAGTGCTCCATGCCCCAAACATGGTGTGGAAATCCTTCAGCACAAGACACCTCCTCCTTTTAAGGATGTCAAGGCCTTAGAGAAAACAGAGGAGGTTTATTAGAATCCACTGCTTTCAGTTCTGCAGAGCAATGAAGGAAGCTAGGATTGTTCTCCTTGGAGTGGTGGACGTTAACGATAAATTGCTACAGGAACATAGGAGCAAGAGTAGGCCATTCAGCCCATCAGGTCTGCTCTACCACTCAATCCTGATCCTCCACTTTGATGACATTTCCGCACTCTAACCCCACATCCATCGATTGTGGGCAATCCCTCTGGGCAATTGGGTATGGACAATCAATGCTGACCTAGCCAGCATCCTGTCAATGAGTTAACTGCTGGAGCTGTTGGTTGGTTTGCCGAGCTGACTGGATTGCTTGCAAATGTTCATCTCCCTTCCATGGGACATCTTCAGTGCTGCCTCGCCTACATTGAAGCGCTGATGTTCTGTCCCGCTCTGAATTTATAATGGTCTGGTCTGTCATGGTGGGGTCCTATTTCCACTTTTGCACCGTAGTGGTATGTAGATGGGGTCTATTTCCACATGTTTGTTTATGGCACTGGTGGTTTTGCTGCGAGTTGGTGTTCGTGTATCCTGGTGGTTAGTTTCCTGCCCGTCTGTACTATGTAGTGTTTCTCTCAGATGCTGTGTGGTATTTTGTATATCACATTGGTCCTGCTCATTGTGGGTGTGGGGTCTGTCGTCTTTGAGAGTAACTGGTAAGTGTGGCTGTTGGTTTGTGTGCTGTCCTTATTCCAAGATGTCGTAGGGGTCTTGTCATCAGTTCTGATGTGTTTCTAACAATGGGTAGGGCGGCCAGTGTGTTGGGGCGCACAGTGTCATCTTGGTGTTGTTTATTTGCCAGGCATCCGCGGACGAAACTGTTGGGATACCTATTGTTTGCAAAGACTTTGTGTAGATGTTCCTCTTCATTTTTGAACAGCTCCGGGGTGTTGCAGTGTGTTATCGCTCATTTAAACAAAGTCTTGACACAGCTCTGTTTGTGGACGCTGGACTGGTTACTCATGTCTTTCAGGATTTGGTCTGTGTAGTCTTTCTGTATACTATGGTAGGGAATTCACCGTTGTTCATTCGCTCTATCATTATGTCTAGAAACGGGATTTGATTGTTGTTCTCTTCTTCCCTGGTGAACCTGATCCTGGGGTCTATTTCCACATGACGCACTGGTGGCTGAAAACCAAGCCTCCAGGAATTCTCCTGCTTGTCTTTATTTTGCTTGTCCTAGTACTGTAACTTTGTCCCAGTTAGACTGATGTCCTTCTATATCAGAGTGAATTGAAAGGAGGGAGATTTGTTCATGCTGTGGACTCCCCACTACAATTAGAGAACAGGATCACCCATCCACTAAAGAAATTATAGCGGACAGGCCAAATAACAAGAACAGACTTCCTAAAAATGAAACCCAATGGATTAAACACCCTTCATGTGGAAATAGATCCCATCTACATACCACTACGGTGCAAAACTGGAAACAGGACTACCCACTATGACAGGCCAGACCATATAAATTCAGAGCAGGACAGAACAACAGTGTTTCAACGGAGGCTACACAGCACTGAAGATGTCACCTAGAAGGGAGATAAAACATTTGCAAGAAAACCAGTCAGCTCGGTGAACCAACCAACAGCTCCAACTGCAACCCGAACTACAGATCTTCATTAAAACATTGAATAAATTGTTTTTTTACAAATCTATCAATCTGTACTTTAAACATGCTGAGCTTCCGCAGACCTCTGAGATAGAGAATTCCAAAAGTTCACAACCTTCTGAGTAAAACAATTTCTTATCATCTCAGTCCTAAGAGGCGTCTGCCTTATTTTTAAATTGTGTCCCCTGGTCATAGATTCCCCAGTCAGGGAAAGCCTCTAAACTGCACCTGCCCTGCTTAACCCTTTCAGTATCTCTAGACCAATGGTCTTCAACCTTGTTGAAGCACTAGATCATTTCTTGAATTTAAATTCAATCCAGAATCTATCCTAAAGGAAATATAGAATAAACCGTTCATTTTCCCCCCAGAGTAGGGAAGTCCAAAACTAGAGGGCGTAGGTTTAAGGTGAGAGGGCAAAGATTTAAAAGGTACCTATGTTTCTATGCTTCTATGTCTATGTTTCTATGACCTGATTTGCAATGTTTTCACACAGAGGGTGGTGCATGTATGGAATGAGCTGCCAGGTGGAGGCTGGTACAATTACAACATTTAAAAGGCATCTGGATGGGTATATGAACAGGAAGGTTTTAGAGGGATATGGGCCAAATACTGACAGGTGG
The DNA here is from genome assembly GCF_021869965.1 of Rhincodon typus. Taxonomy (NCBI): domain Eukaryota; kingdom Metazoa; phylum Chordata; class Chondrichthyes; order Orectolobiformes; family Rhincodontidae; genus Rhincodon; species Rhincodon typus. The sequence continues at coordinate 10,840,357 of NC_063333.1, forward strand.
GACTAGATTAATTTAGTTTATCCGGTCAGCATGGACGATTTGGACCGAAGGGTCTTTTTCTATGCTGGACAGCTCTATGGATCTATGACCGTGTATGACTTTGGATGGATATTTAAGGGAAAACAGTCTCATAGGATTAGAATGGGAGATTGAGACTAACTGGATTCCTCTACAGTAGACCAGTAGGGACATGATGGGCTGAATGACTGCTTTGAGTGTACTGATTGTAACAGATCTCCCCAATGGGAGGTCTTGAGATTTTTCATCCACCCTTCCATGCAATGAGTATTTTATCCTTCACTTATTCTTGGGAAGTGAGCATCAATCTTTCATTGCCCTTCAACTAAGTGGTTTACTCGACCATTTCAGAGAGCTTTGAAGAGTGAGCCAACATTGCTGTCTGTTACACAGGCTGTAATAATAAATTGCTTTAGGTGCAGAAGTAGGCCATTCAGCCCCATAAAGTCAATTCCACCATTCAATGCATTCATGAATGATCCTCCACTTCAATATCTTTTCTACGAACTAACCCCACACCCATTTATAACATTGGTGCAAAGTGGTTGACTTTGAGGAGAATGGATTTCCTTCCATAACCAGTAGCAGTGAGCTGGATGGGTTTTATAACACCAGACTGTCCTGAACTGAATTGAAAACCCAGCTGCTGTCGTCGTGAGATTTGGAACCAAACCCCTAGATATGTCAGAGATAGTAAGAACAGCCGATGCTCTGGAGTCTGACCCGAAACGTCAACTTTCCTGCTCCTCTGATGCTGCCTGGCCTGCTGTGTTTCTCCAGCTCCACACCATATTAACCCTAGATATGTCAACTAGGCTTCTGCACTGATAGCTTACTGCACCACCATCACCAGCAGGCTCAACTTGCTTTGATAGGAATGTCTTGCCTGAAAGAGTAGTGGAAGAAGATTTACCAGCAAATTACAAGAGGGAGTTGTATACATGCGTAAAGAGGGGAGAAAGGTGCAGGGCAATGGCAAATGAACACACAGGTGAGACTAAAATGAATAGCTCGTTCAATGAGTGTGGTATACCTTATCAAATAAAGCTCCTTACTCTTACTCTGTCACATAATCCTCTTTCAAAAGCCATTCGATTGGAGTATTTTCAGTGAGAGACTCTAGCAAAATTCAATTTGACTTTGACTCTAACCTCTACCGTATGGATTGCAGCATTTCAAGAGGGCAGCTCACAACCATCTTCTCCAGTGTGTGATGATACTGTGGCTTTAAGAGGTATATTTTATCTGTTTTTTTGAAGGAAGGTTTTAAGGCAGAGGTGCTGAACAGTGTACCAGAACCACTAGAGTAAACAGCTTAAAGAGTCATAGAGCTGTACAGCTTAGAAACAAACCCACTGGTCCAAATCGTCCATGCTGACAGATATCCTAAATTAGTCTAGTCCTGTTTGCCAGCATTTGGCCCATATCCCTCTAAACCCTTCCTATTCATATGCCCATCCAGATGCCTTTTAAATATTGTAATTGTACCAGCCTCCACCATTTCCTCTGCCAGCTCGTTCCACACACGCACCACCCTCTGTGTGAAAAAGTTGCTCCTTAGATTCTCTTTATATCTTTCCCCTCCTACCTTAAACCAATGCCCTCTAGTTTTTGACTCCCCCACCCTGGGGAAAAGACCTTGGCTATTCACAGGATCCATGCTCCTCATGAGTTTATAGACCTCTATAAGGTCGCCTCTCAGTCTCCAACGCTGCAGGGAAAATAGCCCCCAGTCCATCCAGCTTCTATAGCTCAACCCCAGCAAAATCCTTGTAAATCTTTTCTGAGCCCTTTCAAGTTTCACAACATCCTTCCTACAGCAAGGAGACCAGAAATGACTGCAGTATTCCCATAGTGGCCTAACCAGTATCCTGTACAGCCTCAACTTAACCTCCCAGCTCCTATACTCAAGGCGCTTGTGAGGCCTTCAGGTTTTTTTTTTTAAAAAGTTGGAACAATAGAAGCAGCCTGAATGGGTGAGGTCAAGCTCCCACAGAACCAGAATTTTTTGTCTAGGCTTTCAGCAGATGCTGTTGGGGTCTGGAAGAAATGGAAGCTATTTCTTCCCCTCTCTCAGTTACAGCCAAAAGCCAGGGGTTCTCTTCCTGTTGCTGGAGTCCCACGCATGACAATCTGTGTTCTGAATTTGCCTTTTTCCAATGGGTGTGTTCATGTGATGTTTTTTATATATATACCCATAGGATCAGTTAATTAATAATAGTTACTGTATCTATTATTCTGTTAAGCTTTCAAGCAGAGCTAAGCTATTCCAATTCCTTCTTTCTTTTAAAATCCAAAAGAACTGTGGTTGCTGTAAATCAGAGACAAAAACAGAAGTTGCTGGAAAAGCTCAGCAGGTCTGGCAGCATCTATGAAAGAAAAAACACAGTTAATGTTTCGGGTCCGATGACCCTTCCTCAGAGGTTCTGAGGAAGGGTCACTGGAACCAAAACGTTAACTCTGTTTACTCCTTCACAGATGATGCCAGACCTGCAGAGCTTTTCCAGTAACTTTGTTTTTGTTCCTTCTTTCTTTTGTTACATTTTAACAATAGTGGATAAACAAAATGTGTTTTGCTTTCAAACTGGTGGACTAATCGAATTACATCTGGAAGACAACACCTTACATTTACCTTAAAAATAAGAAGTAGTTAGGGTGTGTGATATGTTCTTTATATTTTGAGGGGATTTAGTCTGATTCATAGCAAGGGTAATTAAGAATGGGCAATAAATGTTGGCTCAACCAATGATGCACACATTCTGCAGAATGAAAGAAAAGTTGGTACATGTTGGAAATTAACATATTTTTCTAAGCTCCCTTAATTACATTGTTAATTGGCCTTAATCGGCCCAGTTACATGAAGTGAAGTTATAGCAAAGTGTATTGACATTTTTCAAAAGGGCGATAAATGCACTCAAATATGGAATTAGACACCACATGGCCTTTTTCTTCATTCATACTTTTAACAGCAACATGAGGCTGTCGGTGAGCATGACAACATACAATTATCTTTCACACTGACTAGCAAACTAAAAGGCAATGCAACGAAAACTGAATACAATGACCTGGTTTAATGTGCATCTGACAGAAATATACTGGACAATTTCTGATGTTGATGCTGGATGTTGTGAATGTTCCCTTCCCTAGGGCTAAGGTCACTCACCCCAAGAAACAACTATATTGATGGAATAAATCCACACATAATGTTCTGTAATGAACTATTTGTTTTCAGGTCACACAACTGGAATTACATAATTAGTGAGATGGGGTACTTGGCCATTTACATTACTTGAAATGTTTGGACAGAAAGAAAGATTTGCATTTACAAATCACTTCTCATGACCACTGACAGTCTCAAAACTCTTCAGGCTTGATGAATTTCTTGTTGAAGGATGGGAAACACAGGGCAGCCAATATGTGCATACAGTCCCACAACAGACGAGTAGCAAATAATATATCTCTTCTGATGTTGATTGATGGGTGAATATTGGCTAGGGGTCTGGAGATAACTTCCCTGTTCTTCCTCAAATTGATTCACATCTGCCCACTGTGCAGGGAGATGGAATCAGTTTAATACCTCACCCAAGAGGTTCAATTCCACCCTCGGGTAACTACATGTGTGGAGTTTGCACGTTCTCCCTGTGTCTGCATGTGTTTCCTCCCACAGTTCAAAGATGTGCAGGTTAGGTGGATTGGCCATGCTAAATTGCCCATAGTGTCCAGGGATGTGTAAGTTAGTTGGATTGGCCATGGGAAATGCAGGATTACAGGGATTGGGTCGGGGAAGGGAGATGCGTCTGGGTGCGATGCTCTTTGGAGGATCAGTCTGGACTCAATGGGTCAAATGGCCTGCTTCCACACTGTAGGGATTCCATGGAAAAACTGCCTCCCACAGTACAGTACTAAAGTTTCATTTCTTATTCATTCACAATGATGAGGGCATCATTGGCTGGGCTAGCATTTATTGCCCATCCCTAATTGCCCAGAGGGCAGTTCAGAGTCAATCACATTGCTGTGGGTCTGGAGTCACATGTAGGCCAGACCAGGTAAGGATGGCAGTTTCCTTCCCTAAAGGGCATCAGTGAACCAGATTGGTTTTCCCTGACAATTGACAACCGTTTCATTGGGCACTTAATGGCAAATGATTTTTATTTCCTTCAAAATAAATATTGAATTCAAACTCCACCGTCTGCCCAGGTGACATTTGAATAGAGGACCCTTGATTAGCTTGCAATAAGAGTCCATTGATAATGCCACTAGTCTATGGCTCCCCATAGCCTCACAGTGTAGTCTATCATGCTCAAGACCTTATAACCCAGATCCGCAACGGCTATCAACTGAGTTATACTCTATTCTGGGGAATCATTTCCATTCATTTATTTGTGTGTATGGCAGTAGGGATGAACATGGTAATCCAGATACTGTACTGGGGTCATGAGTTCAAATCCCACCACCATCAATGTGAAATAGGAACTGATTAAATTGCATAGCAATCTGGCATTAAAAACCCATCTGGTTCACTTATGTCCTTTAAGGAAGGAAATGCTGATGTGGTCTGACTCCAGATCTACACCAAAGTGGTTGACTCCTAACTGAAACAAGAACGATACACAGCAGGGGAAGGTGGGGTTTGGGGGGGGTGCGGCGGTGGTGGGGGAGGCTGATGACTTAGTGGCAATGTCACAGGCCTTGTAATCCAGAGGCCTAGAATAATGTGCTGGGAAATGAGTTCAAATTCTGCCATTGCAGGCTATTTAAATTCAGTTAGTGAGTTACCATGAAAGTGACATCAATTATTCTAAAACCCGATCTTTTTACGAATGTCCTTTAGGGAAAGAAATCAGCCATCCTTGCATGGTCTGGCCAACATAGAACCCCAAATCTGCCACAGTGTGAATGGCTCTGAAACTGTGCAACAAGCTGTTGTGCT
>NC_063333.1:10845704-10864071 GCF_021869965.1 Rhincodon typus
TTCTGAAGAAGGGTCTAGACCCGAAATGTCAGCTTTCCTGCTCCTCTGATGCTGCTTGGCCTGCTGTGTTCATCCAGCTCTACACCTTGTTATATCAGATTCTCCAGCATCGGCAGTTCCTACTATCTCTTTCTCGCTCATGATATCATCTCTGTTTTAGAGCATGTGTCCAGAGGTACAAAGTTCTCAGACTCCACCCTAATTTGGGTCACTTGAAGTATGATGAAAGTATGCTACTCTTTGTAATCATTTAGCTTAATGTTGGTCTGTACACAGATTTGTCTGTGAATGCGATATTTGTAAAAATATAGTGAGGTGTAATAAATTCCTGTTGGATCTTTCAATACCAGGTTACCTAAGGCTAGTTCTTATATTACAGTGTTAACATAAGGATTGCTTATCAGGTAACCATATCCTGCTGGAGGCAAAATACATCTCATAGCTAGCAGAGCTGGCTGTTTAAAAAGAAATAACTCTAAGATCTCAGTGGTAGATATTTGAAAACCTAATGGAAAATCAGCCAGACCACAGCTCCAGGTATCAAAGCGTTTAGACAATCAGCAACATTAGCTAAAGTGAGTAGAGATCTGTAGATAGACATCCAACAGTCAGAAAACAGAGATAGTTTTGTTTCTTTTTAAAATTTAAATTCTTTCAAGTTGGAAGACCTGACTCTTTAACAAAAAAATCTGACTACCTGCAGTTCTGATTTTTACTAAAGACATTTTACTACTCCATACAACTACAATGATTTCCTGGACAAAAGTATAGCTTTAAAAATAAAGTCACTTAAAAGCAGTCTTCCATACTAAGAAGGTTTACCAGTGTCCAAATATTGCTTGGTTTTGTAATTTAGCTTCTGCAAGCTGGAAGTAGAGTGAAGCCCCATGATGTCAAAATTCCTTATTTGATGCAAAAGCCCCCTAGAGGCTGTAAACTGAAATTGTAAGCCTGTACCTTTAAACCTACAAAGCTGGAGCTCTTAAAGCACATCTCTAAAAGGGAATAAATTCTAAAAAAAGCAGCAACAAGAAAAACAAAGGACAAAGTGGAAAAACACAAAACCAATGAAATTTCCCACGCACAAAGCCCTGCTGACTACCGCTAAATCTTGTATCACAGAATACCCTCCAACAATTCACCCACCACTTATGTCAGAGTCACAGGCCTATAGTTCCCAGGCTTCTGCTTACAGCCTATCTTAAATAAAGACACAATATTAGCAATCCTCCAGTCCTCTGGCATCTCACTATGGCTGTAGATGTTACAAATTTCTCTACTAGAGGCCCCATAATTTCTTCCCTAACTTCCCACAATGTCCACTTGATCAGGTCCCAGAAATTTAGCCACCTTTATGCTTTTTAAGACCTCCAGCACTTCCTCTTCTGTAATGTGGACTATTTTTAAGACATCAATATTTACTTCCCCGAGTTCCCTAGCCCCCATGCCTTTCTCCACAGTAAATACTGATGAGAAATATTAGCATCTTTCCCATTTCCTGTGGTTCCACCCATAGACAAACTCGTTGACCTTTTCAGGGGCCCTATTCTCACGATAGTTGCTCTTTTGTTCTTAATGACCTTGTACAATCTCTTTGGATTATCCTTAACCTTATCTGCCAAGACTATTTCATATCCTCTTTTTGCCCTCCTGTTTTCCCTCTTAAGAATACTTCTACACCCCTTATACTGTTCAAGAGATTCACTTGATCCCGGTTGTCTTTATCTAATATCTCCTTATTCTTGACCAGAGCCTCAATATCTTTATTCATCCATTGTTCCCTAATCTTACCAGCCTTGCCTTTTACTCTAACAGGAACATACTGCCTCTGAAATCCCATTATCTCACTTTTAAAAGCCTCTCACTTACCAATTGTCCCTTTAACTGTGAGGAATCTATTCCAACCAACTCTTGAAAGTTCATGTCTCATCAAAAATTGCCTGAGTCCAATTAGAACTTAAACTTTTATACAAGGCCCATCCTTTTCCATAGCTACTTTAAAACTAATAGAATTATGATCATTGGTCCCAAAGTTGTCCCCCAATAACACTTCGGTCACTTGTCCTGCCTTATTTCCCGAGAGAAGGTCAAGTTTTGCTCCTTCTCTAGTAGGTACACATGGATAAAGAAAATTTTCTTGAATACATTTAACAAATTGCTCACCATCAAAGCCCTTAACACTATGGCAGTCCTAGTCTGTGCTTGTAAAGTTAAAGTCCCCTACTATTCCAGCTCCATTATTCTTACAAATATCTGAGATCTCTCTACAGTCGATAGATGAGGGAAGGGCGGTAGATGCCATATACATGGACTTCAGTAAGGCGTTTGATAAGGTTCCCCATGGTAGGCTGATGGAGAAAGTGAAGTCGCATGGGGTCCAGGGTGTACTAGCTAGATGGATAGAGAACTGGCTAGGCATCAGGAGACAGAGATTTGTAGTGGAAGGGAGTTTCTCAAAATGGAGAACTGTGACCAGTGGTGTTCCACAGGGATCCGTGTTGGGACCACTGTTGTTTGTGATATACATAAATGATCTGGAGGAAGGTATAAATGGTCTGATTAGCAAGTTTGCAGATGACACTAAGATTGGTGGAGTAGCAGATAGTGAAGGGGACTGTCGGAGAGTGCAGCAGAATATAGACAGATTGAAGAGTTGGGCGGAGAAATGGCAGATGGAGTTCAATCTAGGTAAATGCGAGGTGATGCATTTTGGAAGATCCAATTCAAGAGCGAACTATGTGGTAAATGGAAAAGCCCTGGAGAAAATTGATGCACAGAGAGATCTGGGTGTTCAGGTCCATTGTACCCTGAAGGTGGCAACGCAGGTCGATACAGTGGTCAAGAAGTCATACGGCATGCTTTCATTCATTGGACGGGCTATTGAGTACAAGAGTTGGCAGGTCATGTTACAGTTGTATAGGACTTTGGTTCGACCACATTTGGAATACTGCGTACAGTTCTGGTCGCCACATTACCAAAAGGATGTGGATGCTTTGGAGAGGGTGCAGAGGAGGTTCACCAGGATGTTACCTGGTATGGACGGCGCTAGCTATGAAGAGAGGTTGAGTAGATTAGGATTATTTACATTAGAAAGACAGAGGTTGAGGGGGTCCTGATTGAGGTCTACAAGATCATGAGAGGTATAGACAGGGTGGATAGCAAGAAGCTTTTTCCCAGAGTGGGGGACTCAATTACTAGGGGTCACGATTTCAAGGTGAGAGGGGAAAAGTTTAAGGGAGATATGCATGGAAAGTTCTTTACGCAGAGGGTGGTGGGTGCCTGGAACGCGTTGCCAGCTGAGGTGGTAGAGGCGGGCACGATAGCGTCATTTAAGATGTACCTAGACAGATACATGAATGGGCAGGGAGCAGAGGGATACAGATCCTTGGAAAATAGGTGACAGGTTTAGATAGAGGATCTGGATCGGCGCAGGCTTGGAGGGCCGAAGGGCCTGTGCCTGTGCTGTAATTTTCTTTGTTCTTTGTTCTTGGACATATTTGCTCCTCGATTTTTCTCTGATTATTGGAGGAGGCCTATTGTACACTCCGGTCAAGGTGATCATCCCCTTCTTATTTCTGAGTTTCATCTATGTAGCTTCACTGGGCGATGCCTCAAATATATTCTCTAAGTACAGCAGTAATATTTTCCTTAATCAAAAATGCCACACATCCTCCCTTGTCTCCCTTTCTATCCTTCCTATAGTATCTAAACCCTGGAACATTGAATTGCCAGTCCTGTCCCTCCCTCAGCTGTGCCTCTGTAATAGCTATGATATCCCAGACCCATGTTCCCATACATGCCCTGAGCTCATCTGCCTTACCTGTAAGGTCCCTTGCATTAAAATAAATGCAGTTTAATTCTTCAGCGTTACCTCGTTGCATGACTTGCTCTTACCTGCCTTTTCTAATTCAGAACCATTTTCATCTATCTTTCTATTCTCACTTAGGATACCCCTAACCCCAACCCTGCTCCTCAACTAGTTTAAGCACACCCGAATAATAGCACTAGCAAATCTTCCTGCCAGGATATTGCTCCCCTTGCAGTTCCAGGAAACTCAACCCTTTTGAACAGGCCTTTTCTGCCGCAGAAGAAATCCCAATGATCCAAAAATCAGAATCCTTGCCCACTGCACCATCTCCTCAGCCATTGATTTATTTGCCCTATTTTCTAATTCCTACTCTCACCAGCTTGTGGCTCCAGGGGTAATCTAGAGATTACTACGTTTGAGGTTCTCCTTTATAACTTCCTAATTTACTTCCTATATTCACCCTGCAAAGCCTCAACCCTTTCCTTAATTATGCTGTTCTTACCAATATGTACAACAATTTCCAGCTTCTCAATCTCCCCTTTGAAAATATGCTGTAACCGCTTTGAGACCTCCTTGACTTTGGCACCAGGGAGGCAATCCTGAATTTACACTCACAGCCGCAGAATCCCTTGTCTGTGCCCCTGACTGGAGAGTCCCTATGACAAATACTCTTATGAATCTTGACCGACCCCACTTAACATAAGATTCATTCTTGGTGCCCAAGATCTGGCTGCCATTTCTAGTTGCCTCTGAGAGGCCATCCCTATCAACAGTACCCACAATGGTATATCTGTTTGAGAGAGGGATAGCCACAGGAGACTCCTGCACTACCTCTCCTGGCTGTTACCCATCTAGCTGACTGAATCTGTGGTGTAACCACCTCTCTAAATCTACTAACCATCTGTGTCTGCTGTATGTTTCTCCGTGACTCTAACTGCCTCTCCAGCCAATCCTCTGATGAGATGCATCCAAACACACCTCCTGCAGACATAGTTTCCGGGGACAATCAATTGTTCCTTAATCTGCCACATCCGACAGCCATAATTGCCCCTTTAAAATTTGCTGATGTAGATTTACCTAAAAAAAGACCCACACTTCACTAAATCCAGTGTTTATAGACTGATAACTGCTGACACATTATGCTGGGAGAACTTAAAACCTATGTTCTATATTACAAAGCCTAAAAGAAGAAGCTCTAAATGCAACCTTTCTTTAAAAAAGAAATAAATCTACCCTTCCTCATCCACAGTATTTAATTTTAAGCGTGAAAAGCGATTTTTAAAAATCTTAATTTCTTGCATTTAGCTTAAACGTGAGGTTGTTGACATGGTCGCCAAGCTGGCTTGTTCTCATTCAGATTTTTCGTCACCATGCTAGGTGACATCATCAGTGGAGCCTCCGATGAAGCAACGTTATTCTACTCCACTTGGAATTTGCACTGTCTGGTCCGTTATAGTTAGTAGTGTCATTTCCGGTTTTGGTCTGTATGGGTTTGTATATGGGGAGTAGAAGAACATCGCTTCATTGGAGGCTCCACAGTGTTACCTAGCACGGTGACGAAATGTCTGAACGAGAACAAGCCAGCTTGGTGAGCAAGTCAACAACCTCACCCACAACCCGAACTACAGATCTTCACCAAAAGTTTAGTTAGCTTAAACTCCCAAAAACCAAAAACAGCCAATTCCTCAGATCCTCCACCAGTTGGTTCTCAAATCTCTGGCTCTGAGTAAAAGTATGCCACTCCCTCTGGCTCCTGGATTCAGCCTTACAGAAATTGGGGAGAAAATGGGAACAGGGGACTGAGTTGGATGATCAGCCATGATCCTATGGAATGGCGGACCAGGCTTGAAGAGCCAAATAGCCTACTCCTGCTATGTTTCGGTGCTTCACAAGTTTTGTGACAGTCTATAACATGTAATGGAAAGAAAGAAGGATGCCATCGTAAGAGTGTGCCTACTTAAAAAGTGATCACAAAAAATACTGACCGTTGAAGAATTCTATCCTAAATTTTCCGGAGCAGGATTCTTTTCTGAGCTGGACATGGAACGTGGTTACTGGCCCATCCACCTAGCAGAGAAATCTCAGGAGCTCATGACATTTTGAATGCCACTTCGACAATACAGTTTCCGATGACTCAGCACCAGCTAGGTAAACTTCCTCCATCCATAGAGACTGAAATGATCCAGGCAAAATCAAGGATGCGAAAAATATGCCGACCCCACTGGATAAAAATGTTGCCTTGGACTCTTCAACTTCTTTTCACCACATCTTCCCAACTTCACAGCCAAGGTATTCCTACTAGATCCGTTAAGGAATAGGGCAGAAGTAGGTCATTTGAGTCTGCTCAGTACGCTGCGTTCGTGGCCAATCTAATAATCCTCCACTTTCCTCCCATAACCTTGGATCTTCTCACTGATTAAAAATCTGTCTGTCTCAGCCTTGAATATACTTAATGGCTAAGCCTCGACAGCCCTCTGCGGTAAAGAATTCCACGGATTGATTCCTTCGAGGAGGAAGACCCTTGTGTATGGCCAGAATCCCAACAATGCATCTTCCATCCAAAAACAAATCTTGCAGCCTGCAAAGCTACGAAACCAGTAAAGACATGATTCTGGAAGTGGATGCATCGCAAAAAAAAACAATCTAGTTGCCTATCGTCTGCAAGATGAAAAGCTTATTTCTTTCTTTTCGAAAACCCTGTCATCTGCACTAGCCACCTGTTTGAGTACAGAGGTGTGTGGCATTCATTCCAGTCTTCGATTTCATGCAGCATCACATCTATGTAATTGACAAGAAATCCACCATTGAAACACATCAGAAGGCACCAGATATGATTTATCATAAACGGCTAGCAACTGCAACACTATGATCAGCTACATCTACACAGATGGAGCATTCTTAACTCAATGTTTTGCAGAAAGCTATTGTATGTCATTATGACTCAGCACAGGATTAGGCCTATTGACTCTGCTAGGGCTCTAAATGTAGTTCGCTAAAGTGGCTGAAATATTATCGTGTGCTTCATTATTTTGAAAAATAAGAGCCGTGTCAAACATGTCGACAATAATGTAATCTTGTAATGAATAGATGGCCATTTAGGCAGTGATACAACACAAACCACTTTGATATTTAAATCCGGGCTCGACCCACAGTCTATAGGGCTGTTGGATGGCACAAATAACAGCGAAGGTTCTTCATCTGCTCGGCTGAGTTGGGGTTTATGATGTAGATTATACAGGAAGCAAGACTGAAAGCCCATTACAACAAAGAAGAAAGATACAGTCTTTGAGGCTTTCGTGTCTGCACAGACCAAAAACAATCACCTAAATATTCCAATCCCATTTTCCAACACTTACTCCATAGCCTTGAGTGCCTTGGCATTGCAAATGTACTCCAAAAACTGAGTACATGTTCTGAGGATCTCTACCTCTACCACCCTGTGTTATGGACCAGACCAAACCCCCTCAAAATATATTTAGTCTAGACCCTAACTTTTTCCTATTTTAACAGTATATGTCAGGTACTGTGCTTCAGATGTAATTTGATTGGTCAAACTATGTGACATTAAGCAAAACACAATTCATTCAAACATTATAGTTAGAATACAAACAAAAGAAAGAAGGAATTGGAATAATCTAACTCTATTGGGAAACTTAACAGAATAATGATTACAGTAACTATTACTAATTAACTGTTCTAATATAGTAACATCCCATAAACACACCTTTGGCAAAAAGGCAAATTCAGAAAACAGCTTTTGACTCACATGCAGTCCAGCAGTCTAGGAAGAGAACGCTCAGCTTTTGGTTGTAACCGAGACAGGGCGAATAAATAGCTTCTATTTCTTCAAGACCCCAAAATAACTGCTGAAAGCCAAACCTAAAATCCCTGCTTCTATGGGTAGAAGCTTGACCACACCCACTCAGGCTGCTTCTATTGTTTCACCTTTAAAAAAAATACCTAAGGCCTCACAAGTTGTTTATCTTTTTATAGATTGCTCGGCAGCTGATCCCCAATCTCTCTCTAAAAGAAATCAGGACAAAACGCACCTCTCAAAGCCTCAACATTGTCACACATGACAGACAGTGAGTTCCAGACTCCCAACAGTGTCTGAGTAAACAAATGATTTTTCACATCTCCTCTAAACCTTTGATCTATGCCTCCTGGTCATTGATCCCTCCGCCAAGGAAAAGTTTCTTCCAGTCTATGCACTTCATATTTTATACGTCTTGATCATGTTCCCCCTCAGTATCCTCTACTCTAAGGAAAATAATCCCAGACCATCCAATTTCTCTTCAACATGGAAACTCTCCAATCCTGGCAACATCCTGGTAAATCTCCTTTGCATCCTCTCCAGTGCAATCACATCCCTCCTATAATTTAGATTCTAGAACTGCACACAGTCTTCAAAGAAGATGTTGAAGTGGGCAAGAACACATTGCCATGGCCAAAACTAGCATCTCAGGGGAAACAGGTGGATGGGATGGAAAGGCAAATGGCAGATGAAATTTAATGCAGAGAAGCGTGAAGTGGTTCATTTTGATGGGATGAAGAGAAAGTGAGAGATGATATGGATTAAAGGCTACAGTTTTAAAAGGGATACAAAAGACAGAGGGATCTGGGTGTGTGTGTACTGTTAGTGGTAGGGCAGGTGGACAACATGGTTAGTAAAGCATTCAGCATTCTGGACTTTCTTACCAAGGGCATGAGTACGAGGGTAAGGTAGGTTATGTTAAACATGGCTCCTGGCTGGGCACAGTAAGGCTCACAGAGAGGTCCAATCCTCACCCTCAGTAAGGGCAGACTGATTGGTCTCAAAGTCTGACTTGGTGACGATCTGGGGGAGGTTGGCATCCATTTTTGGCAGCTATACTCCCAGCAGCATTCCTTTAGTGTCATAACCTTGGTCGATTCAAAGGAGGAATCTAGAAGGACAACGAGGTTGAGCAACTTTAGCATCTCCAGGGATACGGAGAGCAGGTCCTCCCCTTCAGCTTGCCTGCTGTAGCTGTGTACAGTCACTCCTGTCCCCAGGGACCCTTGTCAATAGCTTGAAGGTTCATTGCAGGCTGCTTTGAATGTCTGTACCTCTTCCCAGTATTTCCTCGCAGGCTTTCCCACACCAACTGTCCATCCTAAATGCTCTGTTGCATTGAGGATCCCAGATGCCATCACTGGCTATGCAACCTCAAGCCAGTGTTCCCCTGAACCTGTCCAGATTGCACCTCATCACCCTCTAGACCAGGAGCACAGCTTCTTTCCTTCATTGCATCAAATGCACATGGAGAGACTTTGCCACACTTTGGCTGAAAGCTCCGATTCCCCCTGAGCTTCCAATTGGCCCAGAGCAGGTTCAGCCTCCCTCAGGGGCATTGTTAGTCTCAGCTCTTCTATTTGCATCTCGACCTGAAACCTTGCCACCCAATGTACCACCACCTGACCCCTGTGCCATGGAATCCTGCTTACTACACCCAAAAAGTAACCTGAGATTTGAACGTACCAATGGCACAGAGATCATGAAGCAGGGATTCTTTATTCCACTGGCATCAGGTCATTACAAAACTGAAGGGAAATTAAGGTGAAACAAGGAATTATTTAAATGGAATTAGGTCCGAGGATTACATGGGGTTAAAGAATCCTTTGTCTGCTTGTTCCTCCTTTCCCTTCCTCCAAAGAGGGTCAGTTCAACTGCTCCAGCTGCTCTCCCTCAGTGTTGCTTACTGTTAGTGAAGGAACACAGCAGTCACTTTGTGCATAGCAAGCTCCCACAAACAGGTGTCGTATCTTTGCAACAGGTGGATTGAGGGATTATTACTGAGGAGAACACCTCTATGCTGTTCTTCGAAACCAAGTCTTTTATAATCATCATCAAGAATTGGCAAGGCATCCTGGCAATAAAGGCAGCACCACAGACAGTGCAGCATTTCTTTTCAGGTGAATGTAAGCATTGAGTTGTGTTATCAACTCTTGGGGTGGGAGTGAGATCCAGAGCTTCCTAGTTCAGAGACACATTCTACTGAATGAGGCACAATGGACCCTTGTAACTTCAACCAATATTCTCAATGATGAGGATGCCCCAGAACCAGGGGTCACAGTCTACTGATAAGGATAAACCATTTAGGACTGAGATGAGGAGAAATTTCTTCACCCAGAGAGTGATGAGCCTGTGGAATTCTCTGCCACAGAAAGCAGTCAAAGCCAAAACACTGTATAATTTCAAGAAAGGGTTCGATGTAGCACTTGGGGCTAAAGGGATCACAGGATATGGGGGAAAGTGGGAACAGGGAACTTTTTCCCCTGGAGTGTCAGAGGCTGAGAAGCTGGATAAGCTGGCACATTTTTCACTGGAGTGTAGGAAGCTGAGAGGTGACATTATAGAGGTTTATAAAATCATAGGGGCATAGAAAAGATGAATAGCCAAGGTCTTTTCTCCAGGGTAAGGGGGTCCAATACTAGAGGGCATAGGTTTAAGGTGAGAGAGGAAAGATATAAGAGTGACCTAAGGGGCAACTTTTTCAAGCAGAGGATGGTGCCAGAGGAGGTGGTGGAGACTGGTATTATTATAACATTTAAAGGACATTTGGACAGGTACATGGATACGAAAGGTTTAGAGGGATATGGGTCATATACAGGCAAATGGGACTAATTGTTTTATTCACTCATGGGCTCTCGGTGTTGCTGGTTGGCCAGCATTTACAGTCTGTCCCTAGCTGCCCTTACTGAGTAGGTTGCTAGACCATTCGAGAGGGCAGCCGAGAGTCAAACACATTGCTGTGGCTCCAGGCCCGGGAATGAGGATGCCAGATTTCTTTTCCTGAGGTACATCAGCAATGGCAGTGGGTCCATGGTCATCAGTACATTCTTAAATCTAGATTTTAAACAAAAAAAAATTCCAAGTTCCACCACCTGCCATGGTGGTATTCAAAACCAGGTCCCCAGACTATTAGGTGAGTTTCTGGAATAACAGTCTAGTGATAATGCCAGTAGACTACAGACTCCCCTAAGTTCAGTCAGCATAGATGGGTTGGGCCGAATGGCCTGTTTCCGTGCAGTATGACCTGATGACTCTATAACTGGGGACTGAGTTGGATGATCAACAATGATCATATTGAATGGCCTACTCTAATTTCCTAACCTATTCTTTTTGTTTATAGGGAATGCAAAGCTGGCCAATTGTAAGGGAGAAAATGGACATTGTGACGATTCTGCGGCATTTAAGAGGTGCGTTTTGTCCTCGTTTATTTTAGAGAGAGATTGGGGGAACAGTTGACGATCAGCCTATGAGAAGATTAAGCAGCTGGTGAGGCTTTGGGTTTTTTTTTTAAAAGTTGAAACAACAGAAGCAGTCTGAGTGGGTGTGGTCAAGCTCTTACAGATCCAGAATCTTTAATTTTAGCTTTCAGCAGTTGTTGGTGGGGTCTCGCACGTTTGAAAGGCAGTGAATCTCTCCCGGCTGCTACACTCTCTGTCAGGATTAACTTTTTGGAGAACTGCATGTGAGACAATCTGTTTTCTGAATTTGCCTTTGCCACTGGTGTATTTATAGGATGTTACTATATTGGAACAGTTACTGTTTCGCAGTAAAATAATCTATTATTCTGTTAAGTTTTCCAATAGAGTTAAGTTATTCCCAATTCTTCTTTCTTTTGTTGCATTTTAATTAAAGTGTTTGAATAAACGCCGTTTTGCTTAACGTCGTGTAGTTTGACCAATTGAATTGCACCTGGAACACAGTACCTGATATTTACCTTTAAAATAAGAAAAAATTAAGGTCAAAGCTACCTTCTTAATATATTTTGAGGGGGTCTAGTTGATCTATAACAACAAAGACAGAAAGTTGGGAGAGCATGAAGAGAACAATGTTTTTGGAGCAGGCTTGACTTTTTCTCGTGTGTATAATGATCTACCCTGAACCAGTTCTCAGTTAATGTCTGACCACGGTTTGAGTCAGATGCAGGGGATACCTGTTGAACTGGCGGCCATTCAGTTCTGTGTTAGTAAAGTGTTCTCTTTGTGAATAATGAGCGACGGCATGTGCATTTTAATTTCACCTTCCACTCTGCTCCGCACCAGAAGAAAGTTCGCTTGGTCAGTGGCGCGGGTGAGCTTTTTAACCTAGGTACAAGCACAAGGGAACTGACTTTGTGTCGAGGTAATATAACTGACTGTGAAACTGGCAGTAGCTCTCCACAGTATAACTGTAGCAGAACAAACAGAAAGTGTTTTCAATGAGAGACGGAGGGGAAAAAAAAGTGTTATTGTTTGACTTCTTGGCTGCCATCCAAAAGAACAGCAGCCAGGATGATGTATTTGTTACAAGTACAGTTAAGCTGCTGGCTGATAACGCTTCGTTTCCATTGGTGAGCTAGCGATAGCATGAAGCGGCTGAGAGGAACCAGTTCCAAACAGTGGCTTTGGTAACCGTCTCGTTTGCTGCTAATCGAAAAGGGGCAGGAGCATTCAAAAGGCAGAACAAGCACAGGCAGTGACACGGAACAGTTTCCGTGCAGATGTGACACCGGTTGAGCTGGGCCTTGATCTCTCCAACTCATTGGATCCCGCACATGTGGAAGCAGGCCATTCAGCCCATCGAGGCCTCACTGACCCTCCAAAGAGCATCCCACCCAGACCTACCACCTACCCTATCCCTGGGACTGTGCATCTCCCATGGCTAACCCACCGAGCCTGCACACCTCTAGACACTACGGGGCTATTTAGCTTGGCCAATCCACCCTAACTTGCACATCTTTGGAGGAAACTGGATCACCCAGAGGAAACCCACACAGACACAGGGAGAACATATAAAGTCCACACAGACAGTCACCAGAGGGTGGAATTGGGCCCAGATCCCTGGCACTGTGAGGCAGCAGTGCTAACCACTGTGAGCACTGTGTCGTCCAACTGTGACATGAGATTGAAAGGAACCAAAATCTGGAAGCTCCTATTTGGGAAGGGAAGGATGGAGCTGCGTTGTTGTGGCCTGTGAGGGTTCAACAATGATGTCTTGTCTGACATCCCCATGAAATCACTGCCCCTCGTTTTACCCCATTTCCTTTTGTTTATTCAATGTTCTTGAGATTCTTTGAACCTTTGCCCTCCTTGCATTGTAGCGTCGCTGATAAGACCAGCATTTACTACCCATCCCCAATGCCCTTAAACTGAGTGGCTGGCTTGGTTGTCTCAGAGGGCAGGCAATGTTCACCCCCATTGCTGTGGGTCTGGAGTCACATGGACCGGGTAAGAATAGCTGATTTATTTCCCTGAAGAGCATTAGTGAACCAGATGGTTTTTCACAACAATTGATGAGAGTTTCACAGTCACTATTACTGAAACTAAATTTCAATTCACGATTTATTAATTGAATTTAAATTCCATCAACTGCCAAAAGCCTATGTCCCCAGACCATTCATCTGGGCCTCTGGATTACAAATCCAGTGACAAGACCGCGATGTCACTGTCTCCCCTTAACATGTCTCCCCATTAATTATTGTTTAATATGCAACTGGTTGCACATAAACCCAAAATTAGTTCACAATCAAACACCCCTGGAGAGATAACAAGGTGTAGAGCTGGATGAACACAGCAGGCCAAACAGCATCAGAGGAGCAGGAAAGCTGACGTTTCGGGTCTGGACTCTTCAGCTCTACACCTTGTTATCTCAGATTCTCCAGCATCGGCTGTCCCTGCTATCTCTGTAACAATTATAACCCCTGGAGAGATAATGGACTAACCCAGAAGCAAATAACAAATCCTAGAAACCCTACAATGTGGAAACAAGCCATTAAGTCCATCAATGGCCCTGTACGGAGCATCTCACCCAGATCTACCACCTACCTTACCTTGTAACCCTGCATTTCCCACAGCTAACCCACCTAGCCTGCGTGTTCCTGCACACTATGGACAACTTCCCAACGCAAATCGGCCCAACCTGCACATCTTTTGGGCTATGGGAGGAAACACATGCAGACACGTGTGTGCAATATTCCACACAGACAGTCGCCCGAGGGTGGAATCACAGCAAGGTCCCTGGCGCTGTGAAGCAGCAGTGCTAACCACAGAGCCACCGTGCCACCTCTTGAGACAGTAGATCTTTTAGAATCTTTTTTCAAATAACCTTTATTGTCACGCGCACCCAAATGAAAGCAGTGAAAAGTTTGTAATATTGCCTCTCAGCACCATCTTAGGTACAGGGTACCTAGGTATAGATACTTTAAGTGTCGTTACAGAATTGAAATAGTGAAAAAACAAGACTATCATGGGAATAGAGTTTAAGAAGTCCAGAATGATAATAAAAAATATCTTTAAAGTACTCAAGTTATAGACTTTTTTCACTGAGTCTGTGGCCACTGGGCTTTAGAACACGACGCCTCACTGCCTCCACGCACTGGCCTCTATCCACGACTCCCTCCCGGGACACGTCTCTCCCCCACCCCCGGCCGGCCTGGGCTCACTCTGCTCCCCCTCCAGGCTCTGTCCGTGACTCCCTTCCGGGACACGTCTCCCCCCGGCCAGCCTGGGCTCACTCTCCTCCCGCTCCAGGCTCTGTCCCCGCCTCCCCCCCCGGACACGTCTCCCCCCCCCCCCCCCCGGCTGGCCTGGGCTCACTCTGCACCCCCTCCGCGCTCTGTCCGCGACTCCCTTCCGGGACTCGCCTCCCAGCTCAGCCCGTGCTCAGTCTCCTCCCGCTCTGGGCTCCTGCCATCACTTGTTTCCCACACTGACTCCATTCCCCATTCTCTCCAAGTGCGCTAGTTTAAGAAGTTAAAAATTGAGGGTGGGTTGGGGCAATCAGAAATATTAGGCCCATTAGTTGCCAAAATACATGACTTCTAACGATACACAGGGACTCCTGTTCCCTCTTACCTTCCAGTATAATGTATTTCTATATAGACAATGCTGTTAAATATAAAGGTGAAGTTGTCATAGTCCCAGATGACCATCAGGCTGCTCTATCATTAGAGAGAGAGGGAGGGACGACTGATGGTGCTTTAACCTGAGGGTAACCGTGCGTTAGCCAAGAGGAGGGACAGAGAAGGAGAGTCCTTCATGGTAACTTCAGACAGGGTAGGAATTGAACCAGCGCTCTATTAACATCACCCTGCCCCCAGTCAACTGTCCAGCCATCTGATCTCCATAATCCAGCAACGAAAGATGCCTACCCAACATAGAACTATATTTAAGATGTTCTGGAGTTTATATAAACAATTTGGATGAGAATATAGTAGGCACAGTTAGTAAACTTGAGGATGACACCATAGTGTGGACAATAAAGAAAGTTATCTAAGAGTACAAAAGATATCTTGATCAACTGGGCCAGTGGAACAAAGATGGAGCTTAATGCAGATAAATGCGAGATGTTGTATTTTGTTAAGACAAACCAGGGCAGGACTTACGCAGTTAATGGTAGGACCCTGGTGACTGTTGTTGAACGCAGAGACCCAGGGGTTCAGGTACATTGTTCCTTCAAAGTGGCATCACAGGTAGACAGGGTGGTGAAGACGACATTTGGCATGATTGCCTTCATCGGTCAGAGCATTGGGTACATGAGTTGAGACATCATGTTGCAGCTGAACAAGACATTAGTGAGACCATATTTGGAGTACTGCATACAATTCTGGTCAGCCTGCTGTAGGAAGGATGTTATTAAACTGAAAAGGTGCAAAAAGAGGTTTTTTTTTGTTACTCATTCACAGGATGAGGGTGTTGCTGGCTAGGCAGCATTTATTGCCCATCCCTAATTGCCCAGAGGGCAGTTAAGAGTCAACCACATTGCAGTGGGTCTGGAGTCACATGTAGACCAGACCAGGTAAGGATGGCAGTTTCTTCCCTAAAGGACATTAGTGAACCAGATGGGTTTTTCCTGATAATTGACAATGGATTCATGATCATCATTAGATTCTTAATTCCAAATAATTATTGAATTCAAATTCCACCATCTACCACGGCAGGATTGGAACCCAGATCCCCAGAACGTTATCCGGGTCTCTAGGTCTACAGTCCGACAATAATGCCACTAGGCCATCGCCTCCCCCTGACTGTCTCCCACCGCAGTCTGGCATACAACTCATCCAGATCTAGAGCTTTGTCCACTTTTAAATGTGCTCAAATCTCTAATACGTCCTCACTTCTTATGTCAATCTGCTCAAGAACTTCACAGTGTGTTTTCTCGAATCCCATACTTGCATCATCTTTCTTCCAAGTTGGTTGTTTTTTTGACCGGCATGGATTGCAATGGGCCAAAGGGTCTTTTTCTGTGCTGTAGATCTCTGTGACTCTAATGAATGTAGTGGAAGGTGGGATGGTTGGGGTGAGGTTTTAAATGGGGTGTGGGGAGGTGTCGGAGGGACTCCCTGCTGGATGTGACCTGTTGGTCACTCAGCCGGTATGGTACTTTCACCAAGTTAGTTGGTGTGGTGAGACTGGAGCAGTAGTGCCGCAGATGACAGAGCTGCTGAAGGTCTGGTTCCACAGCTTGGAGCAGTCTGGGGAATGGCCAACGCTTGTCCAGGTGCACTGTCGCCTTTCAAAGATGGCACACACACAAGGAATGCTGGTATTTCTGCAGATGGGTGATGAGTTATCTTGGGGTGCGATAGGACCTGAATCAGAGGTGAGGAAGGCCATCAGGGTTGGATTGGTAATTAATGAGAGAGATTCGTTAAGACACACCAAGAAATTTCTTTAGCTCTCGCAACAAGAAGCACTCCAAAGAAACCTGACTACAACCTACACTTTGCCACAAAAAAAGGTAAAGATTCAGTCCAATAACCTGTGACACATTGAGCTTCCTTCCAGTATTTTCCATTTTGTACTTCCACATCTTTTCCCCCAGGATAGAAGAATGAGAGTTTTTCAAAGTATTATGGGCATGTTCTTAATGGTTTTAAATAGAAGATAGGATTGTAAGGACGGCACCATATTGAATTTATTTCCATTTTCATGAAGTTTGTGAGGGATTTGAAGAATGTGGTGCTTTGCCTGAGCTGATCACTCCCAGAACAATGTTAGTCCAGGACACAGTTCTAAGAGAAAGGAGGGACATGTTGGACAGCACAGTGGCTTGGTGGTTAGCACTTCTACCTCACAGCACCAGGGACCAGGGTTTGATTCCACCCTCAGCTGACTGTGTGGAGGTTGCACATTCTCCCCGTGCGTGTGCGTGGGTTTCCTCCGGGTGCTCCGGTTTCCTCCCACAGTCCAAAGACGTGCAGGTTAGGGTGGATTGGCCACGCCAAAAAATCCAGGGATGTGCAGGCTAGGTGTATCACCCATGGGAAATGTAGAGTAGAGGGACAGAGTGTCGGGGGTGGTAAGGCTGGTTGGGATATTCTTCAGAGGGTCAGTGCAGATTCAATGGGCCAAACAGCCTCCATCTGCACTGTAGGGATTTCATGTTGTCGAAGGGAGGGTTACAGATTGTACCATTTGATCTGAGAGTGTTTGATGAATGGAAGTTGGAGAAAAAAACACTTGTCTTATTCTATAAATCCTTCCTTACCACTGACGTACATACAGTGTACAAAAATAAAACACTTAAAGAATGAATTTTCTTTTACATAACGGTTTGTGTTTGCCTAAGCTACAAAAGAAAATTTCCACAATATCTTAATGAGTAATGATTCAAGAAATGAGAGGAACTGATTGTTCCCTCGTGCTATAATAGCAAAGCTTTCCAACTGCAGCTAAACATTCCTCTGTGTGTAATCCTGGCACGTGTACAAAAGTCATTAACTTGTGGAACAGCCTCTGCTTCAGGTAATTTCTCTCGTCCATAGTTGGCACTTGCAGATATTCCAGTTATCCCAGGGTTCGATTTACATTGTCATTGGAAACCAGTCAGTTGTGTTCTCCAGAGAAGAAACACTTGCACAATAAGAAGCTCTGTATGATTTCAGAGCTCCTGTGTCATCCAGCTTGATAAACTATGAACGACTATTTCCTGATAGTAGCTATGTGGGGACAGAAGACACCCCAGAAATAAAAGGACAAGCAAAAATGATCACAGAATAAAACTCAAAGCTACACTGGAATAGTAATCCAGATACTGAGGCCCGTGTCTGGAGCTTAAATCCCATCAAGGGGGTCCAGATTCAAAGCCCATCTGATCCAGAGGTGTGCAATAACATCTCTGAACAGGTTGCTTATAAAGTGGCTGCTCACAAACACTTGGTGTGTCAGGTAGCACTTGCAGAAATGGATAAATTGTGATTGCCTCAAGCTTCTGCCAGCAGGAGTTTTGCTTCAAATCAATGGCAACCTTTAAAAGGAGTTGATTGATAAAATAAAAGGGATTTTGTTTTTAAAATTCGTCATGGGATGTGGGCATCATTGGCAAAGCCAGTATTAATTGCCTGTCCTTAACAGCCCTTGAAGAGG
Organism: Rhincodon typus; assembly: GCF_021869965.1. NCBI lineage: Eukaryota > Metazoa > Chordata > Chondrichthyes > Orectolobiformes > Rhincodontidae > Rhincodon > Rhincodon typus. The sequence continues at coordinate 10,863,889 of NC_063333.1, forward strand.
TGGTGGCCAGGTGGAGGTGCGGGGAGGTTTGTGGCGATGCTTGCTAGGCAATTGTAGGTCATTGAGTCACAGAAACAGAGCCTTGAGCTCAACTCGCCATGCTGAACAAGTCTCCCAAACTAAGATAACAAGGTGTAGGGCTGGATGAACACAGCAGGCCAAGCAGCATCAGAGGAGCAGGAA
>NC_063333.1:10864471-10874684 GCF_021869965.1 Rhincodon typus
ACACACATCCTCACTCACACCCATTTACACACATCCTCACACACCCATTCACACACTTCCTCACTCACCCATTTACACACATCCTCACTCACACCCATTCATACACATCCTCACTCACACCCATTCACACACATCCACACTCACACCCATTTACTCACATCCACACTCACACACATTTACTCACACCGCACTCACACACACCCGCACTCACACCCATTTACACACATGGACACTCACACCCATTTACACACACCTGCACTCACACCCATTTACACACACCCACACTCACACCCATTTACACACATCCGCACTCACAACCACTCATAGAACAGAATCACTACAGTGTGGAAGCAGGCCATTTGGCCCATTGAGTCCACACTGACCCTCTAAAGAGTGAAGGTGTGAGTGTGAATGGTTGCGAGTATGGGTGAAAGTAAATGAGTGGGGTTGCCAGAATGAAGGCAGCTTAGTGGCTCAGTGGGCAGCACAGCTGCTTCACAATGCCAGCGACCTGGGTTCAATTCCACCCTCGGGTGACTGTCTGTTCGGAATTTGCATGTTCTCCCTGTGTCTGTGTAGGTTTCCTCTTAAAGTCTAAAGATGTGCAGGTTAGGTGGATTAGCCATGACAAATTGCCCTGTAGTGTCCAGGCCATGGTAAATGTGGGGTTACAGGGATAGGGTGGGATCAGGTTCTGGGTGGGGTAGTCTAAAGATGTGCAGGTTTGGTGGGTTAGCCATGGGAAATGCAGGGTTACAGGGGGAGGGTCTGGGTGGGTTGCTCTTTGGAGGATCAGTGCAGACTCGAAGGGCTGAATGGTCTCTTTCTGCACTGTAGGGATTCCATGATTCTCATACCAGCCATCATAAATGAATGTTTACAAATTTTCTTCAGGTGGTAATATCTGTACAGATGGGTACAAATCCCACCAGGGGTGGGTGCTGGAAATAGAACTGAATCAAAATCTAGCCTATGGCTGACGTGTAATCACTGCCAGTTGTCACTACAAGTCCATCTGGTTCACTAATTTAGGGAACGTTTTGAAAGGCTCGTGAAAAATCAGTGGAAGTTCCGTTCAGATATTACCACCCTGAATGTGAAGTATGAATGGACTCACGGAGAGTGTAGCCTGTGGCCCAACAACAAAATGCAGCAGATACTCACTGGAGCTTAGACGAACGAGAGGTGATCCCATTGAAACACAGTGGATTCTTAAAGGAGGACTTGACAGGGTAAATGCTGAGAGGATGTTTCCCCTCATGGGATAGTCTAGGACCAGAGGGCATAGCCTCAGAATAAAGGGGCACCAATTTGGGATAAGGAGGAATTTCTTCTCTCAGAGGGCTGTGAGTCTTTGGAACTCCTTGTCACACAGAGCGGTGGGGGTGGAATCCTTGTAAGGCTGAGGTAGGTAGACTCTTGATCAGTCAAGGGTTTGCAGGGAAAGGGCAGGAAAGTAGATGTGAGGAATGTTGGATCAGCCATGATCCCACTGAAGGGTGGAGCAGGCTTGAGGGGCCGAATGGCCTCCTCCTGTTCCTGTTTCTGATGGCCTCATGCTGGGAATCTGAGATAAAAACCCACATGAGATCCTCATTGTGGAATCGATTTCATTAGGAAGCTCGGGAACTGTGAAAATAATTGGGCGAAACTCATTAAGCTCCTTTTGAAAAATTGGACAACATGTCTCGATTATTTCAAATGTCATTGCGTCAGAACAGCAATCTTCTCCCTCTCTGGTGATGCAAGCCATTGCCTCATTAAATCTAACCATTTTTGACAGTCTACTGAAGGAAGTAACAGTTGTGTTGGGAGGGTGGTGAACATGATACTATATACAATAGAGAAATATAATTGACTGTGACACCAAAAACAATTTTACTCCTCACTTCAGAAGCTTAAAAGGTATTCAGTCTCTGCTGAGGAGCTGCTACCTAATGAAACATTCTTTTTTCATAATATAATGTATGTGCGTACCTTATCCTTATTTAATTTTTTTCCCAGTTATTCATTTTAGATCATTGTTTATTGTTCTGTCTCTGCTTCGCTCTTCTGAGTCTATTTTGCATAACCGTACTCATACTAATTGGAATGGCTTTGACTGGGGTGTTATTAATGGAGCTACTGCAGGGACCAAAGGGAAAAATTTTGTTTATAATGAGACACTAACAATAACAGAGGCACTAAATGAGTTTCGGGAGGATACGCAAAATACTGTTTCAGGCAACAAGCCTCACACTTCCCAAGAACAAGCACATGGCTGGAAGTTCATTCCACACACAAACCATTTTCCGTGTGAAGAAATTGCCTCTCATGTCTTTCTCCGCTCCCCTTAAAATTACGCCCTCGTTCGTCTTGAAATTGCCCTCTCTAGGGAAAAAGACACCTGACATTTACCTTATCTAAATCCCTCATGACTTTAAACATCTCTATAAGGTCACCCCTCAACCTCCTACGCTCCAGTAAAAAAAGTCCCAGCCTATCCAGCCTCTCCCTATAACTTGAAACCTCCATTCCTGACAACATCCTGGTAAATCTCTTCTGAACCCTCTCCAGCTTGATAATATCCTTCCAAGAACTGGGAGACCAGTGCTGGAAAATGGGATATGGGCCAAGTGCAGGCAGGAGAGGCTGGTTCAGTTTGGGATTGTGGTCAGCATGGACTGGTTGGACCGAAGGGTCTGTTTCTGCGCTGGATGACTCTACGGCTGCAGAATTCTCCAAAATAGCTAAAGGAAATCTAAACTGCAACTGGAGGTGAATAAGGGCAACTTGCCTTGTTCATAAGTATCTGCAGAATCAAATGAAGATTGCTTCTTTTTGTGTTATAACTTTGTCTCCAATTCTATAAAGCCAGATCTGCCTCGTTCACTCTCATTTGCTTTGAAAGAGAGGTTTGAATTTTTTATAAAGCTCCCCATCATATCTCCCAGAAGCACATTCACATCTGGAGAATTATTTTGAATAACCTGCATTTATAAAGAGCCTTCGAAGATAGTAAAAGATCACAAGGAAACAAATTATGGCATTGAGACACATAAGGAGCTATAAGGTCAAAAGGTTATGAGGATAGCTTTAAAGAATGTCTTCGATGAGGAAGCAAAGATGGAATTTCACAGTGGTTACAGCCATTCAGCCTATCAGGACAGCACTATCCCTTTGAAGGAGAAATTCAAGTTGTGTCACTTTGCTGCGTTTTTCTCATAAGTCCCGCAAATTTTCCTTTTTCAGGTAATGATCCAATTTCCTTCAGAAAGCCTCAATTTCACACCACCTCCTCCACACTGCCAGGCAGTGCATTCTAGCTCCTAACCACTCACTGTGTGGCCAGTCACTTCTCCATGTGCTTCATTTGTCCATTACCCCACAGAATCACAGAATTGTTATGGCATAGATGGAGCCCACTCAGTGCATTGTGCCTACCCCAATTCCCATTGCTTTGTGCCAATCACCTACCTTTTCCCCCCATCCCTGCACACTGTTTTATCCAAATAATCATCATATGCCCTCTTGAATGTCTCAATTGGACCTACCTCCACCACATTTCCAGGCAGTGCATTCCATACCCTAACTACTCGCTGCGTGGAAAAGTTTTTTCTCACATCACTCATGCTTCATTTGCATGTTTGATGCTGTCAGACATTAAATCTTGATTTTGCCACCAAAAGGATCAGTGTCTCCCTATTTACTTCTGTCCAGACACCTTGTGATTTTGAACGATTCAATCAAATCTCCTCTCAGACTTCCCTCCTCCAAAAGAAATGGTCTTGACTTCTCCAGTCAATCTTCATAACTGGAGCTGCCCATTCCTAAAAGTATTCTCGCTGCTGTAATAGCTTCACACCTTTCGCAAAGGACAACTCACAGAACTGGACGCAATGCTCCAGCTGAAGCCAAAACAATATTCATTGGAACTTCTTAGCTTTTGCCTTCTATGCTTCTATTGATACTTGTCAGCTCTTTCAATGTGCCTTACCACCTCAATAATTTTTCCAACTTAGATCATAGAAGCCCTATAGTGTGCAAACAGGCCCTTCGGCCCAACAAGTCCACACTCACCCTCAGAGCACCCCACTCAGACCCATCCCCCTATAACTCACCTAATCTACACATCCCTGAAACTACAGGCAATTTAGCATGGCCAATCCACCTAGCCCACACATCTTTGGAGTGTGGGAGGAAACCGGAGCACCCGCAGGAAACCCACACAGACACGGGGAGAATGTGCAAACTCCACACAGACAGTCGCCCGAAGGTGGAATTGAACCTGGGTTTCTGGTGCTCTGAGGCTGCAGTGTTAACCACTGAGCCACTGTGCTGCCCATAGAAAGCCTACAGTGCAGAAGCAGGCCATTCGGTCCATTAATTCCACACCAACCCCTCTGAACAGCGTCCCACCCAGACCCACACCCTGCCCTATCCCTTTAACTTTGCATTTACCATGGCTAATCCACCTAGCCTGTGCATCCCTGGACACTATGTGCAATTTAGCACGACCAATCCACCGAACCTGCACACCTTTGGACTGCGGGAGGAAACTGGAGCACCTGGAAGAAAATGTGCAAACTCCACACAGTCAGTCACCGGTGGGTGGAAATGAACCCGGGTCCCTGGTGATATGAGGCAGCAGTGATAACCACTTGTTGTGATCATCTGAAATCAGGTATTTTTGTATTTGTCCTAATAACTGTGAAGAAGTTGATTGGTCTCATACTTGGCATGTAGGAAAATGGTCATGGTTGATGGAGGTCGGTTGTCTCAGCTCCAGAACATCTCTGCAGGAGTTTCTCAGGGTAGATAGTTTCCAATCGATCCATCATGTCTCTGGAAACACATTCACATCTTGAGATTTAATTTCAGTAACCTTCATTTATATAGAGCCTTTGAAAATAGTGAAAGGTCACAGGCAAATAAGTTACGGCATTGAGCCGCATAAGGAGCTAAGGTTAAAAGGTTATGACAATGAGAAATGCAAAATGTTATCACACACCTCTTGAGCAGGTGAGGCTTGAATGCAGGGCTCCTGGTTCAGAGGTAGGGACACTATCACAGCACCCACAAGATCCCTAGCACCTCAAGGCACTGTCTTCAGGTCCAGCCATCTTCAGATTTTTTTTTTTTATTATTCATTCATAGGATGAGAGCACAATTGGCCAGGCCAGCAGTTATTGTCCATCCCTAACTGCCCAGAGGCTAGTTAAGTGTCAACCACATTGCTGTGGGTCTGTTGTTACTTGTAAGCCAGAACAGGTAAAGATGACGGATTTCCTTCTCTAAAGTACATGAGGTTTTACAGCAATTGACAACATTTGTCACTGTTAGGTCAACTTTTAAATCTCCAGATTTTATTCGCCATTTCCCATGGTTGGATTCAAACGCCTGTTCCCCAGAATATTAGGCCATAAGACCTAGCAGCAGTTTTAGACCATTCAGCCCATCAGGTCTGCTCCACCATTCAATCATAGCTAATATATTTCTCAACCTCATTCTCCTGAATTCTCCTCTTAACCCTTAATCCCCTGACTAATCAAGAACCTGTCTATCTCTGTCTTAAAGACACTCAATGACCGGGGCTCCACAGCCCTCTCCGGCCCATAGTCACCACCCTCTGGCTGAAGAAATTCCCCCTCACCTCAGTTCTAGAGGGGCATCCCTTCACTCTGAGGCTGTGCCCTTGGGCCCTAGTCTCTCTCATGAGTGGAGACATCCTCTCTATGTCCATTCTATCTTAGTATTTGGTACGTTTCAATCAGATCCTCCCTCATCCTTCTAAACTCCATCGAGAACCTAGAGTACTCACCCCGCTCCTCATATGACAAGAATGGGATTGAGAAACGTATAAGCCATGATCGAATGGTGGAGCAGACATAATGGGTGAATGGCCTAATTCTGCTCCTGTATCTTATGGTCTAATTGTCCTCATCCCTTTTGCTGGCACTTTGTCCATAGACTTGTATGCGTTGGCATCACAGCTATTGTTTTACATTGAATGCTGCTGGAAGGGGGAAGATGGAGATGAAGTTTGCTCCCCCGTACCATCAGGCTGCAATGCCTTGTTGTCCTCAGAATCTCATACTGGCCCTCCTGCTTCAAGAGCCTATAGGCCACCCTAAATTGGACATTGAGTCTGCACTCTGGGGCACCAATTGGCCAATTCATAGAATCCCTACAGTGTGGGAGCAGGTCATTTGGCCCAACGTGTCCTCAGCTCCAAAGAGCATCCCACCCAGATGCACCCCCTACCCTATCCCTGTAACCCTACATCTCCATGGCTAATCTACCTAGCGTGCCCATCCCTGAACACTATGGGCAATTTAGCATGGCCAATCCTGCACATCTTTGGACTTTGGGAGGAAATCGGAGCACCCGGTGGAGACCCACGCAGACACGGGGAGAAACTGCAAACTCCACACAGACAGGGTGGAATCATACCCAGGTCCCTGGTGCTGTGAGGCAGTAGTGCTAACCGCTGAGCCAACAGGATGCTCAGGGGAAGAAAGCTCACAGCTGGAGACCAGCTGTCTCTAATATTGCAGGATTGGCAGACCCACCTTTGTCCTCAGTGCTGGCTGACCCAAATCATCCAAGAGAAATCAACAAACTGTGTGTTACCACTCCAGCACCTTAACTATTCCATTACAATGTCTTTCACTTACTGGCAGCATCTGAAAGGGGAGAGACGCATTAAAGTTTCACATTTCTAGATCATGTGTGCGCCATTCTCCCTAAATGCCTGGAGGTGCCATGAGAGAAAGTGGGAAGGGGAAGGGAAATAGGAGAAAGGTTAGCATGTGCCTTTCCTTTCTCACTGTCCAACATGCAACAAAGATGCTGCGGTACCACTGTTGCTCTCATAAATTCAGTATACTTCATATCAAAAACCAATCATAGCATTCCAATGCCCCCTCCATTCACAAATATCAGACTTCAGACTTATGCAGATTCCTGAATTCATAATGAATATCATTCACATATTCAAATGAGATCTGATTAGCACAATTAATAGGTTATTCCCTAATACCTGAATGATTTAATCTCCAAATTTTATGAAGAAAGGACTTATGTTCTTGAGCTGCTGGAGAAAGTCTATTTGCTTAATTATCTTAATTCCCTCATGTAAGTTATGGCTAATTAGCATAATTGTTTTCCATCCCTAATAGCATATTCATTATGCCCTCTTAGCTTCATAAAAACTGAAAGCACCACATCGAAGAGCTTCATCTGTGATTCCGCACACATTACAGAGAGTCATCAAACTACAAAATACTACAGCTTCCAGTGGAAAAGGTTATGCTTTCAGTCACTAACTCAATTCAACTAGCAGTTCACTTCAGTAAAAGACATGGCATAGGACAAAGGACTGGTCCATGTTTTACATTCGCATCGGGTTTTTTCAATTAAAATTTAGCCCCTGATGACATTTTACCCAGCAGACCCCTCACCACCATCCCACCTCTTGTCCAGTCACACCCATGGAGCCTTCATCATAAATAAACTAAATCTTTGCCTATTCAATATTCAACGAGTTTGGGCATGAGTTAACACTTTTAATTTTGTAACGGTTCTGATCGTCAAGTTTATAATATTACGCAGCCAATTTGAAGGATTCTGGTCCTCTCATTTCAGGAATGATGGGGAGGCTTTGGAGAAGGTGCAGAAGATGTTTACCAGGATGCAGGGTCCCGACCCGAAAGGTCAGCTTTCCTGCTCCTCTGATGCTGCCTGGCCTGCTGCGTTCCTCCAGCTCCACACTCTGTTATCTCAGACTCCAGCATCAGCAGTTCTTACTATCTCTTTACCAGGACGCTGCCTGGATTAGAGGCTATGAGCTATAAGGAGAGGATAGAAAAACTCTGGTTGTTTTCTCTGGAGCAGCGGAGGCTGAGGAGAGATTTGACAGAAGTCTATAAAATTATGAGAGGCATAGACAGAGTTGACAGTCTCAGAGTTGAAATGTCCAATACTAGGCGGCATTAATTTAAGGAGAGGGGGGTGAAGTTCAAAGGAGATGTGAGGGGCAAATTTTTCACACAGAGTGTGGTAGGAGTCTGGAACGCACTGCCAGGGTTGGTGGGGGCAGGTACAGTAGGGGCATTTAAGGGGCTTTTAGATAAGTACATGAATATGCAAGGAATGGAGGGATATGGACTAAGAGTGGGCAGAAGGGGTTAGTTTAATTTGGTGCCAAGTTCGGCTCAACATGGTGGACCAAGGGGCCTGTTCCTGTGCTGTACTGTTCTATGATTCTACATTTGCTGGGGTCACCATTGGTGCCAGTCAGGAAATCTCATCTGAGTCAGGAAGCTGTTGGTTCAAAACCCAATGGCTGATGTGAGCACATCACCTGGACTGTCCTTTTGGAGAATCACAAGATGACTTTTGTTTTATTCTTTCATGGGCTGTGAGTGTCGCTGCTAAGCGCAGCATTTATTGCATGCCCCAGATTGCCCTGGGAGAAAGTGGTGGTATGCCACTTCCTTGCCCTGCTGCACAGAAGGTGACCATTTGACCCATTGCTCCCATGCCAGCCCTTTGGTAGATACATCCAATACCGCAGGGTTCTCCTTTAAAAGTGTGAATTATTTTGACCCTTCCGTCTCCATTTCATTTCCAAACGCCATTGCTAAATCTGCTTCTTACCCTCCCATTCCGATCTGTGGGCAGCTGCATGGCCCATGCCCAATTCCAAAGTGTCGGTGACAAGGTGGTATAGTTTTAAAATGAGGGGCAGGAGGTCTGGAGGGGATTTGAGGAAAGATTTATTCACCCAGAGGATGGTGAGGTACGGACTGGGCTGCCTTAGAGGGTCAGGGGGTGCTGTTCGGAAGGTGGTAGGGAAGGGCTGTTTGAAGGGTCTGGGGAAAGGACATTTGGAGGGCCATGGGGAGGGACAGCTGGAGGGTTGTGCTTTCCCACTGTACCCCTGGCTTCCCTGCTGCACATTCCAAATCAAATAATGTTGGAATACAATAATCATGCCTGCACACCCCTACTGGTACTCCAAGTTACATATCAAGCTCAGTTTTGGATTTTCTTGCAAAAGTCACGGTTCAGTCATAAACATAGTGGCCAATGATGGTGCGTAGTATTGTCATCAGATTGATAATGCAGAAGCCTGGTCTAATCCTCTGGGGTGAGTTCGAATCTCATACAGGGTGGCTAATGCTGTAAATTCATCAGCTCGTGGGATTTAAATTCAATAAGTAACAAAAAAAAATGCTGGGAACTATAGACTTGTAATAATAAAAACTTCTGGAACTGGAAGCTTGTAGATATTCCAACATTGATCGTTTGTTCAAGACCCATCTGTGTCTTCCTTTCCAGGATGGGAAACCTGCCATCCTTACCCAGTCTCTCTTACACATGACTCCAGATTGACAGCAGTGTGGTCGAGTCTGAAATGGCCTTAGTAAGCTACTTAATTCAAGGGCAATTTGGGATGAATGAAAAATGCCGACCATTCCAATGATGGAATCATAGAATAGAATCTCTACAGTATGGATGGAAGCTCATCAAGTCTGCACCAACCCACTGGGGGGCATTCCATCCAGAACCATTCCACCTCTATCCCCGATAACACAACTTACCACGGCTAATCCACCCAACCCGCACATCCCCGAACATCATGGGGCAATTTAGCATGGCCAATCCACCCTAACCTGCACACCTTTGGACTGTGGGAGGAAACCGGAGCACCCGGAGGAAACCCACGCAGACACGGGGAGAACATGCAAACTCCACACAGACAGTCGCCCAAGGGTGGAATCGAACCCGGGTCCCTGGCGCTGTGAGGCAGCAGTGCTAACCACTAAGAATGCCTTTACGTATTTGAATCACAGCCCAGAAAAAAAAAACCATCAGCACAGGTTTGGACTTGATGGGACGAATAGCCTTTCTCTGTGCTCTAGACTTCTAAGACTCTGTCGCACAAAATTGACTTCTTTATTTTAAATGTATAATCAAACGATGCCTCCATTTTGTCCCGCTAACCAGCAAAAGCAATTCTGATTAACTTTGTATCAGAGATAGTAGGAACTGCAGATGCTGGAGAATCTGAGATAACAAGGTGTAGAGCTGGATGAACACAGCAGGCCAAGCAGCATCAGAGGAGCAGGAAGGCTGACGTTTTGGGCCTAGACTGAAGAAGGGTCTAGGCCCGAAACGTTAGCTTTCCTGCTCCTCTGATGCTGCCTGGCCTGCTGTGTTCATCCAG
>NC_063333.1:10879684-10901121 GCF_021869965.1 Rhincodon typus
CACACACACACACATAGACACACATGTGAACAGACACATACACACACACAGACACACACACACTCACACACACTCACAGACATACACACACACATGTGAACAGACACAGACACACACACACACATACACTCTCTCTCACACACACACACACACATTCTCTCTCACACACACACACTCTCTCTCTTTCTCTCACACACACGCACACGCACACACAGACATGTACACACACAGACACACACATTCACAGAGACACAAACACACACACACATTCAAAGAATCACACACGCAGACACACTCACACACAGAGTCACAGATGCATACGCACATACACACATATATTCATGCACACACACACAGACATACACACACACACAGACTCACACACATACACACGTGCACGCACACACATTCTCTCACACACATTCTCACACACACATTCTCAAACACACAAATACTTCGATAACTCCATCAGCCTCACAAGCCTCCAAGACCCCTGAATACCTCCAATATTTTGGTCTCTTAATTAACACAGATTTACCCGTGCCCCAGCCAACCCCACTATGATCTGTTATAATCGTTCCACCATTGAAAGTCATGTCTCCCATTGCCGAGGCTCTGAGCCCTGAAACCCCTCCCATAAACCTTTCCATCCCTTGGTCTCTCCCTTTCTCTTTCTTCTCTTAAGACACTTGTTAAAACATACTCACTCCTTTTGATCACTTGTGATCTCCTGAAGTGGCTTAGTATCAAATTCATTGTTTGATATCGCTCTTGTGGAGATCATGGGGCATCTCACTATATTAGAGACTCTATATCAATCCAAATTAATTATAACATTGCTGTGCCTATATATAAATAAGTGTGTACATTTATACACTTATATCTATATGTGCATGTGTGTGTTATATATATATTTACATATATTTATGTACATGTTCATGCATATACTTATAGAGTGTGTACATATGTTTATCTATATATACACGTGTTTATGTGTGAATGTACATATGTATACATTGTATATGAATATGCATATATATGGAATATATTTTTATATATTGTCTATATGCATGTTTGTGTGTCTATGTATATATTTACATATTTGTATGTTTATCTATCTATCTATCTATCTAACTGTAGTGTGTGTTTATGCATATATTTATATAGATGGAGGTAGGGATGTGTGCAACAGTGCAGATTTTGCAGTCCATGACCTCTTGTGGTATAAAAGGCAAAGCAGTAAATTTCCCCCAGATTCCTAAAACAGTCTTGTGATCACCGACGCGGTTTGTACCTTTCTCTGTACATCTGTTGTTTTGATGTCGAAACTGTTGCTGACATACTTGAATGAGCAACTACCTGTGAGTTGAAATCCATAGTGGGTTGGATTTATCCTGTGGCATTAGAGCGTGTACAGATTGAAGTGTAGTCTGACAGATGAGTAGGATAAAAACATCCCTTTCCAATGCACTCAATCAAGGCATTCAAATGATCACTTCCTCCTTTTGCAAAGAAACCACCTTCACTGCATCGACTAGTTTAATTTCCTTTGAAGATTTGAATATCTGCCCTAAATATAACCTGTTATAGATGGGGCAAAAACCGCTGGACTCCATCACCAGCCAATGGGGAGGGTCAATTTTCATTGCGCTTGAGAATGTGCCTTTATTGTGTCTCTCTGCATCTTTGTCCTCCCAATCAACTTTCCAATTGTTCCTTGCAAGCCTGTATGTCACAGTTTTTAATTTGTGTGTGGAACCTTATCAAAAGCCTTCTGACAATTCTTATTCATGTATCCTCCTCTATCCACTACCCAGTGGCTGGTCAAAGAACGTCTCTCAGTTATTTTGGAAAGGGGTGTGCTTATCATGGGACAGGCAGTGCCATCTATTGGGTTTACACATCTGTCACATTCTCACTGATGCTGATGCAGAGAGGGATAGAACATAGCTCTGCTAGTGTCATGTGAAGGCCCTGTAGTGACTGTAACAAGGTCAGCCAGGTGGACCTCATAGAATATGAGTTCCCTGATTGGGGCTGTTAACCTGGGCCAATCAGGGAGCCCTGGCTGACGGATATAAACAGGAGCGTCAGAGGTTCTGTTCACTCTGAGAGCTGGCTCTGAGGAAGCTGGATCAGTGTCAAATACTCTCCACATGTAAATAAAGGGGGACTTGGTGGTGGGATACCGGCCCATGTGGCCTGATCTCATAAACTTCACTGTGTGAACACTGCGAGCAGTAATGAGGGAAAGATCAGAGATGGTGTTTTTGCTTGCTGTCTATTGCCATTGAATTTACAAAACAAGAGGCCATTCAGCCCCTCAACTGGTTATTAAAGGCATCAAGAGGTATGGGGAGTAAGTAGTCTTGAGGGATGGATCAACCAATTTAAAGGCAGAGCAGGCTCGAAGGGCCGAATGGCCTACCTCTACTCCGAGTTTCCATATTTCTACAGAAGAATCAACTCAAACCTCATTTCTTTAGGCTTTGTCCCTTTTCAAATCATTATCTGCGTTAATGGAGACCCTATGCTGTATTGGGTACTGTCCCTGCTTCGCAGCCAAAAACCCTGAGTTAAAGCCCCACTCCAGGATGATCAAGGACAATGTGTTCATGAGATGGTCAAACAGATTCAGTGTTGACCTGCAAATCAGCACGGTAGCTCAGCGGTTAGCACAGCTGCCTCACAGCACTAGGGACTTGGGTTCGATTCGAGCCTTGGGTGGCTCTCTGTGTTAAGTTTGTACATTCTCCCTATGTCTGCATGGGTTTCCATTCACGGTCCAAAGATATGCAAGTTAGGTTGGATTGGCCATGATAAATTGCTCGTAGTGTGCAGATTAGGTGGATTAGCCATGGGGAATGCAGGGTTATACGGTGGGTCTGGGTGGGATGCTCTTTGAAGGGTTAGTGTGGACTTGATGGGCTGAATGGTCTGCTTTCACACTTCAGAGATTCCATGAGATCCACCAGCGCAATGGAAGGTGGTGAAAGTGGGGAGGTTTCTGGTCAACATGTGATATATAGAATGTTGGAACCTCTACCATCACTGGCTGTAGCTACAGATGACAATGTGTAGCTAACATAGAAATGCTGGAGTTCTTTCTCATTTCAGTCCATAGTTTTCAAAAATTAAAAAGACAAACAAAGAATCATAGGGGTGCAATGGATTTTTCCAAAGGACTTCTGGGATTTGACCAATCTTTTGCTGTTTCATATCCGGGCAGATTCTACTGCAGAATGTTTTCTTATATATTGCATTATGCAACTTATTTTAATGTGAACACATGATTTAGGAACAGGAATAGGCCATTCAAAGATGAATAGGAATGGGCAATAAATGTTGGCCCAGGCAACAATGCCCAGAGCTCATGAATGAATTAAAAAAACAATTTGGCCCATGCACCAGCTCTGCCATTTGATAACTTCTGAAAGTGACAATGTAATGAATGCCACAAAGCATTTTTCTTTCATTAAACGGAATGTTTGAATTTATTGTTTGCCGCGCCTGTTCTACTTTCAACGTAGACCTGTATATGTCACTTGCTTTTTGTTACAGAATGCCAAATGCTGACAGATGGTGGCACAGGGTTGGGGTAGAATCAGAGCAGGAATATTTGGGTGCTGATGCTGCAGTTTATTAAAGAGTTTTGTTGCTCATTCACCTACATAATGAGCTAAGAACAAGAGTTCTATTGGACTCGAATCATTAACTTTATTTCTCACAACACAGTGTTCCACAAGAGATGTAATTCCAATACTGGACAACATTTGCTACATGATCCTCAGTGTGTGACGAATTATGCTGGCAACCAATTCAAGGCAGTTATCTGAGCTTTCAATGCGGTGCACTTACATGTACTGGAAGCTATATAAATTAATACACAGGGCCTTGCACTTGGCAGACGGAAAAATAATACATACACATACTGCAGTGGTTTCATCATGACAAATTAGGTGACAGCCATTCACTAGTTAATTTCCCAAGGCAATACACTGATCTATCAGTGTCAACCTCCCTTGAGTAAAATTTAAACAAAGGGTGGCAGTTAACTGTCAGTCATCATTACCTGGTGCATTCTCATTGACAAGACCTCTACCAATTAGCATCCACTTGTCAACCTATTCAGCACTCTTCGCTAATGCAGTGTAGAAGTTGTTATCCCATTTCTTTGGTATTCCTTGGAAATTATTTTGATGATGTGAAAAAAAAAGTTTCAGCAAAATGTGTTTCTTTTTCAGCAAAACTGTTTCTCTCACCACAGATGCCCCCAGATCTACTGAGTTTCTCCAGCGCTTTGTTTCTCTTTCAGAGTTCCAGCATGCACAGTACTTTATTGGTATTACTATAAGTCACATGAGTGAACTTTTGTTATGTTTGAGAATCTTAAGTTGTGTGAAATTAGCAATAATATTCATATGAAGGTTCGCCTGGAGAACATTGTAAAATTTGTTGGGAGTATTTAATGTTTAAAGTTAACTATTATTATCCTCCTGAAACTGACCACAACTTCAGGATTTAGTTGATTAGTTCTGAAGTTGTGTTGTCACTCACCACCACATTACAAATCCTATAAAAATTACCCCATGTTTAATCAAATGTAACAGGGGTTTCCTGCCAATATGAGTAAAAACTGTTCCTTAACAACACAAGACATAAGTAAGTTGTACGTTTGTTGAGTGTTGGTACAGGTCTCCATAATAATTGAGTTTCTAGATTTTATCAAATCATTTTTATTTTCAAATCATTCTTTCCAATGACCAGTCACCATTAGGTTCCAGACTTGCATTAAATTCAAATTTCATCATCTGCCATGGAGTGAGACTTGAAACCATATGCCTAGAACGTTAGCCCAGGTCTCTGAAGTACTAGTCTAGTGACGTTACCAAGGTGCCCCTACTTCCCCAACTTTTCAATTGCATTCTTATTCTGCTACTTAGGTTAATGATTTGACACTGATTGCACAGTTTCTTTTTGTGATTTTCTGGAGTGGGATTTGAAGACAGAGCCTGGATCCCTCAAGTTCGGGAAGCCACTGATGTGCCACAGAGGTCCCCTGCACATCACACTCAGGATGGTAGCTCGCCCTGACAGGAGACAGTACAAATACACCTCATGGTGTCAGTCAAACATTCATCGCCTGAAGGCGTTCTGTCTATAATTCAAACCGAGGGCATTCCTGAAGATTGAACACATGCCCATATGCACATTAACCTTGGAGCCTTAGCTCCTATCTCTGTATCAGTGATAGATGAAAAATACATGAAATGGAATTTACCAGCAACGGAAAAATTGATCTTCTGAAACTTTCCCAATTGATCTCCCAGCCACTGCAGGAGTGACAGCCAAGCGGATTTATCTCTTTGAGCATTTGGGCCCAGTTGGGAACCTGATTTCCAGTAACAATGGGGCCATGGTGCAGTATTCATTGCACAAATATGGAGCCAACATTGGGGCGTTATAACCAATTTGACCACAGAGTTACGTTTCTTTTCTTATCTATAACCCCATATATATCTGCAAGTTGTTGCTGCATTTATTCTGGGACAAGTGTTTGAAATGATAAATAATTTGTTTTCAGCTCATATTCTTAGCACGTTCATATGTAATTGCTCTTATCCTTGTCAGTGCAGACATTAGCCCCTTTTCAGGCAGTAAAGAATCTACCTATTAGTTTTAGAATAAATACTTTTTAAAAATTTGTTCATGGGATATGGGTGTCACTGGCGAGACCAGCATTTGTTGGCTTGAAGAAGGTGCCCCTACAGTCCATGTGGTGTAATTACACCTGCTGTGCTGTTGATCAGGGAGTTACAGGATTTTGACCCAGTGACGCTAAAGGAACGGCGATATAATTCCAAGTCAGGATGGTGGATGGCTTAGAAGGGAAGTTGCAGCTGGTGGTATTTAGATGATGCTGTTCTTTCCAGGTGGTAGTGGCCATGGGTTTGGAAGGTGCTGTCTAAGGAACCTTGGTGGATTTCTACAGTGTACCTTACAAATGGTACGCACTGCTGTTACTGAGTGTCGTTACTGAGTGACGGTAGGGATGTGGTGCTAATCAAGTTGGCTGTGTTATCCTGGAAAGGGTCAACCTTGGTGAGTGTTGTTGGAGCTGCATCCATCCCAGCAAGTGGAGAGTGGGTCACAATGGGGGCCTCTTTGATAGCAGCAGGATACAAGAATTCAACAAGTTTTCTTGACTTGAGGCACAATTATTCTAACATCACAGAACATATATTAACAAGAAATCCAGTTGGACAACTGCATACACTTGGCTTATTGTTGGATTACTGTACTACAGCCAGTTAAGAGGCCCAGAGGGCAAGAATATTGCCTATAATTAGGATAAAACCGTGTGTCTCTAAGATTCATTCCTGAATTAGCTAACACTGGGGTTTGCTACATTTAGCACCTGAAGACATTCCAGAGTCAACCACATTGCTGTGGGTCAGGAGTCACATGGAGGCCAGACCAGGTAAAGATAGAGATATACTTCCTTGAAGGACATTAGTGAACCAGATGGGTTTTAAAACATTGGGTCTGCCTCTGAAATGGCCCAACAAGCATATTGTCTTTATCATCTTCACGAGAGCAATTAGATATGGCCCAAAAATATTGGCCTTGCCAGTAACTCACACAACCTGTAACTTGGGACACAATAGCTTAGTGGTATTATTGACAGTATTTTCACTATTAATCCAGAAACTCTGCTAACATTCTGGGCCCCTGGATTTGAATCCCACTTCAGGATTTGGATTCGATTTAAAAAATATCTAGAATTAAGAATATACTGAGGACCATGAAGCCATTGTTGATTGTCAGATTGTCAGTAATGTGAATGGAACTAGAGGAAATCTGGATCCTTACCTGGTCTGGTCTATATGTGACTCCACACCCACAGCAATGTGGTTGACTCTCACCTGCCCTCTGAAATGGCCTAACAAGCCACTGACAACACCCCACCTTCCCCGCCCCCACAATCACTACAAAGTCTCAAAGAAATGAAACCGGACGGATCACCTGGCATCAACCCAGGCACCAGAAAAGACAACGGCAGAAACAGCCCTGTCGATCCCGCAAGGTCCTCCTCACTAATATCTAGGGGTTAGTGCCAAAATTGGGAGAGCTATCTCTCAGACTAGTCAAGCAACAGCATGAGATCCACATGGAATTATACCTGACAGACACTATCCCAGATATGATCATCACCATCCCTGGATATGTCCTGTCTCACTGGCAGGACAGACCCAGCAGAGGGGGCGGCACCGTGGTATACAGTCGGGAGGGAGGTGTTCTGGGAGTCCACAACATTAACTCTGGACCCCATG
Organism: Rhincodon typus; assembly: GCF_021869965.1. Classification (NCBI taxonomy): domain Eukaryota; kingdom Metazoa; phylum Chordata; class Chondrichthyes; order Orectolobiformes; family Rhincodontidae; genus Rhincodon; species Rhincodon typus. The sequence continues at coordinate 10,887,019 of NC_063333.1, forward strand.
AAGTCTCATGGTTTCAGGTTAAATATGGGCAAGGAAACCTCCTGCTGATTACCACATACCGTCCTCCTTCAGCTGATGAATGAGTACTCCTGCATGTTGAACAACACTTAGATGAAGCACTGAGGGTGGCAAGAGCACAAAATATACTCTGGGTGGGGGATTTCATTGTCCACCACCAAGAGTGGCTCAGCAGCTGTACAACTGATCGAGCTGGTCAGGTCCTACAGGACATAGCTGCTAGACTGGGTTTGCGGCAGGTGGTGAGGGAACCAACAAGAGGGAAAAACATACTTGACTTCATCCTTACTAATCTGCCAGCTGCAGATGCATCTGTCCATGACAGTATCGGTAAGAGTGACCATCGCACAGTACTTGTGGAGACAAAGTCTCTAGTTCACATTGAGAACAACCTCCATCATGTTGTGTGGCATTATCACTGTGCTAAATGGGACAGGCTTTGCACAGATCTAGCAACTCAACATGAGGCACTGTGGGCCATCAACAGCAGCAGAATTGTACTCCAGCACAATCTGTAACCTCATGGCCCGGCATATCCCCCACTCAACCATTACCATCAAGCCAGGGGATCAACCCTGGTTCAATGAAGAGTGTAGGAGGGTATGCCAGGAGCAGCACCAGGCGTACATAAAGATGAGGTATCAACCTAGTGAAGCCACCAAACAGGATCACTTACATGCCAAACAGCGAAAGCAGCAAGTGATAGACAGAGCTAAGCAATCCCACAACCAAAGGATCAGATCTAAGCTCTGCAGTCCTGCCACATCCAGCTGTGAATTAAACAACTCACTGGAGGAGGAGGCTCCACAAATATCCCCATCCTCAATGATGGAAGAGCCCAGCACATCAGTGCAAAAGACAAGGCTGAAGCATTCGCAGCAATATTCAGCCAGAAAAGCAGAGTGGATGATCCATCTCGGCCTCCTCCAGTGGTCTCCAGCATTACCAGTCTTCAGCCAATTCGATTCACTCCATGTGATATCAAGAAACGGTTGGAGACACTGGATACTGCAAAGGCTACTGGCCCCGACAATGTTCCGGCAATAGTACTGAAGCCTTGTGCTCCAGAACTTGCTGAACCCCGAGCCAAGCTGTTCCAGTACAGTTACAACACTGTGGAAAATTGCCCAAGTATGTCCTGTACATAAAAAGCAGCACCTGCTCAGAAATAACCTGCTCAGTGATGCCCAGTTTGGGTTCTGCCAGGGCCACTCAGCTCCTGATCTCATTACAGCCTTGGTTCAAGCATGGACAAAAGAGCTGAATCCCAGAGGTGAGGTGAAAGTAACAGCCCTTGACATCAAGGCTGCATTCGACCGAGTGTGGCATCAAGGAGCCCTGGCAAAACTGGAATCAATAGGTATCAATAGGGGCAAATGCTCTGGTGGTTGGAGTCATACCTGACACGTTGGAAGATGGTCGCGGTTGTTGGAGGTCAGTCATCTCAGCTCCAGGACATCTCTGTAGGAGTTCCTCAGGGTAGTGTCCAAGGCCCAACCAACTTTGGCTGCTTCATCAATGACCTTCCCTCCATCATAAGGTCAGAAGTGGGGATGTTCGCTGATTTGTTAAAATTTATTCACAAGATAAGGGCGTCATTGGTTAGGCCAGCATTTATTGCCCATCCTTAATTGCCCAGAGTCAACTGCATTGCTGTGGGTCTGGAGTCACATGTAGGCCAGACCAGGCAAGGATGGCAGTTTCCTTCCCTAAAGGACATTCATGAAGAAGGTAGGTTTTTCCCGACAATCAATTTGTGGTCATTATTAGAACGCTAATTCTAAATTTTTTACAAAATTGAATTCAAATTCTGCCATCTGCCGTGGTGGATTCGAAGCCAGCCCCCCAGCCTAGGTCCCTGAATAGCGCTGGTCCCACTAGGCCATTGCCTCCCCATCACCTGTACAATGTTCAGCACCATTCATGTCTCCTCAGATACTGAAGCAGTCCATTTCAAATGCAACAAGATCTGGACAATATCCAGGTTTGGGCTGACAAGTGGCTTGTAACATTCATGCCACACAAATGCCAGGCAATGACCATCCCCAAGAAAAGACAATCTAACCACCGCCCCTTGACATTCAATGGTGTTACCATCACTGAATCCCCCACTATCAACATCCTGGAGGTTATCAATGACCAGAAACTCAACTGGATTCACCACATTAACACAGTGGCTATAAGAGCAGGCCAGAAGCTGGGAATACTGCAGTGAGTAACTCACCTCCTGACTCCTGAAAGCCTGTCCACCATCTACAAGACACGAGTCAGGAGTGTGATGGAATACTCCCCGCTCGCCTGGATGAGTGCAGCCCCCAACAACACTCAAGAAGCTTGACACCATCCAGGACAAAGCAGCCGCTTAATTGGCACCACATCCACAAGCATCCACTCCCTCCACCACCGACGCTCAGTAGCAGCAGCGTGTACTATCTACAAGATACACTGCAGAAACTCACCAAAGAACCTTAGACCACACCTTCCAAACCCACAACTTCCATCTAGAAGAACAAGCGCAACAGATATATGGGAACACCACCACCTGCAAGTCCCCCTCCAAGCCACTTACCATCCTGACTTGGAAATATATTACCATTCCTTCACTGTCACTGGGTCAAAATCCTGGAAATTCCTCCCCAATGGCATTGTGGGTTTACCTACAGCTGTTCAAGAAGGCAGCTCACCACCAACTTGTCATGGGGCAACTAGGGATGGGCAATATGTGGTGCCAGCCAGCAATGCCCATGTCCCACAAATAGAGTCATGGAGGTGTACAGCACGGAAACAGACCCTTCAGTCCAACTCATCCATGCCGACCAGATATCCTAAATTAATCGAGTCCCATTTGCCAGCATTTGGCCCATATCCCTCTAAACCCTCCCTCTTCACATACCCATCCAGATGCCTTTTAAATGTGGTAATTGTACCAGCCTCCACCACTTCCTCTGGCAGCTCATTCCAAACACGCATCACCCTCTGTGTGAGAAATTTGCCCCTTAGGTCCCTTTTAACTCTTTCCACTCTCACCTTAAACCTATGCCTTCTAATTTTGTATTCCCCAACTCCAGGAAAAAGACCTTGGCTATTCACCCTATTCAATACCCTCATGATTTTATAATCTTCTATAAGTCAACCCTCAGCCTCCGACATTCCAGCAAAAATAGCCCCAGTCTATTCAGCCTCTCCCTATAGCTCAAACCCTCCAACCCCAGCAACATCCTTGTAAATCTTTTCTGCACCCTTTCAAATTTCACAACATCCTTCCTATAGCAGGGGGGCCAGAATTGAACACAGTATTCTGAAAGTGGCCTAACCAATGTCCTGTACAGCCTCAACATAACCTCCCAACTCCTATACTCAATGTATTACCCAATAAAGGCAAGTTGAATAAAAATAAATTGCAGAACAAGGTAATTTGGATCCTGTCTTTGTCCACAGCATGGACTTTTTGGCTTGGAGGTTTTATGATTACAGTTCCTCAACAACATTAAGCCTGGAGTTGATTCCCACCGCTATAAGCTGGAAATTCCTTCTGCCTTTCTATCCTAACTCCTCACCACAAGACCCTTTCAAGGGGCAAGAGTGCCCATAAAGCTGATGGGCACTGTAAATGATATGGGTCCACCAAATTCGGATGCCTGATCTCCTGCATGGGTATGGCATAGCTTGTCTTGTGCAGTGTGTTAGCAGAAGACAGGGAGTAGTATTCCAGACAGCACTCTGGGTAATGGTATCAGTATCCTCAGTATTATTAAGGTTATTAAGAAATTCACCAAAGATCCTCAGACAGCATCTTCCAAACCCACAACCACTTCTATCTAGAAGGACAAGGGCATCAGACATATGGGAATACCACCACCTTCAAGTCACTCACCATCCTGACTTGGAAATATATCGCCATTCCTTCACTGTTGCTGGGTCAAAATCCTGGAATTCCCTCCCTAAGGGCATTGTGGGTCAACCCACAGCAGGTGGACTGCAGCGGTTCAAGAAGGCAGCTCACCACCACCTTCTCAAGGGTAACTGGGGATGGGCAAGAAATGCTGGCCCAGTCAGCAATGTCCACATCCCACAAATGAATAGAAAAAAAAGGTTCCTATATCGAGTGTATTCAAGACAGATTTTTGAACATTAAAGACATTAAGCAGTAGTACAGGAAAATGCTGCTGGGGTAGAAGGACAGCCAAGATCCCTTTAAATGGCTGGAGGGTCAAAATGACCTACTCCTGCTCCAATTTCCTGTCACCTCTGTTCCAAAAGACGGAGATAAATTGGTTTCTTTCGTGAACTGCTGATATCCCACTGTGGCTGATGCAAAAGTGTCTGTCTTTTATATAATACTTTCTAAACTTAACCATAAACTATTTGTAATGTCTGTGCAACTAGTGGTGTACTTGCGTTGTCACATCAACAGTCAGAACCAAATCCATACTCTTTTCACATTAATGCCCTTGAATAGGGCAATAACATTGAATGAAAATATTGAATAAGATGTGAGAAGACGTCTGGTTCAAAATTTTCGTGCTGCAGGAATAGCAGTAAAATTCAGTAAAGACAGGGCCACTCGCAACTCTTCTCTTTGCAGTCATCACTCATAGGAATTTATATTATGGGGGAGGTGATAGCCTAGTGGTATTATTGCTGGACTGTTAATCCAGAGACCCAGATAATGTTCTGGGAACCTGGGTTCGAATCCCACCATGGCAGATGATGGAATTTGAATTAATAAATATCTGGAATTAAAGAATCTAACGATGACCGTGAATCCATTGTCAATTGTTGGGAAAAAACCCATCAGGTTCACTAATGCCCTTTAGGGAAGAAAACTGCCATCCTTACCTGGTCTGGCCTACATGTGACTCCAGACCCACAGCAACGTGGTTGACGCTTAACTGTCCTCTGGGCAATTAGGGATGGGCAATAAATGCTGCCTAGCCAGCAACACCCTCATCCCGTGAATGAATAAAAAAACACACAATTTCCTTGAGTCACTAGTCACTAGTAATGCGTGCTGTTTTGGCAAGTAAAGAATGTTCTTTCACCACACACTGAGCCACACGGTGCCCAGGACTGAGTTTGCAGAGGTTCTCTGATGAAGATAAAATTTGGACAGGTTAGAGGCTGATGTGGATAGGCTGGTGCAGTGCAGCTAAAATGTGCACTGATTGAGAAGACATTGGAAGCAAATTTTTGTACCAGATCTAACCACACATGGTTATAATTATTCTGTCAATGTACAAGAAATAACACGTCTTGTCCTGCTTCCCTTTCCATACACTTACACATGTCTAAAATAGTCTCTCAAGGGAGCCAGCTACGTTATTGGACAAGCACTGACCTGAGACAAGGTTCGGTCCTATTTATTACAATGGCATTGTGGCTGCAAGGTAATAATCCCCAGGGACTGTTACTGCTGACATACAGATGTTCTTGAAGACAGATCCTGATGTAAAGTTCAGCAGTAACCCTTGTGTGAGTTAGATCACATTAGCAATATGCGATCCAGAGAGGAAGGAACAGTTTTGTCTTTTTCAAAGTTCTCAGGCCAGTTTAATCTGAATGGATCCCATTCTGTGGAATTTTACCTTGGATCCAGGCTACTGAAAGCCCTAGTCAGAATCCAGACTTTTTGAGAGAAAGTTAGGCTGAGTTCCAATTTTACCTTCTGCCCTTGGTTTCTTTGTTCAGGGAATTCTATAAACTTTATCCAAACAGATTAACTGATCCAGATTCAGCTTCCCACTGACTGGCCTCGATCAAGATTCCTCTTTATTCATGAAGGATGTTATTGGCAATTTTGCAAAATGAGAAAGGTTGTTTGAATTTAATATTCTTTTTGAGTTCACACATTTGATTTTTGCGGTCTTATTTCTAGTTCTGTTTAGGATTGCTACCTCTGGTGTTGAGTAATTCAATACACTTCTGGTTGACTTTCCACCTTGAACCCTGTGAGAATGTATGGATATCCAACACACAACTACTTATGTCCTTACTCACATCACTCACCCACATTCCAGTGCTTGCTGACTTGGTGACAGTCAAGCAATGTCTCGATTTTAAAATTATTGTCCTTGTTTTTAAATATCTCCATGGCTGTGCATCTCTCTCTTTATTTATAACCTTTCTCAGCTTTACAGTCCTTTGAGGTATCCTCCTCGGATTCCTGGATCCTGACCATCCCCAGATTTTTCTAGAGATGGAGAATTCACGATAGAGCATGGAACAGACCCTTAGGTCTAGATATAATACAAAGGGCAAAATCTTTCAACAGTCAGCTCGAAACTTCAAATGCAAGTCTTCAGCAACACATGGAGATTTTGGAAAGTGCCTCCTTACTATTTATCGCTAGGAATTAGTTCCTAATCCTTTCTGCATCCTTATCATATAAATCACATTTGTAGGGTTTGTTAAAGTCATTGTTGTGGGTTAAGACATAATGGGGATTAATTTTCCTTGACTACATACAAATAAGGATGGTTAAGAGCTGTAAGACTGAACAAGTCAATAAACTCTCTCCATTAAGAAAGCTATCTCACCAACCAGCCTGGAATTTGCTAACAACCCACCCGTCTGGGAGTCAGTGCTGGCCAATCTACATTCCTACAATCACCTTAGATTGCATCCATGTAATATGCCTTCCATTGGCAAACCCTAAGACTTTGGCTTACTCCTCTAAACCAATTCTCACCTCTAGCTCTCTCTTGTGTTTGGCCTTAAGACCTTCCTGTGTAACCAGAACTATGGTCACCTGCCTTGGTTCGGTGTTATATTTGTTCAGACTCCTGTAAAATGCCTTGAAACTTAGTGCAATGTGAAAAAAGTTAAACAAATGCAAGCTGTTGCATCTATTACACATTCAAAAACACGCAGACTACAGACAAATCCCACAAAAATCTCATGGTGTTTCTAAACTTACCAATCTGAAACGAGGAATTAAGAGGGCTGAAAGGGGTCATGAAATATCTTTAGCAAACAGGGTTAAGGAAAATCCCAAAGCCTTTTATTCATACATAAGGAGCAAGAGGGTAACTAGAGAAAGGGTTGGCTCACTCAAGGACAAAGGAGGGAAGTTATGCGAGGAGTCAGAGAAAATGAGTGAGATTCTTAATGAGTACTTTGCATTGGTATTCACCGAGGAGAGGGACATGACGGATGTTGAGGTTAGAGATAGATGTTTGATTACTCTAGGCCAAGTTGGCATAAGGAGGGGGGAAGTGTTGGGTATTCTAAAAGGCATTAGGGTGGACAAGTCCCCAGGTCCGGATGGGATCTATCCCAGGTTACTGAGGGAAGCGAGAGAGGAAAGAGCTGGGGCCTTAACAGATATCTTTGCAGCATCCTTGAGCACGGGTGAGGTCCCGGAGGACTGGAGAATTGCTAATGTTGTCCCCTTGTTTAAGAAGGGTAGCAAGGATAATCCAGGTAATTATAGACCGGTGAGCCTGACGTCAGTGATGGGAAAGCTGCTGGAGAAGATACTGGGGGATAGGATCTATTTACATTTGGAAGAAAATGGGCTTATTAGTGATAGGCAGCATGGTTTTGTGCAGGGAAGGTCATGTCTTACCACCTTGATAGAATTCTTTGAGGAAGTGACAAAGTTGATAGATGAGGGAAGGGCTGTAGGTGTCAAATACATGGACTTCAGGAAGGCGTTTGATAAGGTTCCCCATGGTAGGCTGATGGAGAAAGTGAAGTCGCATGGGGTCCAGGGTGTACTAGCTAGATGGATAGAGAACTGGCTGGGCAACAGGAGACAGAGAGTCGTAGTGGAAGGGAGTTTCTCAAAATGGAGAACTGTGACCAATGGTGTTCCACAGGGATCTGTGTTGGGACCACTGTTGTTTGTGATATACATAAATGATCTGGACGAAGGTATAGATGGTCTGATTAGCAAGTTTGCAGATGACACTAAGATTGGTGGAGTAGCAGATAGAGAAGGGGACTGTCGGAGAATGCAGCAGAATATAGACAGATTGGAGAGTTGGGCGGAGAAATGGCAGATGGAGTTCAATCCAGACAAATGCGAGGTAATGCATTTTGGAAGATCCAATTCAAGAGCGAACTATGTGGTAAATGGAAAAGCCCTGGAGAAAATTGATGCACAGAGAGATCTGGGTGTTCAGGTCCATTGTACCCTGAAGGTGGCAACGCAGGTCGATAGAGTGGTCAAGAAGGCATATGGCATGCTTTCATTCATCGGACGGGGTATTGAGTACAAGAGTTGGCAGGTCATGTTGCGGTTGTATAGGACTTTGGTTCGACCACATTTGGAATACTGCGTACAGTTCTGGTCACCACATTACCAAAAGGATGTGGATGCTTTGGAGAGGGTGCAGAGGAGGTTCACCAGGATGTTGCCTGGTATGGAGGGCACTAGCTATGAAGAGAGGTTGAGTGGATTAGGATTATTTACATTAGAAAGACGGAGGTTGAGGGGGGACCTGATAGAGGTCTACAAAATCATGAGGGGTATAGACAGGGTGGATAGCAAGAAGCTTTTTCCCAGAGTGGGGGACTCAATTACTAGGGGTCACGATTTCAAGGTGAGAGGGGAAAAGTTTAAGGGAGATATGCGTGGAAAGTTCTTTATGCAGATGGTGGTGGGTGCCTGGAACGCGTTGCCAGCGGAGGTGGTAGAGGCGGGTACGATAGCGTCATTTAAGATGTATCTAGACGGATACATGAATGGGCAGGGAGCAGAGGGATACAGATCCTTGGAAAATAGGCAACGGGTTTAGATAGAGGATCTGGATTGGCGCAGGCTTGGAGGGCCGAAGGGCCTGTTCCTGTGCTGTAATTTTCTTTGTTCTTTGTTCTTTGTTCTAAACAAAAACCAGTGACAAATGTGAAACAATGTTACCTAGTAATGTAGTGTCTACAGAAAAAGCCATGGTATCCAAATGGGACTTTGGTTCCACAGGAAAGACTTTTCCATTTTCTTGATCTAAGACCATCAGCATTATCCATCCTTTATAGAGACCAGAATGGTTCATGGTAATTCACGTGTGATCTAATTATATTTGATATCATAAGCAACCCTTCTGGTATACAGTGCTGCTAAAGAGGGAAAACAGGGGTTCCTCAATTACAAACGTCCAACTTACAAAAACCCACGAAGGCAAATGAAACACCAGCCTGTATTTCAAAGCGAATGGAGTGTAAAAATAAAAATTGCTAAACTTATACAAAGTACTAATCATAGAGGCATAGAGTCATGGAGTCATACAACACAGAAACAGACCTTTCGGTCCAACTCATCCACGCCAACCAGATATCCTAAATAAATCTCGTCCCATTTGCCAGCATTTGGCCCCTATTCCTCTCAAACCTTCCTATTCATTTACACATCCAGATGCCTTTTAAATGTTGTAATTGTCCCAGCCTCCACAGACCACAGCTGGAATACTGTGAACAGTTTTGAACCCCTTATCTAAAGGATAGATATATAGTATTGGAATCAGTTCTCTAACTTGATTCCAGGTATGGAGGGATTTCCTTATGAGGAGAAGTTGAGCAGATTATGCCTGTATTCATTGGTGTTTCAACAATGAGAGAGAGCCTTATTGATACATATAAGATTGTTAGGAGATTTGACAGGGTAGATGTTGAGAGATTGTTTCCCCATGTGGGAGAGTCTAGGACCAGAGGGTATAATCTCAGAATAAGGATTCTACTGTAGACAGAGATGAGGAGGAATTTCTTCTCTCAGCAGGTAGTGAATCTGAGGAATTCTTTACCATAAAGGGCTATTGAGGCTGGGTCATTCAGTATATTCAAGACTGAGATAGACAAATTTTTAATCAGTAAGAGAATCAAGGATGACAGGGAAAAGGCAGGAAAGTGGAGTTAAAGATCAATAGACCTTCAGAAGAAATTTGCAGGAATGATCCCAGGGATGAAGGCTTGTCACATGAGGTGCAGAGAGTATTCTGCAACTGTACTTGATGGAGTTTAGAAGGATGAGGGGGATCTGATTGAAACTTAGAGCAAACTGAGAGGCCAGGATAGAGTGGACGTGGAGAAGATGTTTCCACCAATAGGAGAGACTAGGACCTGAGGGCACAGCCTCAGGATGAAGGGATGACCCTTTAGAACTGAGATGAGGAGGAATTTTTTTCAGCCAGAGGGTGGTGAATCTGTGGATCTCATTGGCACAGGGGGCTGTGGGAGACAAGTCATTGAGTGTCTTTAAAACAGAGATAGATAGGTTCTCGATTAGTGAGGGGATATGGGAGAAGAACAGGAGAATGGCGTTGAGAAAAATGATCAAACTGTGGAGCAGATTTGATGGGCTGAATGGTCTAATTCTTCCCTTATATCTTATCAACCATGATCACACCCAATGGCAGAGCAGACTTGAAGGGCTGAATGGCCTACTTCTGTTGAACTCTCAGTGGATCATGCCCGAGGTCCTAACTGTTCCTGTCCTCTCCACTTCCACATTCAGCCCCCTCCCTCTCCCTGCTCCTCAGTCTCTCCTCTTCGCCCTCTTCTCTATCCATCCCCCTTCCCTCCCACCCCCTCTCCCCATTCCCATTCCTCCCCTTTCCTCCCTTCTCCCTGTCCTCCCTGTGAAAACAGAGTGACCAGGTCATGGTGAAAGAGCGCGAAGGAGCAGAGGTGTTGGGGGAGAGGAGGGAATTGTGATCCCCAGTAAAACTCCCGGCATCTGCTGTTAAAGAGAAAACAATGGAATTTGCTTTGTACCCTAGACTCCAGACCTGCTCCAAACATCTCCTTCGCATATTATAGCCAAGGCCATTGGCTTTGCATTCTCAGGAAGAAAGACAAAATGAATCACTGGAGCACAAAATCCAGGGCATCGGTTTCAAAAAAAATCCCATGTAATAAAAATGGAATTTGACTTATTCAGTCTCTGTAACCTAGTGGCCTTGCTCACAATCTATTTTGTACTAAAGCAGTGAATGGTGCATAGAGGGGAATAAATTCCTCATTTTGACATTGCTTCCTTTTGATAGTGCTGTTGCGCTTTGCAGAGCTCCGCAAACACCTCAGCAAGCTTGTTTCATTCTGGTTTATTGCTGAGGCTTCCCCAGAAGGGTTGTCTATAGGAATTGGAGCCTCTTAAGACAACGGCTCGCCATACGATTGGCTGGAGATTTCGAGTGGCCTACACTTTTCATGTAACATTGGACGGTCACTCATCTCTGCGTTCTGCTAGCGTGGGCCCCCCAAGACATTGTTGGCAGCAAACTTGCAGCTTAAAGAGGAGCTGAAGGCAGTGCCAAAAGTGAACAGATTTAGCATGGCCTATTTCTGAATGCCAGCGAGTTGCTTGGGGGGATAAAAAAATGCTTTATCGCACTTTAAGTAATTAACATTTTCAATTGCTCAGTCAATGGACTGTTAAGAATAGATGACTCCATTTGCTATGGGTAAACCAGCTCCTTTTTCATCACCCATTGAGTTTACCGCGCTTCAGGAGTGAAATTTAAAAAAATGAAAGAACTGCGGATTGAGGTGTGGTCGGTAGGAGATGGAGGTGCGGCTTGAGGTGTACCGACCAACCTCATCCCGCCCCCTTGACCTGTCCGTCCTCCCTGGACTGACCTATCCCCTTCCTAACTCCCTACCTACACTCACCTTTCCTGGCTCCATCCCCGCCTCTTCGACCTGTTTGTTTCCTCTCCACCTATCCTCTCCTCTATCCCTCTTCTATCCGCCTCCTACTCTCTCCCTATTTATTTCAAAACCCCCTTCCCCTCCCCCTTTTCTGATGACGGGTCTAGGCCCGAAACGTCAGCCTCTCTGCTCCTATGATGCTGCTTGGCCTGCTGTGTTCATCCAGCCCTGCACCTTGTTGTCTCGGATTCTCCAGCATCTGCAGTTCCTACTATCTCTGAAAGAACTGCGGATGTTGTAAATCAGGAAACAAAACAGAAGTTGCTGGAAAAGCTCAGCAGGTCTGGCAGCATCTGTGAAGGAAAGAACAGAGTTTAACGTTTCGGGTCCGGTGACCCTTCCTGAGGAGTGAAACTATTTTGTTAGTGAACATAGTGTAGGCTACTCATTCCCCTCAGTAAGATTTACTCCATTTTACCCGGTGTCCATAACCCTTAATACTTTGCTTTTCTCAAATTCCGTCAATCTCAAGTTTTGAGAATGTTCATTTCATCGTTGGCCTCAATAACATTATGTGTGTGTGTGTTCCGTGTATTGGGGTGGGGGGGGAAGTGGGAGGGGTAAGGGCTCTGGATTTGAGGTGAAAGAATGCTTCCTGATATCACCTGCTGAACAAATTTTACTGTCACACCTTCCCGTTTTGGAATTCCCATCCACCGGCACAAGAGGGACCAGATCCTCTGTACCTAGTCTGTACGTTTTCCTCATCAATCCATTCAGAGATGTTATTGCACTCCCGTGGAGCAGGTGGGACTTGAACCCAGGCCTGCTGCCTCAGAGGTAGGGACACTACCACTATGACACAAGCGCCCCTCTCTACCAAAGGAGTACCTCTCTACTCCTTTCATGACCTCTACCCCTCAATTCCTCACTGTCCTTCACTCAATTAGGTCTGAAGCTACAGGGCGGTGAAGAAGGTGTTTGGTACGCTTGCCTTTATTGGTCAGTGCATTGAGTATAGGAGTTGGGATCAAAAATAGAGATTGCTGAAAAAGCTCAGCAGGTCTGGCAGCATTTGTGGAGAGAAGTCAGAGTTAATGTTGCAGGAAGTGTGACCCTTCCGCAGAACTCATCTGAAGAAGGGTCACTCAAACCAAAACAATAAAGCCACTGAATGTCAAGTGGCAGTGGTTAGATTGTCTCTTACTGGTGATCGTCATTGCCTTGCATTTGTGTGGCAAGAATGTTACTTGTCAGCCCAAGCCTAGATATTGTCCAGAGATCTTATTGCATTTGAACATGGACTGCTTCAGTATCTGAGGAGTCATGAATGGTGTTGAATATTGTGCAACCATCAGCAAACATCCCGACTTCTGGCCTTATGATGGAGGGAGGGTCATTGCTGAAGCAGCCGAAGGTGGTTGGGCCTTAGACGCTTGGAAACTAAACAGACTCAGGCTTAATCCGTACTTGGATAGGAGATGGCTAGGAACATGAGGCGCAGATGTCTATGGGCCTCGTGTGGTGCAGTGGTAGTGTCCCTTCCTCATAGCCAGGAGGCCTGGGTTCAAGTTCAACCTGTTCCAGGTTATATGTCACCAATTTAAGATTGGTTCAGTTTAAAATATCATATTAAGTCTCATTATACCCAGATGCACATCCCACCGCGGCAGATGATGGAATTTGAGTTCAATAAAAACCTGGAATTAGGAGTCCAACGATGACAATGAATCGATTGTCGTAAAAATCCATCTGGCTCACTAATATCCTTTAGGGAAGGAAACTGCCATCCTTACCTGGTCTGGCCGACATGTGACACCAGACCCACAGCAATGTGGTTGACTCTTAACTGGGTGATTAGGGATGGGGCAATAAATGCTGCCTGGCCAGCGATACCCTCATCCTGTGAATGAATATATTAAAAAAATCATTGCCAAATTAAAGTGGATAATGATTTGTAAGACAAAAAGTGAGGAACAACAAACTACCAAGTTAGATCCTTCACGGGAAGCAGGTGGATATGTGAGAAATGAGCCACTCAGGTAAGCAAACAATCAAAGGAGGCCTGACGCCACTCAGGCATCCTGGAAGTGGGTAGCAACAAGGTTATCTCTGGTCCCTCAGGTTCTCTCTCACGGGCTGCCCTCCTACTCACCGTGCTAATCCTCAGCCCCCCGAAAGGAAAAGCCAGAACAGAAAAAAAGAACAGGCTTGTCTTGTTTGTTTTGGTGCATCTTTAAAAAAACTGAGGAAAGCTTGCATTGTAGGAGGTGATGCTGAACATTGTACAATATTACATCTGAGTGGCAGAGAGTGTTCCCCAGACCCTTAAATAACAATCTGCCATTAATGTACCAAGCAGATACACCTAGACTCTCAGCACAATAAAGTGCTGTATAATTATCTCTTTTAAGCAACTTATTTTCTGTATTGGCAAACATGTAGCAATATTAGCCACAGTCACTAACCCCTTACCCACAATCTCTCTTCACATCCAAC
>NC_063333.1:10901521-10913073 GCF_021869965.1 Rhincodon typus
TGTGTTCATCCAGCTCTATACCTTGTTATCTCCAAATCTTCAGTTAACTCTGCTCACTGACCTGCACTGGCAAAGTAACTCCTTATTTTCAAATCGCTCAATGGTCTCACCTCTCCCTGTCTCTGGGATCTCCTCCAGACCTCTTGTAGGTCTCTGCGCTCTTCAAATCCTGGCCTCTTGAGCACTGCTAACTTTAATCACTGCTCCATTAGTGTCCAAGCCTCCTGAGCTCTAAGCTCTGGATTTCCCTCCCTGCAGAAAGATGTTGTTTAACTTGAGAGGGTGCAGAAAACATTTACAAGGATGTTGCCAGAGTTGGAGGGTTTGAGCTATAAGGAGAGGCTGGGGCTATTTTCTCTGGAGCATCGAAGGCTGAGGGGTGTCCTTATGGAGGTTTATAAAATCATGAGGGGTATAGATAGAGTGAATAGCCAAGATCTTTTCCCCAGGGTAGGCGTGTCCAAAACTAGAGGACATAGGTTTAAGGTGAGAGAGGAAAGATATAAAAGGGACCTGAGGAGCATAATTTTTCATGCAGAGAGCAGTGTGTGTATGGAATGAGCTGCCAGAGGAAGTGGTGAAGTGCAATCACAACATTTAAAAGGCATCTGAATAGGCACATGAATAGGAAGGGTTTAGAGGGATATGAGAGAAATGCTGGCAAATGGGACTAGGTTAATTTAGGATATCTGGTCGGCGTGAACCAGTTGGACTGAACGGTCTGTTTCTCTACTGTACGTCACGATGACTCGATGACTCCTCTCTATCCTGCTTTTCCCTCTCAAGGCAATTCGTAGAACCTCAGCCAAGGTTTTGCTTAACTGCCCTGATCTCCCCTAACATGACAACAAGCCAAATTCTACTTTGTAATGTTGCTGTGAGGCAGCCTTGGCGTGCTTTTACGATGTGAAAGGTGCCACATAAATTCAAGTCGCTGTTGGCACCTGCAACGCTCATTTCTACGTTTAATCCCCTGGGTTGTCAAGTTCTGAACTGATTAATGGAGAAGGTTGCGTCTGGTGCCAGTTCATTTGCAATAAAAGTTTGCAAACTTCAAAACGATAAGTTACGAATATGTTAGTGTCCCTTTAAAATAAGGACGTGGTATAACGCCATCAATTTGCTCAAAAAAAAAAGTCTTGGCATTGGCGGAAGGCTGAAGGATAACACAGCTCCAAATGTTGCAAGCCTAATGGTAAAGTAATATTCATAAATCACAACAAAATTGCCCAAGTATCATTGGGAGCCAGTCAAAGACAGATGCCCCTTTCATAGGTGACTGAATTATTGGAAATGCTAGCCACAGCCACAATAAAAGTTCAACTCACAGTGTGTTTTATTTTATTGTAAGGTTAACATGGAGCTGGGCTGTAGAATATAGCAGCAAGGAAGTCTTGTTACAACTTTATAAAACATTGCTTAGGCCACAGATGGAATACTGTGTACGGTTCTGATCATGACACTATCAGAAGGATATGATTACACTGGAGAGGGTGCAGAGGAGATTCACCAGGATACTGCCTGGGATAAAAAGTCTTGGTTATGAGCTCAGACTGGATAGGCTGGGTTTGTTTTCCCTGGAGCACACGAGGCTGAGGAGGGTGGAATCTGATTGAGGTATACGAAATTATGAGAAGCATAGACAGAATAGATTGTGAGAATCTTATCCCCATAGCAGATGTGTCTAAGACCGGAGGGCATAAGATGATGAGTAAGTTGTTTAGAGGAGAGAACTAGAAATTTTCACCCAGATGATGGTACAAATATGGAATGCTCTGCCTCAGAGGGTAATTGAGCTGGTACATGCAACATTTAAGAAGCATCTGGATGAGCACTTAAAATGCCAGGGCATAGTAGGCTATGGACCAAGTGCAGGGAAATGAAATTATTGTAGTTTGGTGTTTGTTGGTCAGCATAGACACGGTGGGCAGAAGGGCCTGTTTCTATGCTCTATGACTCTATGACCCTAGGATGTTACCTCTCATGAGAGAATCTAGGACCAGAGGGCATAGCACCAGAATAAAAGGGTGCCAATTTAAGACTGAGATGAGGAGGAATCTTGGGAACTCCTTGCCACAGAAAGCTGTGGGGGCAGAGTCCTTGTGTATATTTAAGGATGAGATTCTTGATCCGTCGGGGAGTCAGGGGTAATGGGGAAAGGGCAGGGTGGTGGACATGAGGAATGTCAGCTCAGCCATGAGCCCATTGAATAATGGAGCAGGCTCGAGGGGCTGAATGGCCTACACTTGTTCCCATCATTGTGGTCATAGTAGCCTTCTGCCTCCGGCGATATATTACAGATATTACTCATTTCATATAACCAGTCAGCAACTGAGAAGAGCCTTGTATTTATAGAGCAGCTTTTCAAACATTCAGAAGATGCCCCAACATGCTGCACAGCAAAAGAAATAGATTTTTATTTGAAACCAAGGCCAGAATTTTCTCAGCTACTGAACAAGTATTGAGGGGATCGTGTGAGATAGGCAGTGAGGAGCTTCCTGAAGGAGAGCAGCCAGCCCCATTTTCAAACGTAGCTGTGAATGGTGAGGTGGGATTCTCACCGGTGAGCAGCGCGAGGCCTACTTCCTGCATCAACGTCCTCATTCAGATGCAGTTTCCAGTATTCCCAGCCACTGACACAAACCAGGTGGTCACAGTTCCTGACAGTGATAATTAGAGCGGCAGCTCGCTCCTCTGGCACTCGATCATCGATACCAGGCACCAACGCTTCAGGGATATGCTCCACAGGCAGTGACCACCCACATCACCCCCAACCCCACCCCAACCCATCCAACGGGACCTCCGAATCCCCGGGGGCACAGCAGGCTATCAATACCCCTCTGCCTGACCTGTCTGGGCCAATTGCAGGGCAACAGCGGGTTGCCAAAAGGTGACTGGGTATGGGGCTGGGGTTTAAAGATGGCGTGGAATGAGCTGGAGAGTGATGAGGTGGGTTTGGTAAGAGAGCATTCGCTGGGGCTGACAGAGAGAAACCTCCTATGAAACCTGGCAAAAAAAGACAATTAGCTGATGTCTGGTAAGATTCAGTCCTCAATTACTATTGTAATGTAAGAAATGCAACAGGTGATTTATGCAAAGCAAGATCCCACAAACAGCAAAGGCCTGATGTTCATAGAATCATAGAATCCTTACAGTGTGGAAACAGGCCCTTTGGCCCAACAAGTCCATGCTGACCCTCAGAGCACCCACCCAGACCCATTCCCCTATAATGCACCTAACCTAAACATCCCTGAACACTATGGGGAATTTAGCATGGCCAATCCACCTAACCTGCACATCTTTGCATGATGGGAGGAAACCAGAGCACCTGGAGGAAACCCACCCATACATGGGGAGAATGTGCAAACTCCACACAGACAGTTGCCTGAGGGTGGAATTGAACCTGGGTCCCTAGTACGGTGAGGCAGCAGTGCTAACCACTGAGCCACTGTGCTGCCCACCCCCCTCCCCTGACATAATCTGTATGTCAGTTATAGTGTCATACAGCATGGAAACAGACCCTTTGGTCCAAGCAATCCATGCCAACCATAATCCTAAACTAACTAGTCCCACCTGCCTGTGCTTACTCCATATCCCTCCAAACATTTCTTATTCATGTACTTACCTAAAAGTCTTTTAAATGTAGCAACTGTACCTGCTTCCACCACTTCCTCTGGAATTTCGTTCCACACATGAACCACTCTCTGTGTACAAAAATTGCCCCTTGTGTGTTTTTTAAATCTTTCTCCTCTCACTTTAAGATAAGAGCCCTAACCTTGAAATTCCTTTGGTTCAACACTGTAGAATGAGGAGAGACTGGCGCACTCAGGCTTCTGGAATGGGGAGACAATGACCTAGTGGTATTATCGTTGGACTGTTAATCCAAAGACCCAGATAATGTTCTGGGGACCTGGGTTCAAATCTTGCCACGGCAGATGGTGAAGTCTGAATTTAATAAAATATCTGGAATTAAGAATGTAATGAAGACCGTGAATCCATTGCTGATTGTTGGGGACAAACCTATCTGGTTCACTAATGTCCTTTAGGGAAGGAAACTGCCATCCTTACCTGGTCTGGCCTACATGTGACTCCAGGCCCACAGCAATGTGGTTGACTCTGAACTGCCCTCTGGGTAATTAGGAATGGACAATATATGCTGCCTAGCCAGCAACACCCTCATCCTGTTAATGAATTTAAAAAAATTATCAGGTGGGGGCTGTTGAATTAGTATTTGTGTGAATTAGTGATAGCGATGCTGCCTGTTAAACTGTAGCTTTATCAGGCAATGTAGTCGATGTAACACTAAAACACTGCAGTCACTGCATTCAACTCTGGAAATGTAAAAACTCCATTGCAATAGTGCAGAGGAGGTGTATCAATTACATAGCTCTCAGAACGTTGTTACTATTCCCAGCAGCTAAGTGGAAAGAGAGGTTGGCAATTGTTTCAGAGGAGATCTCTCAGATTTTCCATCCTAAAAGCAAGTGATCTAGAGAGAGGGAGAAAAAAAATCTACAAGGACAACATAGGTGAATTTTTTTTTTAAGAAAGATTTGCCACACTTCCTCTCGCTTCCTCTTTGAGCTTCAAAGGCCATCTTTCGAGGCTGTAAGCATCCAATCATCATTCATCAAAGTGAAAGGATGTTAATGAATTATTCTAATTGGGCCTCATTTAGATGTGCACATTACGTTGATTACAAAATAGACTCTGCCTCATTCAAATACCATAAAGTTGAGTTACTGCACAAAACCCAGTTTTTGAAGCGTTGGGCATGAAAGCCTTTCGGATTGAATTGAGGCTGGATTTGCTCGTGGTTGTCGCTAATGAATCCTGCTCAGGCTGTCATTTGTATAGAGTAAGTGACTGTTTGCACAGAAGCCAATGTTTTCACAGGCTGGAAGGTGAGGGTTTGAAAAGAAAATGCTCTCTGCACACGATAAAGCACCCACGGGGTCACTCTCCCATTCTCCAGTATGGGTCAGATCCATGGACCTTGTCCGGCAGTCTCCTCAAATCCCCTGAGATGCTGCCTTCACCCAATCCTGTCAATCCACTGGCACGATAGGTGTATCGATGTGAGCGTCTTCTCCAGGCCAGTATGCCCAGCATCGAGGCACTGTGCATGCACAAAACAGCTGCAATGGAGTTCAAATGCCTGGCACAAGACTCTCCAACTCTCACAGTGAACAAATTAACTAACCTATTAATAAACCAAATAAATCACTTCTAACTACTAACTATTACCAAATAAAGCAAGGTTCTAAAGGTATGCTGTTCTAATAAATACAAGTCCCACTTATATATAAAAACAGAATTTAATCTCTCAAAATTACAGCCAGGTTAAGGGTCTTCCAGAATGTTCTGTGCCTTCTCCACTGATTCTTCTGTCAGGAATGCCTTCTCCGTTAACTCTTCTGTCAGGAATATTAACTAGTTGTACTGTCAGTACCGATGTTATTTAGATGGTGCTCGCTCTAAGACATAGAGGAAGCTGTGAGAGCCAGCAATTCTCTTTTGAGAGCTGAGGGCTGTTAGCTTTGGCACATAGAAGCTAGCTCTGGGGTCTTTGTTCAACTGTCCCTTTCTTTTATACCCTTGATGACATATCAATCTTTCTTACAATAAGATTGGTCCTATGTTGCCAAAACCATCAAATTTAAATTTAATAGGTTTTTTTGGTATCTAAGTGCCTTCTTCAAATCAAATGACTAAATTCCAAAGCCTGTCATCTTGGTAAAACTGCTGTTTGGTCTACTAACTGTATGGCCTTTTGATACAAATGCTTCAATTTGTGTGCTCTCTATGCACTTGCAAACATTTAAGCTGTTGCTCACAGACATCTATTATAAATCTCTATACAGAGAAAAAGCACATGATCTTCTAAAGGGACCACGCAATGCTTTACCCCCAAGCATTTCACAAACACAAATTCTAACTTCCTGTCTCCTAACCCACAAGTACTGTACCCAACTATGCAACACCTCTCCCCTTTAGAAAAAAATGAACCATCATTATGAGAAGATGGCTTTGTTTTTTCTTTTCTTAAATTTTAACTCTATTATGTTAGTAGATCTACAGCTCACTAATCTAGAGTCATACATTTTTATTCATTCTATTTACATATAACACTGAACACTACCGTTTCTCTCTTATATAAACATTTTTCTTTTAACCACACAATAAAGTATCCACGATAATATTTTCACAACCCGCAACATGTACAATCTGTTAATTAACTGCTTGTAATATAAGACTCCAATGAAATAATCTAGTGTTCTTGTCCTTAAATCTTTCCAGAAATGACAAAGGATTGTGATCGGTATACACAATTGTCTCTGATGTGCTTTTTTGCAATGTAAACATTAAAATGTTGTAAGGCCATTGCCAAACTCAATATTCTTTCTTAATAGTTGAATATTTCTTCCGGTGGATATTGAGTTTTTTTGTAAAATAACTGATTGACCTTTCAATTCCACAATTATCCTCCTGTAACAACATAGCTCCAACCCCTACATCGCTTACGTCGATGGCGACTTTGAAGGGTTTCCAAAAATTTGGCATGGCTAAAACTGGTGTGGTGGTTAACACTGCTTTTAAATTCTCAAATGCTGCCTGGCATTGTTCTGTCCATCGAAAGTTTGTGTTCTTTTTTAACAAATCCAACGACGGTTCCACTGTGCTACTAACGTTCTGGTACAAATTTCCTGTAGAATCCACTCAAGCCTAAAAATTGTAGCGCTTCCTCCTTCAAGGATGGCCTTGGAAATTCTTTGATGTCCTTCATCTTCACATTCCTCTGGTGCCATCCCTCCGTATCCGATGGTGTGTCCTAAGACTGTCAATTCCACCTTCGCCAATTCTGTTGTTGCCAAGTTAATGACCAACTTTGCCTTCCATAGTCTCTCAAACAGCTCTGCCAAACACTCTTTGTGACCTTTCTACGCATGGCTAAAGATCACTTAGTCATCTATGTAGATGGCACAATTAGTCAATCCTGCAACAACTCTGTTCATAAGTCTTTGAAAACTGGCTTGTGCGTTTTTCATTCCAAAGGGTATGGCTCTAATTTGATACAGCCCATTTGGGGTTACAAAAGCAGAAACTTCTTTTGCTCTCTCCAACAAAGGTACTTTCCAGTAAGGGCGAAGTAAGTCCAATTTTAGAATTGGGTATGAGTCAGATTTGATCACAGCGTTGACCTTCTGATCATCTATTCAGAATAATTGAGTACCATCAGGTTTGGCAACCAACACAATCAGCGAACTCCCTCGCTTTGACACATCTCTATGATATCTTCTTGGAGCATCACTTTCACTTCCTTCTGAACCTGAGCTGCTTTGAGAGGATTAAGCCTGTTGTTTTATCGGAAGCACATTCCCTACATCAACCTCATGTACTATGGCGTTAGTCCTCCTCATTCTATTTCTACATAGGTCCTTATAGCACTGTAACAAGTTTTTCAATTCAGTTCTCTGCTCCTGGGATAGATAGCTCACTACCCTATCCCATTCCTTAAGGACTTCCTTATTATTTAATTTATTCTGAAGCACATGAAAATCCAAATTATCTCGGTTTGATTCCTCACTCTGAGTGGCAGTCACTCATACATGTTTCTCCTGTTCCCTTTCGCTGTCATTATTATGGTTCAGCATGTTCACATGACATATCCTATTTGGGTATGCTATCTTGTGTGCCTTTGAATTGATGCCAGAAGGTTATTGACAATGGTTCAGAAATGTCAGAAAGGAACCAGGTTAGACCTATATCAAGTTTGAAACAATTAAACAGAGTTACTTCAATAGATGGATGGGAGCATTAAAGATAGAAAAGACTTATGAGGCTCTTAAAAATATTAGTCTGCTGGAGGACTTTAAAAACTCACTTCCAGAAGTGATAAGAACTCACACTGAGGAACAGAAAGTTAAAACAGTGAGAAGAGCAGCAGAGATGGCAGATGAATATGGATTAGCGCATAAATCGAAATCTAGCTTCCAACTGCAATTTCATTCCGTGAGGGATAGAAATTGGGAAAGAGGGAGATCCTTCAATGAAAAACAAAAAGTAGAATGCACTGGGAACAGTTTACCACATGTGAAGAAAGAAACCCAAGAGGGTGGAAAAGAGGTGAAAGACCTCAGGTGTTTTCACTGCAATAAGGTGAGATACACAAAGTCACAGCACTGGTGGTTTAAGAAAGGCACTGGGAAAAAGAATGTGGTAAAAGAGGCTAAACCAGTGGATTATTTAAGGTACAGAAGAAAATCCCAAGAGAAGTCGAGAAGCTGCAGGAGAGTGCACAGCCTAGTCTCGGGCTGGATAATAAGATAGCTTCCGACCTTTTCATAGACTTCACCTCTGTGGGTAAGATTCTTCTTCACTACCTTAAATAATCCCACTGGTTTAGCCTCTTTTACCACATCCTTTTTCCCAGTTCCTTTCTTAAAGGATGAGATTTCTGAATATTTGGAAATGTATGGTAAAGTAGGGCAAAGTCAGCATGGTTTCATCAAGGGGAGGTCATGCCTGACAAATCTGTTAGAATTCTTTGAGGAAGTAATGGGCAGGGTAGACCAAGGAAAGCCAATGGATGTTATCTACCTGGACTTCAAGAAGGCCTTTGATAAGGTGCCACACAGGAGGCTGCTGAGTAAGATAAGGGCCCATGGTGTTACAGGCAAGGTGCTAGCTTGGATAGAAGATTGGCTGTCTGGCAGAAAGCAGAGAGTAGGGATAAAGGGGTCTTTCTCAGGATGGCAGCCGGTGACAAATGGTGTTCCGCAAGGGTCGGTGTTGGGACCACAACTTTTCACTTTATACATAAATGATCTAGATGAAGGAACTGAGGGAATTCTGGCTAAGTTTGCAGACAGCACAAAGAAAGGTGGAGGAACAGGTAATATTGAGGAGGTGGGGAGGTTGCAGAAGGATGTGGACAGGTTAGGAGAGTGGGCAAAGAAGTGGCAGATGGAGTACAACGTGAGAAAGTGTGAGCTCATGCACTTTGGTAAGAAGAATAAAAGCATGGACTATTTTCTAAATGGGGAGAAAATTCAGAAGTCTGAAGTGCAAAGAGATTTGGGAGTTCTAGTCCAGAATTCTCTCATGGTAAACTTGCAGGTTGAGTCAGTAGTTAGGAAGGCAAATGCAATGTTGACATTTATTTTGAGAGGACTTGAATATAAAAGCAGGGATGTACTCCTGAGGCTTTATAAGGCTTTGGTCAGGCCACATTTGAAGTATTATGTGCAGTTTTGGGCCCCATATCTAAGGAAGGATGTACTAGCCCTGAAGCGGGTTCAGAGGAGGTACATGAGAATGGTCCCAGGAATGGAAAGCTTAACATATTAGGAACATTTGAGGACTCTGGGTCTATAATCATTAGAGTTTAGAAGGATGAGGGGGGATCTAATTGAAACTTTCAGAATACTGAATAGTCTGGACAGAGTGGATGTTGGGAAGATGTTTCCATGGTAGGAGAGTCTATGATCCAAGGGCACAGCCTTAGAATAAAGGGAAGACCTTTTAGATTGGAGATAAGGAGAAACTTCTTCAGCCAGAGAGTGGTGAATCTATGGAATTCACTGCCACAGAAGGCTGTGGCGGCCGGGTTATTGAGTACATTTAAGACTGAGATAGATAGGTTCTTGATTTTCAAGGGTTACAGGGAGAAAGCAGGAGAATGGGGTTGAGGAACTTATCAGCCATGATTGAATGGTGGAGCAGATTTGATGGGCTGAATGGCCTAATTTCTGCTCCTATGTCTTATGGCCCTATGGTCTTAAACCACCAGCACTGTGACTTTGTGTGTCTCACCTTATTGCAGTGAAAACACTTGAGGTCTTTCACCTCTTTTCCACCCCCTTGAGTTTTTTTCACATGTGATAAACTGTTCCCTGTGCATTCTACTTTTTGTTTTTCATTGAAGGATCTCCCTCTTTCCCAATTTCTATCCCTCACAGAAAGAAATTGCTGTCGGAAGCTAGATTTTGATTTAAGCACTAATGCATATTCATCTGCCTTCTCTGCTGCCCTTCTCGTTGTTTTAACTTTCTGTTCTTCAGCATGAGTTCTTATCACTTCTGGAAGTGCCTCACATGTCTTTTCTGTCTTTAAAGCTCTCATCCATCTATTGAAGTTGCCCTGTTTAATTCTTTCAAACTCGATATAGGTCTATCCTGGTTCATTTCTTACATTTTTGAACCGTTGTCCATATGCTTCTGGTACCAATTCACAGGCACTCAAAATAGCCTGTTTTACTTCTCCATATACTTGTGACACCTCCTCTGACAGCGCTACAAACATCTCACTAGCTCTGCCTACCAACTTGTTCTGAATTAACATTACCCACATAGAATCTGGCCAATTCATCTGTTTAGCCAGTTTCTCAAAGTAAATGAAAAACGCTTCCACATGTTTTTCATTGAATTTTGGTAAGGTTTGAACGTATTTGTATATATCCATTTGTATATACCAGGCTGTTGGCTACAATGAGTTTGCTCATCCTCACTTCTATCTTGTACTTTTACTTCTGTCATTTGAAGTCTTTTTGCTTCAAGTTCCAACTTCATCTTTTCCAACTTAAACATTCTTTCCCTTTCTTTCTCTTCAGCTATCCTTTCTTTTTCTTCAGCTGGGAACCTTTTTTCCTTTCTTTCTCTTCTAACTCCGCCTTTTAAGGTCATTTTCTAACTCCAATTGTCTCATTTGTAGTTTAATTTTTTTCTAACTTGATTGCACTTGACTGTTTCTCTAATATCCTGAAATGCTTGGTTAACTCCATTACAATTTCAGCTTTCTGATTATCCCTAGTTCAACGGAATTTTAGCCTGTCTGCTAATTGTAAAAGTGTCACTATTTTCTGTCTTTCGAAACTTTCTTGGCAAATTTGGGAAGCATCTTCAACACCCAGAACCTCTTTAGCAATGGTAAGAGCCATTTCCCCATTTTTGTTTTAAGCAACAGCAAGCAACCGAAATTAAACAGATTTTCCACTTCTTACTTAAGATTCCTTTAAAGATCTAGGGCATTAGTCCCCAAGTCTGTTTAAATCTGCTGCAACCTTTCGTACCTAAATCTCTTCAAATCTGTCCAAATCCTGGACGATGACCCCCCAATCTGTTGTAAACAGAAGTTGAACCCTACCCCGAGAACTAAAACCGAAACACCCAAAGAGAAGTACCTCACACTATGATCTGTAAAAAGAGTGTGAAAAGTGGTGTAGCCTGCTTTTCAGCAACTTCCAAGGGTCAAATAAAATAAACGCCTGACACTTGCTTTACAATCAGCAAGTAACAATTTATTTATCTAACCCTAAAAGTGAACAAATTAACTAAACTAATAACAAACTGAACAAATCACTTCTGACTCCCAAATAAAGCAAGATTCTAATGGTATGCTGTTCCAATAAATATAAGTCCCACTTACATTAAATAAAACAGAATTTAGTCTCTCGAAATTACAGCCAGGTTAAGGGTCTTCCAGAATATTCTGTGCCTTCTCCATTGATTCTTCTGTCAGGAATGCCTTCTCCGTTAACTCTTCTGTCAGGA
>NC_063333.1:10913083-10924469 GCF_021869965.1 Rhincodon typus
TAGAGGAAGCTGTGAGAGCCAGCAATTCTCTTTTGAGAGCTGAGGGCCGTTAGCTTTGACGCATAGCAGCTAGCTCTGGGGTCTTTGTTCAACTGCCCCCTTCTTTTATACCCTTGATGACCTATCAATATTTCCTGCAATAAGATTGGTCCTATGTTGCCAAAACCATCAAATTTAAATTTAATAGGTTTTAAAGTATCTAAGTGCCTTGTTCAAATTGATTGGCTAAATTCAAAAGCCTGTTGTCTTGGTAAAACTGCTGTTTGGTCTGCTAACTGTATGGCCTTTCGATACAAATGCTTCAATTTGCGTGCTCTCTGTGCACTTGGAAACTTTTAAGCTGTTGCTCACAGACATCTATTATAAATCTCTATGTACAGAAAAAGCACATGATCTTTTAAAGGGACCACACAATGCTTTCCCCCCTAGCATTTTACAAACCCAAATTCTAACTTACTGCCTCCAAATCCAAAAGTTCTCTACCCAACTTTGCAACAGAATTTTCAAGAATATTGCTGGAACTAGAAGGTTTGAGTAATAGGGAGAGGCTGAATAGGATTTTTTCCCCTGGACCACAGGAGGCTGAGTTGTGACCTTATAGAGGTTTATAAAATCATGAGGGGCATGGATAGGGGCCGCCAGGGTAGGGGTGTCCAAAACTCGAGGGCATAGGTTTAAGGTGAGAGGGGAAAGATTTAAAAGGGACTAAGGGGCAACTTTTTCACACAGAGGGTGGTGCGTACATGGAATGAGCTGACAGAGGAAGTGAATGGAGGCTGGTACAATTACAGCATTTAAAAGACATTTGGATAGGTACATGAATAGGAAAGGTTTAGAAGGATATAGGCCACACACAAGCAAATAGGACTACCTCAGTTTGGGAAACCTGGTCAGCATGGATGAGTTGGGCCAAATGGTCTCTTCCTGTGCTGTGTGACTCCTTGACTGTAAGTGTGCACCAGTCTAATTTTGAGTTTTAGCAAGTTTTACATTTGCAACGGCTGTAAATTGAGCCTTCAGATCAAAAGTAAATTAAATGGAGGTAATTCAGCTTTAGACCTTAATGGGCACTTGATGAGTGATGGGACACACTAGCAAGGCAGAGACTAGCTTTCTAAAGTGGAATGTCAACATCAAATCAAGTTAGCACTAGTTTTGGAAAAACAATCGCCAGGACAGTCAACTAATGAAGCCCATTGAGATGGAAAACGAAAAGTAATCAACATTAAAGTTTAACAGTTTATAGACTATAGGGAACTGTTACAGATAAATTAATTGCCAGAACAGGATTGTGAAGGTGAGACTGCAACACAACAGTAAAATCATACCAAATGTTTCACTGAAATAAAGATTGCACAAGAGGTCAGTCGAAGTTTTACAAACATAAAAGCAATTGCTTACCACAATCTGCTACTCGACAAGTTGGCAACCCCTATATAACCTGGTTTGCTAGCTTTTGTCACACAGAAACAATGAGATCTCTGAATGGTGGGACGATGCTGTATTTCAGAAGCTCTGCCACACGAGACAATGTTAAATACAGTGCGGTGTTCTGCTCCTGTGATACAGCTGTGCCTGGCTCTTTCAAGACTCTGGTTGATGTGTTATTCTGATGCCAGATGATGCCCAGCAGAATTAGTGCTCAATCTGCCCTTGGCCATAGTCTCACCCAGCACAGGGACCGTAACAAAACCAAAAGACGTAGGAGCAGAATGAGACCATTCAGCCCATCAAGTCTGCTCTGGAATTCAGTGAGATTATTGCTGATCTGATAATCCTCAAACCCATTTTGCTGCTTTCTCCCATAACCCTCAATCCCCTATCTTTTAGTTTGCAAATAAAGTTCCCTCGATACTGTCTCCATCAAACATTCCCAGAACAGGTACTTCACTGGGTTAGATACAGCAGAAAGCTGCCCCCGAACACATACCCAGAATAGTGACAGAACAGGATTACATACAGAGTAAAGCTCCCACTCCTCCAGAGTGACCATATCAAACACTCTCAGGACAGGTACAGCATGTGGTTAGATAGAGTCAAGCACACTCTACTCTTTAAACTGAAAGTAAAGCTGCCTCTACTCCTTTAAAGTAAAAATAAAGCTCGGTCTACAATATCCCCTTCAAACACTCCCAGGACACAGACAGCATGGAGTTAGATACAGAGTAAAGGTACTGTTTAAAATCTGTCCACCTCAGTCTCAAATGTGCATGACATAATTCCCTCTGTGCCTGTTCTAGCCCACTGGAAAAGGCTTCCCACAAACCCACTAAATCTTTCTTTTCCAGGTATCTATCCAATACCCTTTCAAAAGTTACTAATTTATTGTTTCCTTTCAGGCAGAGGATAATTTTGAAAAACTCTGTGCTCAGGCTCCTTTGCACTCTGTAAGGACTAAACTGGCTTCTCCAGTTCCCTCCCCCCCCCACATTTAACTAAAGTTTCCTCAGCTCTGTTCCCATTCCGGAGTATCTGCTCTGCACCCTCTCCAAGGCTCTGACCTCCTTCCTAAAACTCAGATCCTGGAGACAATGCTCCAAATGGAGCTGAAGCCAGTGATTCATAAAGCTGGCTTATCTTTCTGGTTCTTGCAATCTGCAGGGCGACGTTTTAAAGGTGAGCTAGATGGGGGTTCTGGTGCACCCTAAAAACTGAGATTGGGTCAGAAAACTACTTGGCCCCCGGTTGGTAGCAATCTCACCTCCGTCTCTTGAGGTTCTGGGTTCAAGACCCACATTGGGGAGTATTAAGTACTGTTGTACTGCGTGCAGGTCTGGTTACGCATTATAAGAAGGTTGGGATTGATCTAGAGAGGGCACAGAGCAGATTCACCAGGATGTTGCCCAGGCTGGAACAATTCTGCTTTGAAGAGAACACAGAAGGCCATGCACGGATCTGACTGAGGTGTATAAAGATCTGATACAGAGGCATGGTAGATAGGGAGACATTATTTCCATTAGTAGAGAGATCAGTAACCAGGGGCCACAATATTAAGTCAAGGAGGAGGTTTAGAGGGGATTTAAGGGAGACATTTTTCACCCACTGGGTTATGGGTACCAGGAACTCACTACCTGACAAGGTGGCTGAGCAGGAACCATCACACTATTTAAATGATCTCTTAAAGGGCCTTAGCAATCAAGACTATGGGTCAAATGCAGAAAAATGGGACTAGAGTGGATAGGTTTTTGGTGCCTGGCATGGACATGGTGGGCCGAAGCGCCTCTTTCTGTGCTGTAAAACATTATGACTGTTTGAATCTAATGCTGACATTACAGTGCCATCTTGAGAGGCAGTTGCACCATCTGAGGGACAATCTTTCAGATGAGATACTAAATGGGAGGCATCATTGAACAGAGGTAAAGGATCCCATAGAATATTTCAAAGCGCAATAAGAATGAATGAATCATTGTATTGTCACGTGTATTTGGGAAAATACAGTGAAACAAGTGTTTTGTCACCATGATCTGGCACCTTTTGGATTACACATTGAATAAAAAGAAATTACTTAAATAGAGCTTCATTTTCTGTTCAATTTTCAGTAAAATAAAGAGGCAGAAAAATAAGAAATAATGTTCAACTTTACAGTCCTTCTTGTGAAGCACAGCTCTGGGGTTTTAGAAGGCCTGCAGGTTCCGGTAAGGTGCACAGCTCTTTAAGGCCTGCAGGTTCCGGTAAGGTGCACAGCTCTTTCAGGCCTGCTGGTTCCGGTAAGGTGCACAGCTCTTTAAGGCCTGCAGGGTTCCTGTAAGGCGTTCCGGGCTCCAGAGTCGCCATCCCAGGTCCAGCCAATGCCCCAGGGATCCCCAGCTCAGCAGATGTCACCTCGCTGACATTGCTGGGAGTCCCGATCCAGGCCCACCAGGCAGCCAAAGCTGCAGCTGCCACCTCTCCAGCGTCGCTTGGAGTCCCTGCCCTTGGGCCTACTGCAACCATGAGCCACTGCAACCTTCGCCATGAGTCCCAGTCCATCCTCCTCCGCAATGACACCTCCTCCACCACCTTGAAGATACAGAAAAAGAAAGAAGACAGAAAGGAAAGAGAATCAGGGATGCGGCCAACCAGGAACGGATGGGCTCAGGAGCCCTAAAGTTACCACGTTGCCGGTGCCGCCATCTTTAGTGTCGTGGCCAACACTTAACCCTCGGTCAACATCACAAAAACAGATCGACTGCTCTTTGTCACGTTGCTGTTTGTGGGAGCTTGCTGTGCACAAATTGGCTGCCGTGCTTACTGCATCACAACAGTGACTGCATCTCAAAAGTACCTTATTGGCTGTAAAGCGCTTTGAGACATCCAGTGGTTGTAAGACGCGCAATTAAAAGGAAGTACCTTTCTTTTCTCATTGGAAGACTATGAAGTTTTAATCTCAAGGTTGTATATTTGACAGGCATTGGCAGAACATTCTAAATAATACAATCCTTCAGCATAAGTGTGTTCCTCCCAGGTGTGGAGTCATACAGTTTTAATCGTTCCACCTTCAGTGCTAAGGTCCTACCCTCTGGAATTTGTTTCAACACCTCTCCACATCAACTTCCTCTTTTTTAAGACATTTGTTAAAAGTTAATTCTACGACTGAGCTTTTGATCGTCTGCCCTAACATCTCCAGAAGTGGCCGAATGCCAAATTTGCTCAGCAACACTCTTGTGCAAGTGCCTTGGGGTGTTTCAATACACTAAAGGGGCTATATAAATAAAAATGAGGTGTTGTTGTTAATTAATCCATCTTTCTATGCTTTGTCCCACAGCCCCATTGATATTGGAAAAGGTATCCCAATTATCAACCCCTGTGAACTCTGTCAGCATTCACTGATGGTCATATAGAAGCTTCTCAGTTTGTTTGTCACCACTGGCTTTGAACTGAAGGAACTCAGCAGGCATTTTTTTTAAATCTGAGCTGGTTTGGGCCAGAGCCAACATTGATGCAGCTGAGTAATCTGAACACACTGTAAAATAACCTTTCGAGTGTAAGAATGATCAAAGCCTTTGCACTGATCTACAGTGGCCTGTTCGCACATTTGGCACCAAAGCACACAAGTCAATCACTAATGCAAACAAAATCGCGTCAATGTGGCTGCATTCGGATTGCTACTAAAAGGAGAGGTTTGACGTGTTCTTCTAGGTACTCGAGAGCTCCGTGCACCAGGAAACCTGATGCCGAGCCAAGTTTGCGGCGGTTTCAGTGGCTTGGCTCCGTTTGTGTTCTGCAGGGTGAACCCAGGTCAAAGCAAACGAGAACTGCAAATGTACCTTGGCAGTTGCGACACAGAAGATGCTTCCACTCATCATTCCATTTGACGCTCCAAAAATGAATCACAGCATCCCTACTGTGCAGAAGCAGGCCGTTCAGCCTGTCGAATCTGCACCAACCCACTGCTGAGATCCCACCCAGACCCACCCCCGATCCCCGTAACCCACCTTAGCCAACCTACACATCCGTGGACACTGTGAGCAATTTAGCATGGCCAACCCACCTAACTGGCACATCTTTGGACTGTGGGAGGAAACCGGAGCACCCAGAGGAAACCCACGCAGACACAGGGAGAACGTGCAAACTCCACGCAGACAGCCGCCCGAGGGTGGAATCGAATCCAGGCCCCTGGCGCTGTGAGGCAGCAGTGCTAACCACTGAGCCAGCATGCCACCCTGAATGGGATCCGAACCATCAGCGTTCTCAATATCTATCCATTCTGCCTTGTCAGTTTATTCCTTAAATTATTGTTATTCTTTCAACATTTGTTAGCCATCCCCAAATGGCACTGGCAAGGTGACAGTGTGCCACCTGCTTGGACCCATCTCCCTCGGCCTTTCTCCAACGGTTCTGTAAACAGAGTTGAGAGCCAGGCATGTTTGGATGGGTTTGGAGTCACGTATAAGACAAACTGGGTGACAGTGGCAGATTTCCCTCAGGCTGGGGAGCACAGTGACCCTGGTGGACTTTTGATGGCGACTTGTCAGTCACTGTTACTGAGACGCATTCAGCAAGTTTGAATAATTCATCGGCTGTATTTATTATTTAAGGGAGATTTGATCGAGGTCTTCAAAATCCATGAGCGGGTTTGACAGGAGAAGCTATTCCCGCTCGTAAAAGGAACAGGAACGAAGAGGGCATGGATCTAAAGTGACGTGCAAATGAAGCAAAGGCGACGCAAGAAAAAACCTTTTTCACTCAGTGAGTGGTTAGGGTCTGGAACGCGTTGCCTGGAAATATGGTGGAGGCATGTTCAACTGAGGCTTTCCAGAGGATTTTGGGTGGTTATTTTGATAGAAAAATGATGAGAGAGCAGGAAATTGGCACTAGGTAATAATACTTGTTTGAAGGGCAGTGCAGGCACGATGGGCTGAATGGCCTTTCTCCACATTGTATCAATTAATTGCGCGAATATTGGAATTCACATTTCGCCGGGGAGACAGTGAGATTTGAGGTCTGGTCCCTGGGTGTTGACTGGAACCACTAGATTACTCCATTACTGCCACTAAACCACCATCTCAGCTGGTGCAATCTCATACAAAATCTCCCAGCAGCAAAAATTGTTGTGATCTTTCAAGTTTCCTTTGTCAAGTCTTCCCCCAACCTTGCATCATCCATCAAGGAGAAGAGTGATTAAGATCCCTGAAAAAGGTGCTAGGAAATTCCTGAATTTTAATCCACTGGCAAAGAAGAGCCACAAATCTATGGCCCAGTCGGTGATTTAGAGGAGGGATTGTTGAGTTACGAATTTTATGCTTGTTCTTGTCAATAAAAGCACAGATTGCACATATCCTTCTCTGCTCTTGTGTAATGCAATGAGATTAAGACAAGATTTGCTGGTGGTGTTCCACGTCATAGAATCCCTTCAGTATGGAAGCAGGCTATTTGGCCCATTGAGCCCACACTGGCCCTCTGAACAGCGTCCCACCCAGACTCACTCTACTACCCTATGCCTGTGACCCTGGCTAACCACACATCCCTGGGCACCACTGGCATTTTAGTCCAAGGAGTCTGTGTCAGTCAAAAACAAACCACCTTACTATTCTAATCCCATGTTCCAGCAACTGGCGCATTGCCTTGTAATGCCTTGGCAGTAGAAATGCACATCTTAAATGCTGTGAGGGTCTCTGCCCATACCATCCTAACAGGCAGTGAGTTCCAGAGTCCTACCACCTTCAGGTAAAAAAGTTTTTCCTCACATCCCCTCTAAACCTCCTGGCCCTTACCGTTAATCTGTGGCCCGTCCTTGGTCATTGATTCCTCCACCAAGGAGAAAGGTTTCTTCCCAACTATGCCCCTCATAATTTTATACATCTCAATCATGTCCCCCCTCAGTCTGCTCTGCTCCAAAGTAAATGACCCCAGTCTGTCCAATTTCTTTTCATCACTGAAACTGTCCAGCCCAGGCAACCTCCTGGTAAATCTCCTCTGCACCCGCTCCTCTGCAATCACATCCGTCCTATCATGTGAATTTCAAAACCGCACACTGTACTCTAACTGTCACCCAGCCAACATGTTATAAAGTTCCAATGTAACATCACTGCTCTTTGGCACAGCTAATAAAGGAAAGTGTGCTGTCTTAACCACCTTATCCACCTGTCCCACTATCTGAAGGGACCCGTGTACATGGGCACCAATGTCCCTCTGATCTTCGGTGTTTCCCAGGGTCCTACCATTCATCATGTAGCCCCTTGCCTTGTTTGTCCTGCTGAAGTGCATCACCTCACATTTACCCAGATTGAATCCTATTTGTCACTGATCAGTCCATCTGACCAGCCCATCTAAAACCTCCTGTAATTTAAGACTATCCTCCTCACTATTTACCACCCCACCAATTTATTGATCAACCCTCCCACATTCAAGTCTCAATCATTCATACACACCACAACTAGCAAGGGCTCCAAAACTGAACGCTGTGGAACCCCACTGGACACAAACTTCCAGTCACAAAAACACCCCTCAACCATCAGCCTCTGCTTCCTGCCGCTTGGCCAATTCTGGATCCAATTAGCCAGATTTTTTTGGGTCACATGGACTCTTATCTTTGCTATCAATCTCCCACACAGCACACAGGATGGTGTCATAAGCTTTGCTGAAATCTAAGTAGGCTATGTCAAAAACATTATCCTCATCTACACACCTTTGAAAAATTTAATCAAGTTGGTCAGACATGAGCTCCCCTTAACAAAACCATGCTGTCTGTTATTGCTTAATCCCTGCCTCGCCAATGTGCACATTAATTCTGTCTCTCAAAATTCCCCACCCAAGGTTAGACCAACCAGCTTGTAGTTTCCTGGTTTACCCCCTTGCTACCTTCGTAAATAATAATACTACATTGGCTGCCCCCCAGTCCTCTGGCACCTCTCCTGTGGTCAGAGAGGAATTGAAAATTATTCGGGTCCGGTTCTGAGGAAGGGTCACCGGACCCAAAACGTTAACTCTGTTTTCTCCTCCACAGATGCTGCCAGACCTGCTGAGCTTTTCCAGCAACTTTGTTTTTGTTCCTGATTTACAGCATCCGCAGTTATTTTGGTTTTTAATTGAAAATTATTGCCTGTGACATGTTCCCTCCTCCCTGGCCTCACTCAATAACCTGAGATACATTGCATCTAGCCCTGGAGATTTGTATACTTTTAACAGATCTCAGACCACTCAGAACTCGTGTCTATACTAATTTCTTTAATGGTATCACAGCCTTCCTCCTCCATTTCTAAACCACGCTGTCTGTCTCACTAGTGAACACATGCACAAAGTATTCACTTAGAACTCTACCTACATGTTTTCAATGTCATGAGGGGTCAGGACAGAATAGACAGGGAAACACTGAAACATAGAAAACATGAGCAGGAGAACGTCATTTAGCTCTTTGAGACTGGTCCACCATTCATTATGATCACCACTGATCATCCAAGGGAATGCTGGGAAGAAAATTGGAGGTAATGCAGGTTCCTGACTCTAAGCAAATTTTACTCCCACAAACATCCTTGTGATTCCTGACCTATACAGACAACAGGTCCACCAGCAGTTCTGTTTTAAAGTTCTCGTTCACAAATTCACTTTTCTCCTTAGCTTTACTTCTTGCCATTTTTGAAGATATTTCAGGCACCACAATCTTCCAAGATCTCATGGTTTCTCTGGTTTTGATTTCTCTTGCATCACCTCATTCCTTCACCCCACAATGGGCAGCCATGCCCTCCAATGTCTGAGCTCGGAACTTCCTCTCAGAACTCCCCCTTCTCCAACTTTCTCTCCTCTAAGTTACTCCTCAAAACTTACCAATTTGCCGATTAGGACTCTACCCATCCTGATATCGCCTTTCGGCTTGTTGTCTTTTGTTGCAAAGTGCCTTGAGATGCTCTGTGAAATGTACAAGTTATTGTTAACACAGTGTGGAGCTGGAGGAACACAGCAGGCCAGGCAGCATCAGAGGAGCAAGGAGAGTTGACGTTTCGGGTCGGGACCCGTCTTCAGAAACCTGCTGTGCTCCTCCAGCTCCACACCGTGTTATCTCTGACTCCAGCATCGGCAGCTCTTACTATCCACATGTTATTGTTGCCATTGTGAAGGCCCTTGGCACAACCCTCAGGAATGTCACAAGACGTTTCATGAACAATGAGCTCTTGGACTGAAACCTTGGGTCTCACTGAGGTCAGGACCAGGAGGTGATAAGGCTGCCTGCCTACTGCAGGATTTTCCCCATTTTGACTGATGCAGGATCAGGACCAGGGAAGGCCACTTGCTATCTTAAATTCATTCTTAGTGTAAGCCTTACTACAATCGGGATTGTTTAGTAACTGTTGTCCAATCACAGAATCATATTGAATGCCGGCCACTACATTTTGCAAGCAGAATCTGGTTGAGTACCTTCAATATTCTACCTTTAACAAACAGCTAAAGGGACACTGCATTTGATTCAATTCACCAAACTTTGTAATTGACAGGTTACATCTCACTGGCACTGAAATTCATTTCCCAAATTACTCATTGCTGGATAATAGAAAGTCTTTTTGCTTTGATGGCATTTTATTGCTGTGGAGAATATGGCTCATGTTGTATGTTAGCAGCATTGTAATAGACAGCTTCATCTGCTGCTCTAATTTATGAGACACCTTATTGTTCCAGGGTCATTGAATTAAACTGGGCACTTCTTGGAACAAAATTCATGCACTTACATGATATATAGTGAGCAATGATCTGAACGCAGTAGCCATTATCCTACAAGATTACCTTGATGCACTCTATTTCAGCAGAGGATATAGGACTGGAATTAGGCCATTCAGCCCATTGAACCTGCTCTGCCATTGGATCATGATTGATATGTTTCTCAATTCCATTCTCCTGCCTTCTCCCTGTAACCTTTGATCCCCTTACATCCAGCTTGCAGAGTGAACCAATGGCTCAGTCCTTACACACGGGTTTGCCAAGAAGCGCATTTGGTATTCTTGCATTGGTCCTGATAGGTTCAAGGCAAAAAACAGCAAGAATGTGTCTCTTTTTTGGTAATGCTGAGGTTCTGTTCTACCAAGCAACTTCTTCAACAGCTTCTAGTGTTTTCTCAACCTGTGTGGGCACCTTCTATTACCTACGCACTTATACCCCTAGGTCCTTCTGCTCCTGTGCTGCCTATAGAATTCTATCCTTTATGTTAGATTGCCCTTCCTCAGTCTTCTCAACAACAACATATCACTTCACATTTCTCAGCATTAAGTTTAACCTACCTTGTCCACAAGCCCGCCTATATGTTGCTAAACTTGAAACGGTGCATAAAAGATTTACAAGAACGTTACCGGGGTTGGAGGGTTTGAGCTATAGGGAGAGGCTGAATAAGCTGGGGCTATTTTCCCTGGAGTGTCGGAGGCTGAGGGGTGACCTTATAGAGATTTATAAAATCATGAGGGGCATGGATAGGGTGAATAGCCAAGGTCTTTTCTCCAGAGTGGGGGAGTTCAAAACTAGAGGGCATTGGTTTAAGTTCAGAGGGAAAGATTTAAAAGGGACCCGAGGGGCAACTTTTTCACACAGAGGGTGTCTGCATATTTTGAGAGTGTGCCACACACACCCAGGCTTGGGTTATTAATACAGATCAAGAAAAGCCACGGTCCTAATATCAACCTTGGGAAACCCCATCATGTTCTTACCCCCAAACCCCTGTCCCAAAATGAAATGTCTGCCATTAATCTCCATTTCGTGCCACTTGGTCAACTTTCAGAACTGTCATTTCATTCCATAAATTTCAACTTTATTGACAAGCTTATTATGTGGTAGCTTACAAAATAATTTTTGAAAGTCTATGTGCAACACATCAAATATGTCACCCTCATCAACTCCCATTGTAACCACATTGAAAGGCTCATTCAATTCAGCTGGTATGATACATTCTTAACAAATCTTTCCTTCATTCGTTCACATTTGTTTAAGT
>NC_063333.1:10924479-10926099 GCF_021869965.1 Rhincodon typus
TACATTCTTAACAAATCTTTCCTTCATTCGTTCACATTTGTTTAAGTGAATGTTACTTCTATCCAGTGTCATTCTCTCTAAAAGATTTCCTAGAAATGAGGTGAATCTGACTGGTCTGTATTTACAGGCTTTAACTTTGCATACGTTCAGAACAAAGGTCTCGCATGTTTGCATCCCTACACCAGTGACCTCATGATCGTAAAGGCAAGACAGTCAAAGATTATCTGGGGTAGATGAGAATGTGGAATTCAGAGCCTAAACAGATCAGCCATGACCTTTACTGAATGGAGGAGCAGGCACGGGGTGAGGTGGGGCGTTGGGGGGGGGCCGGGGTGCGGGCAGGTGCTGAATAGCCTACTCCTAATTTGTACACACTTGAGAAATATAAGAACGTCAAAGAATTGCTACTCTTGATGCCCCGGCTTCTATTTCCTCTAATTTTTGTTTTGAAAAATCAGGCTGTTCTGTGCCTATGGTTGCATTGTACTGAAAGGGATGGAAAGTGCCAACTCACATACAGAGAGTGCAATTTTCAAACATCAATTGCAGTCAAGGGCAAATGGTCTAAATGAATAAACAAAACAATTAGCTGCAGAAACAGGCTAAAAATAATTTCATTCATTAATACAACACCCATGTACCAGTAGATTATTGCTGTCATCATTGTGGCAGCGTTGTTTTTTTTTCCTTTATTCATTCATGGGATGCGGGCATCGCTGGCTGGGCAGCATTTATTGTCCATCCCTAATTGCCCAGAGGGCAGTTCAGAGTCAACCACGTTGCTGTAGGTCTGGAGTCACGTGTAGGCCAGACCAGGTAAGGATGGCAGTTTCCCTCCCCTAAAGGACATTAGTGAACCAGGGTGGGTTTTTCCTGACAATCGGCAATGGATTCATAGCATCATTAAATTCTTAATTCCAGATTTTTTTTTATTGAATTCAAATTCCACCATCTGCCACAGTGGGATTCGAACCCAGGTCCCCAGAATATTATCCCAGGCTTTGGATTAACAGTCCGGCAATAATTCCACCAGGCCATCGCCTCCACTATGGATGACGAAGAAGCGTTGTGGGGCAGGAGATGCCTGACAAAAGGTAACAGGGAGGAGGGGGAGGTGGGTGGGTGGGTGGGGGTTGTGGTGTGGGAGTTGTCTATGTGCCTCTTATAGATCTGTGCCCTGAGCACTCAAGCAGCCATCTCCCATTCAGTTGCAAATAATGTCTTGTTCCGAGCTGTTGCACAGTTAGTTCCTCTTTCTATTAATGTTGACAATACCATCCCCATTACGTCCACGCAAGAAGAAGCCTGTAAACATTATCAACGATTCTTTGGTAACAAATTTGGTTCTCAGTGCTTTCTACCACAGCTCTTGTACTTGGGTCAGAGATAGTAGGAACTGCAGATGCTGGAGAATCCGAGACAACAAGGTGCAGGGCTGGATGAACACAGCAGGCCAAGCAGCATCATGGGAGCAGAGAGGCTGACGTTTCGGGCCTAGACCCTTCATCAGAAACGGGGGAGGGGAAGGGGGTTCTGAAATAAATAGGGAGAGAGTCGGAGGCGGATAGAAGAGGGATAGAGGAGAGGATAGGTGGAGAGGAAACAAACAGGTCGAAGAGG
>NC_063333.1:10946099-10975816 GCF_021869965.1 Rhincodon typus
GTTTGGATCAGAAATTGGCTAGCTGTAAGAAGACAGAGGGTGGTGGTTGATGGGAAATGTTCATCCTGGAGTTCAGTTACTAGTGGTGTACCTCAAGGATCTGTTTTGGGGCCACTGCTGTTTGTCATTTTTATAAATGACCTGGATGAGGGCGTAGAAGGATGGGTCAGTAAATTTGCGGATGACACCAAAGTCGGTGGAGTTGTGGATAGTGCGGAAGGATGTTGTAGGTTACAGAGGGACATAGATAAGCTGCAGAGCTGGGCTGAGAGGTGGCAAATGGAGTTTAATGCGGAAAAGTGTGAGGTGATTCACTTTGGAAGGAGTAACAGGAATACAGAGTACTGGGCTAATGGTAAGATTCTTGGTAGTGTGGATGAGCAGAAAGATCTCGGTGTCCATGTGCATAGATCACTGAAAGTTGCCACCCAGGTTGATAGCGTTGTTAAGAAGGCGTACAGTATGTTAGGTTTTATTGGTAGAGGGATTGAGTTTCGGAGCCATGAGGTCATGTTGCAGCTGTACAAAACTCTGGTGCGGCCGCACTTGGAGTATTGCGTACAGTTCTGGTCACCGCATTATAGGAAGGATGTGGAAGCATTGGAAAGGGTGCAGAGGAGATTTACCAGGATGTTGCCTGGTATGGAGGGAAGGTCTTATGAGGAAAGGCTGAGGGACTTGAGGCTGTTTTCGTTAGAGAGAAGAAGGTTAAGAGGTGACTTAATAGAGACATACAAGATGATCAGAGGATTAGATAGGATGGACAGTGGGAGCCTTTTTCCTCGGATGGTGATGGCTAGCACGAGGGGACATAGCTTTAAATTGAGGGGTGATAGATATAGGACAGATGTCAGAAGTAGGTTCTTTACTCAGAGAGTAGTAAGGGCGTGGAATGCCCTGCCTGCAAAAATAGTAGACTCGCCCACTTTAAGGGCATTTAAATGGTCATTGGATAAACATATGGATGATAATGGAATAGTTTAGGTTAGATGGGCTTCAGATTGGTTTCACAGGTCGGCGCAACATGGAGGGCCGAAGGGCCTGTACTGCGCTGTAATGTTCTATGTTCTACGTTCTATGTTCTTTGAGGTGGCAACGGTTGTGGGTTTGGAAGGTGCTGTCTAATGAGACTTGGTGAATCCTTTCCCTAGGTTGAGGAATTTCAAGACAAGGAGGCATATTTTTAAGTTGAGAGGAGAAAAATTTGAAGAAGACTCAGGGGAGGGGGGCAATTTTTTTTTTTTTTTTTAAACACAGTGGTTCATGTATGGAATGAACTGCCAGAAAGTGGTAGATGCAAGTGCAGTTACAACATTGGATAAGTACGTGAATAAGCAATGTTTGGATGGGAATCGGTCTGGAGCAGGAAGGTGGGACTAGTTTAGTTCGAGATTATGGCTGACATGGACTGAAGGGTCTGACCCTAGGCCGGGGGGGGGGGGTAGAGAGAGAATGTTGAAAGTGGTTGATGTGGTGCCAGCTAAGAGGGTTGTGTTGTCCTGGATGGTGTCAAGCTTCTTGAGTGTTGTTGGGGCTGCACTCATCCAGGCAAGTGGGGAGTATTCCATCACACTCCTGACTTGTGCCTTGTAGATGGTGGACAGGTTCTGGGGAGTCAGAAGGTGAGTTGCTCGCTGCAGCCTTTGACCCGTTTTCAGCGACTCGGAGTATTGCAGAATGAAATGAGGGTCTTCGGCCCATTGTGTCACACCAGCCATCAAGCAGCTATCTTTAGTTGTATTATATAGAGCTTTAGGTGTTTGTCTCAATACTTTTTTAAATGGTTGCCACCTCTACTATCCTTTTTCAGGCAGTGATTTCTGGATTCTCGCACCCACTGGATGTAAAAGAAAGTCCTTCAATCCCCTGCTCTTTACCTTAAATCTATGGCCCCCAGCTATTGATCCCTGTACTGTGGAAAAAGTTCATCCGTACCTGATCTGTCTATGTCTGTTGAGGTATACAGAATTACAATTGGGCCCCCTCAGCCTTCTCTGATTTAGTGAAACCAACCACAGTGTATCTCATCTCTCCAGAGTGCTTGAGGACCATTGCTCCTGAAGTTATTTCAGACTTTGGTGCGTTATCCTTCCAACCCAGTCAGCTTGTAGCGTGCGGTCTGTCTACATTCAGGATGTAACATGGAACACCGCCACCATCCTGACCTGGAAATGTGTCGCTGGGTCAACATCCAGGAAATCCCTTCTTTTTGAAACAGCACCCTGGGTGCCTCAGGCCCTGAGGATGGCAGCAGGGTAAGAAGGCAGCTTGCCACTATCTTCTCCAGGGGCAATTACAGATGGCCAACAAATGCTGGCTGAGTTAGTCTCGGTCATCCCCACA
This sequence comes from Rhincodon typus, assembly GCF_021869965.1. NCBI lineage: Eukaryota > Metazoa > Chordata > Chondrichthyes > Orectolobiformes > Rhincodontidae > Rhincodon > Rhincodon typus. Next base: position 10,948,443 of record NC_063333.1, read on the forward strand.
AACGACCAAAAAAAAATCCCAGTAGGGGAATGGAGAAATTTTCCTTTATCGGGTGGATAGTGAGTGCCGCTACAGGAGGGAAGTGGACGCAATCAGTAGGAAACTGGGCGATCACAGGAAAGAAGTCATAGTTGAGCAGCACGGAAGCAGGCCCTTCTGCCCACCCCTTCCATGCCGACCAGGTATCCTAAACAGCACTAGTCCCATTTGTCTGCATTTGGCCTGAATCCCTCTCAACCTTTCCTATCCATGAACCTGTCTTAAAGTTTTAAATGTTGGAACTGTACCCAGTTCGACCACTTCCCCTGGCAGCTCATTCCATAGACTCTCTGCCTGAAACAATTGCCCCTTAGGTCCCATTTTAAATCTTTCCCCTCTCACCATAAACCTATGTCCTCTAGTTTGGACTCCCCTATCCTGGGGAAAAGACCTTGTCTATTCACCCTATCCATACTCCTCATGATTTTTGTAAACCTCTTTAAGGTCGCCCCCTCAGACAGTAGCCAGACTGCGAGAATGGAACAATGTTCACGTTAGGTAGTATCAAAACAAAATGCTTGGCCGAATGGCCTGTTTCTGTGCTGTACAGTTGATTTCAATTGACCCATCGTAATTTGCCAAGTCCACCCGCACTTCCAGAAAGGGCTGAGGAAAAATAAGGCGGGGGGGTGGGTGGGAGAATCAGAGTGGTGGGGATAAAAGGATAAAACATTCCTGTGAAGCTCAGGCAGGTCGTTGTTGGCAGCAGGTTGCATTTGGACTGGGCCCACTGAGGTGCCACCTCATTGTTGTCCTGAAAGCTCAGCAGGTCTGGCAGCATCTGTGAAGGAGAAAGCAGAGTTAACGTTTCGGGTCCGGTGACCCTTCCTCGGAACTGATGCTGCCAGACCTTCTGATCTTTTCCAGCAACATTGTTTTAGTTTTTGATTTGCAGCATCTGCAGTTCTTTTGGTTTTTATTTAGTAATAATTTCCACAACTGCTTGGTCCTTTTTTTTTCAAAAAATGCCCTTGACGGTAATTTTTGAAAGGATCAATTTCGAACCTCGCAGTATCTCCAGGCTGAACAAGGGCCGCAGTGTCACAACTGAGCCGCACTTACACACCCAGCCACTTTGACAGGGTGAGGTGGAGCAGTTGAATTAATCTCATGTGCCTGGTATCATTTCAGTTACGAAAAAGTGTCCTTTACTTACGGCAAACAGAGCCTGGGCCTTCCTTCTCTTGAGCTCTGAGCTCTCAAAAGGCATGTTGTTAACGCTACCGTCGGTGCAGGTGGCACACTGCAGAGGGGAGTGCAATGCCCACATCTGAGCAGAGCTGCCCAGCCATTGGCATGCGGAAGGTGCAAATTCGAGGCTGGCATCCTTTGCTGCCTTAGCGGTAACGAGCTTCCATCGCAGCAGGATATTTCTGGCTTGTGGTGTCACTGGATAGACACGGTGTCGCCAAATAACAATGAGCCAGCATTCTCTCCTGTTGAAACTGCACAAATTCGGAGGTTCCTTTCTGTGAAACAACAAGACCTGCACTTACGTAGCGCTTTTCGCCACCGCTGTCTGCCTCAGTGCTTCACTGCCAATGAAGTGTGGGCACTGTGCCATTGTAGGAATCATAGCAGTCAACTGAGCCCAGTGAATGTCCCACCCACACATCAACGTGCTCTTTTTTAGTGATGGTGAATTGAATGATTAAATATTTGGCGGGAGAGAAGAATGAGTGAACTCCCCTGCTGCTTTTCAAAATGGGGTCTTTCTACTTCAGCAGCTAAGCGGTGGCTTTGGGTTAACTGAATCCCATCCAAGAGACACAGCTCTGATAGTGTAGTGCTCAGTCAGGACTTATTCTGGTGTGTCAGCGTTGATCTATGGGGCGGCACTGTGGTTAGCACTGCTGCCTCGCAGCGCCAGGGACCCAGGTTCGATTCCACCCTTGGGCAATTGTCTGCGTGGAGTTTGCACAGTCTCCCTGTGCCTGCGTGGTTTCCTCCAGGTGCTCCAGTTTCCTGTCACAGTCCAAAGAAACATTTTGAAAAATGTCCATATTACACAGGAGGTGCTGAACGGCTTAAAACGCATAAAGGTGGATAAATCCCCAAGACCTGATCAGGTGTAGCCTAGAACTCTGTGGGAAACGAGGGAAGTGATCGCTGGGTGCCTCGCTGAGCTATCTGTATCACCGAGAGCCACAGGTGCGGTGCCGGAAGACTGGAGGTTGGCTAACATTGTGCCACTATTTAAGAAAGATGGTGGGAAAAAGTCGGGGAACTGTAGATCAGTGAGCATGGCATCATTGGGCAGATTGCTGGATGGAATCCTGAGGGACAGGATTTGCATGTATGTGGAACGTGAAGGAGTGATTAGGGATAGTCAACATAGTATTGTGCGAGGGAAATTGTGTCTCACAAACTTGATTGTGTTTTTTTTGAAGAAGTATTGAAGCGGATTGATGAGGGCAGAGGAGTGGACGTGATCTATATGAATTTCAGTACGCGTTTGACCAGGTTCCTCATGTTAGGCTGGTTAGCAAGGTTAGATCACGCGGAATACAGGGAGAACGAGCCATTTGCATACAGAACTGACTCAAAGGTAGAAGACAGAGGGGGGTGGTGGAGGGTTGCTATTCAGACTGGAGGTCTGTGACCAGCGGTGTGCCACAAGGATCGGTGCTGGGTCCACTGCTTTTTGTCATTTTATATAAATGATTTGGATGTGAACACAGGAGGTATGGTTAGTAAGTTTGCAGGTGACACCAAAATTGGAGGTACAGTGGACAGTGAACAAGGTTACCTCAGAGTACAACGGGATCTTGATCAGCTGGGCCAATGGGCCGAGGAGTGGCAGATGGAATTTAATTTAGATAAATGTGTCATAGAGATATACAGCATGGAAACAGACCCTTCAGTCCAACTTGTCTGTGCTGACCAGATATCCTATATAAATCTAGTCCAATTTGGCCCATATCCTTCTAAACCCTTCCTATCCATATACCCACCCAGATGTCTTTTAAATGTTGTAATTGTACCAGCCTCTACCATTTCCTCTGGCAGCTCGTTCCATACACTCATCACCCTCTGTGTGAAAAAGCTGTCCCTCAGATCCCTTTTTATATCTTTCCCCTTCCACCTTAAACCTATGCACTTTAGTTTTGGACTCCCCCTACCCTGGGGAAAAGACCTTGTCTGTTCACCCTATCCATGCCCCTCATGATTTTATAAACCTCCATAAAGTCACCCCCTCAGCCTCCAGTGTTTTAAGGAAAATAGCCCCTGATCAACAAAATTTTAGGAACTGGCAGCAGTTAAGTGAGTGGGCAAAAACAAACTTGGTCAATGGATTATAAACATGGAAAAACAGAAGGTTTTGTTATGAGGAAAGATTCGCTAAGATGGGCCTATATTCATTGGAGTTTAAAAGAAAGAATAGTGATCTTATTGAGACTTTTTAGATTGAGAGGGGATTGACAGGGTAGTTGCTGACAGAAAGGATTCCTACTGTGTCGGAAACCTGAGAACGTGGTGGCATGGTTTACAAATAAGTGATCTCCCACTTGGAAGGAAATAAAGGAATTTCTCCTCGGTCGTTAATCCTTGAACTTTTTGCAAAATGAATCAATTCAAATATAGATCATGTTTACACAGAAACAAACCGTAAAACAGTGTATGCTTCAAAACAAGTTATTTGAACAAGGATTACCCGAAAACCAACTGCTCTTAAAGTGCTTTAAAAAGTCTAACTGTTCAATAGTGATCAGAAAGAAAACTCTTTAGATAAAAGTTAACAGCTTTGAGGTTCAGACTGCTGTGTTAGAGCCACTCTATGCATAGACATCAAAACTCAAATCTAATACCTGCATCTTCAACTACATCCCATGCTTTAATGTGAGGTGCTGCATTTTGGAAAGGCAAATCAGGGCAGGACTTATACACTTAATGGTAAGGTCCTGGGGAGTGTTGCTGAACAAAGACTTTAGAGTGCAAGTTCATAGTTCCTTGAAAGTGGAGTCGCAGGTAGATAGGATAGTGAAGCATTTGGTACGCTTGCCTTTATTGGTCAGTGCATTGAGTATAGGAGTTGGGAGGTTATGTTGAGGCTGTACAGGACATTGGTTAGGCCACTTTCAGAATACTGTGTTCAATTCTGGCCTCCCCTGCTATAGGAAGGATGTTGTGAAACTTGAAAGGGTTCAGAAGAGATTTACAAGCAAGTTGCCAGGGTGGGAGGGTTTGAGCTATAGGGAGAGGCTGAATAGGCTGGGGCTATTTTCCCTGGAGTGTCGGAGACTGAGGGGTGACCTTTGCAGAGGTTTATAAAATCATGAGGGGCATGGATAGGGTGAATAGCCAAGATCTTTTCTCTGGGGTGGAGGAGCCTAAAACTGGAGGGCATAGGTTTAAGGTGATTGAAAAGGGATCTAAGGGACAACATTTCCTGCAGAGGGTGGTGCGTGTATGGAAGGAGCTGCCAGAGGAAGTGGTGGAGGCTGGTACAACTATAACATTTCAAGGCATCTGGATGGATATATGAATAGGAAGGGTTTAGAGTGATGTGGACCAAATGCTGGCAAATGGGCCTAGATTTATTTAGGATATCTGGTTGGCATGGCCGAGCTGGACCAAAGGGTGCTGAGTATTGGCAATGCAATGGTTGTTGATTTTCTTCAATCAACCTGTTCAGCAGTGGTATCCCTCATACCCCTTGGAGCAGGTGTGACTTGAACCCGGGCCTCCTGGCTCGGAGGTAGGGACACTACCACTGTGCCAAAAGAGTCCCAGTGGTTGTTAGAACATGGTGATAAACTGAGACTCTGGATTTTGACTGTTTAGGCCCACAGCACATTTTATTTACTGAATCATAGAACCCTTACATTGTGGAAGCAGACCATTCGACCCATTGAGCCCATGCTGACCCTCCGAAGAGTAGTTGATCCAGATCCACAAGCCCCCCACCCACCGCCCATCTATCCCTTTTTTTTTTCTTGGCAGTGGCCTCCTTGCTGTTTGTGGAATCTTGCTGTGCCTCAATTGGCTGCTCAATTTGCCATTATAACAGCACTTCAATGGAAGTTATGGCGTGTGATAGATACAGACTTTCTTCCTCTTTCATTGGGGAGTTGCCCAAGTGCAGGAAGGCCAGTCCTTTAAACCTGGTGTGAAGTTTTCAAATCTGCCAGATTCTACACTGTGCTGTCAGCCACAGGCAACCGTCCCTGATATTTCACCAGTCTGTGTTTTACAGCGTGCTCTTCTCTAGGCTTGTGCTCAGCAAAAAGAGAGCTTGCGAACCTTGTTCGAGCAACAAGATAATTTCTCCTTTTTAAGAAAGGAGAATGAGTAGGCTGTTCAGCCTCTCAAACCTGCTCCACCGTTCAGTAAAATCATGATTTGAGCTAATCTGGCCATAATGTCCCCTTCCTGTCTGTCCTCCACGATCTTTCACCCCTTCAGTTAAAAATTCTGACAAATTCTGCTATGATTGTACTCAGTGTTACATCCCCCACCACTCAATGGGAGAGAGTATTTCAATGACTAATGACCCTCAGGAGAAATTCCTCAGTAGGAGTCTCCTTATTTTTAGTCAGTTCACTCTTTTTTTAAAAAAATTCGCCGTACAAGGGGAGACAGTCTCTCACCATCTTAGCGCCTTAAGGAGTGTAGTGGAACAGAGGAACTTTGGCGTTCAGGTACACAGTTCTCTGAAAGTGGAGTCACAGGTAGACAGGGCAGTGAAGAAGGTTTTTGGCCTTGATCAGTCAGGGCATTGAGTAAAGAAGTTGGGAAGTTATGTTGCAGTTGTACAGGACTTTGGTGAAGCCGCACTTGGAGTATTGTGTTCAGTTTTGGTCAACTTGCTAATAGGAAGGATGTTATTAAATTGGAAAGATTGCAGAAGAAATTTACAAGGATGTTGCCAGGACTCCAGGGACTGAATTACAGGTTGGACAAGCTAGGAGTTTTTTCTTTAGGAGACTGACCAGGGGAATCTTATAGAAGTGTATAAGATCATGAGAGGCATGGATAGGGTGAATGCACTCAGTCTTTTTCCCAGGGTTGGGGAATCGAGGACCAGAGGGCATCAGTTTAAGGTAAGAGGGTAAAGAATACATGGGAACCTGAGGGGCAACATTTTTTACACAGGGTGGTGCGAATATGGAATGAGCTGTCAGCAGAAGTGGTTGAGGCAGGTACAATAACGACATTTAAAAGGCATTTGGATGAATGCATAGATAGGAAAGAGTTAGAAGGATATGGGCCAAGAGCAGGGAAGTGGGGTCAGCGTGGATGGATATTTTGGTCAGCATGGGCCAGTTTGGACAGAAGGGCCTGTCTCCGTGTTGTAGGACTCTATGCCTCTATCTAACCCTGCCAAGCTCCTTAAGTTATCTGCTACAATAAGATTACCTACAGAACTCCAATAAGGAATGGGCCCAACCTGCTCAATCTTTCCTCATTGGACAGACTGTACATCCTGGGACCCACCAAGTGGAACCTTCTCTCAACCGCATAACCCTTGAACCCTTTATCTATCAAAGTATGTGGACTCAGCCTTGAATCAGTTCATGGACGTTATGTTCCGGGGAAGGGAATTCTGCAGACTAACCATCTTCAGGAAAAAAAGATCCTCAATCTCTGTCTTAATTTCCCCCTCAAACTGTGCTTTAGTTATAAACTCCCTCACTAGAGGACCCCCCACCCCGCCACCACCACCACTGTATCCACCCTTTCAAGCCCCCTTCAGGAGATTGTGGGTCTCTGTAAAATTAAGGGCCAGCATTCCCGATCCGACTAGGGATTAGAATAGTTGGATGGTGGTTTTTGATGCAGACATGCTGGATCAAAGGGCCTTTTTCTGTGCTGTAGATATGACTGTGTGAGTCACGTACAAGGACACCAGGACCCTCTGTAGCTCAGAGTTCTGTATGTTCTCTCTACTTAAGAAACAGACTGCGTTTCTATTCTTCCAGCCAAAATGGGAAAGCATCTACTACTTACATTTGTACTCTCATCTCCCAGTGTCTTTTAGCTACTCACTTAATCTGTTGGTATCCATTTGCAAACTCATTGTGTCTTGCCTAGCAATGTTTCCATCTGTCCTCCGCAAATTTGACTACAATCGGTATTCCCTCTAGTTTTTGTTTGTTTTGCATGCATGCAGCCGTGCAGCTTTTGAGGGCATGTTGGCTACAATTTGTCCAAGTCATTAACGTAGATCATAACTAGCTGTGCGCTGCTATCAAAGTAATCAACTCTGATGGGAGTACACATTAAGTATTTATATCTGCCACACAACATTCATAAAACTCTCCACAACCCAGTGTGTGTCAAGGCCTGGAAAACAGCACATGCTAGAGAAACTCAGCAGGTCTGTCAGGATCTGTGGAGAAGCAGAGTTCATGTTTTGAGTCTAGTATAACACTTTGGTTCCGAGTGAGTCGTATTGGAACACAAAACGTTGACGTTCTTTCTATCTCTCTCCAGCAAAATTGCCAGATCTGCTGAGTTTCCCGAACATTTTATTGTTTTCATTTCAGATCTCCAGCTTCTGCAGTATTTTTGCTTTTTTGTTTTTTGTGTACCTGGACTTGATGGTTTTCTTCGTGAGCTGGATGATGGTTAAAGGTGGAGTTTTCAGGATGCTTTCTTTTTAAAAAGATTTGCCAGTGAGATGTGGGTTTCTCTAGCTGGCCAGCATTCATTACCCATCCCTATTTGCCCTTGAGAAGATGGTATTGAGCTGCCTTCTTTAACTGCTATCGTCTGTGTGCTGTATGAAGACCCCCAATGCCATTGGGAGGGAGATCTAGGATTTTGACCTAGCAACACCAAAGGAATGGCGAGTCCATACCAACCAGACCCCCCCCCCCTGCCCTACCCCTGTAACCCTGCATTTCCCATGGCCAGTCCACCTAGCCTGCATATCTTTTGAACTTATTCGCCCTGTCTGTGTGTCTCATGATTTTACAAACCTCTGAGGTCACCCCTCAGCCTCTGATGCTCCAGGGAAAATATCACAAGCCTATTCAGCCTGTCGCTACAGCTCAAACCCTCCAACCCCAGCAACCTCCTTGTAAATCTTTTCTGCACTCTTTCAAGTTTCACAACATCTTTCCTATTACAGGGAACCCAGAATTGAATGCAGTATTCCAAAAGTGGCCTAACCAATGTCCTGTATAGCTGCAACATGACCTCCCAACTCCTACACTCAGTATACTGACCAATAAAGGCAAGCGTACCAAACACTACCTTTACTACCCTGTCTACCTGTGACTCCGCTTTCAAGGAATTATGAGCCTGCACCTCAAGGTCTCTTTTTGTTCAACAACGCTGTCCAGGACCTTACCACTAAGTGTAAAAGTCCTGCCCTGATTTGCCTTTCCAAAATGCAGCACCTCACATTTGTCTAAATTAAACTCCATCTGCCGCTTCTTGGCCCATCTAATCAAGGCCCCGTTGTACCTGAGATAACCACCTTTTGGTGTCATTTGTAAACTTACTAGCCATTCTTCCTCCTATGTTCACACCCAAATTATGTATATAAATTACGTATTCTGAAATCGTGCCTCCCAGTTCCACATTCCCTGAACAGGGAAAGTATCCATTCAGCACCCACGCTAAAAATCAATAAGATCATTCCCAAAATCATTCCCCAATAAACAGTCCCCTTCTTATGAGGATCTGTTCTCGTGAACCACTTCTGTCCTCTGAAACGATCAAGAGACAAATTACAATTTGAAGCTTCTTTACATTGAATCAAAGGCTGTTGCTTCCAGATAGTGCTTCCAAAACGTGTTGGGAAAAAAAAAGAATTTCAGCCTCTCAATTAACTTGATTCTCACTGTTACAAACGTATTCAGGTCACCTCCAAGACGATAATAATCTCCTCTCCTCTCCTCTCCACCAGACCCTCCTGTATCCTGATGAATCAGAAAGAAAGACCTGCATTTAAATAGCATCTTTCTGGTGTATAGTCCGCTCACCATCCTGACTTCATTGTATGATTCAATGTAGAAGACTTGGAAATATTTTGTTGTTCCTTAAATGTCGCTGGGTCAAAACCCAGCCAGTCACGCCCATGTCCCACAAATGAATAAAGAGACATCTCTGCTCGAGTTCCAGATAAACTAATAATGGTCCGGAGTATAAGAGAGAGGTGCTAGCTCAGGAATGGGCTTAGACTAGGAGCTTGGCGGGGTTTCTTCTCTTGCTTCTGTCACTGTACAACTCCTGTTGTGGTATGGTGAAAGGAGGAGCCTTTTCTGATTACTAGCAGTAACCTGGATGATTCAAGCACAGATAGAGGCCATTGAGCCTGTTAAGTCAGTGCTGGTAAAACCGGGTTAGAACTAGACCAGTCTCGGTAAATTGACTGGGGGCAAATTGCACTGAATCTCTACTCAAGTCTCATTCAGGTTGCTGCTTCCAAAATGTGTGACAAAAGCAGAATTGCAGACTGTTTGGATTTCATGATTCATAGTGTTTTAGTGTATTCTATTCATCCAGGATATTACAAAAAATGAAACTCCTTTGGGCTGGCACGGTGGCTCAGTGGTTAGCACTGCAGCCTCGCAGCGCCAGGGACCCGGGTTCGATTCCACCCTCGGGCAACTGTCTGTGTGAAGTTTGCACGTGCTCCCCGAGTCTGTGTGGGTTTCCTCCCACAGTCCAAAGATGTGCAGGGTCGGTGGATTGGCTGTGCTAAATTGCACATAGTGTCCAGGGATGCGCAGGCTAGGTGGATTTTGGATTGGGTAGGGGTGTGGATCTTAAACACACTACTCCCCATCAGAGATAGTAGGAACTGCCGATGCTGGAGTCAGAGATAATGCAGTGTGGAGCTGGAGGAACACAGCAGGCCAAGCAGCATCATAGGAGCGAGAAAGCTGACATTTCGGGTCGGGACCCTTCTTCAGAAATTCCCCACCGCCCGGCCAGGCACTGCTAGCTCTCAGTGCAGTCCAGTCCTGGGGGTGTGAGGAAGGTGTTTTTATCCCCACTGGGACCCAGTTGTGTGGCTGTTCACTGGATTCTGACTGGGATCCGGCGAGAGGTATGTTCTGGAGCCTGTACTATGATGCTGATTGTTAGGGCTAAAGGGATCAAAGGGTATAGGGAGACAGTGGCAACAGGGGACTGAGCTGGATGGCTGACCATCCAGATGATCATATTGAATGACAGAGCAGGTTGAATGGCCTATTCCTGCTATCACCCTGTGATACCTCACTGGCAGTCATGCGCTGATATCTCCGACCAGAATTATCCTGTCTCCAGGAGGAGGATCATCACCACTTCATCAGACTCATTGTGGTACAGAAGCAAGCCATTTGGCCCATCTGGGTTCATTCTGACTCTCTGTAGAGTAATGCAGCCACTCCTGTTTTCACCCTCCTATTCCTGGAGTCTCGCAAGCTTATTTCCTCCAATTCCCTTTCAAAATCCTCCACCTCCTCCGCCACCACCACCCTCAAGGGCAATGTGGTGCTAGTCCTTGCAATTATGGCTAGTGGGCCCAAGGCCTTTTGTTCATCCACCTTATCCAAACATGGAATAAACCTGTATGTCTCTGTCAGATTGTGCCCTCTAGCTCCAAAGTCATCAACCTCCACATCGCCGATCGAAATGTGTGATGAAATCCTTTGTGTGAATTGGACAATTGAAGAGATTCATTATAGGGTCATATCGGATTTACAGAGCAGAAACAGGCCATTCAACCCAACCAGTCCGTGCTGGCATCTATACTTCACTTGACCTTCTCATGTTTTTCCTGAACTGACTCTGCCACAGGTTCCCTCTATTCCCTTCTCCCTCATTCCTGTCTAGTTTCCCCCTAAATGGTTCAATGCCACATTCCTCAACAACTCTTGGTAGCGCATTCTCACCACCCTCTGGGTAATGACTTCTTTTCTGAATTTCTGATGGACTCGTTGGTGACTGTGTCTGTCTTCTATCGATACAAGAAGTTTTCTATTTCCCACGAGAGGGAACATTCTCCCTGTATCTCGACCTTTCAGAATTTAAAGACCTCTAGGTCACCCCTCAGCCACTCACCATCTGTTGCTGAAAGAGGTATTCCTGCTCCCTCATTTACTAAGGTCAAAGGTAATAAGCCAAAGTTCTTTGTGAGCTTTTAACAGTATGGTAGCACAGTGATAATGTCTCTAGACTAGTAATCTGTGGAGAATATGGGGGAGGTGATGGCTTAGTGGGATAGTCGCTGGACTGTCATTCCAAAGACCTGATAATATACCGGGGATCCAGGTTCGAATCCCGCCCCCCATGGCAGCTGGTGGAATTTGAAATCAACAAAATTCAGGAATTTGGAGTCTAATGACCATGAATCCATTGTTGATTTGTCAGGAAAAAACCCGTCTGGTTCACTAGTGTCCTTTAGGAGGGCATTGGTGGCTCCGTGGTAAGCATACTGTCTCTCAGAACATTCCGGGTGCGCTGGTTCCTTCCCACAGCCCAAAAATGTGCAAGCTCGGTGGGTTAGCTATGGGGAATGCAAGGTTACAGGGGTAGGGTAGGGCGGTGAGTCTGGGTGGGATGCTGTTCGGAAGATCAGTATGGACTTGATGAGCCGAATGGCCTGCTTCCACACTGTAGGGATTCTGTGATCTGTGGAAGTGCTATCCTTAGCTGATCAGGCCTACATGTGAGTCTAGACTCTCAGCGATGTGGTTGACTCTTTGGGCAGTTAGGGATGGGCAATAAGTTCTGGCCTAGCCAGCAATACTCTCATCCCAGGAGTGAATAAAAAGAAAAGTTGGTGAAATTTAAATTTGATTAATAAATTCTGCCTTAAAACACTGGACTCAGTAATAGTGACTGTACAATCTGCAAGGAGGTTGTCTCTGATCTGTCCCAAGTAAACTCTCTGTTCAAGGGCAATTCTGAACAGAGGCTGGCCACTGATAGCCACAGGTCATGAATAAATAAATTTAACACAGGATGACACTCCGTTGTGACCTTGCTACAGAAAGAATAAGTGGATATTTGAGACCAGAACCACTCTAGTTTTCAGCCCTGGAAGTTGGTGAGAGGTGGACAAATTCTGGAAAGGGGGAATTTTTATTTTCTATTCATTTGTGGGACGTGGGCATCCCTAGCTGGGCCCAGCATTTCTTGCCCGTCCCTAGTTGCCCCTTGAGAAGGTGATGGTGAGCTGCTTTCTTGAACCGCTGCAATCCACCTGCTGTGGGTTGACCCACAATGCCATCAGGGAGGGAATTCTGGGATTTGGACCCAGCGACAGTGAAGGAACGGCAATATATTTCCAAGTCAGAATGGTGAGTGGCTTGGAGGGGAACTTGCCGGTGGTGATGTTCCAATATGTCTGATGCCCTTGTCCTTTCTAGATGGAAGTGGTCGTGGGTTTGGAAGGTGCTGTCTGAGGATCTTTGGTGAATTTCTGCAGTGGATCTGCATTTGCTGGGCTGTGGGTGGCTAACTGGATTGATGGACCAAAGAACTGGCTCCTCTGTAAGAACTCTCTCTTGATTTGTTAGTTAAATAAAAACAATAATGCCCAATGGTGACCCACAAAAAGAAAAATCCAATCCTTCAACATGACACACGTGCGATTGGAACTGGCCGCTTAAATGCGTAATGAGCAATAAAGTGGAGTATTGGCTTTCTGAAATCGTCGGGCCTACAACGTGAAGGCCTGCCTGTAATCTAGCACTTACTGCAAGGACTGGCACTCTCCCACAGAGCAGTGTTTACCCCCCCACCCCTGGCTATTTGTGCTGAACGGAACATTGCGAGAATGTTCCCCAAAGGTGATGGCCTAGTGGTATTATCACTGGACTATTAATCCAGAGACCCTGGTTCAAATCCCGCCTAGCAGATGGAATTTGAATTCAGTAAAATCTGGAGTTAAGAATCTAATGATGACCGTGAATCCGTTGCCGATTGTCAGGAGAATCCCATCTGGTTCACTGATGTCCTTTAGGGAAGGAAACTGCCACCCTTACCTGGTCTGGCCTACATGTGACTCCAGACCCACAGCAATGTGGTTGACTCTCAGCCATCCCCTGGATATTTAGGGATGAGCAATAAATGCTGGCCTAGCCAACAACGCCCTCATCTTGTGAATGAATAATCATTAAAAAAAGTGAATAATTCTTCGATGGCCCTGTCTAATCCACACTCGATCTCTCACAATTTCCTCCACTGATTGTTTGCCCTTTTGTCACACATTTCCAGCGAGTGGCAGGACAGCGTTTCATTTGATTCATGATCCTCGTTGTTCGTGGATCTATTTTCTCGTGCTTTTTCTTGCGTTTGTATCATTGCCCAGTTTTTTTTTGTCAAGCTTCTTTCTCTCCCATTTGTAACAGGCCAGAACCTGCCATGGTGACTGTTTGGGGAAGAGAAGAGTTTAAGTGAGTCTGTCTAAATCTTGAGCACAGTCCTGGGTTTTCCCCCTTCTATAACAACCACCACTTTCATTTATCTAGCACTTTTCAAAAAAAAAAGATCTACCAAGACAGCTTCATCAGTGTGTCCTCTGGCAAGATAAAGGGATACTGCAGAAAGCTGGGTCAGTGAGGCATCTTGGAAGAAGTGTAGTGAGGGTGGAAAGGGAGATGACCTTAATGTGTCTGAAGGCACCAATGATGATGCGGTTAATGTAACTGTGTTGCACATTCACTATACTGTGACAATGGGTCTGAAAAGCATCTACTGGCTGAATTTATTCACGTGAAGATATCAGTGTGCAGTGTCACTGCCAAGAACAGTGGCTACGTTAACTCCTCGGCCAGAGGCCTGGACAATAAATCTTGGGATGTAAGTTCAAATCCCACTTCAGCAATTGGGAAACTTAAATCCAGGGCATGGGTTTGAATCTCATTGCTGCAGATGCTAAAAATTTGAATTTCATAAAAATCTGCACTGAAGAAAGCATGGCCTAATGGCAGCCATGTCAGTTCTTGTAAAATCCCATCTGGTTCACTCCTGTCCTTTTTAGGGAGGAAAATCTGCCTTCCTTAGCTTGCCTGGATGGCTCCACACCAATGCGGTTGGCTCCTAACTGTCCTCTGGGCAATTAAGGATGGGCAATAAATGCTGGCCTAACCAGTAACACCACGTCCTGTGAATTAATGTGCAAGAAATGACCTGCTTTCTGGTGCCAGAAGACACTGTACAACCTCGTTAATGTGTGAATAGCCATTTTGCTGATTTGTGTTAAGAGGTTGCGCTGTCTCTTCCCATTTTCAGGTAGCGATTGATTTTATTATTGTCACATGTACTGAGATACAGTGAAAAGTGTTGTTTTGCGTGCTCTACAGGCAGATTGTATCAAGTTTTGATGAAGCTCTGTAGATTGGGTCATGATTGGTTTGCCGAGCTGACTGGTTTTTGGTGCAAATGTTTTATCTCCCTTCTAGGTGACATAGTCAGTGCTGTTTAACCTCCGTTGAAACGCTGTTTTTCTGTCCTGCTCTGAATATATATGGCCCCTTCTGTCATAGTGGGTAGTCCTGTTTCCACTTTTGCACAGTAGTGGTATGTAGATGGGGTCTATTTCCACATGTTTGTTTATTGCACTGGTGGTTGAAAACCAGGCCTCCAGAAATTCTCGTGCTTGTCTTTGTTTTGCTTGTCCTAGTCCTGTAACTTTGTCCCAGTTAAACTGATATCCTTCTATATTGGAGTGTATTGAAACGAGGGAGAGTTGGTCGTGCCATTTTGCTGCGAGTTGGAGTTTGTGTATCCTGTTGGTTACTTTCCTGCCCGTCTGTACTATGTAGTGTTTCTCACAGATGCTGTGTGGTGTTTTGTATATCACATTGGTCCTGCTCATTGTGGGTGTGGGGTCTGGTGAAGTGTGGCTGTTGGTTTGTGTGCTGTCCTTATTCCAAGATGTCGTAGGGGTCTTGTCATCAGTTCTGATGTGTTTCTAACAATGGGTAGGGCGGCCAGTGTGTTGGGGCGCACAGTGTCATCTTGGTGTTGTTTATTTGCCAGGTATGTCTACATACCACTAGGGTACAAAACCGGAAACAGGACTACCCACTATGACAGAAGGGACCATATGAATTCAGAGCGGGACAGAACAACAGCGTTTCAACGGAGGCTACACAGCACTGACTATGTCATCTTGAAGGGAGACAACTCATTTACACAAAAATGAGTCAGCTCGGCAAACCAACCAACAGATCGTACCATACAAAATGCAAGAGGGTAGCAGAAGGGAGACTTCCAGAGGTCATAATGGCCCTCTATTTACAATTGTAAATAATGTTTAGCATGTGTCTTTTCTGTCTTCCTCACTTGTTCTCGGTGTTCCTAACTTGGCTTTGTCCACGCACAGTCCAGTTTGCTCGTTTATCCCATCCCCGCAGACCCAAACGCTGGCTCCTGGTGCTAGACAAATTTAGTTTCTCTGTCCCTAACTTCAAATCTATCGACGCCTTTCAGGGAAGCAAATCTGCTGCCCCAAACCTGGTATGGCCTACATGTGACTCCAGGCCTACATGAGACTCCAGACCCACAACAATGTGGTTGAATTTTCACTCCCCTCTAGGCAATTAGGGATGGACAATAAATACTGACCTAGTCAGCGATGCTCTCATCCTGTGAATGAACTTTAAACTTAAAAAAAAAAAAAAATTCTGCACCCTTTGCTGTCAGCAATTGGCTCAGTCATGATCTTGGTGAATGGTGGAGCAGTGTTGAGGGGCCAAATGGCCTGTGGGCCAGCACCTAATTTTTATGGGGCTCTTGTGTGTCCTTCCGGCCACTGCTTTATCGTGTCTTCCGTCATGTAGGCCTCAGACTCTGGAATGCCTTCTCTAAACCGCTCCACCTCCTGTTTCCCTTTTTTTGAGATGCTCCTTCTTATCACCTTTAATGGCGGTCTTGCTCATCTGCTCTAACATCTCTCCCACCTGTCTCTGAGTCTGGCCGCCTTGGGACGGTCCGTTACCTGGAAGGCGCAACAGAAACGCGGAAACAAAATACCACAGACGCTGAAAACGTGAAACAAAAAGGGCTCAGCAAGTCGGACACACTCTGTGGAGGCAGAAGCAGAAGGTTGATGTAGGAACAAACGAAGCTGGAGTAGGAGTAGCATTCATTATGATTATTCACTGTGTTACTCCTGTAGTCATCAATGCCCCCAGAAATCTATTTTTGTTTCTGTCATGAACGTAAACATGTGAGCTCCCATAGCCCTCTGGGTAGTGAATTCCAAAGGCTCACTGCCTTCACCAGTGAAGACATTTCCCTCCATCTCCATCTCGAATGCTCCTTGTTCTGAGGCCCTAGCTCTAGACTGTTGTTGGGGAGCAGAGGTGGGGAACATCCTTACAGGGAGAACACAGCAAGGACAGCACAAGTGTGAATGCGATCACCTCGCATTCTTTGAGACCAGTTTCATAGAACCCATTTGGGCTCAAGTGACCCCCCCCCCCCCCCCCCCCCGGGAGAGCTTGTGGGGGGTTGGGGGGGTCGACGGACAGAGAGGGGGAGGGGTAAAGTGACTTGCCCATCCTATCCTCTGCAGCACCCTCGAGAGCAATCGAACCGGCACAGAGGAGGCCATTCGTGCCGTCGCGTCTGTGCTGGCTTCCAAAAGAGCTACCCAGCTAGTCCCACTCTCCAGCCCTATCTCCTTATCCCTGTAAACCCATCACTTGTCAGTGTGAGAGATGGTAAGAACTGCCGATGCTGGTGTCGGAGATAACAGTGTGGAGCTGGAGGAATACAGCAGGCCAGGCAGCATCAGAGGAGCAGGAAAGCTGACGTTTCGGGTCGGGACCCTTCTTCAGACCCTTGTCAGTGTGAAGTTTGTGAAACATTTTTAAACTGTATCAAAGGGAAATGTGCACCGAGAGCACCTGGAGAATCACAGCAGGTTGTGGAGGGAGAAACAGATTATGTTTTGAGTCCAGACTGGCTTTTCTTTGGAGATAAAGTCAAAAGAGAATTTTTCAAGAAAGGTCATAGTTTAACCCCTCCACAGGTGCTGCCAGACCCGCAGTGTTTCCCCAGCGTTTTCTGTTTGGTTCAGATTACCAGCATCCACAGTCTTTTTGCTTTGTGTTTTGGATGATTGTATCAGAGGGAGTTCTGTAGTTACTGTACTCCGTCCTGGCATGGTGGGTGAGATGACTTGGCCCGTGGTGTCGCATCAACTGACAGCAATAGTGACACTGCGTGCCCAATGTGCCCCTTCGCTTTTAGGGGAGACGGTACATTGCTGACAGCGATGGGGCACATAAGGCACCCACTCCAAACCTGCCATGTGCCGCCACCCCCCCCTTTTTACTGAATTAAAAAGAAACAATGAGGGGAACGGAGAAAAGCAAAGTTGTGTTTCTTTTTCAAAATGCAACTTGTTTTTCTCGACACGTTGCAGTGGGTGACTGTGTGCAGCAGCTGGGTCGTTGGGCAGCACATGTTGCATTTTAAGCAAGAAGCAGGCACTGGGGGGCGGGGGGGGTGGTGGGGGAGAGGCTGCAGAGATTTGAGGAGGTTAGTCCAAGGCTGTTATTGAAATTACAGTTTTACATAGAACATGCACTGACCATGATGCGATTCTAAAGTAATCCTGTTTGCCTGCACGTGGTCAGTCTCCCCCTCTTCCCTGCCTGGTCGTGTGCCTGTCATCTTACTGCAAAGAGTCATTAGTCTTTAAGACGTCCAATAGGACATAATATTATAGAACATAGAGCTGTACAGCGCAGAAATGGGCCCTTCGGCTCAAGATGTTGTGCCCAACATGATGCCCAATTCCGCTAATCCCTTCTGCCTGCCCTTCGTCCATATCCCTCCATTCTTGCATATTCATGTACTTATCTAAAAGCCCCTTAATCCCCCCAACATATCTGCTCCACTATCACCCCTGGCAGCGTGTTTCAGACTCCTAACACTCTGTTTTAAAAAAAAACTTGCCCCTCACATTACTTTTGAGCTTCCCTGTCTCACCTTAAATTCATGCCCTCCAATATTACGCATCTCAACTCTGAGAAAAAGATTCTGACTGTCAACCCTATCTACACATCTCAATTTTATGGCCTTCTATCAAGTCTCCCGTCAGCTTCCACCGCTCCAGAGAAAACAAACTGGGTTTTTCTAGCCTCCCCTTTATAGATCATACCTTCTAATCCAGGCAACATCCTGGTAAACCTCTTCTGCACCCTCCCCAAAGCCTCCACATCCTGCCTATAATTTGGCAAGCAGAATTGAACACATGCATCTTAATCATCTGGATGAGCCTCCCATGAGGAACCTTGTCAAAAGCCTTACTAAAATCCTTGTAAACAACCTCCACTGCTCAAGTATCATTGATCATCTTTGTCACCTCTGTGGAAAAATTCAATCAAGTTAGTAAGACATGACCTGCCCTCCACAAAGCCATGCTGACTATCCCTAGTTGGGCTGCGCTTTTCCAAATATGTGTAAGTCCTATCCTAAGAATTCTCTCCAATAGCTTCCCAATCACCAATGTGAGACTCACCTGTCTGTCGTTTCCTAGATTATCCCTATTTCCCTTCCTGAACAGAGGAATAACATTAGCTACTCACCAGTCCTGTAGTGGCCAGCAAGGATACAAAGATCTTGGTCAAGGCCACAGCAATCTCCTCTCTCTTGCCTTTCTCCATAATCTGGAGCAAATACCATCAGGCCCTGGGGACTTATCCACCTTAATGCTCTTCAAACATCCAATGCCACTCCTTTCTTGATTTCAAATTGCTGCATACAAATCTCACTATCTAACCCCTTTTCTGATGAAGGGTCTAGGCCCGAAATGTCAGCCTCTCTGCTCCTATGATGCTGCTTGGCCTGCTGTGTTCATCCAGCCCTGCACCTTGTTGTCTCGGATTCTCCAGCATCTGCAGTTCCTACTATCTCCAAATCTCACTATCCTCCATTTCGTTCTCCCGGGTGCGTACCGATGCAAAGTACTCATTTAGGATCTCGCCCACATTCTCTGCCTCCAAGCACAAGTTCCCTCTTTTTATAGTTGTGGAATTAGGCCACTTAGCCCATTAAGTCTGCTTTGATCATGGTGGAAATGTTTCTCAACCCCATTCTCCAGCCTTCTCCCCCTAACCCTTGATCCTCTTCCTAATCAAGAACATGTCTATCTCTGTTTTAAATGTACAAAATGACTTGGCCTCCACAGTCCTCTGTAGCAATGGGTTCCACACATTCACCACCCTCTAACTGAAGAAATTCCTCCTCACCTCAGTTCTAAAGGGTTGTCCGTTCACTGAGGTTGTGCCGACGATCCTGCTGGTGGAAACATCTTCTCCAGGTCCACTCTATCCAGGCCTTTCAGTATTTGAAAGTCTAATTCAACCCTTGGTAGCCTACACCCTCCTGTATATTTTGTGATGCACAACTTTGTTGGCTAAGAGTGACTTAGTTTGTAGCAACCAAATGCAGATACAGCAAATGCTGGAGATTGGAAATAAATTTGGAAAACTATATGAAAACCCAGCATCAGCGGAGAGGGAGACAGAGTTAACATGAGATGCCCTAAAGAAAGGGAAAGTGAACACAGCCATGCTTGCTGTCAGCCAAACGTATGCACAACTAAATTCCTCAGATGGCTTGCTTTAAGATGGACATGAGGGTACATATTCTTCCATCTCAGAGTTGTTAGTTTGCAGAATTCTCTCACCCAGAAAGCAATGGAGGCTGAGTCTCGAATTCCTCAAGGTTGCATTAGAAAGGAGTTGAGAATTACAGGAAAGTGGGAGATGGAACCATGACCGAAGCGTCTTATCAAACAGCTGAGCAGGAGGTGTAGGGCCTACTCCTGCTCATGATCCCTTTTATCACTAATTCACTACCGGCAAGTTATGTGCTTTTTCTGTTTCTCTATTCTTCCCTTCAGTTCCAGTAAAGTCGGAAGTCACCCAACACCAGGTTGTAGTCCACCAGGTTTATTTGAAATCACAAGCTTTTGGAGCGTGGCCCCTTTGTCAGGAGAAGTACTTCTGATTTTTTCCGCCCCAGTCCAATACTGACACTTCCACATCAATTCCAGCAGATATTTAATGGTGATTTTGAAGGGACGTAGGTTCCACTGCAGTTTTGGTTTGGGACATCTTGATTGTAGGCATGTTGCTTTATTGTACACGACACCACCCTCGGTAGGTGGGCTAAGGGCAGCATAATTCTCGGAGATAGCAAGAACTGCAGATGCTGGAGCTGGAGGAACATAGCAGGCCAGGCAGAGGAGCAGGAAAGTTGACGTTTCGGGTTGGGACCCTTCTTCAGAAATGGGGGAGGAGGAAAGGAGCTCGGAAATAAATAGGAGGGGTGGGGCTGGGGAAGGTAGGTGGGATGGTGATAGGTGAGTGCAGGGAGGCAGTGGTATGGATTTGTCAGTGAAGTGGGAGGGACGGATAGGTGGGAGAGAAGATGGACAGGTTGTGTCAGGTCAGCGAGGTGGAGATGAGAGGGAGGCTTGGACATGGGATGAGGCCGGGGGTGGGGAGGTTTTAAAACTGGTGAATTCTACGTTCAGGCCATCGGGCGCCCGAGGCAGAATATGAGGTGCTGCTCCTCCAGTTTGTTGGTGCTGTCATTGTGGCACTGGAAGAGGCCCAGGATGGACATGTCGTCCAGGGAGTGGGAGGGGGAATTAAAATGGTTGGTGACCAGAAGGTGTTGTCAATTATCTCGTACAGAGCGCAGATGCTCTATGAAATGGTCCCCAAGTGTGCGCTTGGTCTCACCGATGTAGAGGAGGCCATATCGGGAGCAACGGATACAGTAGACCACATTGGCGGATGTACAGGTGAACCCCCGTTGGATATGAAAGATTTGCTTTGGGCTTTGAATGGAGGTGAGGGGGGTCGTGTCGGGGCAGATGTAGCACTTCCTGCAGTTGCAGGGAAAGGTGGTGGGGTTAGTGGGGAGTGTGGAGCGGACGAGGGCGTCATGGAGAGAGCGGTCCCTACGAAAGGCAGATAGAGGTGGGGAGGGAAATATCTCTTTGGTTGTAGGGTCAGATTGTAGGTGGTGGAAGTGGCGGAGAATGATACGCTGGATGCTGAGGTTGGTGGGGTGATATGTGAGGCCAAGGGGGATTCTGTCTTTATTTTGGTTGGGGGAGGGATTTTGAGGGCAGAAGTGTGGGAAATGTTATTCTTTTCCCCCATTCTCCTCTTAAAGATAAACCTTACAAAAGCCGAGAATACATTCCTTTTAGGAATTGTCAAGTCAGTGTTGAAGGAGCCTTCAACAATACTGTAAAGTTTTTAAAATCTGTCTTTTATTTTAAAAATTCCTTCATGGGAAATGGGAATATTGGCAGGGCCAGCTTTTACTGTCAATCCCGACCCGTCTGATAATTCAGAAATGATCAAGACTGCATTTCCACTTTGTGTGTGTGTGTAGTTACTCACATTTTAAAAAAAAGTTCAGTGAGGGCTTTGAATGGAGTTTCTCAACTTACTGATTTTCCTTACTTTAGGATGTGCAAGGGATCAATGCTTTCTTGTTCCATTTAAACAAAAAGATTAAAGGTTAGAACCCCCCCACCCCCCCACTGACCCTGGATAATTCTGCTGGTAAATCAGAGCAGTGAGGACACGGAGCCTCTGGGTGAAGTGCAAGTCACCCTCGAGCCACAGATTTTTGGGTAGTCCATCTATTTTAAACCACGTGGCATCTCGTTCTTTGTGGGACATTGCTGTGCATGTTCTACCTGTCTGTATCGGTGATGGTAGCACCAGCAAAAAGGTACTGGATACACGGTGTGTACAACAGGGAGGCGGTGGTAATGTCATTGGCTAGTAATCCAGGATGCCGAGCTCCGGTTCTTGGGACGGGTTCAAATCCCACCAGAGCAGACGGTGAAGTCTGAATTTAATTGGACTAAGACAATCGTTTAACCACCGTCAGTTGGAATGTGGTCTCTGCAGTAAAGTCAGAACCTTTTAGCGTCAAAAAAAAAATCTCAGACGGCAATGTGACAACGATCAGGTTGATCTGTTTTTAGACAAGCTGACTGGAGGATAAATACTGACCTGGACATTGAAGATAACTCCCCGTCTCGTCTTAAAAAGTTCTGTAGCACCTCCTCCAGCTGCCTAAGTAACCAGATGAGGAGGGCTAGAGACACTACCTGTGACCATGGTGCTTATGTTCACTGCTGTAGGAAAGGTATAGTGAAACTTGAAAGGGTTCAGAAAAGATTTACAAGGATGTTGTAGGGGTTGGAGGGTTTGAGCTATAGGGAGAGGCTGAATAGGCTGGGGCTATTTTCCCTGGAGCGTCGGAGTGACCTTCTAGTGGATTATAAAATCGTGAGAGGCATGGATAGGGTGAATAGCCAAGGTCTTTTTCCCCAGGGTAGGGGAGTTCAAAACAAGAGGGCATAGGTTTAAGGTGAGAGGGCAAAGATTTAAAAGAGCCCAAAGGGGCAACTTATTCACATGGAGTGTGGTGTGTGTATGGAATGAGCTGCCAGAGGAAGTGGTGGAGGTGGTACAATTACAATATTTAAAAGGTATGTGGATGGGTGTATGAATAGGAAGGGTTTAGAGGGATATGGGCCAAATGCTGGCAAATGGGACTAGATTAATTTAGGATATCTGGTCAGCATGGACAAGTAGGACTGAAGGGTTTGTTTCTGTGTTGTATGACTGTACGGCACTGCACTGGAGTGTTGGCTTTGTGCTGAGTTGCCTTCCTGAACTGCTGTAATCTGTGTGTCATAGGGACACCCACAGTGTTGTTGTACTGGGAGTTCCCAGGATTTTGACCCAGTGCCAATGAATGAAACATACTCTATTTGCAAGTGTGTGTGGTTTCAGGGATCGAGTAATTGTCAAAAATTAGTCGCTGCACTTCCAAACAAAAAAAAACAAAACTTTTTTTTCAAACACTCTCTTTTGTTTTCAGATTTTAACAAGAAAATGGTTTTACGGCTACAAATCTTTTTTTTTGTGAAGAAATCTAAGGGTGAAGTTAGGCACAAGCAGGGTAATATTAATACAATACAGCGGTGCAAACCCTTTAGACCTGTATTGACCTGTTCAAAATCCTTTTCTGAAGAAGGGTCTAGGCCTGAAACGCCAGGTTTCCTGCTCCTCTGATGCTGCCAGGCCTGCTGTGTTCATCCAGCTCTACACCTTGTTATCTCCAATTAAAAGCACGTGTTTCTCTCCTGGCGGGGCTGGTGCGTGTCAGATTGGTTTGCGTAGGTGGGTGTGAGGTCCCCACGCCCCTCAGCGTGTCAATGAATAACCATCCTGTTTGCAGCTACAGGTAGCTTCTTCTCTGCCACAGCTGCCACCCTCGCTGCCTATAACTTCCTGAGCTTTTGATTGGCATTGCGTAGAACCACAGTGCCCAAGTGTGAAACCCTTGGAACTGTGATTATTTTTTTCCCATTTGAATTCATTCACGGGATGAGGGCGTCCCTGGCCAGACCAGCATTTATTTCCCATCCCTAAGTACCCATAGGGCAGTTCAGAGTCAACTATGTTGCTGTGGGTCTGAAGTCACAGGCCAGACCAGGTAAGGATGGCTGTATCTTTCACTTAAGATAGTGAACTGGAGATTTTTTTTTTCCCGATAATGGATTATGGTCCTCATTAGACTCTTTTCAGACCTTCTTGTTGAATTCAAATTCCACCACCTGCCATGGTGGGATTCGAGCCCAGGTCCCCAGAACGTTAGTTGAGTTTCTGGATTACTAATCTTGTGATAAAGCCACTTGGCCATTGGCTTCCTACTCTGGTCTGTTTTGCTTGTGATGCTGAAGTGGTGCCATCCTGATTTAGACAACATTGAAAGCATCCTTTGGAGGGGATGGGATCGTCGA
Organism: Rhincodon typus; assembly: GCF_021869965.1. Taxonomy (NCBI): domain Eukaryota; kingdom Metazoa; phylum Chordata; class Chondrichthyes; order Orectolobiformes; family Rhincodontidae; genus Rhincodon; species Rhincodon typus. The sequence continues at coordinate 10,972,240 of NC_063333.1, forward strand.
AGGAAAAGCAGGTAGTGATCGTCTATGGCCAAGGCAGCATGGTGGCTCAGTGGTTAGCACTGCTGCCTCACAGCACCAGGGACCTGGGTTCAATTTCGGCCTTGGGTGACTGTCTGTGTGGAGTTTGCACATTCTCCCCATGTCTGCGCGGGTTTCCTCCGGGGTGCTCCAGTTTCCTCCCACAGTCCAAAGATGTGTAGGCTAGGTGGATTGGCCATGCTAAATTGCCTGTAGTGTTCATGGATGTGTAGATTAGGGGGATGGGTCTGGGTGGGATGCTCTTTGGAGGGGCGGTGTAGACATGTTGGGCCGAATGGCCTGTTTGCACACTGTGGGGGTTCTGTGAAGTCTATTCTATGAAGTCTAGATGTTGAACTTGATTTGTGAGTTTAGTTTCTCCCCTGGGCCATTATACTTTCTGAAACTCTTCTGAAATTAACAGCACTGATTTGCATGTGTGTGGTACCCATATGTGTTGAAATTGAAGTGTAACCATTTGGATTTTCCCAAGTGTTAATTTCATAATGCCTGAATGTGTGAGCTTTCCTCGTTAAAAGACATTTTTATATTGTATCATGGGCTTTGGATAAAGTGTGACATAGATTTATCGGATCGATATCTGAACTCCTAGAGTCAATTCCAAGGAGAGATTTTTTTTTTTTTTATTCACTCACACGATGAGGGCATCGCTGGCTAGGCAGCGTTTATTGTCCATCCCTAATTGCCCAGATGGCAGTTCAGAGTCAACCACACTGCTGTGGGTCTGGAGTCACATATAGACCAGACCAGGTTATGATGGCAGTTTCCTTCCCTAAAGGACATTAGTGAACCTGATGGGTTTTTTCCAACAATTGACAATGGATTCACGGTCATCGTTAGATTCTTTAATTCCAGATATTTAATTCAAATTCCACCATATGCCATGGTGGGATTCGAACCCAGGTCCCCAGAATGTTAACTGGGTCTCTGGATTAACGGTCCAGCGATAATACCACTAGGCCGTCGCTTCCCCTACAAGAAAGGTGGAATTTATAAAGTCGAGTGATTTTGCATGAAGTTGGCAAGAACTACGGAGTACAGATATGGATATGATCACTGGGGAGAAGTCCAGTTACTGTTTCTGAGGGATGTTGGCAAAAGACCATGAGACATGAGAACAGACGTAAGCCTTTCAGCCCATCTAATCTGCTTCCCGTTCTCAAAGAGATAACTGCTGATCTGATAATCCTATTTGAAGTTGAGTTTCACACTCTACCCTGGGCCATGCAAACCCATTTTGAGCTAACAGTCGGCGAAAGGCAGCCACTAGATCATGCTTTAAATAAAACCAAGATTTCTGGAGCACCAAGTGTGAGGCGTGAGGGAGAATTGGATTTCTGACTGAACTGCTGTGCCGTCACCTCTAGCTGTGGCAGGTGCATCATTTTACAGATAAATTACACGGGCAGGAGATTTACATCAACTAAACTATGTATGTGTGATGAGACTTTATCCGCATTGAAGGGAGGTAATAGCCTAGTGGTATTACCATCAGACTATTAATGTTCCGGGGACCCGCGTTCGGGTCCTGCCATGGAAGGTGCAGGCATTTGAATTCAATAAAAAATCAGGAATTAAAAGTCAAATGAATAGAATAGAATCCCTACAGTGTGGAAACAGGCCCTTCGGCCTGACAAGTCCACACCGACCGTTGCAGCCTCCCACCCAGACCCACACCCCTATAACCCACCTAATCTACACATCCCTCAACACTCCAGGGCAATTTAGCACGGCCAATCCACCTAGCCCGCACACCTTTGGACTGTGGGAGGAAACCGGAGCACCCGGAGGAAACCCACGCAGACACGGGGAGAACGCGCAAACTCCACACAGACAGTCGCCCGAGGGTGGAATCGAACCTGGGTCCCTGGTGCTGTGAGGCATCAATGCTAACCACTGACCCACCGTGAAACCATTCAGATTGTCAGGCAAAAAAAAACACACATTGTGTTCACTAATATAAGATAACAAGGTGTAGAGCTGGATGAACACAGCAGGCCAAGCAGCATCAGAGGAGCAGGAAAGCTGACGTTTCGGGTCTCGACCCTTCTTCAGAAAATCTCTTGTGTTCACTAATGTCCTTTTTAAGGAAGGAAATCTGCCATCCTTACTTGGCCTGGCCTACGTGTGACTTCAGACCCACAGCAATGTGGTTGACTGCCCTCTGGGCTATGAGCGTTGCCTGCTAAATGCCCTCCTCCAACTTGACCACAGTCCAGGGATGTGCAGGCTAGGTGGATTGGCCATGGGGAATGCAGGGTTACAGGGAGGGTCTGGGTGGGTTGTTGTCAACTTGATGGGCTGAATGGCCTGCTTCCACACTGTAGGGTGGCGGTGGGTTCTGTGATTCTAGGAGTGTGATGGAATATTCCCCACTTTGCCTGGTCACCTGTGTCTGCTCCGCCATTGTGCCATTTTACACACACCCTGTTTTCCCTCGATCTTATTAATAGCTGGAAATCTAACAATCTCCATCTCGAACATGTCAATGATTGTGCTTCCACAGCGCTCTGGGGCAGAGAGCTCCATAGATTCACCCCACCACTCTGAATGAAAGAATCCTCCTCATCTCAAACATATAAATGGTCTGCTGTTAGCCTGATAATCTTGTTCTTGAGTTACCAGTAGCCAGTCTGTCTCACCCCGAGAGGATTTTGCAAGTTTCAGTGAGAGCTCACTGTTGGAAACTCTGCAGGACACAGGCCCATTTTTCTCTTTGTACAGCAGTCTCACCCTCCTGGGATTAACCTGCAGGGCCTTGTCACACTATCTCTCTCTGGCCAAGTATGTGGTTGGAGTAGGAAATCCAAACAGGACACAATCTACCAATACTTTTCAGGCTAACAGTTCCAGTTTAAGGAAGAAGCATATTAAGTCCCTGTGTTTTTTAAAAAAAAATACTATCCCAGTTGGTGAAATTCAAACTCTATCAATAAAACCTAGAATGCTGACTGTGGAAGCTGTTGGCTAGTGCTAAAGCATCCTAACTAGTCATCCAACCCCAATGCCCTAATATTCCTTTATTTTTCTAATTTACTTTTTCCCCCCTAAGAACTTGTACAGAGAATCGGTACCTTGTAACTAAGATGGTGCTGTAAGTGGCGACTTGCGAACTTTTCACTGTACTCATAGAAGAACTCATAGAATCCCTACAGTGCAGAAACAGGCCATTCAGCCCAACAAGTCCACACTGACATTCTCAGCATCCCACCCAACCCCATCACCTTATAACCCAACTAATCTACACATCCCTGAACACTACGGGCAATTTAGCATGGCCAACCACGTAGCCTGCTCATCTTCGGACTGTGGGAGGAAACTGGAGCACCCGGAGGAAACCCACACAGCCACGGGAAGAATGTGCAAACTCCACACGGACAGTCGCCCGAGGGTGAAATCGAACCCAGGTCCCTGGCGCTGTGAGGCAGCAGTGCTAACCACTGAGCCACTGTGCTGCCCCATGAGTATGTGTGACAATAAAGCTAATTCAATTCAATTTAGGGAAGGAAATCTGCCATTCTTATCCAGAATGGCCTAG
>NC_063333.1:10976316-10989758 GCF_021869965.1 Rhincodon typus
CGTTTCGGGCCTGAAGGGTCTAGGCCCGAAACGTCAGCCTCTCTGCTCCTATGATGCTGCTTGGCCTGCTGTGTTCATCCAGCCCTGCACCTTGTTGTCTCGGATTCTCCAGCATCTGCAGTTCCTGCTATCTCCTATACTCAATGCGCTGACCAATAAAGGCAAACATACCAAACACCTTCTTCACTGTCCTATCCACCTGCAACTCCACTTTCAACAAACTATGAACCTGTACTCCAAGGTCTCTTTCTTCAGGAACATTCACCAGGACCTTACCATTAAGTGTATAAGTCCTACCCTGATTTGTCTTTCCAAAATGCAGCACCTCACATTTACCTAAATTAAACTCCATCTGCCACTCCTTGGCCTATTGGCCCATCTGATCATGATCCCGTTGTACTCTGAGGTAACCTTCTTCACTGGCCATTACACCTCCAATTTTGGTGTCATCTGCAATCTTACTAACCATGCCTCCTGTGTTCACATCCAAATCATTTATATAAATGACAAAAAGCAGTGGACCCAGCACCGATCCTTGTGGCACACCGCCTCCAGTCACAGGCCTCCAGTCTGAAAAGCAACTATCCACCACCACCCTCTGCCTTCTACCTTCAAGCCAGTTCTGTATTGGCTAGTTCTCCCTTTATTCCATGCGATCTAACCTTGCTAATCAGTCTACCACGAGGAACCTTGTCAAATGCCTTACTGATGTCCATATAGATCATGTCCACCACTCTGCCCTCATCAATCCAAAAACTCAATTAAGTTGGTGAGACATGATTTCCCACACACAGATCCATGTTGACTATCCCTAATCAGTCCTTGCCTCTCCAAATACATGTAAATCCTGTCCCTCAGGACTCCCTCCAACAACTTGCCCACTACTAATGTCAGACTCACCAGTCTATAGTTCCCTGGTTTTTCCTTACCACCTTTCTTAAGTAGTGGCACCACGTTAGCCAACCTCCAGTCTTCTGGCAATTCACCTATGGCTATCGATGACACAAATATGTCAGCAAGGGTCCCAGTAATCACTTCCCTAGCTTCCCACAGCGTTCTAGGATACACCTGATCAGGTCCCGGGGAATTGTGCAATCCTCAGAAATCATCCTCACCTCTCAGATCTAATGATGGAGAGAAGGTCATTGATGAAGCAGCCAAATAGTGGTTGCAGTGATGTATGGGACGGTGATGACTGATCTCCTGTAGCTGCAACCGTCTTCATTTGTGCTAGGAATGACTCCAATCAGTGGGGGTGTTTTCCCTTCTGTATCCATTGACTCTGAATTTACTCTTTGATGGGGTCTTAAATGCCACACTCAATCAAATGCAGGCTTGTTGTCAAGGGCAGTTGCTCTCACCTCATCTCGACACTTCAGTTCTTTTATCCCTATTTGGACCAAGGCAGTCATGGGTCTGGAGGGGAGGAGCCCTGACAGAACCCAAACTTAAGCCAATGGTTAGTAGGCAACTATTCTACAAAGCGGAGTTGATTGCACTGTCAATGACACCTTTCCTCACTTTACAGATGGTTGAAAGGAGCAGACTGATGGGGTGTAAAGTAATAGAACATAGAACATAGAACAGTACAGCACAATACAGGCCCTTCGGCCCACAATGTTGTACCGAACTTTTACCCTAATTCTAAGGTCTATCTAACCTCCACCCCTACCTTATACTATCATCCATATGCCTATCTAATAGCCGCTTAAATGCCCCTAATGAGGCCGACTCCACTACCCTCTCCGGCAATGCATTCCACACCCCAACCACTCTCTGAGTAAAGAACCTACCCTGACATCTCCCCTATATCTACCTCCACTCACTTTAAAACTATGCCTCTCCATAAAAGATACCTCCACCCTAGGAAAAAGTCTCTGGCTGTCTACTCTATCTATACTCTGATCATTTTGTACACCCCTATCAAGTCACCTCTCATCCTTCATTGTTCTAAAGAGAAAAGCCCTAGCTCTCTCAACCTTTCCTCGTAAGACCTTCCCTCCATTCCAGGCAACATCCTGGTAAATCTCCTCTACGCCTTTTCTAACGCTTCCACATCCTTCCTGCAATGAGGCGACCAGAATTGGCCACAATACTCCAGATGTGGCCGAACCAGGCTTTTGTATAGCTGGAGCATAACTTGATGGCTCTTGAACTCAATCCCTCTATTAATGAAAGCTAACACACCATACGCCATGATCAGTAAGCGTTTCATTGTCAGGAAGGACAGCTCTCATCCAGAGGGAGACACAACCCGAGTGAGTATATAGTTCGGGAAATTTGGAGGCAGCGTGGGAAATCAAAGCAGAGGGGAAGAGATACTTTTCTGAAGAAGGGTCCCAACCTGAAACGTCAACTTTCTCGCTCCTCTGATGCTGCTTGGCCTGCTCTGTTCCTCCAGCTCCACACTGTGTTATCTCTGACTCCAGCATCTGCAGTTCTTCCTATCTCTAAGAGATGCTTTTGGTTGCCTTTTTGGCTCATAGTTTGAAAAGTTCTTTTTTACAGGATACCATGAAGCTCAGGATTAGGGTCCCAGCACAAAAAGTAACATCATAGGAAAACCATAAGTTGATTGTTTGGTGATGGCTGCTAATTTGACTATTTTAGGTTGCTTTCAGGTTGAATGTAAAAAATAGAAATATGAACAGATTACAAACTAAAAGACCAGTAGGAAATCTTTAAGAAAAAAAATGATGAAATAAGTAAATAAAGTAGAGATGACGGGCCAGGCGATATGTTGTACCTGTGTGATGTGGGATCTGGTAAGACCCCATTGTGGTTCATAGTGACCACATCTATAAGGGTCCAGATGTGAAATGTCAGCTTTCCTGCTCCTCTGATGCTGCTTGGCCTGCTGTGTTCATCCAGCTCTACACCTTGTTATAACAAGTGTCGGTTGCTTGAGGAACTCCGGCTCAGAGTTGATAAACTGGAGACTGAACTTCAACCACTTCAGCACATCAGGGAGGGGGAGAGTTACCTGGATGCTGCATTTCAGGAGGCAATCACACCCCTTAGATTAACTACCTTAAATTCAGTCAGTGGTCAGGGACAGGAGGGTGTGACAATGCACGAGGTAGGTAGAGGCGTCCAGGAAGTAGTGCCAAAGGAGCCTCAGCCCTTAAGCTTGTCTAACAGGTTTGAGATTGTTGCTCTGTGTGTGGATGAGAGCAGGGGCAATAGGGCAGATGAGTAAATGGACTACAGCACAATGATACAGGGAGCCATTCAAGAGGGGGCACATTAACACAGTGGCTACAAGAGCAGGCCAGAAGCTGGGAATACTGCGGCGAGTAACTCCCCTCCTGACTCCCCAAAGCCTGTCCACCATCTACAGGCACGAGTCAGGAGTGTGATGGAATACTCCCCACTTGTCTGGATGAGTGCAGCCCCAACAACACTCAAGAAGCTTGACACCATCCAGGACAAAGCAGCCGTTTGTTTGGCACCACATCCACAAGCATCCACTCCCTCTACCACCGACGCTCAGTAGCAGCAGTGTGTACCATCTACAAGATACACTGCAGAAACTCACCAAAGATCCTCAGACAGCACCTTCCAAATACACAACCACTTCCATCTAGAAGGGCAAGGGCAGCAGCTATATGGGAAAACCAGCAGCTCCAAATTCCCCTCCAAATCACTCACCATCCTGACTTGGAAATATATCGCCGTTCCTTCACTGTCGCTGGGTCAAAATCCCAGAATTCCCTCCCTAAGGGCATTGTGGGTCAACCCACAGCAGGAAGACTGCAGCGGTTCAAGAACGCAGCTCACCACCACCTTCTCAAGGGCAACTAGGGACGGGCAATAAATGCTGGGCCCAGCCGGCGATGCCCACGTCCCAGAAATGAATAAAAAAAAGAGAAATGTGTTTGTAATTAGGGATAGACACTGTGTCTGTGGCCAGGATCGAGAGTTCCTGAAGGCTGTGTTTCCTGCCTGGCATCCAGGTTCAGGACATCTCATTTGGGCTGCTGAGGAACTTGGAGTGGGCAGGGGGAAAGATCCAGTTGTCGTGGTCCATGTAGGTACCAATGATGTAGGGAGAAAGGGGAAAGAGGTTCTGCTGAGGGAATATGGGCAGCTAGGGGCTAAATCAGAAAGCAGAACCAAAAGCTAATAATCCCTGGATTACTCTCTGATCCATGAGCTAATTGGCACAGGATCAACAAGATTAAAGAGGTAGACACGTGTCTCAAAGATTGGTGTGGCAGAAACAGGTTGAATTCATGGGACATTGGCACCACTACTGGGAAGGAGGGAGCTGTTCTGAAGGGATGATCATGCTGGGACCAGAGTCCTGTAGAATTGCATAAGTAGGGCTGTGGATAGGATTGTAAACTAAATAGTCGGGGGCGCAGGGCTGTTATTGATGTTACGCTGTTGTATCATAGTGACATGTCTACAAGGGGATCACGGTTGGGAACTAAATATCCAAGGATGCATGCCCTATTGAAAGGACAGGCTGATGGGCAGAGAGGTGCGGTGTTAACTTGTTAGTAAGAAATGAAATTCAATTGATAGCAAGAAGTGTTATAGAGTTGGAAGGAAGGTGTAGAATCTGTGTGGATAGAGTTGAAGAACTGTAAAGGAGAAAAGATCCTGATGGAAGTTATGTACAGGCCTTGTAGCAGTAGTCAGGAAGTGGGGAAGAAAATAAATCAGGAGATAGAAAATGCATGTAAGAAAGGCACTGTTACAATAATCATGGGATAACTTCAATATGCAACTGGACTGGGAAAATTAGCGTGGTAGTGGATCCTAAGAATGTCAATGAGATAGTTTTCTGGGAGCAGCTTGTGGTGGAGCCCACTAGGGAACAGGCAATTCTGGATTTGGTGATGTGTAATGACGCAGACTTGATGAGGGAGCTTTTCTTTGTTTATTCATGGGATGAGGGCATCGTTGGCTGGGTCAGCATTTATTGCCCATCCCTAATTGCCCAGAGGGCAGTTAAGAGTCAACCACATTGCTGTAGGTCTGGAGTCACATATAGGCCAGACCAAGTAATGTACTTCCCTAAAGGACCTTAGTGATCCAGATGGGTTTTTCCGACAATCGACAATTGATTCATGGTCATCATTAGACTGTTAATTCCAGATATTTATTGAATTCAAATTCCACCATCTGCCATAGTGGGAATTTGAACCCGGGTCCCCAGAACATTATCTGGGTCGCTGGGTTTTCAGTCTAGTAGTAATATCACTAGGCCATCGCCTCCCAAACCACAGCTTAAGGTGAAGGAACCCCTAGAGGGCAGTGACTGTAATATGATAGAATTCACCCTGTGGTTTGAAGGGGAGAAGCTGGAATCAGATATAACGGAATTACAATTGAGTAAAGGTAACTCCAAAGACGTGAGGGAGGAGCTGGCCAGAGTTGATTGGAAGGGGGAGCCTAGCAGGGAGGACGGTGGAGCAGCAATGGCAGGAGTTTCCGGGGATAATTTGGGAGGCACAGCATTAATTTATCCCAAGAAGAAGAAACGTACTGAGGGGAGGGCAAGGTAACCATGGTTGACAAGGGAAGTCATGGACTGCTTAAAGCATGAGCAAAACAAAAGCATACAATATGGTGAGGATTATTGGGAAAGTAGAGTTCTGAGAAGCCTTTAAAAACCAGCAGAGGATCACTAAAAAAACAATAAAGGGGGAGAAGATGAAACATGAGAGTAAGTTAGCCAGTAATATAAAAGAAGATTGCAGGAGAAATGGGGGACGAACTGAATAGGCATTTTGCATCATTCTCCATGGTGCAAGACACCAGCAGAATACAAGAGTCAGGGGGCAGAGATGACTGTAGGGGCCATCATTAAGGAGAAGGTGCTGGGGAAGCTGAAAAATCTGAAGGTAAATTCATTTGGATCGGATGGACTACCCCCCAATGTTCTGAAGGAGCTGGCTGAGAAGATTGTAGGGGGATTGCTGGTAATCTTTCTGGAATCACTGAAGTCAGGGAGGGTCCCAGAGGAACGGAAAATGGCTAATGTAACACCCCTGTTTAAGAAGGGAGGGAGGAACCCATAGGCCAATAAGACTGACCTTCCCTTGTCAGCTACAGTAAGATTTTACAGTCCATTATTAAGGAAGAGATTGTGGAATGCATCATAAAATAGGGCTGAGTCAGCAAGGCTTTGTAAAGGGGAGGTCATGCTTAACAAATCCATTAGAATTCTTTGAGGAGGTAATGAGCAAGTTAGACAAAGGACAGCCAATGGACATGGACTTCCAGAAGGCCTTTGACAAAGTGTCGCACAGAAGGCTGCTAAATAAAATAAGAGGCCATGGTGTTAGGGGCAAGGTGCTGGCGTATATAAAGGATTGGCTGACCGGCAGAAGGCAGAGAGTGAGGATAAAGAGGCCTTTTTCAGGATGGCAACCAGTCAGAGAGTAAAGTTCCGCAGGGGTCTGTGTTGGGACCACAACTATTCACATTAATAATTAACCATCTGGACTAAGGAACTGACGGCATAGTTGCTAATTTTACAGATGACATAAAGACAGGTGGAGGGACAGGTAATGTTGAGGAGGCAGGGAGGCTACAGAAGGTGTTGGACAGAGTAAGAGAGTAGGCAACACAGTGGCAAATGGAATACAATGTGGGAAAGGAAGAATAGAGGTAGAGACTATTTTCTAAAAGGGGAAAGGCTTCAAAAATCTGAAGCACAAAGGGTCTTGGCAGTCCTAGTTTAGGATTCTCTTAAGGTTAAAATGCAGATTCGGTTGGCAATTAGAAAAGCAAATGCAATGTTGGCATTGATTATGAGAGGGCTAAAATGCAATAGTAGAGATGTACTGCTGAGGCTGCATAAGACTCTAGTCAGACTGCGTTTGGAATATTGTGAGCAGGTTTGGGCCCCATATTTAAGGAAGGATGTGCTGGCATTGGAGGGGGAGCGGGTCCAGTCAAGGTTTATAAGAATGATCCCAGGAATGTAGGGCTTGTTGTAGGAGGAATGGTTGAGGTCTGTACTCGATGGCATTTAGAAGGATGAGGAGGGATCTAATTGAAACTTACAGAATATTGACAGGTCTGTGTAGAGTGGATGTGGAGATGATGTTTCCACTAGCAGGAGAGACTAGGATCCAAGTGAAGGGATGATCCTTTAGAACTGAGAGGAGAAAGAATTTCTTCAGGCAGCGGGTGGTGAATCTGGGGAACTCATTGCCACAGAGGGCTGTGGAGGCCAAGTCATTGACAATGTATTTAAGATAGGGTTGGATAGGGTCTTGATGAGTAGGGGATCAAAGGTTTCAGGAAGAAGGCTGAAGAATAGGATTGAGAAACATGGCTGGTACAATTACATTAGAGTCATAGAGTCATAGAGTTGTACAACATGGAAACAGACCCTTCAGTCCAACTTATCCAGATATCCTACATTAATCTAGTCCCATTTGCCAGCATTTGGCCCATATCCCTCTAAACCCTTCCTATTCATCATTAAGTTCATTTAAATCATTTAAAAGGTGTCTGGATGGGTATATGTATAGGAAGGGTTTAGAGAGATATGGACCAAATGCTGGCAAATGGGACTAGATTAATTTAGGATGTCTGATCAGCATGGACAAGTTGGATTAAAGGGTCTGTTTCTGTGCTGTACAACTCTATGACTCTATATCAGCCATGATCAAATGCCCAATGGCCTTATTCTACTCCTGTGTCTTATGGTCTTATGGGTGGTGGTTGGTCAGATTGGATTTATGCTTTATGGGCAGGACATTGCTGAATACTTCCTACCTTAGAGTCCCAGAGATCTACAGCACAGAAAAGGGCCCTGTGGCCTATCACATCCATACCAGTCAAAAAACAAGCTCCTAAGTATCCTAATCACAGGTTCTGGAGAAGATCTGTAGCTCGGGTTGTGGGTGTTGAGGTTGGTGGGCTCGCCAAGCTGGTTTGTTGTTTCGCAGATGTTTTGTTACCATGCTGGGTAACATCCTCAGTGCAGCTGAGCATGGTAACGGAACGTCTGTGAAACAACAAACCAGCTCGGCGAGCCCACCAACCTTAATATCCTAATCACATTTTTAGGAAGACGTTGGTGCTGTGGTTGCACAGGAACAGCGTGGCATGTGGTGCCACTAGTGCTGGAGCACCTGTCTTCAACACCACAGCTGGGATGTTATCAGGGCCCATAGCCTTTGCAGTATCCAGTGGCTTCAATTGTTTCTACAGAGTGAATGAACTGGCTGAAAGCTGGTATCTGGGACCCCAGGAGCAGGCTGAGATGGATCATTCATTCTGGGTTCGGAGTCCATTCGAATAAGTGAGCACCTCCATTGCCCTAAGTCAAACGTAAAATGCCCCTTCAGCTCCCAGTCGAACCAGAGATGCCACTGCTTCTGCTTCACCCTTCCTTAAACAATGTGAATTCTCCTCATTTGTCTTGCCACTTCCTCTTCCCAATGCTGTTACTCAACAGTGGAATGAGTGAGAAAAAATATCAGAAGCTGGATTCTCAGCTTTTGGTTTTGAAGGGAAGAGTGTCAAAATTGCGAAGAAAGGTTTTACTGAACAATGGGATTGGAGAAAGAATAAAATAACCTGGAGTTACTCAGTGCGGGAGAAGATATTTTCTAGTCATCCCATTCAGGGATGCTGTTGTACACCTCTAGAGGACGTGGAAGTAAAGCCAGGCCTCCTGGCTCAGAGATAGTGTCGCTACCACATGAGACGCAGCCCTCCTGTCACTATGTGGGTTAAATAACAGCCACAGCTGCTCAATTGCTGATAGTGTTGACTTTGTAACTGTTAAATAAAAACCTGCAATCATATATCACCTCTCCAAATCTAAGAATACTTGAAAATAATTCAAAGTACTTTTGAAGTGTACTCACTATATAGACCTATATATAGATCCGGATCTTTAGAGGTATATTTCTTCCCTTGTAATATTTATATTTCTACTGATTACACTTTTGATACATAGGTACATTAACTATAGATATACAAATACATAGAACAGAGAGAATTAGAAAGGTTTTTGAGATGTAATCATACATGTTAACCAGAAGAAGTCTCATTAGCTCCAGTTTTCATCAGATTATCTGAAACTGCAGAATTCACATATCCTGACTGACAATTGTAAAGCCTCACAACTATCCATTTAGTACCTGGCATTTCAGCATGTCTCTCAAAGCAGTATTAAAGATGCACGAGTAAAGAGGTAACTCCGGAAATTGCTATTCAGAGGTGACCTGAGGGTTGCCTTTGCTTTTTAAAGCTTACAATGAAAGCTGTTTCATGCTGCCTTATCTGTAGGCGGGCTAAACATTGAGCTATAGTTCTGCATCAAAGAGGGAGGCGGGCAGCTGATTAAAAGAGGGAAAGAATAATTTTTATAATTGGCGAGTGATCGTCGAGGCATTTAATCGGTGGACATGATGTTGGACACAGTCAGTTGTTGGCGAATTTGCTGTTGTAAAGAGAGACAGGTTTACTGGCCAGTAAGTGGCCTTTCTGTTCCCCTTTCCTCCCCTCACTATCATCCCTTTGGCTTTACAACATTATTGCCAGCAGACAGGCTGTGGTATAATGTTATCGTCACTGGGTTAGCCGTAATCCTGAATCCCCAGGTCAATGCTCTGGTGCATTGTCGGTCCAAATTCTGCTTTAGCAGATGGTAAAACGTGAACCATTGAAAATCTGGGATTAATAAAGAAAGGCTGGATAGGCTGGGACCTTTCGTCATTGGAGCGTGGGAGGTAAAGAGGCGAACTTATAGAAATTTATAAAATCATAAGGGATACAGATAATGGTAGTTGGGTAGATCATTGGTAGATGGGGGACTAGGGGGCACATTTTTAAGGTGAGAGGAGTCGGATTTAAAAAAGACGTGAGAGGCAATTTTTTTACAAAGACGGTGGTTCGTGTGTGGAATGAACTTCCTGAGGAAGTGGTGGATGTGGGCACAGTTATGACATTTCAAAGATATTTGGACAAGTACATGGATAGGAAAGGTTTGGAAGGATATGGGCCAGGAGCAGGCAGATTGGGGCTACTTTAGTTTGGGATTACGTTCAGCATGGACTGGTTGGACCTCAGGGTCTGTTTCCATGCTGTATGACTCTATGACTCTATGACCATCCCAATGGTGACTGGGCAGTAGCCATTGTGAATTATTGCAAACGTCCCTTTAGCTCACTATTACCTTTTAGGGAAGGAAATCTGCCCTCTGTAATGACCCTAGCAAGCCACTCAGTTCACGGGCAATTAGGGAATGGGCAGTAAATGTTGGTCCAGTCAGTGACGAATGAATAAAACCAGCCTATCACAGATCCTCCTTTTAAATCTTTTCCTCCTGCTGTTTCTCTATCCCAAAGATTGCTATAAACACGGTACGTCTGAAACCCCTTCTCATTTTGATGAAAGCTCACTCAACTGAACTGGAAATCCTGTTCTTTACTTAACAGACGCTACCTGGCCTGAATCTTCCCAGCAATTCCTGTTTGTGGTTCAGTCCCCACTTTAAAGTCACATGTTCTGCTCTTACTGTTACAAAAATACTTTAATTTTACACTAATTTTTGCTACTCCAGCATATATAATAATGTCAATTAGGTTAGCCATTGGAAAGCCGTTTTGTGCACAAAGGACAGGCTGAAGAAATGAGGCATAAAATTAAAGGCACAAAAACAGAAATTGCTGGAAAAACTCAGCAGGTCTGGCAGCACCTGTGGAGAGAAATCCGAGTTAACGTTTCCAATTAATGCTGAAGAAGGCACCACCAACGTTAACTCTGATTTCTCTCCATACTTGCTGCCAGGCCTGCTGAGTCTTTCCTGCAATTTCTGCTTTTGTTTCTGATTTCCAGCATCTGCAATTCTTTCCTCTTTTTTTTACATAAAATTAAATGTGCTGCTTTTCTCTTAATGGCCAAGGTTTTACATTTGCCAATCCAGTGCTTGCAAAAATTTCCAGCGTGAAGTTGAGAGGGATATGGGCCAAATGCTGGCAAATGGGACTAGATTAAGTTAGGCTAGCTGGTCAGCATGGACGAGTTGGTCCGAAGGGTCTGTTTCCGTGCTGTACAGCTGTATGACTCTGTATGACCACAGAGCGCCACGTAGGCCAGACCTCCATCTCTAAGGGGAACCATTACAATCAATGATGCCTGTCACAGTCACCCTTCACTAAGGCTAGGTTTATATCACAGCTCCATGAATTGGAATCAGATTCTCAGACCGATACGGTGGTCTTGAACCTGTGCCTATGTAGCATTCATCCTGGGGCCTCTGGACTGGCACTCACTGACATTACCAGCACCACACCACATAAACTCAGCAAGCGCACGCGAGGCCAGAGTTGGAGGATTACAGAGATTTTGTAAGGTTAAAGGGCTGGAGGAGGTTGTACAGCCGGTGTGGGGGGGGGGGGGGGGGGGGTGCTGAGGCAGTGGAGGGAACTTCAAACCAGATGAGATTCTGAGTGGTGTGAGTATGCCTCCAGCAGAGCGGTTTTCCCTGATGCAGCAACGTTTACGTTATCTCCTCTAAGTAGAAACTGGGTGTGGATATTGTGGGATTGAAGAATCCAACAGACTTTTATTACAAATCCCTCTTATATGCAAACATTATATTCACAGGCACATAAGTGTCTGGGCTGCTGTTAAGCCGTTACAATAGAGTAGCACACTTCCTGTAGAGTGCCATGCTTCAAGTGATCCAAGGTAAGATGGAATGTGAGATCTTTGTATCCTCAGATCACATTTTCATACAGTGATGATTTCATTAGCATGTCCCTGGCCATGAGACAATATTTAAAACTGGGGATGTAGCAGACTGTGAACTAGCATAGACCCATGAGGGTGATGGATGAATGACATTTGGTGTAAGGTAGGATACCGATGAGCTGGAGTAGAGGAAGGGTGACAGCAAAACACTCTGATCTGACTAGAACTAATGTCCATTTCGATTTGTGAGAGACAGCGAGCACGGCCTGCATTACTGTATCCAAACAAAGGTCCCTGCATTAAAACAACAAAAGCAGAATCCTATCAGAGCAAAGCACTTCTGTTTGCTCATCCCTCAATGGTGCTAATTTTAGACTGCCTGTTACATTCGGGTGATTGAGTGTTTCAAATGTAAATGAGGCGCTGTGTTTCTGTGCATCATTGAATTGGAAGGGGAGGGCTGATGTATAACTGAAAGGCTCGTTGCTCAGAGACGCACAAAACCGATGAACCAAACCCACGAGAAGTTCAGTGATGCCATAGGGAGGGAGGTATCAGGAAATGCTCTACTCATAGCACCTCAAGGCAGCTGAGTGATTGTATGAAAGTAATAGCCTCAAACTAATTTCATCCCAAATACAGGGCATGCACGGGCTCAAACTCTGACTTAGATATGATCCTTTTAGTATTCCACACGCGAATGTATCAGAGACAGTTCAGGTGCCACACCAGCCCACTGTTGCTGCCCTCTTGTATGGATTTTATACTGCACCCACATCCTAAAGCCAAACTCACTGGGGAGAAGCCATCGAGTGACTGTGTTTGTTTGCACAATTAGTGCAAATATTTCGGCACCTCAGCTGCCAGGTGGTGGGTTGCAGGTGTCACTAACGCAGAGCCCAACAAACAAGGGAATGGAAAACTTCTGAAGGCAATTTTTGAAGAGAGGCCTGCGAAGTCTGTTATGCGATGAGGCACTTTTCTGGCTGATGCGGAACAGTGTATTTTAACTGTCACAGACGTGCGCAGGCCACACATGGGCCTGTTAGGTCACCACTGTCTGATAGAGTAGCCCTCCCTCCACCTATCACCATCCTTCCCCCTCCCCGCCGCCCTACCCCTGTCCTTCTCCTCCCCCCACACACGGGCAGGTTAAAAGCTTCCTACATCAGATGCTGGTGTTGCATTCAGAGACCGTTGCTGTACTGGTCTACACAGCCGCAGAAAACGCACTGAGGTAAATAACAAACATGTCTCTCAGGGTGGCATCGTGGAATTGTAACTGGGCCAGCAATCCCGAGATGCCAGGCTAATGTTCTGGGCACATGGGTTCACAATCCCGCTGTGGGGAAATTTGAATTCACTGAAACCTGAAATAAAGACCAGCCCCGTTGTCAATTGCTGTTAAAATGAAAAGCCACCTGGTTGTTCAGTAGTGTCCTTTAGGGTGGGAAATAGAGTCATAGAGTAATACAGCACGGAAACAGGCCCTTCAGCCCAAACTGGTCCATGCTGACCATGGTGCCCACTCAGCTAGTTCCAATTACCTGCATTTGGTCCATATCCTTCTAAACCTTTCCCATTCATGTACCTATCCAAATGTCTTTTTTTACATGTTGCGATTATACCTGTCTCAATCACTTTCTCTGGCAGCCCAATTCCCCCAACACACTCCTATTGACACATACACACATACTCTCACACACACACACACACACACACTCTCTCACACACATACACACACACACACTCTCTCACACACACAC
>NC_063333.1:10990158-10994302 GCF_021869965.1 Rhincodon typus
CACACACACACATACACACGCACACTCACGCGCGCGCGCGCACACACACACGCACACACACACACACACGTGCACACACACACACTCACACACACACACACACACACACTCACACGCACACGTGCACACACACACACACTCACACACACACACACACACTCACACACACTCTCACACGTCCAAGTAGACCTACCTGGTGCTCCCCTCATTCCTAAAGTCCTCGTGTCAGTTCGGCTGGAGCACTGGTGAAGAAACCCTTCAGTAGGTACCCTCACTCCACCTTTTCCCTCCCGCAACAGTGATAGGGTTCCCCTTTCCTTACCTATTATACCACCTGCATCCACATCCCGAGGAGCATTAGCCACTATTTCCACCACCTCCAGCGAGATGCCACCACCAAACACATATTCCCCTCCCCTCTCTTGGCCAATTAAGGGACTCAGTTGGGGTGGGGTTTGGCCGCCTAAACTAAAGTGCAGATAGAGTTAGCGACGATCTGGAACCAGGAGTCAATGCTGCGATTCACATCCACATGGCAGTTACAGTGCGGAGAACACCATAGTGACTGCACATTCGCAAAGCCGCGCAGTGTAGACAGAGCATTGTTTTTGATGCCTTTAAAACCTAAATATTATCTTGAATATATGCAGTGACTGGACCTCTACAGCTTTAATTCCACAGGCTCGCTACCCTCTGAGTGAAGAAATGTTTTCCCATATCGGTCATAATGGTCTGTGACCCCTAATTCTATCCTCTCCCAACCAGAGGAAACATATAAAAATAGACTGGAACGGTTGAGATTTTTTTTTTACTCGAGTGTAGGAGGTCCAGGGATGACCTTATTGAGGTTTATAAAATAATCAGAGGCATAGATAAGGTGAACAGCAAGGGTCTTTGGCCTAGGATGAGGGAGCTCAAAACTAGAGGGCATAGTTTTAAGTCAGAGGAGAAAGATTTAAAAAGGACATGAGGGGCAATTTTTTTACACAGAGAGTGGTTCGTGTGTGGGGTGAACTGCCAGAGGAAGTGATGGATGTAGGTACAGTTACAATGTTTAAAAGACATTTGGATAAGCACATTAATAGGAAATGTTTGGAGGGATATGGGCCAAGCACAGGCAGGTGGGACTAACTTAGTTTGGGAACATGGTCAGCATTAACTGGTTGGACCGAAGCGTCTGTTTCCGTGCTGTATGACTCAATGACTCTATCAACTCTGTCCAGCCCTGATGCAATTTCATAAGCTTCACTCAGATCCCCTCTCATCCTCCTAAACTTTAGTGAATACAGGCCCATTCGAAACAAACTCTCCTTATAGCACAGTCCAGCCATCTCTGGTATCAGCCTAGTGAACCTCCGCTTCACTCTCTCTATGGTGAGTGTATCTTTTCTTAGGTAGGGAGACCCAAAGTACACTCAATACTCCAGGTGTGGTCTCACCAAATCCAGATATAACGGAAGTCAGAAATCCCTAGTTCTGAACTCAAATCCTCTTGCAAAGACCAGCATTTCCCTTCCTCATTGCATGTATAAAGATTAACCAAATCCACATTTCCCATTGAAATAATACTGTTTTTCACACTGAATTTTATAACCCATGACTCATCCCAGGAACCAAGCACATCCTTCCTTAAGCAGGGAAACCAAAATGGCATCCAGCCTCATCAAAGTCCTACACAATTATAGCAAGACCTCGTTACTCATCATTCTAATCTCCTTGTGATAAAATCCCGTAGTTTTGACCTTCTGGTCTGCCCAGGTCATTTGCTTAAGAACATAGCACCATAATAAACAGGAACAGCAGAAGGCCATTCAGTCCCTCAAACATGCTCGGCTATTCATTAGGATCATGGCCGATTCACACTGGAAAGCAATGATTTGGCATGGGAACCCAAATGGACGGTGGCAACAGGTTTAGCAGGGTATTGCAAAAGGGGAATTAGATATCCATTTGAAAATACTGGACTATATGTAAACAGCAGAAGAGTGGGACTGAACAGATATATTTGAGGCAATCACTTCGATGTCAGTGTTTAAGTTGACCCTTGAAGTGTTGAGAAGGCCCCTCCAAAAAGTTGATAGCTAGCATCCAAGTTCAGCAGGTAACAGGAATGTTGACCTTTATTTCAAAGGGAATGCCGTATGGAAGTAGATTCCCCAGCACTGTTGTTGACAGGGCCCTCAGTCGGGTCTGACCCATCTCCCACACTTTGGCCCTCGCCCCATTTCGGCCAAATCCAGCAAGATGCCACCACCAGACACACATTCCCCTCCCCTCCTTTGTCAGCCTTCTGCAGGGACCGTTCCCTCTGGGGCACCTTGGCCCACTCTTCCTTCACTTCCCAAACTCCCGCCCACAGCACCATGGCACCTTCCCCCGCAACCACCGAAGGTGCAACACCTGCCCATTTACCTCCTCCGTCCCCAATATCCAAGGGCCCAAACATACCTTCCAGGTGAAGCAACACTTCACCTGCCCTTCCCACAATGTAATCTACTGCATTCACTGCACACAATGTGGTCTCCTCTACATCGGGGAAACGAACCATCAACTGGGTGACAGTTTTGCAGAACATCTACGGTCTGCCTGCAAAAGAAGACCCTGAGCTACCTGTTGCCTGCCACTTTAACGCATCACCCTATTCCTTGGTCAATGTCTCTGTCTCTGGCTTGCTGCAGTGCTCCAGCGAAGCTCAGTGCAGGCTGGAAGAGCAACATCTCATTTTCCGCTTGGGGTGCCTGCAGCCCTCCAGGCTCAATATCAAGTTCAACAACTTCAGAGCTTGAGCTCTCCCATGTCCTTGCTCCAACCCCAACACACCAGGCCTTGTTATCACATAGTCAACTATTCCATACAACCCATTGTTAGCCACTAACAGTCCCTATTAATAGTTATTCACCCTCCTATCCTGATTGTTATCCACTGCTTTGTTTGTCCAATTGTTCTTGCCTTTCTTTGAGATCTATCACCACTCATTGTTTACTGCTTAACCCCTTCCCCAAAATCTATCTTCTGCATATAAACCGACACTTTCCTAACTCATCAGTTCTGAGGAAGGGTTACTTAACCCAAAACATTAATTCTGATTTCTCTTCACAGATGCTGCCAGACCTGCTGAGTTTTTCCAGCAACTTCTGTTTTTGTTACCAAATGCTGTTTGGCATAATATTCTTCTACATCATCTTTTCTGGTAAGCAGAGCAATCAGTGAAAAAAAAAGGTTAGGAGGGGTTTGTGGAGCATGAGAAATTGATCTCGCTCTTTGGGCACCTTCTCTTCAGCTGTAACATTGTATTCCTCGCTCTGTTCTATTCCCATAATGCACTTTGCATCGTATCATCTGCCTGTACTGCATACAAAACAAAACTTTTCACTGTTCCTAGGTACGTGTGACATAAATAATTCAGATCAAATCAAATCAAATACTCATTTCAATTTGTACATTTTCAGGGACAGTGCCTGATACTAAACAAGCCATTAGCAAGAAAAGCTGTGGAAATTTCACTGCCACAGAAGGCTGTGGAGGCCAGGTCATTGAGTATATTTAAGACAGAAATAGATAGGTTCTTGATTGTCAAAGGGATCACAGGTTATGTGGAGAAAGCGGGCGAATGGAGTTGAGAAAGTCATCTGCCAAGATTGAATGGTGGAGCAGACTCGATGGGCCGCATGGCCTAATTTCTGCTCCTTTGTCTTATGGTCTTATGGTAAAATTGTTTAACTTCTCTTTGGCACTTACCACCTGCAACAGAGCGAGGTAGCCCATCATGACGTTGTCAAAGTTGATCTTCTCATTGTGCCATCGGACATCGGAGCTGTTCAGCATGTTGCATTCAGTCTTGTTGTTGACGACGTTAATGGGAAATGTCTCGCCACTGGTCAGATTCTTGCACTTATAGAATTTGCCTGCAAAGAGGTTGACTCCCATAATGCTAAAAATGAGCCAGAAGATGAGACAGACGAAGCAAACATTCATGATGGATGGGATGGCACCAATCAGCGCATTGACTACCACCTAAACCAGATGAATTGGGGAAAGGAAAAAGGTTATAAATCTGGAGGAAAACATTCTGCAAGGTAAAAAGACACTGGATCTAATTACTTTGTACCCCTCTGTTGTCTGGTACAAAAGCAGCAGGGTGAAT
>NC_063333.1:10994802-10998505 GCF_021869965.1 Rhincodon typus
CTTCACGTTTCAACAAGCATCCATTTCAAACTCATCCTTGCACAGAGTCAGCCTTTTCCAAGATTTAAATCCAGGAAATGGTACAATATGGCTGGGGTTAGCCTGCTGTGTAATGAGGTGCTGAGTCAATGGGTGTTAGGCTGCATTTCCTCCATTGTTTGCGATCCTGGGCCTGTCTGTGGTTGGAGAGCAGATAGTTCCCCTCCGTGAGGCTGGGGATACCACAGGATAAGGCTAGGCCGTACTTGTTAAAACCTGCACTCCTGTGGAAACAGTAGGTTCTAGAAGTACCTGGCACATCTGTTGAGCGGAAAACAGAATTTACATCGCAGGTTGGCAATGTTCCATCAGAACAACTTGGACGAAAGGTAGCAGAATTGAAACAATGATTCTGTTGCTGGTTCCGCCAATGCTACCAGATGTCCTGAGTGTTTAACCACCTGTAGTTTTTTGCACTTCCACTTATCAAGATCCCCTGCCCAAAACCCAGTGATCTTGGGACCGCAACTGTGCCAGATTCCAGATTTTCCATGATTGAGAATGCGGGGACTGTAATCATATCTGACTCCAAACTGTATATGCTTGTTCAACATATCCCAAAGAGCTTAGCAGAGATGATTTTGACTTTCGGTCACTGTGACTCAGATTGGTGTTGGAAGACAGGGTGGTCTAGAAATGAAGGTAGGGTGAGGGTCAGTGACTAAGAAGAAAGGATAGAACAATCAGTGGCTTGGGGTTGGGGGTGTTGACCAGTGGCCAACGCAAGCCTGAGTTTTTAATGCGCTCCTATGCCTTCTGGATTTCCAATCAGATGATTATTTTTTACCTTTTTCTGGTGGTGACCACTACTTAACCTTTGAATAAGGGGAGGGTACAGCATAAAATTGGCATTTGGCGTCTTATTAGCAGGGACAAGGACAGCAATGCTAGTCTGAGGCACAGGCCCTGGTACCTCTTGATGTCCATACTAATAAATCATGCAGATAACTCCCTGAGAATGTGTTTGCACTATTTACCATGGTGGAAACCTGCAAAATGGGCCAGTTACTAATAACTTAACTGAATGTCAAAAATGCCTGGTCTGCAGACAGCCACGTTTAGAATACTGTGCCTGTCTAGCCCATTAGATAGACAAAACAGCATGGTGCGCTGTTACTGAGAAGAACAAATTGAAGGAAATTGCAGTAATGGTGGTTGGGGGTGATTAATGTCCCCCAATTGATTGATTAATGTCCTTCTTTAAACAAGGAGACTGAAACTACGCACAGTCCTAATGTCTGAAGATGTGGTTGGGTGTTCAGAAAGGGATTCTGATAGCAAGGCACCTAGTCAACACCAAGAGTGGAAATTTGAACCTCTGCTCAATGCTCCTTTGGGCCACCTGAGTTTTCCTTGTGGGAGTTGGTGTCAATGAATGATCCTGTCCAATGCCTTGCTTTGTTTCATTGCATTAGAAACAAGTTGTTGTTGGGTTTACTGGATCACAATCGGGAAGTTTCCTTTCTCTAATCCTGAGTGTGACTGCACAAACGTTACCACCAATCCCAGAGATGACAAGCTTGTCTTATGAGGAGAGATTGAGCAATTCAGGCCTGTGCTTACTGAAGAATGAGAGCAGATCTAATTGATCTAAGATGCTAAAGGGGTTGATGAAGTAGACGCAGAAAGGATATTTCCTCATGTGGGGCAATCTAGAATGAGAGGCCATAGTTTTAGGGTAAGGGGTAGCAGATTTAAAACAGAGATGAAGAGGAATTACTTTTCTCAAAGGGTTGTGAATCTGTGGAATTCACTATCCCAGAGTGCAGTGGATGCCATGACATTGAGTAAATTAAATGTAGAGATAGACAGATTTTTAATTAGTAATGGGGAGCAGGTAGGAAAATGGTATTGAGGCGGAGAATGAATCAGCCATGATTGTACTAAATGGTGGAGCAGGCTCAGGGGGCTGAATTGCCTACTCCTGCTCCTAGCTCTTGTGTTCTTACAGAAACATAGAAAATAAGATCAGGACTAGGCCTTCGAGCCTGCTCCGCCATTTGATAAGAACATGGTTGATCATCCAGCTCAGTCCCCTTTTCCTGCTTTCCCGCCATACCCTTTGAACATTTTAATTCTAAGAACTACATCTAACACCTACTTCAAACATTTAATGACTTGGCCCCAACCCCTTTCTGTGACAAAGAATTCTACAGGCTCCCCACTCTCTGGATGAAGGAATTTCTCAGTCCTAAATAGCCTACCCTGTATCCTCAGACTGGGAGCCCTGGTTCCAGACTTCTTGATCATTGGGAACATCCTTCTTGCGTATACCATGTATAGTCCTGTGAGGAATTTTATAAGTTTCTATGAGCTCGCCCTTATTCTTCTAAAGTCCAGTGAATATAATTCTCAACAGATCCAGTCTCTCTTCATGTATCAGCCCTGCTAATCCAGAAATCAGTCTGGTATGCTCTTATCAACCATTGCTGCAGACAGGGTTTGATGCAAGGGTTTGATGTTCACAATCTAACCTGGGACTTATCCCGCAGTGTGTCTAACTCAGCTCCTCAAGCTGAACTAGTGGGAGCTATCGCCTCCTGGGAGCTTGATCATAGTGGCGCCTCACGCTATTTCTAAATAGTTAGATCTGAAGCTTTCAAATTGGAAACACTTTAATCCATTAATGTTTGGAACTGTCACCAGCTCTTCCTAAGAGAGTCAGCGATGCAGTGTGGTTCAGTCGAGGGAGCAATATCAGTTGGAGATTGACCTCTCCAGAAACAAAAACAGAAACTGGTAAAACTCTGCAGATCTGGCAGTTCTTTCAGCTTTTTATTGTTGACATCTGCAGAATCTGGTTTGCGCATGACAATGAGTGAATAATTCCCCTCAATGAGAACTAGTAATTGTAGAAATTTACGGCAAAAGTTCCAGTGAAACCTCCGCAGTAAATGTTGAATTTGAATTAGCTTTGAACTCTCCCATCATCAGTTTGGAAATTGCAACAAGGAATGAAACTCAACATTAAACTGCATCTAACGGCACTACTTCATTCAGGCTGGGTGATTCTCAGGGGATACAGCACTTACAGGCACAGTTGTGGCCTGTCTATCATTTCCAAATCACAGAGCTCAGATTTGCCAACCTTTTTTGCAGCAACCAAGAACCAAAACCTGTGTTCAACTTGGCTGCTCAATGCTGCCACCCAGTAACCCTAACTTACCACTCTAAACAAAACCAACAGTCAACCAGGAAAGGGGAGGCCTGGAGGGTTATGTCATGGTTACCCTGCTGCTACCAAAACTACAAGAAATAATCAAAATTTTCTGAAGAAGGGTCTAGACCCGAAACGTCAGCTTTCCTGCTCCTCTGATGCTGCTTGGCCTGCTGTGTTTATCCAGCTCGACACCTTGTTATCTAAGAAATAATCAAAGATGGCAGCGGAGTACGACACTCCAGCTGGAGCTGTCAAATCCGTCTGTACCTTTTCATTTGTTTCTCTTTTTCTCCCCCTTCTTTGTTTTTTTTTTCTCTGCCTTTTCCCTCTTCTGCCAGGGGCCCGGAGCGGAATGGGGACAGGGGCCCGGAGTGGAGTGGGGAACAGGGGCCCGGAGCGGAGTGGGGAAAGGGGCCCGGAGTGGAGTGGGGACAGGGGCCCGGAGCGGAGTGGGGAAAGGGGCCCGGAGTGGAGTGGGGACAGGGGCCCGGAGCGGAGTGGGGA
>NC_063333.1:10998515-11011898 GCF_021869965.1 Rhincodon typus
AGGGGCCCGGAGTGGAGTGGGGACAGGGGCCCGGAGCGGAGTGGGGAAAGGGGCCCGGAGTGGAGTGGGGACAGGGGCCCGGAGCGGAGTGGGGACAGGGGCCCGGAGTGGAGTGGGGACAGGGGGCCAGGGTGGAGTAGGGACAGGGGCCCGGACCGGAGCGGGGACAGGGGCCCGGAGTGGAGTGGTTGGGAACCAATGGAGCCCAGTAAAACCATGTGGAAGCCCTTATTGAAAGACTGTAATCTCGGTCTTATTAGCTTTATGTCTTATTTTCCTAACTTATACCATATATACACGTAATGTAGTGTAACATTTTCACTTTATTTCTTCTATTTTTTGTTTCTAAAATTTGTACCTAGAGTACTTTGCACCTAAGATGGCGTCGTGTGTTTGCGACATTGTGCACTTTTCACTGTACTCCTGTTCTTTTGTGACTGAAGTACACGTGACAATAAACCTAACCCTAATTCTAAAACCCGACCTGCGATGGGTTACACTACTTGACATGCAATTGTATCCATTTTGTCGGATGGGGAATGATGCGTAGGGGTACGGTTTTTACCCGCCATGCTTTAATCACATGGGAACAGGCCTTCTTTCTCTCCGTCTTACCCTCATCCCTTCAAATCGTGACAAGGCTCTTAATGGTCTCAAAGCTCTGAGTGTCCGAAGAGATTTTATGGGAGCTAGTTCAGCGTATCCCAGGGCATTAGCCGTTAGGCTGACTACAGAGACCTACATAGAAACACAAGAAAAGACGAGAATCCATTCCATTATCAAACATCCTATCACTCTGCTAGGACCCCCAGCAGTGGGGAGGATGGGGTGAGGTGCCTGAACAGCAGTGTCTTTCTCTTGGGATGGTTCACCTGTAAAGCAATGTAGATTGGTACCTGCTGGAAGAAAAGCATCAAGTTTTTTCTTTACAATTGCTGGTCAGTTGTGTTGGCTGCCCACAGAAAGAAAGCGTTGTTTTAGCGTAGACACCAGCAGAGTCTGAGATATAGCTTCTACATGTTGTTCCCTCTGAGCAGGAGCAATTTAGCAGACCCTCTCTAACAGGAAGAAAATATTTCCATCGACAGTGAGGTTCAACTCATAAAGGGCACAGGGCATGGATTTACGACAATTGGTAAAAGAAGCAGGGGGGGGAAGATGAGGCTTTTTTAAAAACGTATTTACAATCTGGACTGCGCTGACTGAAAGGGCATTGGAGACAAATTCAGTAGGCAGCCTTCAATGGGAGATGATGGCTTTGTGGTATTATTGTCAGTATAGGTGGGGAAACATTAAAGTAGGGACACAGCAATGAAATATCTGAGAAGCTTTATTCTGGGTTTTATCGAAGTAACCTGCCATTAATATTCCCACCTGATCCGTGGTGTCCCCTCTCTTTGATGTGGAAGTGCCTTAATTCAGGGTAATGTCCTAATGCCTCAGGTTCAAATCCTTTATTCATTCACGGGATGAAGGCGTCGCTGGCTAGGCAGCATTTATTGTCCATCCCTAATTGCCCAGAGGGCAGTTAAGAGTCAATCACATTGCTGTGGGTCTGGAGTCACATGTAGGCCAGACCAGGTAAGGATGGCAGTTTCCTTCCCCAAAGGACACCAGTGAGCCAGATGGTTTTTTCTGACAATCAACAATGGATTGACGGCCATCATTAGATTCCTAATTCCAGATATTTATTGAATTCAAATTCCACCATCTGCCGTGGCGACATTCGAACCCAGGTGCCCAGAGCATTATCTGGGTCTCTGGATTAACAGTCCAGCGATAATGCTGCTAGGCCATTGCCTCCCCTGGTATGCCATTTGAATTTAACTTTAATAAAAAAGGGATTTTAAGAGTCTAATGATGTCAATTGGTTCACTAATGTCCTTTAGGGAAGGAAACTGCCATCCTTACCAGGTATGTGTGACTCCAGACCCAGGTGGCTCATAACTGCCCCTCTGGGCAATTGGGAATGGGCAATAAATGCTGGACGGTGATGCCCACATCTCATGAATGAATAAAAAAAACAGGGCTGGTATCCATTGGGAAAGGATTCCATTTCCAAGGCTGTGTAGAAAGAGGTGTGGTGTGGGGCATAGCAGAAAGAAAAGTGGAGCTAAGGATTATCAGATCAGCCATGACCTTGTTGAATGGTGGAACAGACTCGATGGGCTGAATGGCCTACTTCTGCTCCTACGTCTCATGGACAGCCCTAGCTAAGAGCTGACGTAATGGACCAAACTGCCTCCATCTCAGATCTTGTGAAGAATTGGAGAATCAGCAGTGGTGATGTTCTAGATTAAGCTGTAGGTTAGTGGAGGGGGGGAGGGTTGTTGGAAACCCAAGCATTTGGGAGCCCACCCCTTCCCCCCAGCCCCCATTCACCGTTCTGGTGATGCCAAGGGACGACCACTTAAGGTTGTGAACTCTGAGGCACCTGTGCAGTGGAGACTCAGATCTAACAGTCCCTGCGATTGGCTGCAAACTCCCCTTAAACATTCACAATATTATTTTAGCCTACCGATCTGAACGAATCGGAGGAACCCTGAGATCGACAGAGATGCAGGGTGATTAGGGCCTTAGATTTCTTTTGTGCCTGTATCCCTGCCCCCAGACCACTAGCCCCTCAGCCAACCCACTCACCCCAATTTTCATTCTTGGTTCAAGTGTGAAACATTAAAGTAGGGACATGGCAGCGAAATGTCTGAGAATCTGGGTTTTCTTGAAATAACTTGCCATTAATGGTTCCAGCTGTTCTGTGGTCTCACCCCTCTTTGATGTGGGACTGCCTTTGTAAAATGGGTGAGTCAGACAATAGCCCTGGCTCAGGGACTGTGCTGTTCTCAGTATCAGGTGGTTAGTAAGTCAACAGCAACTAAATAGTCTCTTCGTAGGTGAGCATGGATTGCTCCTTACTGCCTCCCAACCCCTCAGCCATTCCAGTGAATGGAAATAGTTCAACAGCCGAACAGGGCAGGAGTGACGGGCACTTCCACATGCCTTGGGCTGGACTTTATGAGGTGCCATGGTGCCCAGCCTCGTCTGAAATGTTGTGATGGGACTGAAGCTGCCCGAGTTAACTGAGGGAGCGGCACTGACTGCTCTAAGGTCAGGCAGGCGTTGCTGGAATCATGGCCTTCGGCAAAGTCGCTTTGAGAAGTTCGGGAGATGTGTCACCTCCCTAGCCCCAGCCTGGAGGGTCACCGGCTCCTCAAACTGCCGAGGTATGTCCAGTGTCAGGAGTCACGAGTGGGGGTAAAATTCAAGAGGTAGAGGGGAAGATTAAGGGTGTGGGACAATTACCTGGTTGGTGGTAGGGTGGGGGGTAGGGGTAGGGTTGGTGTGGGCATGAATGGTTCTGTGGGCCCTGAAGGCTCCTGAATGAGGTGTCCTATTCCTCCAACACTAGCCCATGTTGGGCTGCCCTTACAGCATGGTCCGTCCCCACTTTGGGAACAATACCGGTTGTCAGCTTTAAGTCTGATGTAGATAAATGGTTGTTAAGTAAAGTTATCAAGGGATATGGGCCAAAGACAGGTATATGGAGTTAAGGACACAGATCAGCCGTGGTTCTCATTGAATGGCAGAACAGGCTTGGAGGGGCTGAATGGCCTACCCCTGTTCCTATGTGCTTAATGAGATGCTCATAAATAACCACTTTAGCAACGGGCAGGATGTCCAACCGACTCCCCTCCCCCCACTCCCGGCAAAATCTCCAACTCGGGGTCACAATTTCAAGATTGGCCATCAGAGGGCTAGGAGTCAGATGAGGAGAAACTTCTTTACTCAGAGAATTGTTAGGATTTGGAATACACTGCCTGAGAGAGTGAAGAAGATGGTTTCTATAGCATCTGGTTATATATTTGAAAGTGATGAATTTAGAGGGCTATGGAGTTAAGGCTGGAGGATGGAACTAGTTGGGTAGTTCTGTCAGGGGTCAGCACGATATGATGGATCAAATGGCCTCCTTTGGTACTGTAAAAGTCTATCATTCTAGGTTGGAGACGGGACAGGCTGACAATCAGAAATCTCCCAAACACCCCCGCTGTATTTTATCAGCACTGCTCCCATCTTCAAACCTTTAGGTGGGCAACAATGTAAAATCTAGTCTGTTGTGGCTAAGATGGTTCAGGAAGAGGTGGGAGTGAAATGTCATCATAGAAGCTCATTGCAATCAGGGACAAGTGGATTTATCTTGAAAATCCTTCAGGCAATCCGAGATCTAAATCAAACCGAGCTGTGTCAACATACTGCAAGCCGTAAATCCGCGGAATGGATACTAACGCTCTTCTGCAGCCTCTTGAGATTGTTGGAAAGTGCAAACAACAGACCTGCCCACATTGCGTGGTAATGTCAGGTCTAATTTAGTGCAGGCTTATGAAAGATCTTCCAGGTCTTTTATATTTACAGTACAACATGTATCAGACTGAAGCTCAGACTCGGCTTGGCTTTAGGCAGGTTTGAAGCAATATTTCTGAGAGGAAACACCCGCTCAAAAACTGTACAAAGGAAAGAAAGACCCAGTTAATGCAGACGTAAAAGTTTCTGTACCTCCCATCAATTGTTAGTACTTACACAGGCAATGTTATTAAGATGGTCATAGAGCTACGTATACAGTTGCCCTTACCCTCATGCCTTCAAATCTGGACAAGGCTCGAAGCGGCCTCAGTGCCCTCAGGGTCCTGAGAGATTTCATGGCAACAAACTGGTCGTAACCAAGAGTCTTTGTCAAAAGGCAAAGAACAGAAATCTGTGCAGATTGAATGGAATGGAATTGAGTGGTTATCTACGTACAGTCGTTTCACACGGTTAGGTGGAGATACAATAAAGGCCACATTCAATAGATATCAGAGACTCTGGATTAATCGCTAAAGTAGAAACTAATGGTGCTTTTTTGACGAAGTAACAAGTTAAAAAAAAACACCTATAACGGATTGTTAGTGCCAGGCCAAGACTTCTGTGGAAGTGCATCACTTGTGTCTGACTCATAAAGAGCCGCTCCAACAGGATGTCGGAAACACATTGATAGATTGTTAAAACAGTGCAGGATTCTGCTGGGTAGTATTTGTCGTTAGGCCTCATCCTGACATTGCAGCCTGAGGAACATGACTTCCCTCTGCCCCTTGTTCCCTCCAGCACCAGCCAGCACCACTTGCTCTCACCCTTGTCTTCTCTAAAGGTCAACAAATATGCTGTGTTGGGGGTGGGGTGTGATCAATCATCCCAGCATGCAATGCCCCCAGCGCAAAGGCTCATGGTCATGAAGGGGCCCACTGAGTGGGTTAACTCCTGATACATCCTTATCACAGTGAGCAAGCCTTTGATGTGGCTCTGGGCTTAGGCTAGAAATTGGTGGATTACGCCCAATCTTAGATGATAGCCATCTAAACTCAGCACAGAACCCAATGGCCCTTAACAAGTGGGGCAATTCTTCTGTTCTTGTTCAACTTTCAAGAAAGATGAGATGTCCAGCTGAGAAAGGGGAGGATAGGCTTTCGTTTTAATGACTTATTCAAAGGAAGGGGGCAGGGGTGGGAATTGGGGGCATCTCAGGCAGCGTGGTTCTTCTTCAGCACCGGCCAAGAATCTGTAGTCCATTCCCTGGAGCGGGATTCGAAGCCACAACTTTCACGCTGGGTGAAATACCAGGAGCTGTGACTTCAGGATGAGCAGCCTGTCTGACACCTCACCATGTCTGCTTTCAGTGTGACAAAGCCTTGTCTGAGGTGAGAGGTTAGTCTCCCTCTCACTTGCTGCTGTATTTACACCAGCGGAAAGTCCAAGACTCACCACGCTGGTCAACGCTGAGATGCAGAACAAATCGACACCTTCAATTTATTGACGATGTTGCCTGAGGTGGAGCCCTCAGCTTTCTTGGGAGGCTGGATAAGCTTGGGTTGTTTTCTTTGGAGCAGAGGAGGTTGGGAGGGGCCCTGTGTAAGATTATGAGGGGCATGGACAGGGTGAATAGAGAGCAGCTGTTTCCCTTAATCGAGGGGTTAATAACAAGGGGGAACCATCTTAAAGTGAGAGGTTTGAAGGGGATTTGAGCAAAATGTTTTGCACCCAGAGGGTGGTATGGGTCTGAAATGCACTATCCGGGAGGGTAGTTGAGGTGGGAAACCTCACAACCTTTAAAAAGTACTTGGATGAGCCCTTGAAATGTGATAATATTCAAGGTTTTGGGCCTAGTGCAGGAAAATGGGATCAGTGTAGATCGGTTGGCACAGACTTGATGGGTTGAGGGGCAAGATCGCCATGACACCATGTCATTTTAAGCAAAAACCCTTCCAAAGTAAAATAGAAGTGTTGCCTTCGACGCTGTTATGGTCTGTGGGGGCGTCAGATTCCTAAGTTTGAGCGTCAGTCACAATGCACTGCCACATCCTCATGAGGTGCGGTATACAAGTGCTCTCTCTCTCTCTCTCTCTCTCTCTCTCGAGCTGCTACATGGAGCAGTGGGCATCAGCTTGTTCACCCAGCTCAGGCTCTGCCAACCAAACAGCAGCTCCTCGGGGAATTCCGGCTTTTCCATTGTTGTCACAGTTAGTCAGGTTTGTTGGATTCTGTAACCAAGCAACAGCAGTCATCTGGGAACCAGAGATAATAACCTGAGCAGAGCGGTCTCAGAAAGCATGGCTGATGCTGATGGGAGCAGGAAACAATCCGGCTCGAAACAGTTCCCCTCCTGGGGTGGGGGCGGTGCGAAATGAGGTAGGGGTGGTGGGCTAGCAAATGATTTCTTTAAAAATCCCACAGCCGGGAGGTATTGGGTTGGGGGGGTTGGTGGTGATGGTGGGAGGGCACTGAAACACGCTGGGTCTGATTGAGCCACTCAAG
This sequence comes from Rhincodon typus, assembly GCF_021869965.1. Taxonomy (NCBI): domain Eukaryota; kingdom Metazoa; phylum Chordata; class Chondrichthyes; order Orectolobiformes; family Rhincodontidae; genus Rhincodon; species Rhincodon typus. The sequence continues at coordinate 11,005,353 of NC_063333.1, forward strand.
GTCAGAGTTCAAAACCTGCCCGGTCGCTCACTCGAAACAGGGTTAAAGGTCAAACACTGAGCCACAACGCGTGCAGGCATGTCAAAACCTTCCCCAGGCCTCTGTAAGAATGTGCATGCGTTAGTAACAATGTTAGACATGTAAAGCATTTGTGTTTACCTTCACGACGCCTCCACTAACTATTCTGAACCACTTTTAACCTATAATGTACTCACATCCAACAAGGCCCCGTTGCCATGATCAGCGGCTGGGATACCATTTTCACAGAGGGTATGGCTAATCACAGGGTCACCCCCCAACCCCACCGCCAACTCCCTGCCTGTTGAAACCTGCATCGGCCTTTCCCATTGTTGTCTGGAGCCAAGTTATCCCAGGGCAGAGTGGGATGAAATAGGCCTGGGTTCGGACCCACGGCCTGCGCCATTTCCCCAAGTTGCTGGGCACAGGAAACCCTCCCACCCCTTGATGGAAAAATGTAGGCAAGTGTTAAAAAACGTGAAATACCTCCTTCTTGGCTGGAAAGTTCACCGGTTTGTTCAGAAGAATGAGAGCCTGGAGAGAGTGGACATGGAGATGTTTCCACTTGTCAGAGTGACTAGGACCAGAGGGCACAGCCTTGGGGTGAAGGGATGAGCCTTGAGAACCCCGAGATGAGGAGGATGGTGGTGACTCGGTGGGATTCATTGCTGCAGAAGGTTGTGAAGGCCAAACCATTGAGTGTGTTTAAGATAGAGATAGTTTCTTTGATTAGTAAAAGGGATCAGAAGTTCTGGGGAGAAGGCAGGAGAATGGGGTTGAGAAAGAGCAGACTTGATGGGCCAAATGGCCTTAATTGCTCCTGTTTCTTATGATCTTATGGTCTATGTTTTTTTTTACTCATTCCTGAGTTGACCCTTGAGAAGATGGCAGTTGCTGTTCACCATTAAACACTTTATTTTCATATCTCTGGTCTAAGGCAGAATCGGAATGGGATTAATGGGAATGTCTGTGGAGTATGGATAATCCATGTTGCACTTTATAACAGGTCTAATCTACTGGTGTGCTGTGGGAGGGTTTTAATTTCCGCTGTTTAATGGTTAGGCTTTTGCATCTTTCTGCCTCATCGAAGGAGCTCTGTGGGATTACAATCCCCTTGTTTACCAATGACACTGTCTACTCAAAGGAATTATTTGTGTTCACCATCTGATCTAGTCAGTTCCACTTCTCAGAGATATGACTGGTTAGGAGTATATTCACAGGAGTTTGGGAGAATGAGGGCAGATCTGATAACATAATCTATGAGATTCTAACAGGACTAGACAGGGTAAACGCAGGGAGGATGTTCCCCATGACCAAGGAGCCCAGAACCAGGGGTCACAGTTTAAGGATAGAGGGAAGCCCATTTAGGACTGAGATGAGGAGAAATTTCTTCACCCAGAGTGTGGTGAGCCTGTGGAATTATCTCCCACAGAGATTGGTTGACTCTGAAGCATTGAATGTTTTCAAGCAGGAGTTAGATATAGTTCCTTCAGCTAAAAGGATCAAAGGGTGTAGGGAGAAAGTGGGAACAGGGGACTGAGTTGGATGATCAGCCTTGATCATATTGAATGGCAGAGCAGTTCTAAAGGCTGAACGGCTCCTATTTTCTATGTTTCTAATTCAATGTTTTGTATTTTTTACCTTGTTGTGGTGTCTTATGGCAGAATGGGGAGTGTCGCTGCCTCCAAGTAAGAGGCCCCAGGTTCAAGTCCCACTCCAGGACATGATGGTCAATGAAGACATGCCTGCATCGTGGTCAATCGGGCTGAATATCAACAAGGAAGTCCTTCCAACACACACCAATGGCAGGCAGGAAAGATTCCCGGCTGGTTGGGTGCCAACATGTTGGAAATATAATCAGACTCTCTGTCATTGCTATCCGTAGCTGCGGATGACAGCCCCTCGGCTGGATGCTGGGTATGGATTAGGATGGTGCCAACTGCATGGCGTTTGACCCCTGCCCTGTCTGGGGGGTTTCTGGGGCTGCCTCCTTGCCCTGCCCACAGTGGACCCTGTGACACTGTGCATCAGACCTGCCTTTGAGCAGGGAATGTGAGAAGAGGGTGGGTTACCCCTTCTCTGGGGGCTAGTTCCTCTGCTGCTCAGGGTCTTCGTTGGTTATGTCAGACCCACCCATCAGTCAAGTGATGGGAAGAACTCTCCTGCGATTATCTGACAGAGAGTGTCACGAGATTTAGGACACTGCTATTTGTCCTTGTGCTAATATGGAAGAAAGGCCTTTGTAATTATCAGACACATATGCACATTGTATTTTGTACTTCACGCCTCAGGGTGTTAAAATCAACAGTTAATTATAGTCCCACACTAGCACTGAACTGAATGACATAATCCTATCTCTCTCTCTCTCTTCTGCGCCAACTCATCATATGGTCAGCTTGAGATCATGGAATTTCGAGACAGCTACCCAATCTAAGTGCTGAGTTGGAAAGGTCATGAAATTCTCTGTCTGTTCAAGGCACGCCCCTAAACGTTGGAGACACATCACTCAGGGACTTTGAAGCTGTCTCAAAGTTGAGCCACCCTCAATGGCAGAGCAAGGGAAAGTGTCAGGATTCTGGGCCAAGAACAGGGTCCCATGTAAGGAATTGCCCTTTCTTCAAAGAGAGGGAAAGGGGATAAGATGAGCAGAATGGCCTCCTGTCTGTTTTGCATGGTTCTTTGTATGGCACAGCAACTTCACTAGATTACCAGGCCGTTTTTTTATTCCCCTGACCACACTTGGAATATAATCTCTAAAGGGATTCACTGCAGTATTCCACACGGTTGCACTCCCAAGTTAATAAAAAACAAACACCTGAATATTCTGAGTTAAATTAATGACACCAAACTGAAGGAAATCTCTTTATCTCTCTCTGATGCTATCCCGTAGGTTTTCCTCCTGGGAGACAGTTTCTGACTGAAATGTGGTGTCCTCCTGTTGTTTAGAGTGTGTGTGAGACACTTTGCACCAACCTCCTGTTTCTTGTGACAGCGACTGTACACCGGAGGTTGTAAAACATGAATCAAACATTAAGCCAATTACCTGCTTACTTTCACATTCCAGAAAAATGTACCATAGTTTCCATCCCCTTTCTTAATGTTTCAAGTCTAATATGTCTCTTTAAAGCCTGGGAGTGTTCCCTCTGTTTTTCTCTACAGATGCAACTTGGCCTGCTGGCTTTCTAGCAGCATTTTCTGTTTCGATTTTAGATTTTTAGCAAACAGCATATTCCACTCCTAAACCGAACTGGCTTTTGACTGGTGCTGAAGGACTCACACCATCACTGCAGAGAAACTAGTTCAGACAATTATATGCAGTTTTGATCTCCTTACTGAGGTAGGACGTTCTTGCTATCGAGGGAGTGCAGTGGAGGTTTACCAAATTTGATTCCTGGAAAGGCAGCCCTGACATATGAGGAGCGATTGACTCTGTTAGCATTGTATTCACTGGAGTTTAGGAGAGTAAGGTGGGAACTTCATGGAAATCTGTAAAATTCCAACAGGAATGGACAGGTTCGATGCAGGAAGAAAGTTCTAAATGGTGGGAGAGTCCAGAACCAGTAGGGTCATAGGTTAAGGATAAAGGGTAAACTTGTAGGACTGAGATGAGGAGAAATATCTTCAACCAGAGAGTGGAGAGCCTGAGAAATTCACTGCCACAGAAACATCACATGTTTTCGAGAAGGAGGTAGATGTAGCTCCTGTGGCTAACAGAATCAAAGGATATTGGGGGAGGGCAGGATTAGGGGATTGAGCCCAGTGATTAGTCATGATCGTTTTGAATGGCAGAGCAGGTTCAAACGCCAAATGGCCTACTCCTGCTCCTGTCTTCCAAGTTTCTACCAATAGTGGGCAGAGACAGGATGGGGGTCTGGCAGAGGGCGTTTCGCTCTGGATTTGCTAGCTCCCTCATTTCCGAACCCCAACCCTGGCAAACACCACCCCCACCCCCACCCCCAACCGTCCAACGCGCGGTTCTTCCTGTAGGTGAGATTGACCGTGAGTTCGAGCAGATTCCTAGCCGGAGGTCTGCGACAGATCCAGGCCCGGTCTCTCGGGTAGTTTAGGGAAAGGCCATGCAAGTTTCAACCACTTCATTTGCAAATGTACAATCAGATCCACACACAAAAAAGGGCATTGTATTCAAAGTGAGTGTGTGTTACAACAGCAGTCATGTGATCATAAGAAAGAACAACCAGTTTGTGTCTGCTGTGTATCACAGACAAGTGCAGATTAACTCTTTCCAGCACTGAATGTCTTTTGCAATCTAAATGCTTGCTTAGGGCTAGAAATGATTCAAATTTCACTTTTCCCTTGTTATCATAATTCATCCAACAGAGAAAGGACCTCTGTGCATGGTGGGAACCACTAGGTTCAGTGTTTTTGTGACAAATGGGAAACTATAGACAAATATAATCTGGTTTAGCCTATCAATATGAAACAGAAATTATTCAATAAAGACACATCTGTAAGAACCCAGAAATAGCTGTAATAAATACAACAATCGAACAGTATTTCAGTAATTAAAGAGCTACAGTGGAAATATTTTCACTTGAGCTTGCATTTACACGGTAAACTGGGATTCAGTCCCCCAAATACTTACAGCCACAATAAGGAAATCCAGCCAGCACCAGGCATTTGTGAAATATCTCTTGAATCCATAGGCGACCCACTTGAGTAGCATTTCCAGGACAAAGACGTAGGTGAACACCTTGTCCAGGTACTCCAACACAATCTTTATCACTGGTTTCTTATCAATGTTAATGTCTTCAAATGTCTGTGGGACATAGAGACACATTCGACAATGAAAGTGAGCATTGAGATGCTTGGCAAGGGGTCACGGAGGGTGCAGAGATGGGGGAACGAGGAAGAGGCCATTAGGACAGAGAATCAGCGCAGGGAGTAAGACGTCACCTTCAACCTGACACTGAGTTCTGGTGCAGGGCACCATACACTGAGACCCCGAGTGTTACTCGAAAACTATGGGTCCAGTGCAGCTTGTGCCACATGGAAACAGGCCATTCAGCCTGATGAGTCTGCCCTGGTGTTGCTACTGTCCACCAGACTCCTCTGGCATCACTTCAACTCAGCAAATGAATGCATGTGTCACCAGAATCTCACCAGGGGACCGACAGGCTCTGCTTGGTCTAGGGCTGCTGAAGTAAGACACTCCTGGATTAACTTGCAGACGATCTCATATTTTATTCATTCATTCATGGGATGTGGGTGCTGCTTTTATTGGCCATCCCTAGTTTCCCTGGAGAAGGCGATGGTGGGATGCCTTCTTGAACTGCTGCAGTCCATTTCGGCTCATCAAGTAGCAGTTTATTCAGTGTTAAGGATATATTGAACATTACTGAGACTATAAGGAAGACCTGACTGTCAGAACCACTTCTTCAAAGTCCTAAACTGTCCTGACTCCAAGTCCACATAACCTTTCTTAAGATTCATTCACAGGATGTGGGCATTGCTGGCTAGGCTGGCATTTATTGCCCATCCCTAGGGCAATAAAGAGTCAATCACATTGCTGTGGGCCTGGAGTCATGTAGACCAGAACAGGTAAGGATGGCAGTTTCCCTCCCTAAAGGGCATTATTGAACCAAATGGTGTTTTTGGACAATCAATTCATGCATAGTGTTGGACTCTTAATTCCAGATTTGTTTTTATATTGAATTCAAATTCCACCATCTGCTGTGGCAGGATTTGAACCCAGGTCCCCAGATCACTACCTGGATCTCTGGATTAATAGTCCAGTGATATTGCCGCGAGGTCGTCCCTCCTGGATGCCTTTTTTGGAATGAGATGAGAGATGCTTGAGAAGGCCAGGGAGAGATCCCACTCTTTCCCCAGTGTGCTCACCCAGAACCATGGAGGGGGAGGAATGTAAGAGGGAGAAATCCCTTCCAGAGGTGTTCGGGGTGGGTTGTGGTGGGAGGAGGGGATGTTGAGGAGGGGGGAAGAGGGTTGCTGACTGCTCCTGATCAGCCAAGAGATGAGTCACAACTCACCAGAGCTCCGCTGCTCATCAGGATCATGAAGATGATGAACGTCTCGAACCAGTTGTGCTCCACAATTTTGTAGCAGGTCTTCCTCAGGTTCCACCAGACCTTCCCGTACCCTGTCGAGATGTTCACCTGACAGCAGGTGAAGCGTCGAACACAAGCTGTGGAAGAAGAGACCAGATCAGACCCACGCAGGATTGACTCATCCTTACTTTATCGGGAGCGGTGCCTAGAAATTTATATAGCGCCTTCAATCTCAGGGAGGACAGAAATTTACTTTTTCCAATGGCCGTCAGTTATTCAGTCCTGGTTTCCGAATGTATGGTGAAGTCACTCACTTTTCTTTGTTTTTCTTCCTAACCAACCTGTTAGTCAACCCCTCTGGAGCAAGTAGGACTTGAATGTGTGCCTCCCGGCTCAGACATAGGGACACTACCCCTGCCACACAAGAGTCCCCACGAAACCAACTCTTACTGTTTTCCACGCAGAGATGTTATTCCACACTTCTGGATGTTTTCTAACCCAT
>NC_063333.1:11012398-11021212 GCF_021869965.1 Rhincodon typus
CTGACGTTTCGGAAGGGTCCCGACCTGAAACGTCAGCTTTCCTGCTCCTCTGATGCTGCCTGGCCTGCTGTGTTTCTCCAGCTCCACACCTTGTTATCTCAGACTCCAGCATCGGCAGTTCCTTCTGTCTCTCCTGTCATTTTGCTGTGTGTCTCAGGATGTGCAGATATCTCCTGTGTGTGCGTGGTACTTGTACTTCCTGGCAATAAAGGCTGAGTAGTATGGATATGCAACCAGTCTTCACCCAGTCTCCCCATCTGCTCCATCGGATAAGTTTGGGTCAAGCTTGGGTCAAGATGTCAACTTTGCCTCCTTGTTCAGACAAAGAGTAATCTTGAAAGGATGGTGACGTTTACATCCTGAAAACCTAAGATCAGAACAGGTCAAGTGATTTTTAGGCTTTTTTCACCTGTACCAGCTTTGTAATATATTTAAACAAACCATTTGTATCAGAGTCATACAGTCACACAGCATGGAAACAGACCCTTCGGTCCAACCAGTCCATGCCGACCATAATCCCAAACTAAACTGGTCCCACCTGCCTGCGCTTCGCCCATATCCCTCCAAACATTTCTTATTCATGTGCTTATCCAAAAGTCTCTTAAATGTTATAACTGTACCCGCATCCACCACTTCCTCTGGAAGTTCATGCTACACACGAACCACTCTCTGTGTGAAAATGTTGCCCCTCATGTCTTTTTTAAATCTTTCTCCTCTCACCTTCAAAATATGTCCCCACCCCACCGTCTTGAAATCTCCCACCCTGGGGAAAAGACACGAAAAGACACCTGCCATTCACATTAACTATACCCCTCAGGATTTCATAAGCCTCTACAAGGCCAAGAAAGAAATCCCAGTCTCAGAACAATCCAGAGGACTCTTAAACCAGCGAAACCAAGAGATCGATCATTCCCAACCTTCCTCCAGTTCCAGCACTCACACCCTCAGCTCGGAGTAAATAATTAGAAAGGTCAACTCCCCTGAGGTAGTCTCTCATCTATTCCACCTTGATATTTAGACCAGGAATTCATCAACATTTTCTAACCAAAACAGAAGTTGCTGGAAAAACTCAGCAGGTCTGGCAGCATCTGAGAAGAAAAAAAATCAGAGTTAACATTTCAGAACCAGTGACCCTTCCTCAGAACCAGAAGGATCACCAGACCCGAAACGTTAACTCTTATTTTTTTCCTTCACAGACGCTGCCAGACCTGCTGAGCTTTTCCAGAAATTTCTGTTCTTCTTCCTGACTTACAGCATTTGCAATTCCTTCGGTTAATAGTTTCTAATCGACTGGCTCAGGGATGTTAGGGCATACCTCTGGAGTAGGTGGGACTTGAATCCAGGGCTCCTGGCTCAGAGTTAGGAATCTTACCGCCACACCGCAAGACCAGCACTAGTGACATCTGTTACTGATTCTGTGTGGGAATACTTTTTGTTGATTTTGTTTTCATCTCTATGGTTCCCATCAAAAATGTTAATGGTCTTTACCAGGAGCTGACTGATTAGCATCTTGAAGATGGTTCTTGTAGTTGATTTTCCTCTTGGTCCGCAAGCTACAACCAATTCCCACTCCCCCACACCCCCCAACCCCCCCCACCCCCTCACCCAACCACCCCACACCCAACCACCCCCACATCTCATCAATCAATGAGAATTCCAAACAGAATAACAGACAGGATGCAGGCACCTGAAGTCAGAGATTTGATAAAACAGGAACTGAAGAGCAAACAGGGGGATAGATGGTGATGGAAGGTGCACCCTGTGTATTGGGTTAAGGCACGGTCAGTCACATCCGGTCAACTATTACAGGAATCCGCGTGCAATGGACTGATGAATGTTTTCCTCTTGATATCATTACACTGACTGTCAGTGCAGAGACTAAAGCTTCAATGCGGGTAATCGGAGCTTTCCCAAGATAATTAGGAAGGAATCATTTCACCTTCATTCAGCTTTCTATAACGTACATCCTCCTGCCCTCCTTCTTGTACCATCCAGTTGTTTTTTTTTAAATTAGAGTCATCATTCCATGTATTTAGAGCTGCTCTTTACAGGAGTCTCAAATCTCCTCTTTACTGGACTCATAGAGTCATAGAGATGTACAGAATGGAAACAGACCCTTTGGTCCAAGTCGTCCATGCCAATCCTATATTAATATAGCCCTATTTGCCAGCATTTGGCCCATATCCCTCTGAACCCTTTCTATTCATACACCCATCCAGATGCCTTTTAAGTATTGTCTGTACCAGCCTCCACCACTTCCTTTGGCAGTTCATTCCACACACGCACCACCCTCTGTGTGAAAAAGTTGCCCCTCAGGTCCCTTTTAAATCTTTCCCCTTTCACCTTAAACCTATGCCCTCTAGTTTTGGATTCCCCTACCCTGGGGAAAAGACCTTGCCTATTCACCCTATCCTTGCCCCTCATGATTTATAAACCTCTATAAGGTCACCCCCTCAGCCTCGGCGCTGCAGGGAAAATAGCCCCAGCCTATTCAGCCTCTCCCTGTAACACAAACCCTCCAACCCTGGCAACGTCCTTGTAAATCTTTTGTGTACCCTTTTAAGTTTAACAACGTCTTTCCTATAGCTACTTTGAACCCATGACCCCCTCAGTCTTCTTGTACTGTTTACCTTGAACCATCTGAAAGGATGGTTTGCTTTTGTGTTCTACCTAGAGTAGTGCGTTGGTTCCAACAACAACCTTAACTTATGTAGCACCTTTCATGCAGTCGAAATATTTTATTCCTACAATTAAGAAAATTCCAAGGGGAGGACCCTCATCTTTGTTTCCCTCAAAAAGTTAACGAGAGAGTGAGGAAAAAAGTGTTGGGTCAGATAACTGGTCAGAACACAAAAAACGTCAGAGACTGACTAAAATGTTAATAGGAACTAATAGAGTGTGAGGGGAAGCTAGAAATGTAACAACAAAGAGAAAGAGTTTCTATAGATACAGGAAGAGGAAGTAAAGCCAGTGTTGGTTTTTGTGGGTAAGAATGGGGAGTTGATAGTAGATAATAAAGAAATGGTGCATATAAAGAAGAAATATTTTGCTTCTGTCTTTACTACGGAGGATACATTTCAACTCCCCCTCCCATTCCTCAGACGACATGTCCATCCTAGGCCTCCTGCAATGCCACAACGATGCCACCCGAAGGTTGCAGGAACAGCACCTCATATTTCACTTGGGAACCCTGCAGCCCAATGGTATCAATGTGGACTTCACAAGCTTCAAAATCTCCCCTCCCGCTACCGCATCCCAAAACCAGCCCAGCTTGCCCCCGCCTCCCTAACCTCTCCTTCCTCCCACCTATCCCCTCCTCCCACCCCAAGCCCCATCTCCATCTCCGACCTACTATCCTCATCCCGCCCCCTTGGCCTGTCTGTCCTCCCTGGACTGACCTGTCCCCTTCCTAACTCCCCACCTACACTCACCTTTACTGGCTCCATCCCCGCCTCTTTGACCTGTCTGTCTCCTCTCCATCTATCTTCTCCTCTATCCATCTTCTATCCGCCTCCCCCTCTCTCCCTATTTATTTCAGAACCCCCTTCCCCTCCCCCATTTCTGAAGAAGGGTCGAGGCCCGAAACGTCAGCCTTCCTGCTCCTCTGATGCTGCTTGGCCTGCTGTGTTCATCCAGCTCTACACCTTGTTATGTAGGATACAAAAACATTTCAGTAATAGCTATAATTCAGGAGGTTGAAGGAAGCGAGGACCTCAATGAAATTATAATCACGAGGGAAGTAGTATTGAGCAACTTGATAGGGCTGTGGGGTGATAATTCTTCTGGGCCTGATGGACTTCATCCGAGGGTCTTATTAGAGGTGGCTAATGGGAGAGTAGGTGTGTTGGTCTTCATTTTCTAAAATGTGTTAGCTTTGCAAATGTTCCATTTGACTGGAAAGTAGCAAATAGAACCCCTGCATCCGAGAAGGGAGAGAGGAAGGAAACAGGAAGCTACAGGCCAGTAAACTTGACTTCTGTCATGGTGAATTTGTTGGAATCAAACATCAAGGAGCTCGTAGCTGGGAAATGGGAAAAAATGCTCAAGGTATTCCAGAAGAGTAAGCAGGCTTTTTGTGAAGGAGAAATCATGCTTAACCAATTTATTGAAATTCTTTGAAGGTGCAACATGTGCTGTGGGTAAGAGGAGGGGGGTGCTTGGTGTGGTGGGATTGGATTTCCAGAAGATATTTGCCAAGGCTCCACGTAAATTGTTATAGCACAAAGTAGGAGCTCACGTATTCAAATAAAATATGGTTAGAAGATTGGCTGGCTGGCAGAAAACAGAATATTCATAAATGGATCTTTTTCAAATTGGCAGGATATAACATGTAGGGTCTCAAAGAGGCCTGCGTTAGATCTTAACTTTTCACAATTCATGTCAATTACTGATGGGGGCAAGCACAGGCACATCGATCTAAACGAAAGATGGGTAGGAAAGTGCTTCTAGTGATGAGATAACAAGGATGCAGATCATTATAGAGAGGTTAAGTGACTGAGTGAAATTCAGTCAGATGGAAGTCAACATGGGAAAATTTGAAGTTACTCACTTGGTCAAGAAGAGTGAAAAAACACATTATCGGTTAAACAGTGAACGACTGCAGAATTTGAAGAGACAAAGGGATCTAAATAATCCAGTGCATGTGGATCATGGAACACTATCCTTATATAGAGAGAAAATGAATATAGAAATTTTATCTTTAAAACCAAAAGAACTACGGATACTGTAAATCAGGAACAAAAACAAAGTTGCTGGAAAAGCTCAGCAGGCCTGGCAGCATCTGTGAAGGAAAAAATAGAGTTAACGTTTCGGGTCTGGTGACCCTTCCTCAGTATAGGAATAAAGATGGTATGTTTCAGTTATACAGGACATTACTGACACCATATCTCAAAAACAATGTGCAATTTTAGTCTCCTTATTTAAGGAAGGATATAAATACATTCGAAGTGATTTAGAGGAGATTTTCTAGATTGATATTTAGAATGGGAGGGTGATCTTATGAGGAAAGATTGGATATGCTGGGCTTGTTTTCAGTAGAGTTCAGAGAGCGAAGGGTACTTTGACTGAAGTTTATAATGTCTTGAATGGTCTTGATAAGATGAGCATGGGAGGAATGTTTACTGTTGTGGGTGGCCTTGTATTGGAACTGAAAGGTGTGAGAGATGAATATTGCCTCAGTACCATGTCCTCAACATAAATATGAGGTAGTCACTAATAACTTCAGTAAGAAATAAGATGGGTAGCATGGGCTCAGCTGTTAGCCCTGATCCCTCATAACAATAAGGATCTGCATTTGATGCCATCCTCGGGTGATTGCCTGTGTGGAGTTTGCACATTTTCCTGCGTCTCCAGGTGCTCCGGTTTCCTCCCACAGTCTAAAGATGTGAGGGTTAGGTAGATTGGCCATGGGGAATATGGGGACATAGGGATAGGGTCGGTGTGAACTTGACAGGCTGAATGGCCTGCTTCCACACTGTAGAGATTGCTATGAAGCCAAGAGAGACTGGAAGAACGATGAAAATATGAAACTCATTCACATGCTATAGTCAAGCTGAATAGTACAGTGTATTTAAAGGAAAGCTAGATAAATGTATGAAGGGAAGGTGAGTTATAGAGATCCTTCGGCCCATTGTGTTCTCGCTGGTCATCAAACATCAAGTTACTCTAATCCCATTTCTCAGCACTTGGCCTGTATCCTTGTGTGCTACAATTTTCAAATGTTCATCTAAATATTTCATAGATGTTCTCACCTCTACCAACTCTTGCAGGCAGTGAGCTCCAGATATCCACCACCTTCCTCATGTCCCCTTGAAACATTGCTTCTTACTTTGTTATTGATCCCTCTACTAAAGGGAAAAATTTTAACCTAACTTCTCTATCTGTGCTCCTCAGAACTTTATGCACCTCAATCAGGTCCCTCCCCCATCCGCCCCTGCTCTGAGGAAAGCAGCCCCAAGCCTATCTAGTCTCTCTTCACAGGTGCGTCACTCCAGCCTCAGCAACATCCTTTTGTGAATCTCCTCTGCACCCTCGCTAGTGCAATCGCATCCTTCCTACAGAGTAGTGACCAGAAATGCACACAGTACTCCAGCTGTGGTCTACCTAACGTCATATACAGCTCTGTCATATTCAGAATATAATGTAACATCATAAATGGAAGGTCGCTCAGATAGAGTGAAGTGAAGGAGGATTGGCTGGAGCTTTGTATGGAACATAGCATCCAGCATGGACCAGTTGGGCTGAATGGTCACACACTGTACAGTCAATTTGATATAATAGAGACATAGAGGTCTACAGCAGAGAAAAGGGCTGTTCAGCCCATCAAGTCTACGCTAGTCAAAAGCAAACATTCTAATGCCATTGTTCCAGCACTCGGCCAAAAGCCTGTCATCGCAAACTGGCACAGTTTGAGAATAAGAGAAAACGCTAATAGCATTCACTTGTTTTTCCAGGTACTCAACCTCTTCCTTGCTTTGCTCCTGAGCTCCTTCAGCGCAGACAACCTCAGCTCTCCAGATGAGGACGGCGAGATGAACAATCTCCAGATCGCCTTCGCCCGCATCCATCGCGGCATCAGATTCATAAAGAAGGTCAGCGTGGAATCCTTCCAGAGCATCTGCAAGAGGGCTGACCCCTCCATGGAAGAGAAAGCCATGGTGGAGCTCCCAACTTACGTCTTCAATCACACCGGCACTGAGAAAGGGAAAGAGCTGGAGTACAAGGACGGGAATGGGACAGCCAGCGGTATTGGGAATAATGGCATGGCAGTAGGCAGGATGAACGAATCCATGGCCAATGATTCCAAAATGACCGAGGGCGTTCCCATAGCAGTAATTGAGCCGGAGTTAGAGTTCGTTGAAGAGGAGGAGCAAAGCACCTTCACAGAAGTGGCAGTCAACGAAGAGGTAAGAAAATGAGCCTTTCTTCAGTGGGACTGTTTGATTTCTTCAATTGGGAGAAATACAGGTGACTTTGGGTTCTGGGTTTCTGAGGCTCATCTCTTCGCCTCATGTCCATCTCTGTTGAAGATTAATTAGCAGAGGTTAATTCATTTTGACTCTTCATCAGCTCTTCCCATCTTGTGATGGGACCACAAAGATGGTAGAAATAAACCCTGGCTTTTATTGGCCAGCAATTTCTATTCCCCTGTGTTTTCTCATTGCATTTGGAATTGCGAGGGTCGGACTAATAATCTAGAATATTGAAATTCATGCAGGTTGAAAGGTTTTAAAAACTATTCACTCATGGGATGAGAGGGTCACTGGCCAGGCCAGTGTTTATTGCCCATCGCTAATTGCCCAAAGGGCATTTAAGAGTCAACCAGATTGCTGTGAGTCTAGAGTCACATGTAGGCTAGACCAGGTAAGGATGGCAGTTTCCTTCCCTAAAGGACAGCAGATGTTTTTTTTTTAATCCTAACTGACAGTTACTACTTGGCTAGGTTTTAATTATAAACTTTAATTCAACTTGCACCATGTGCTGTGGTGGGATTTGAACTTATGTCTCTAGAACATTAGCTTGAAGCTAGGAGTGACATTTCCATGGATTTTTAAAGGGAATTGGATAAGTGCCTGAAGAGAAAAGGGCTGCAGGAACATAGCGAGGAAGTGTGACCAGCTGAGTAGCTGTTGTAGAAGGCTGGCACAAATGTGATGGATCAAATGGCCTCCTTCTCTGCTGAAGCCATTCTATGATGAACTGCTTGTGGCTCCATTATTGAAGTAGGCTTATGTTGGAGCTCTGTCCGCTTTTCTTGTAGAGTAGGCTGGGTGGCCTGACGTATTCATCCCTCCTTCCTCCATCCCTTCTATTCCATTTATCCGATGGTCACACAGCTGGCCTGAGCAGCTGGGGGTCAGGAGCTGAAACCCCCAGTCGGCCGATCATTCTGAAACTCCAGTAAGTTGACCTGAAACTGACAGGCAGCTGGGGAGCAATGAGTTGGGAGGCGCTGCCAGTGTACAGATGGTAGGCACTCACCGTCAGGCAAATATTTACACACCTCCCAGCTGTGCTGAGGTCAGCAGATGTGTGCTGACAGTCAAAGCGCCACAATAGCAGAGACGCTATACACGGCTGTGATACAGCCTTATATACTGCCTTAGGTCAAACACTCAAATATTTGTGTGAGTGGATATTAATTTTCAAAGGGAAATTATTGTCAATTGACAGACTATTGGAAGGGTAATTGAATTTGTTAGTAATTAGAAGCACCCGCATGGTTATAACTGAGCTATTCATCATATCTCTTGCTACCAGCTGATTATATCTTAGTTTGAATGCAAAGTCTGGTGAGTCAGGGACTCCCTCCCTGTGTGTAGGTAAGGGTTTGGCTCAATTCCATGAAATTAGCTCTCTTTCAGACAGTTGGGCACGACTCCAAAGCAAGTGTGGACAAGCGAGGGGGCAGGTCTATGGCAGTCTGAATGGAAAGTGAATTCAGCCTATTGGAGTCTTCGGAATGACACCCTAACCGTCAAGCCAGCAGAGCTGTTTCCCTGTATTCACCCAATTATCACGGAAGGTCTCCTGCCCAAACTCCTGTCAGAGCCTGATCTCAGCTGAGGTTTTGCTGCAACTCATGGTTAATCATTAATGGAATCAAAGGTTATGGGGAAAAGGCTAGCAAGTGGAGTTGAGGATTTTCGGATCAGACATGATCTCATGGAATGGCAGAGTGGAACCAGAGGCTGTATGGCCTACTTCTACTCTTAAATCTTCAATTCTTAATATTGAGTCCACATCTATTAGTCATAGAGCCATACAAAGAACATAGAACATAGAACATTACAGCGCAGTACAGGCCCTTCGGCC
>NC_063333.1:11021312-11035950 GCF_021869965.1 Rhincodon typus
TCATTTTTCTGAAGAAGGGTCTAGGCCCGAAACGTCAGCCTTCCTGCTCCTCTGATGCTGCTTGGCCTGCTGTGTTCATCCAGCTCTACACCTTGTTATCTCTATGTAAAAAGAGGATTATTTTTTCAATTTGACTTGACCTTTCCATTACCCAGGCCTCCAGTATTTGCCTGTCCCGTTTTATTCTGTTAAAGAGTCATAGAAGCGTATGGCACGGAAATAGACCCTTCGGCCCAACTCTTCCATGCCGACTAGATATATCTAGTCCATTTGTCAGCATTCGGCCCATATCCCTC
Organism: Rhincodon typus; assembly: GCF_021869965.1. Taxonomy (NCBI): domain Eukaryota; kingdom Metazoa; phylum Chordata; class Chondrichthyes; order Orectolobiformes; family Rhincodontidae; genus Rhincodon; species Rhincodon typus. Next base: position 11,021,609 of record NC_063333.1, read on the forward strand.
TAAACCCTTCCTATTCATATACCCAACCAGATGCCTTTTAAATGTTGCAACTGTACCAGCCTCCATCGCTTCCTCTGGAAGCTCATTCCATACACGCACCACCCTCAGTGTGAAAAAGTTGCACCTTAGGTCCCATTGTTGAGAACCAGGATGAAAGTCTGCGGAAACATTGAAAAAGGTGAATGAAATGACGAGACGGTCCTTGATTTTGTAACTTTGAGCGTCAGCGTCGACTGTCACTCAGTTACCCCTCTGAATCCTCAGGTTCAAGCCCCACTCCTGGATTTGAGGACTCATACTCCAATGCAGTACTGTTGGATTACTATCTTTTGGAGGAGATACATTTCCCTAGAGCGTCGGAGGCTGAGGCTTAACCTCATAGAGGTTTATATAAAATCATGAGGGGCATGGATAGGGTGAATAGTCAAGGTCTTTTCCCTAGGGTAGGGTAATCCAAAACTAGAGGGCATAGGTTTAAGGTGAGAGGGGAAAGATTTAAAATGGACCTTAAGGGCAACTTTTTCACGCAGAGGGTGGTGCGTGTATGGAATGAGCTGCCAGAGGAAGTGGTGGAGGCTGGTACAATTATATAGAAACATAGATGATAGGAGCAGGAAGAGGCCATTCGGCCCTTCGAGCCTGCTCTGCCATTCTTCACGATCATGGCTGATTGTCCAACTCAATAACCTAATTCTGCTTTCTCCTAATAACCTTTGATCCCATTCGCCCCATGTGCTATATCTAGTCACCTCTTGAATACATTCAATGTTTTGGCATCAACTGCTTCCTGTGGTAATGAATTCCATAGGCTAACCACTCTTTGGGTGAAGAAATGTCTCCTCATCTCCATCCTAAATCGTCTACCCCTCAATCCTTAGACTGTGGCCCCTGGTTCTGGACAAACCCACCTTTGGGAACATCCTCCCTGCATCTACCCTGTCCAGTCCTGTTAGAATTTTATAAATCTCTATGAGATCCCCCCTCATGTGTCTGAACTTCAGTAAAAACAATCCCAAACTGGTCAATCTCTCCTCATACGTCAGACCCGCCATCCCTGGAATCAGCCTGGTAAACCTTCGCTGCACTCCCTCGAGAGCAAGAGCATCCTTCCTCAGACAAGGAGAACAAAATTGCACACAATATTGTAGGTATGGCCTCACCAAGGCCCTATAAAACTGCAACAACACATCCTTGCTCCTGTGCTCGAAACCTCTCACAATGAAGGCTAACATACCATTTGTCTTCTTTACTGCCTGCTGTACCTGCATGTTTACCTTCAGCGACGGTGCACAAGGACACCCAGGTCCCACTGCACACTCCCCTCTCCCAATTTATAGACACTCAGGTAGTAATCTGCCTTCTTGTTTTTGCTTCCAAAGTGAATAACCCCACATTTATCCAAATTGTACTGCATCTGCCATTGATCTGCCACTCACCCAACCTGTCCAGATCATGTTGAAGGATCTCTGCATCCTTGTCACAGTTCACCCTCCCACCCAACTTGGTATCTTCTGCAAACTTGGAGATGTTACATTTCGCTCCCTCATCCAAATCATTAACATATATTGTGAATAGCTGGGGTCCTAGCACCAATCCCCATGGCATCCCACCAGTTACTGCCTGCCAATTTGCAAAGGACCCATTAATTTAAAATTTCCATGCCCCCAACCCCCGGCCTCATCCCATGTCCAAGCCTCCCTCATCCCTGCCTCGCTGACCTGACACAACCTGTCCATCTTCTCTCCCACCTATCCGTCCCTCCCACTTCACTGACCAATCCCCACCACTGCCTACCTGCACTCACCTATCACCATCCCACCTACCTTCCCCAGCCCCACCCCTCCTCTCTCTATTTATTTCTGAGCTCCCTTCCCCCTCCCCCATTTCTGAAGAAGGGTCCCGACCCGAAATGTCAACTTTCCTGTTCCTCTGATGCTGCCTGGCCTGCTGTGCTCCTCCAGCTCTACACTGTGTTATCTCTGACTCCAGCATCGGCAGTTCTTGCTATTAATTCCATTAATTCCTACTCTTTGTTTCCTCTCTACCAACCAGTTTCCTATCCATCTCAATACACTTCCCCCAATCCCATGTGCTTTAATCTTGCACATTAATCTCTTACGTGGACCTTTGTCAAACGCTTTCTGAAAGTCCAAATAAACCACATGGACTGGTTCTCCCTTGTAAACTCTACTGGTTACACCTTCATACAATTCCAACAGATTTGTCAAGCATGATTTCCCCTTCATAAATCCATGCTGACTCTGTCTGATCCTGCCACTGCTTTCTAACTGCTCTGCTATAAAATCCTTGACAAGGCATTCGAGAATTTTCCCCACTACCAATGTTAGGCTTACCAGTCTATAATTCCCTTTTTTCTCTCTACTTTCCTTTTTGAATACTGGAGTGACATTAGCCACCCTCCAATCTGCAGGGACTGTTCCAGAGTCTATAGAATCCTGGAAGATGACCACCAATGCATCCGCTATTTCTAGAGCTACTTCCTTAAGTCCTCTGGGATGTAGATTATCAGGCCCTGGGGATTTATCAGCCTTCAATCCCAACAATTTTCCCAGCAGCATTTCTCTACTAATATTGATCTCCCTCAGCACTTCCCTCTCACTAAATCTTGCATCCTCCACAATTCTGGTATCTGATTTGTGTCCTCTTTTGTGAAGACAGAGCCAAAGTATGTATTTAGTTCCTCAGCCATTTCTTTGTCCCCTATTATACATTCCCCCATTTCTGTCTGTAGGGGACCTACATTTTCTTTACCAATGTGTTTCTCTTCATGTACCTATAGAAACACTTAGCGTAAGTCTTTACGTTCCCTGCAAGCTTATTTAACATTTAAAAGGTATCTGGGTGGGTATATGAACAGGAAGGGTTTAGAGGGATATGGGCCAAATGCTGGCAAATGGGACTAGCTTGATTTAGGATATCATGGAACAGTTGGACCAAAGGGTCTGTTTCCATGGTGTACAACTCTATGACTCTGTGAATTTGAAACTGATGTCACTTAAAAATTATGATCAAGAGGTTAATGGTTTTAGGTTAGATGTGCTGACTGCTCATTCTACCTGGGATTAGAGAGAAAGAAAAACTTATATTTATATAGTTGCTATTTATAATTTTATTATTTAATGTTATTTATTTCATCACCTCGGCATGACCCAAAGCACTTTACAGCAAGCAAAGCAGGGTTTGAAATGTCACCAAATTACTGGGAAACATGGCGACCACTTTGTGCACAGCAAGCTCCCACAAGTAGCATTGCAATTATCGGAGTTAGTGATGTTAATTAAGCGATAAACATCGGTCACATCAAGAGGTGAGAAAGCACTCCCCTGTGCGTTCTCAAAATAGTCCCACAGGAACTTGGATACCCATCTGAGAGAGCAGATAGGACCACCACACACCCAGAACCTCTGACAGTGCAGCATTCCCTCAGTAATGCATTGAAGCTTTCTCTTCCAATCTCTGAACCTGTTAACCAGTGTGGTACCCTTGAGCTATGACTGTCACGCAAGGGCTAAAATTATGCCTATCTTGATGATAAGGCATCTGTCAGTGCTCCTGAATGAACTTAATGAACTAAACTTAGTGAACTAACTTAATTGCATCCATATCAAAATGCTTAATGTGTTTGTTGACACATTTATTCCTACCTGCCAAGAGTTGAAAGTCTCCCAAAAGTGTAAATACACCATATCCAAGTTTTCTCCCTTATCTGTTATGCCAGCTACATCCTGAGAAAATGACTGCCAAGTCAAATCCTACCATTATTTTCTAAGTTTGCTGTTCTTGTATCCTTAATTATAGATTCTGACATTTCCAAACCTTTGACAATAGATTAACAGGACGACAGCTTCCTGTTTTCTCACTCCTTCCTTTCTCAAACAGTGAGGTTACTTTTTGCCACCTTCCCTTTGCCAGGACCATTCCAAACTGTACAGAATTGTGAGGGATGACCACTATCAACTCTACAGCCACCTCTCTCAGCACTCTAAGCGTAGCTCCCCATTTTCACTAATCCCTAGGTCCCTACTATTTTCCTCTGTAGAGACAGGCACAAGGTATTTTGTCTGGTTTCTCTGCCATTTCCTTATCCCCCATGATAAATCCTCCTGCCTCTGCTTGTAATTACTTATCTTTGCTAATTCTACATTTCTATAGAAACTTTACAGTTCATTTTTATGTTTATCATTAGTTAACTCATAATTTATTATCCATTTATTAATCTGGTTCTTGGCCTTCCTTTGCAGAATTTTAAAATTCTCCCAATCCTCAGGCTTACCATTTTTTTTAATTTTTTGCAACTTTATAGGCCTTTTCCTTTGGTCTAATACAATCATTGATTGTTGTTTCTTTAGCCCCACTGGACACTTAAATTGTTCTTGTGCATGAAAGGAATGCATTTTTGTTGTAAACTACATCTTAGTTCTTTAAGAGAAGAGTTGCCCACGCTAGGAACAAATTAAATCAAAGGGGAAATGGAAAATGAAGAGAATATAATCCTTTCAAAAATTATACTGATGTTTTAATGCTGGGTTCTTTTTGTTGCATTGTTGTGTTGTCTACTCGTTAGGGTTAACCTATGTCTCCATCAATTATTAATTCAATTAGTTATAGAAGTGATGGCGAGAATAGGCAGTTTGACCAAACATAAGGGTTAGAGATGATTTTATATCACCTCCACAGAGACATACAACCAGAACTGGAGATCATGTTGCCTTATTCATCATTTTTGTTTATGGTTGCTTGAAATGAGGCACAGCATTGCAGAAAACTAAGGACATTCAGTCTAATTCACAGTGGAATGAAATAGATTCACGTCCAAGTAGGAGACGAGTGAAGCACCATATAGTGACCTTTACCCCATGTGATTGTTTGATACTGACTTGCTTTTACCATCTCATGGTCTCCGGTTCGAAGCCGCTATTCCATCCAGTCAGTGGAGCGCATAAACAAGATTCCAGGGGATTACCATCGAGGGACTGATTTTGAAATGGCAATTTTTACAGCATCTCACAGGACTGCCAGCCAACCTTACCCCTGGCCTCACATTCTCTCTCTCACACACACACACATACCACACACTCACTCACAGATACACACACAGGCACGCACGCACACACACACACGTGCGCGCGCGCGCGCACACACACACACACAATCTCTCACACACACACGCACACACACACACACACACACACACACACACACAGACTCACTCACTCACACACAGACATACACACCTGTATGCACACTCACTCAAACACACTCTCTCACACACACAGATACACACATACAGACACACGCATGCACACGCACAAACATGCACACACACAGACACACATGCACACTCACACACAGACATACACACACATGTGCACACACACAGATACACACACACGCACATGCATATACATATACATATGCACACACACATACACACCCCATACACACCACACTCACTCATACACACAGACACACACACACATGCATAGACACACACATGCACAGACATACGCACACAGACTCTCACACGCATAGACACATGCACACACATGCACTCACACACCCTTACCAACAGACACATACATACACATGCACATGCATATATATATTGTGTCTGTGTGTGCGTGAGTGAGTGTGTGTGTGCATGTGTGTTGGCAGGAAGAAATAGCCCCTCCAGTTCCGAAAGTGCTGCATTATCAGAAGCACCATCCTTCAAGTGAGTCTTTAAGCCTGTTCGTTCTCTCAGCTGGGTGTAGAAGATCCTGTGGCATTTTTGATGAAGAGCAGGGGATATACCCTAATCGCTACTTATCCCTTAACACTTAGCATCATGAGAGCAGCTTATCTGATCAATATCAGAGCACTGTCTGCGGGAGCTTGCTGTTCACAACATGGCATGCTGCATTTCCTGTTGACAAGCAATGCCCATGCTTTCAATGTACTTCATTAGCTGTAAATGACTGGAGAATGTCTTAAATTGATGAAAGTCGCTATATAAATGCAGATCTTTCCTTGTCTCATCCTTTCATCCCCAACATGCACTCTACAAAACAAACCTCTGCATTGCAAACACAAGAAAGCAGAATTAGTTGAAATGCGAGACAACAAGGTGCAGGGCTGGATGAACACAGCAGGCCAAGCAGCATCACAGGAGAAAGAGAGGCTGACGTTTCGGGCCTAGACCCTTCATTAGAAAAGGGGGAGGGGAAGGGGGTTTTGAAATAAATAGGGAGAGAGTGGGAGGCGGATAGAAGAGGGATAGAGGAGAGGATAGGTGGAGAGGAAACAAACAGGTCGAAAAGGCGGGGATGGAGCCAGTAAAGGTGAGTGTAGGTAGGGAGTTAGGAAGGGGATAGGTCAGTCCAGGGAGGACGGACAGGTCAAGTTGGCGGGATGAGGTTGGTCGGTAGGAGATGGAGGTGCGGCTTGAGGTGGGAGGAGGGGATAGGTGGGAGGAAGAACAGGTTAGGGAGGCAGGGACGAGCTGGACTGGTTTTGGGATGCGGTAGGGGGAGGGGAGATTTTGAAACTTGTGAAGTCCACATTGATACCATTGGGCTGCAGGGTTCCCAAGCGGAATATGAGTTGCTGTTCCTGCAACCTTTGGGTGGCATCGTTGTGGCACTGCAGGAGGCCCAGCGTCTAGTTTTTGACCTGACGACCGGAACATTTCAGGAATCTCTCAGTTACTTGGCACCTTTGCTGAGCTTTCTCATACATTTTTAATGTTGAAAAAGAAAACGGAGTGAAGGGAGGAAATTAGGAAATGGCAGCAATATTGAAATGGGAACAATATTCATGGGTGCAGGGAAGGGCACTAAGTCATGATGCTAATGCAGACCCGATGGGCTGAATGGCCTCCTTCTGCTCCATAAGACTTCTGTGATTCTGCATTGAACAAATATCATGTGTCTGTCTTCACTGTAAAAGACACAAGTTACATAACAGAAACAGGGGGAAACTCAATAAAAGTCAAGAAGTTAAAGGAATTGATATCAGCAAAAGTACTGGGATGCTCAAGAGACTAAAATTTAAGAAGCAAGAGACTTCAAGCACAGGCAGGTGGGACTAGTTTAGTTTGGGATTATGGTTGGCATGGACTGGTTGGACCGAAGGGTCTGTTTCCGTGCTGTATGACTCTTATAATTCACATGGGGAAATAAAGAAATAACTAGCCTGAAATCAATCAGAAGTCACACCACACCAGGTTATAGTCCAACAGGTTTATTTGGAATCACACAAGATTTCAGAGCACAGCCCCTTCATCAGGTGCAGTGAGAGAGCGGAGCACACAGACACAGAATTTATAGGCAGAGAGATCAAGGGCAGAGAGATCAAAAGATCATACAACTGGTGTGAGTGGAGAGTCAGATGATAAGCCTCTGCAGGTGACCAAGAGTGTTGGACGGTATGAGTAAAGTGTCAACAGCTGAATAACCAGTGAAGGGGTGACCTATAATCTGATTAAGTGAAGCAGAGAGATAATTACAAATAATTAAAAATAAGGTGGTGCTGGAGACAAACTAAATGACTGGAATCACATGCTGAATTCAAAACTGTGCAAACTAATTAAGGTACAGGGATCATAACAATTTATCAAGATGATGCTGTCAAAACAGGACAGTAAGGAACATTTTACAGACACAGAGCAGTGTGGTGGGGTCACCTGTGCTGCGACATGTACCCAAGATCCCAGTTGAGGCCATCCTCATGGGTACCAAACTTGGCTATCAGCCTCTGCTCAGCGACTCTGTGTTGTTGTGTATCCCAAAGTCTGCCTTGGAGGACATTTACCCAAAGATCTGAGGACGAATGTCCTTGACCGCTGAGGGAACATCCCTGTTTGGCAATTGCTGCGCGGTGTCCATTCATCCGTTGTCATAGCGTCTGCGTGGTTTCACCAATGTACCATGCCTCGGGGCATCCTTGCCTGCAGCGTATGAGATAGACAACGTTGGCCAAGTCACATGAGTATCTGCTGTGCACATGGTAGGTGGTGTTGCCATGTATGATGGAAGTGTCCATGTCGATCTGGCATGTCTTGCAGAGGTTGCACTGGCAGGGTTGTGTGGTGTTGTGGCTGATGTTCTCCTGAAGGCTGGGTGGTTTGCTGCAAACTGTTTAAGGTTTGTTAGTTGTTTGAAGGTGAGAAGTGGAGGTGTGGGGATGATCTTGGCAAGGTGCTCATCATCATCAATGACCTGTTGAAGGCTGCGAAGAACATGGCGTAGTTTCTCTGGTCTGGGGAAGTACTGGATGACAAAGTGTGCTCAATTGGTCATATCCTGTGTCCGTCTTCTGAGGAGGTCATTGTGGTTTTTCATTGTGGCACGTCAAACCTGGTGATCAATGAATTGAGCCTCGTATCCCGTTCTTATAAGGGTGTCCTTCAGCACCTTCAGGTGTCTGTCTCGTTCCTCCTCATTTGAGCAGATCGTGTAGTTGCTCTGGGCTTGTCCGTAGGGGATTGGCTTCTTTAATATGTTTAGGGTGGAAGCCTGAAATCAGTCTTGGGAAATTGCTGGAATCTACTCTTGAGGAACTCGTAATGATGCAATTAAGCAAACTTAGGATAATTAGATCAAATTAACATGGTTTTACAAAATGGAAATCCTGCCTGACGAATGCAACGCAGCTTCTCAAGGATGTAACCATTTGTGTAAAGAGAAAAGAAAGCCACAAGATGTAGTTTACAGGGATTTTCAAAAGACATTTAATAAGATTCACACAAGTGACTAATGCAAACATAAGGGGCTCATGGAATTTTTAATTCATGGGATGAGGGCATCGTGGACTCTGGACCACAGCAGGGCAGTGTCTGGATAAGAGTCAATGATTTAGGACTGAGATGAGGAGAATTTTCTTCACTCGAAGACTGAGAATCTTTGAAATTCATTGCCTCAGAAGTTAGTGAGGCGTTTATAGCTGTGTGAGGCATATTTGTATTCTCTTAGGAAACCAAGGGATAGGGGGAGCATGTCCGTAAGTGGAGAGGAAACCGAAAATCAATCCTGATCACATTGAATGGCAGAGGAGGCTCATTGGGTCAAATGGTTTCTGGATTTGATTTGATTTGATTTATTATTGAAAAGTTTTGTTTTGCATGCAGTACAGGCAGATCATACCATACATTGTGCATTAGGGTAATAGAACAGAACAAAGACTACAATGTTATAACTGCAGAGAAGGTGTGTAAAGAGTGAGATCAACATTAAAATTAAAATTTGAGAAGGCTACTGACAAAGGGGAAGAAGCTGTTCTTGAATCTGTTGGTACATTGTTTGAAACTTTTGTATCGTCTGCCGGACGGAAGAGGTTGGAAGAGATTTTACCCGGAGTGGGAGGGTCTTTATTATCCTATTTCTTATATTTCTGTATTCTTAGTGTAGGGCATGGCCCCCATTGAAAAGGATACAAGAGTCACAAAAGGATTTTGATAGACTGGATGAGAGGGTAATGCTTTGAAGATGGAGCTCAGTGTAATCAAGTATGAGATGATCCATTTTGGAACAAAAATTTATCAATCAGGGTAATTTCTAGATGGCATGAAGTTAAATACAGTGGATGTCCAAAGAGTCTTGGGGGTTCAGGTGAATCGATCGCTAAAATGTCACAAGCATGTGCAGAAAATAATCAAAAAAGCTAATGGAATGCCAGTCTTTATGATGAGAGGACTGGAATACAAGGATGCTCAAGCTATTCTGCAGCTGTACAAAACCCAAGTTAGACCCCCACCTGGAGCACCGTGAGCATATCTGAGCACCACACCTTAGGGTGGATATATTGGCCTTGGAGGGAGTACAGCTTAGATTTACAAGAATGATACTTGAACTTCAAAGGGTACATTATGAGGAACGATTATACAAATTAAGCCTGTTTTCTTTAGAATTTGAAAGGTATGATCGAAATCTTCAAGATACAAACAGGAAAAATAATGGAAGATAAAGATAAACTATTTCCACCGGCTGAGGTTTCTGGAGCTAGGGGGCATAGTCTGAGAATTAGGGCCAAACTTTCAGGAGAGATGTTAGGAAGCACTTCTGCATGCAGAGGGGGCAGGATGGCATGGTGGCTCAGTGGTTAGCACTGCTGCCTCACAGCACCAGGGACCCGGGTTTGATTCCACCCTCAGGCAGCTGTCTTTGTAGAGTTTGCACATTCTCCCTGAGTCTGTGTGGGTTTCCTCTAAGTGCTTGGATTTCCTCCCACAGTCCAAAGATGTGCAGGTTAGCTAGATTGGACAGGCTATAGTGCCCATGGATGTGCAGGCTGGGTGGATTAACCATGGGAAATGCAGAGATGGGATAGGGTAGGGTAGAGGGGTGGGATGCTTTTCAGAGGTTTGGATGGGGCAAATGGCCTGCTTCCACACTGTAGGGAATCTATGATTCGAAGGGTGGTAAAATGTTTGGAACTCTCTTCTGCCAATACCCGTGGATGATGGATCAGTTGTTAATTTTAAATCTGTGAGGGATAATTTTTTGTTAAGCAAAGATGTAAGGGGATATGGGCCAAAGGTGGGTATATGGAGTTAGACCACAGATCACCATGATGAAACACAATATAAATCCAAGGATAGCAATTAGTTATATCAAGTTTGAATTTTGAAAATAACATTTACTAGAAAACAGAAATGAGGGAAATAGTTTGAATCTTTCTGGTAGATAGGCACTTGGCCTTGGGAGATGATTCTTTTGCAAACACCTTAATCATAGAGTGTGTGTCCTTTGTGAGAAAGTGCAGCAAATACTGCTTCATCTAAAAGGTTAGGCAAATGAGAAATGATGTCGTATTACCACAATCGCATTCAGCCACTCCAAACAACTTCGGTGTAAAAATATTTTTTTCGCAAAGAGCAAAATAACCTTTTGCGGGATCTCCGAGGATTCAGGAGGGTCAGGAACCCAGGCATTCCATGACAAGGGCGGAGGCTGAATGTGAGTGAGGCTTCAGTGACGGAGCTTGGATCAAAAGTTTAAACCAAAAACAAACACCAAGCATTGTATTTTTAGTAACATGGCCTCACACACACACCAGCAAATGCTTGATGTCATGTTATTGAGGCTAGTGGGCAACCGTAAAAGGGAAGGTTTGCTTCCTTTGATAACCCTGTGAGGAACAAGCATCTACTTTGGCTCAGTCTGAAGGGATAGCTTGCCAGGGACTGTGTTTGATAATGTGACTCATTATGCAGTGTGAATGCTGCCACCCGGGAACAATGAATACAGCTTGAAAGCAACTGGTCAAAACGAGGTGATAATGTGATGCCTTCCTGTCCCTGCCCTTTCCTTGACTCTGCATCAAGTGCCCAATTAACTCCGCCAGCTTTCACAAAGCTAAGTAAACATCGCCCCGGACTGTGCCGTACTGATTTTTCAACGCAAAGTCTCCCCGGCCTTCCAGGTTCTGAGCAAGAGCCGTTCGAGGTGCAGCAAGCTGTTGGCACTTCCCCTGGCATTTACCCCTCCTGGGAGTAGGGAGTTCCTCCGAAGAGTAATTAAGCAGGAGGTCCACGGGGTGATGAGCTGCAGAGCAAGCCCGCACCATCTGAAACCCAAGCCAAACAGCGGAGGAAAAACACTGCCACAGCAGCTGTTCACAGCTGTATCCCTCACCCATCCCTGTGCACCATGAGCTACACCCAAACATGCACGTTAGGGACAAGAGTAGGCCAGTCAGGCCCTTGAGTCTGCACGCACCATGCAATAAGGTTGAATTACTCCACATTCCCCCGAATACCTTCCAGCCCTTTGCTTATCTCTGGTTCTAGATGCTCCCACAAGAGGAAACATCCTTTCCATGTCTAACTTGTCATCCTCAGAATCTTCAATGTTTCAAGGCACCCCTTACTCTTTTAAAGTCCAGTGAATACAAGCCTGGCCTGCCCAACCTTTCTTCATACGACAATCCACCGATTCCAGTTATTAGTCGAGTCTAGTGGTGGTGAAGGGGACATAAGGAGGTTGCAGGCGGCTACAGAAAGGTTGAGTGAATGTGCAAAAACCTGGTACATAGAATCCCTACAGTGTCGGGGCAGGCCATTTGACTCATTGAATCCATTCCACCCCTCCAAAGGGCAGCCCACACAGATCCAACCCCTGTAGCCCTGCATTCCCATGGGGAATCCATCCTAACCTACTCACGATGAGCAATTTAGCACAGCCAATTCAGCTAACCTGCACATCTTTGGATCGTGGGAGGAAACCCACGCACACACAGGGAGAATGTGCAAACTCTACACAGACAGTTGCCTGAGGCTGGAATCGAACCCAGATCCCTGCTGTTGTAAGGCAGCAGTGCTAACCACTGAGCCACTACACTGCCCAATCAGAAAGCCATAGAATTGTAGAAACCCTACAGTCCAAATAGAGGCCATTCAGCCCACCAAGTCTGCACGAAGGTTCCAAAGAGCATCCCAATCCCCCACCTTGTTTCCATAACCCCACATTTCCCATGGCCAACCCAGCTAGCCCACACATCCCTGGACACTACGGGACAAGTTAGCACTTGCAGTATAATGTGGTAAAATGTGAAGTTGTTCACTTTGGTAGGAAGAACAAGAAAGCAATGTATTACTTTAATGGAGAACGAGGTTTGGAAGATTTGATAGGATTAGCCTGGAGGGTCTAAACTAATGTGGCAGAGGAGGTGGAAACTAGAGCAGTAGGTCAGTAGGTATAGAGACTGGGGAAGAACTTGAGTCTAAGGCAAATGTAGCTAAAAGGAAGAGCAGTCAGGGAGAAATTGCTGATCCCAGCAGAACTAGAGGCTTCAACTGTATTTGCCACAATGCAAGAAGTATAACAGGTAAGACAGATGAGCTTAGAGCCTGGATTAATGCACACAGTTATGACGTTGTTGCTGTCACAGAGATATGGTTGAAAGAAGGACAGGATTGACACCTTAACAGTCCAGGATATTAATGTTTTAAATGAGACAGAAGAGGAAGCAAAAGAGGTGGGGGAGCTGCTTTACTGGTTGGGAAGCATATCACAGTTGGGTTGAGGGAGGACACCCTGGAGGGATCTTGAAGTAAGGCATTGTGGGTACAGCTCAGGAATAGGAAGGGTGCGGTCACAATGCTGGGATTGTCCTACAAACCTCCCAGCTGCCAGCGGGAGATAGGGGAAGAGATATGTAGTCAGATTCTGGAAAGATGTGAAAATAGAGTCATGGAGACAGCACGGAAACAGACCCTTTGGTTCAATCCATCCATGCTAATCAGATACCCTCACTTAATCTAGTCCCATTTTCCAGCATTTGGCCCATATCCCTCTAAACCCTTCCTATTCATATACCCATCCAAATGTCTTTTAAATGTTGTAATTATACCAGCCTCCACCACTTCCTCTGGCAGCTCATTCCATACACGCACCACCCTCTGTATGAAAAAGTTGCCCCTCAAGTCCCTTTTAAATCTTTCCCCTCTCACCTTAAACCTATGCCCTCTTGTTTGGAAATCCCCCACCCCGGGGAAAAGACCTTGGCTATTCATGCCCCTCATGATTTTATAAATCTCTGTAAGGTCACCCCTCAGCCTCCGAAACTCCAGAGAAAATAGCCCCAGTCTATTCATCCTCTCCCAGTAGCTCAAACTCTCCAACCCTGGCAACGTCCTTGTAAATCCTTTCTGAACCCTTTCAAGTTCCGCAATGTCCTTCCTATAGCAGAGAGACCAGAATTGCACAAAGAATTCCAAAAGTGGCCTAACCAATTTCCTGCACAGCCCCAACATGACCTCCCAACTCCTATACTCAATAAAGGGAAGCATATCAAAGCCTTCTTCACCATGCTATCTGCGACTCCACGTCCAAGGAACTCTGAACCTGCACTCCAAGGTTTCTTTGTTCAGCAACACTCCCCAGGACCTTACCACTAAGTGCATAAGTCCTGCCCTGATTTGCCTTTCCAAAATGCAGCACATTACATTTGTCTAAATTAAACTCTATCTGCCACTCCTTGGCCCACTCACCCATCTGATCCAGATCCTGTTGTACTCTGAGGTAACCTTCTTCATTGCCCATTACACCTCCAATTTTGGTGTCATATGCAAACTTACTAACCATACCTCCTATATTCACATTCAAATCATTTATACCAATAATGAAAAACAGTGGACCCAACATCAATCCTTGTGGCACATCACTGGTCACAGGCCTCCAGTCTGAAAAGCAACCCTCCATCACCGCCCTGTGCCTTCTATCTTTGAGCCAGTTCTGTATCCAAATGGCTAGTTTTCCCAGTATTCCATTTGACCTAATCTTGCTAAGCAGTCTATCATGAGGAACGTTGTCGAATGCATTACTGAAGTAACAGAAGCAAAA
>NC_063333.1:11036350-11044680 GCF_021869965.1 Rhincodon typus
GAGCTTTTCCAGCAATTTCTGTTTTTGTTTCTGAATTATAGCATTCACAGTTCTTTCAGTTTTTATTTAGTGTGAAAATAACAGGGTTGTTGAGGTGAGTGATTTTATCTTTCCACCATATCGACTGGGACTCCCTTTGTGCCGGGAGTTTTGGATGGGGAACAATTTGTTCGGGGTATCCAGGAGGGTTTTTTGAAACAGCATGTGAATCTTCCAACAAGGGAGGGGGCCATTCTGAACCTGGTATTGGGAAATGAGCCCAACTAGGTGACCAAAGGTTCAGTGGAGTAACATTTCGGGAATAGTGACCATAATTCTGTACGTTTTCAGATACTAATGGATAAGGACAAGAGTGGACCTCAGATGAAGGTAATAAATTGGGGAATGCCAACTATAACTAAATTAGGCAAGAATTAGAGAAAGTGGATGGGAGCAGCAGTTTGAGGGTAAATCTACATCTGACACGTGGAGTCTTTTAAATACCTGTTGATTAAAGTGCAGAACAGTCATGTTTCTGTGAAAATGAAAAACAAGAATGACAAGATTCGAGAACCTTGGATGACAGGGGAAATTATCAGCTTAGTCAACAGAAAGAAGCGTATCTAAGGCCTAGGCAATGAAAAAACAAACAAAGTCCTTGAAGAATATAGAGAAAGTAGGATGGATCTCAAATGGGGAATTAGGAGGGCTAAAAGAGACCATGAAATGTCCTTGGCCAGCAGGTTAAGGAGAATCTCAAGGCATTTTATACATATCTTAGGAGCAAGAGGGTAGCTAGGGAAAGAGTAGGCCCGGTCAAGGATAAAAGAGGGAGGTTATGTGTGGAGCCAGAGGAAATGGGTGAGATCCTTAAAGAATACTTCATATTGGTATTCAACAAAGAGAGGGACTTGAGGGATGCCTAATGGGATCTAGCCCAGGATTCTGTGGAAGGCAAAGGAGGAAATAGCTGGGGCTTTAACAGATATATTTGCATCCTCTTCGGCCTCAGGTAAGGTTCCAGAGGACTGGAGAACGGTCAATGTTGTTCCTTTGTTTAAGAAAGGAAACAGAGATAATCTGGGTAATTACAGGCTGGTGAGCCTGACATCAGTGGTGGGGAAGCTGTTGGAGAAGATAGTAAGAGACAAGATTTATTCACATTTGGAAGCAAATGGACTTGTTAATGATAGGCAGCATGGGTTTGTGCTTGGAAGGCCATGTGTCACAAACTTGATTGAGTTGTTTTGTGCAGGTGACAAGAATGATTGATGAGGGAAGGGCAGTGGATGTTGTCTACATGAACTTTTAGTAAGGCATTTGATAAGGTACCTCATGGCAGGCTGGTACAGAAGGTAGAGTCTCATGGGATCTGGGTTGAGCTGGCTAGCTGGATACCCGAAATGCCAGCCTTCCTGCTCCTCTGATGCTGCCTAGCCCACTGTGTTCATCCAGCTCTACACCTTGTTATCTCAGACTCCAGCATCGGCAGTTCCTACTATCGCTGGATGGATACAGTACTACCTTGGTCACGGGAGACAATGTAGTTGTGCAAAGGTACTTTTCAGAATGGAGATCAGTAACTAGTGGTGTTCCACAGGGATCAGTGCTGGGACCTTTGCTGTTTGTAATATACATAAATGATCTGGAAGAAAATGTAGGTGGTCTGATTAGCAAGTTTGCAGATGACACTAAAATCGGCAGAGTTGCAGGTAGTGAGATTGATTGTCAAAGGATACAGTGGGATAAAGATAGATTGCAGATTTGGGCAGAGAAATGGCAGATGGAGTTTAATCTGGACAAATGCAAGGTGATGCATTTTGGAAGATCAAATTAAGTGTGAGTTAAATAATAAATGGCACAATCCTTAGGAGCTTTGACGTACAGAGGGATCTGGGCGTACAGGTTCACTGATCTCAGAGACCTGGGTTTGATTCCACCGTTGGGTGACTGTCAGTGTGGAGTTTGCACATTCTCCCCACGTCTGCGTGGGTTTCCTCTGGGTGCTCCGGTTTCCTCCCACAGTCCAAAGATGTGCAGGTTAGGTGGATTGGCTGTGCTAAATTGCCCATAGTGTTCAGGGATGAGTAGACTAGGTGGATTATGGGGGGGTGGGTTGGTGTGGACTTGTTGGGCCCAAGGGCCTGTTTCCACACTGTAGGAATTCTATGAACATAGCAACACAGGTGAATGAGATGGTCAAGAAGACAAACAGCACGCTTGCCTTCAGCGCTCAGGGCATTGAACGTAAAAAGTGGCAAGTTCTGTATGATACCTTAGTTAGGTCACATTTCAGAAATTGTGTGCAGTTCTGGTCACCACACTACCAGAAGGACGTGGATGCTTTGGAGACGGTGCAGCGAAGGTTACCAGGATGTTGCCTAGTCTGGAGGGTTTTAGTTACAAAGACAGGTTGGATAAACTCAGATTATTTTCACTGGAAAGACAGAGACTGAGGGGCAAAAATTATGACAGGCATGGATTTAGTGGATAGTCAGAGGCTTTTCACAGGATGGAAAGGTCAACTACAAGAAGGCACAGATTCAAGGTGAGAGAGGGAAAAGTTTAGGGGAGAAGTGAGGGGAAAATGTCTCACACAGAAGGTGGTGGGTCCCTGGAACAGACTGCCAGTTGAGGTAGTGGAAGCAGGCATGTTAGCAACGTTTAGGGCATATCTTAATAGACAAATGGCAAGGAGACAAACAGAGGGATAGAAACTGCGTATGGGCAATAAGTAATGGTTCTTAATAAGGATTAGGAATTGGCGGAAACTTGTTAGGCCAAAGTGCCTGTTCCTGTACTGTATTCTTCTTTATTCTTTGTGCGTTGTAATGGGTTCAGAAGCTGAGTGCCCCTGGCGGAACCCAAAATGGGCATCAGAGAGTAGCTTAATCGTAAAAAAATGCTGCTTGATAACACTGTTGATTATACCTTTCAGCCCTTTACAGATGATCGTGAGTAAACTGGTTTTGGCAGTCTGACATTTATATCAATGGTCATCCCTTGAGTTTTAAGTTAGATGCTAGGCTAGTGACATTACACTAACAGATAGTGAGCCATGGTTAAGAGAACACTGCCTATAGCATTGCACTTCAGATTAAACATATGTTTCAATCAGCTCCCCAATATAAAGGACATCTAATAATCAAAAAAAACCAGGCTTCCTTCTGAATCAATGAACCACAAAGGAGTGTCGAGTGCAGGGTTCTGTTGAAAGTTTTACACTGAAAGCGACAAGTTTATTTTTGCAAGGTCTTGTGGTGCAAGGAGTAGTGTCCCTTCCTCTGTCTGAGCCAGGAACTGTGGGTTCAAAACAAAGACAAACTGCTGGCAAAACTCAGCAGGTCTGGCAACATCATTGAAGAGAGAAAGCAGAGTAGTGTTGTAGAACAGAGGGACCTAGGAGTTCAGGTACGTAATTCTTTGAAGTTTGCATCACATATAAATAGGGGGTTAAGAAGGCATTTAGCATGCTTGCCTTCATTGCTGAGACCTTTGAGTTGGGCTGTCATGCTGAGATTGTACAAGACTTTGGTGAGGCCTCTTCTGAGGCATTGTATCTTGTTCTGGTTGCCCTGTTAATGGAAGGATATTATTAAGCTGTGGAGTGTTCAGAAAAGATTTATCAGGATGTTGCCGGGAAAGGAGGGTTTGAGTTATAAGGAGGGGCTGGATTGGCTGGGACTTTTTTCACTGAAGTGTAGAAGGTTGAGGGGTGACCTTATAGAGGTTTATAAAATCATGAGGGGCATAGATAAGGTGAATGTCAGGTATCTTTTCCCAAGAGTGGGGTATTTCAAAACTATGGGCCATATTTTTAAGGTGAGAGGAGAAAGATTTAAAAAAGGACACGAGGGGTAAGTTTTTAGCTGAGAGAGTGGTTCAGGTGTGGAATGAATCTCCAGCAGTAGTGGTGGATGTGGATAGAGTCCCAATGTTTAAAAGACATTTAGATGACATGAATAAAAAATTTTTGGAGGGTTATGGGTCAAATGCGGGCAGGTGGGACTAGTTTAGTTTGGGATTATGGTTAGCATGGACTGGTTGGACCAAAGGGTCTGTTTTTGTGCTATATGATTGTAAGAGTCTGGTGACACATCTTTGGAACTTGTAGGTGCTGGGAAAAGCTGGTATGTATGCAGATGACGGGGGACAGGAGGGTGTGAAGGAATGAGCAGTAGGAAGAGATGGAGCCCAGAGAGAGAGAAAGAAATTTAGGCAGACGATAGTAACCCAGGGAGATAGAAAAGCTGATAAAGGGGACCATTAGTAGGTGAGAATGGGTTGGCTGTGCTGAAAGCAGCCCATGTTGTGACAAGGCCTTGGGGGGGTGGTGGGGGTGAATAAAGGACATGGAAGAAGGTGCTCAGGTTGTTAAATTATTGAACGCAATATTGAGATCTGAAGGCTGCCGGATCCCCAAGTGGAAAATTAGATGGTGTCCGTCTAGCTTGAGCTGAGGAATATAATTCTAGCACAAAGTGGTGAGCATGTTGAAGAGTGAGGGGGACATCTATCTGGTGAAGAATAGCATTGAACATCTGAAGCACAATGAAGCCTAACAGTCTGCCAGTCGTTCCCAGATAGATCCGATTTGTCTATAAATATTTTAACCCTCTCAGCGCCTTCCCTGCGGTGCGGCTTTCTGAATCTGGGAGCAAGTCGTGTGCTTTCAGATTCCGTTCACTATTGCTTAGTACTCTGGGTGTTCCAGTGCTCAAACCCAATGATTTTGCGTGTGTGGGTTCGGTAACATTTCCTCTGTTTTTCCACTGACTGACAGCTGGAACGAAAGAGAGCTGGTAGGAAACCACTCCACTCCATCATTCTGGCACCTCAGGGCAGTAAACCACATGTTGAGACTGGGTCTGCCAGGCAGGATGTGGTGGCATGAGCTAAACATGGTACAGAATCTCCTACGCTTCAGGAGAGGGAGGAAATCACAGACACTGATTTTCTGCAGTGAGTTACCGGATAATTGATTGCACTCCAGCCTAAATTGCACCAATTATCTTCTCAGTCTGACTGAAAACTTTGAATCGGTACAAGAGGGTCGCGCGTACTCTCTCATTTTCTACCAGAGGCTGAAGAATAAATGTGATTACAGTAAGAGCTTAATGTAAGAACCCTGAGGTGTTGCCATGGCAATTGCAGCAGAGGCGGTCACTCTGTTTCTCTGCCCAGATCCTCACAGTGATGTCATATTGAGACCAACACAGTCTACAAACCCTTAAAAAAGCTTTATCGTGATTAAACCTTAAAGCAATGGAGCAGTACAAGATATGCCGTAAACCTTACTTCCAATCTTTTCACATAAGCTAATCATTCCCTCTCTTTAGACCAATTTGTCCTCATGTGTGGCTTCATGATCACTAGGTTCTCTGCAATACTTAGCCATTCACACAGTTGAGTTTGCTCGCATGTATGTCTGGATTTGCAAAAGCCATAATAAAGAGTAAACGCATTCATATGGAAGCTTCTGTCTAAATTCCACTCCTCTCAACCTCTTCTGTGGTACTTTGTCAAACACTTAAAATCCACATAGACAACATCCATCACATTCCCATTATCGACCTTCTTTTGTTACTTTATCAAAAAATTTAATCAGACTACAACCAAGATTGGTTGTCCTTAATTAATGCAAATTTGCCCCAAGTGCCTGTTGTTTTTTTTTCCCTGGTTATAATTCTAAAACCCTGTGGATGTTAAACTAACTGACCTGAGAATACCTGGAATGCCTTTTCAGTCTTTCTTGAATAAGAGTCACATGACATCAGGTAATAGTCCAACACGTTTATTTAAAATCACAAGCTTTCGGAGCTCTGCTCCTTCATCAAGTGAAGTGAAGGGACGTGCAGGGACATTCAGCTTCTGATCTTCAGGTAAGCATCCTCCAACACGGCCTTCAGGACACACAACAACGTAGAATCGCTGAGTAGAAACTGATAGCCAAGTTTGGTACCCATGAAGACGGCCTCAATCATGATCTTAGGTTCATGTCGCGCTACGTGTGACCCCACCATGCTGTTTTGTGTCAAATCTTCCTTACTGTCCTGTTTTGACACAATCACGTTGATGAAATTGTTATGAACTCTCTACCTTAATTAATTTGTACAGTTTTGGATTTCTTGTTACTTTGGTTAGACCCTCGGCATGTGACTCTTATACCTATCATGTCATTCCAGCTAATTCATTTGTCTCTAGAACCACATTATTTTAAATTTTTCAATTATCTCTCTGCCTTAATTAATCAGATTATAGGTCATCCTTTCAGCTTTTGACTCTTTACTCACACCATCTGACAGTTTTGATCACCTGCACACTCCATTCACACCATTTGAGCTCTCTGCCCAAAAGTTCTGTTTGCCTCCCTTCACTTCACCTGCTGAAGGAGCAGCACTCCAAAAACTTGTGATTTCAAATAAACCTGTTGGATTATAATCTGGTGTGGTGTGATTTCTGACATTATCCACCCCAGCCCAACACCGGCACCACCTCATCCTGAAAAGAAGTGTCAAGTCTGTTTCTGTCCAATCCTCCCTCATATCTAAGGAAGATGGAAAAATTAAGTCAAGTTTTTCCAAGATCTCCACCTCCTCTATCGTTAGCAACCCGATCTCTCCCAGGCATAATCAGGACCAATTTTCACCCCATCCATTGCCTCCTCTATCTTCACTTCCACTGATGTTTTGTCAGACCCCTCCTCCTTAGTAAACACTAATAGAAAGTATTCATCCATTGATCTAGCCTTGTCCCGTACGGCCTTTTAGGAAAGCATTAGGCTACAGGATGATATAGATGGCCTGGTCAGATGAGCTGAACGGTGACAAATGGAATTTCAACCTGAAAA
Organism: Rhincodon typus; assembly: GCF_021869965.1. Classification (NCBI taxonomy): domain Eukaryota; kingdom Metazoa; phylum Chordata; class Chondrichthyes; order Orectolobiformes; family Rhincodontidae; genus Rhincodon; species Rhincodon typus. The sequence goes on from NC_063333.1 coordinate 11,043,180, forward strand.
GTGTGAGATGATGTATTTTGGAAGGACTAACAGGCAAGGGAGTACACATTGAATGGCAGGACCCTAGAGGATCAGAGGGACTTTAGATGTTGCCTGGGCTGGAGTGACTCAGCTACGGAGAGAAACTACATAGGTTGTGGTTGTTTTTCTTAGAGCAGAGAAGGCTGAGAGGTGATCTGATTGAGTATATAAGGTTATGAGGGGCATGGACAAGCCTGATTGCAAGATATTATTCCCTTTAGTAGAGGAGTTTTAAGCAGGGGGCACTGTGTTAGGGGAAGGAGTAGGAGGTTTTGTGGGGAATTAAGGATTTTTTTCACCCGGATGGTAGTGGGGATCCAGAACTTACTGTCTAAGAGGGTGGTAGAGGCAGAAACCCTCAAAACATTTAAGAAACATACAGACTTGAAATGCACACCATACACGGCTATGGGCCAAGTGCTGACAAATGGGATTAGAATAGATGGATGTTTGATGACCAGCAGGGATACAATGGGCTGAAGGGCCTTTTTCCATGCTGCAAAAACTCTCTGGGTCAGTTCTGTTGCTGGGCATTGGAACAATATGAGCCATCTCATTCTATACAGCACTTAATCATCGGCTCCTGTACATAACAAAGAGAATGACCATTCACCCATTTGTTTCGTCCTCTCTCGACTATCAACCCCGATTGTCTTTCATTACAGCACCTGACTGTTCCCTAAATATGTCCCTGACCATGTCCTCAATCAGCTGTTATAGCAACAAGCTCCAGCTGCTGGTTACTCTCCCTGTAACAAAATACTTCCTGATGTCTGCCCAGAACTTGATCTTCACAACTTTCTCTCAACAAATCCCCACTTGTAGCCATATATTTATCCAATTGTGTTTTAACATATTTAATTGACACAGCAAGAGCTGCCTTTGATAACAGTCTATTTCAGTTCTCCATTAACACCATGAAGGAAAAATGTCCCTTTGATATTGTTAGCTCCAGCCCCTCCTCCATCTCTCACCATGGGGGGAGCTTACTATGCCTGTTAAATGGTCTACCTGTAATCACATTGTTACTGCCTCTCAGTCTTCCAAAGAACTCTGCCCTTTTATTGTGCTTTCTACTCCCCCGTAAATGCTTCAATCCTCGTGAAACGACAATATCTATAATATGCGGCTATTGTACAGCAGCAACGCGTGTGGTTTTCATCATTAACAGGACGGTGTCATCAAGACATTCTGCCTATTGAATGTATGAGTAACATGGTATCTGAGTTTCATTGCTGGCATGATACCAAGTATGTAGGCCACACATGACAAAGATTGGCACGTCATATCAAATGGCATGTCCCTTCAGCTATTTGCAACAACCATACCCACCCAAGCCACACTTATAAACCTTGCAACATAGTGCCCAACATTAGATTCAGTGATTGGACAGCAATTGCTAAATGACCCCAATTGTACTGGGAACTACACAGCCAGCCTCAGGTTATCAATCATGATCACAGTTTGGCACAATTATGAA
>NC_063333.1:11045180-11100003 GCF_021869965.1 Rhincodon typus
TTAAACCAACCCCAGCTTCAATCTACAGAGAAGGATCCCAAACAGTGTATTTGGTGACACGGGAATTCACTCCCTCAGAGCACTGTGGGTTGATCTACAACACATGGACTCCAGTGCTGCAAGAAACAGCTCACCACCACCTTCTGAATGGGCAGGCAGTAAAATGCTGGTCCAGACAGTGATGCCCACATCCCATGAGTGAATAATAAAAGAAACTGTGCCAGTACTTGGAGGAACCACAATTGCCCAGTCAGTGATTTAAGAATTTAACTTCCGAATTCTGTGGCCAAGAGGCCTGCAGATTCATTTGGCATATTCAAGGATTTATAGGGCCGCTCAAGGCTGCTTTGCAATTCAAAATGATGATGACTGATTGCCTACCGTGATTTATCTAAGCATCTATAATAAGTCCTTCACTGGCACAAGTCCAAGCAGTGACTAGACATTAGCCATGGCTCAAAGAATTGCACATTTGCCCCTGAATGTAGAATCATAGAAACATACAGTACAGATGAGGCGCTTCATCCCATCAAGTCCGTGCTGACCATCTACACTTTTCCACACTAGGCCCACAGCCTTGAATGTTATGGCATTTCAAGTGTTCATCCAAGTACTTTTTAAAGATTGCGAGTTTTCCCACCTCAACACCCCTCCCAGGGAGTGGACTCCAAACCCCCACCACCCTCTGGGTGTAAAATGTTCCCCTCAGATCCCCTCTAAACCTCCCACCTTTCACTTTAACATTATGTCTCCTTGTCATTGACCCTTCAACAATGGGGAACAACTGCTTTCTATCCAGCCTGTCCACACCCCTCATAATGTTACATCTCTATCAAATCCCCTCTCCATTTCTCTGCTCCAAAGAAAACAACCCAAGCTTATCCAGGACAATTCTCTTCAGAGTTGACAATTTCCGTCCCAGAAAATATCCTGGTGAATCTCCTCTGCACCCTCTCCAGTGCAATCACATCCTTCCTATAGTGTGGTAACCAGAACTGCACTCCAGCTGTGTTCTGCACAGCTCCACCATAACCTCCACACTCTCATAATCTTTGCCTTGACTGATACAGACAAGTGTCCTGTATGACTTCTTAACCACCCTATAAACTGGTTCTTCAGGATAAGGACCGAGAGAATGTGAGTGTGAGACAGAATGTGAGTGTGAGAGAGAATGTGAATGTGAGAGAGAATGTGAATGAGAGAGAATGCGAGTGTGAAAGAGAGAGAATGTGAATGTGAGAGAGAGACAGTATGAGTGTGAGAGAAAATGTGAGTGCGAGAGAGACAATGTGAGTGTGAGAGAGACAGGATGTGGATGTGAGAGAGAACGTGAGTGTGAGAGAGCAGGGAGAATTGAGAATGTGTGACAGCAATAAAATATGGACATCAAGTGAGGAAGAGAGGGAAAGATAAAACAATATTAGTTTAATTCTTGCTCACATCAATGATCTTGATCCTAGCACAATGGAAAAAGATAGGATACATTTTTTGATGTCGATCAGAACTGGGCAATGATTTTGAAGAGCCTAACTACCCTACCTGCTCTTCATTTGGAGATTTTTTTTGTTTTCAGTTCAGTTTTCTAAAATGTGCACCTGGTTTCCTTTCCATCTGAATATTTTAACAGATACGGTCCTGAGGTAGGGGTAATTTTGATTAATTTCCATCGACGAATAGACCTGGAATCCAAAGTAGACCAATCAGCCCATTCAATCTTCTCCACCATTCAAAAAATCATGGCTCATCTAAAAATCCTCAAATCCACTTTCCTTCCTTTTCCCCATAACCCTTAAAGTTCCTATTATTAAAAATTTGTCTATCTCAGCCTTGAATACACCTATTGACCCAGCTTTGACAGCCCTCTGCAGTAAAGAATTCCAGAGATTCACTACACACTGAGAGAAGAAATGCCTCCTCAGCTTTGTTTTAAATGGAGAGCCCTTATTCTGATCCTAGACTCTCTCACAGTCTTCATGCTTCATTGAGGTCACCTCTCAGTCTTATATATGCCAGCGAGTTCAGGCCTGACTTACTGAACCTCCCCTCATAACAGAATCTCTCCATACCTGGGGTAGAGTATTGGTTTGGATAGAGCATTAGTTGACTGACAGGAAGCAGAGGGTCGGGATAAATGGGTCCTTCTCTGGAAGGCAAACCACAAGCAGTGGGGTGCCTCAGGGTACAGTTCCTGGACCTCAGCTATACATAATCTATATAAATGATCTGCAGCAGGGACAGATTGTAACATTGCAAAATTCACAGATGATACTAAAATAGGTGGAAAAGCAGGCTGTGATATAGACATAAAGAGTTTTCAAATGGATATTGATAGACTAGGAGAATGAGCCAGAATCTGGAAGATGGAGTTTAATGTGGATAAATCCAAGATTATCCATTTTGGCTGGAAAAATAAAAGGACAAATTATTATTTAAATGGGAAGCAGATTCCAGGTGTGTCAGTGCAGAGGGATCTGGGTGTCCTTGTGCATGAATCACAGAGAATGGGTATGTAGGTGCAGCATATAATAAGAAAACCAAATGGAATCCTGGCAATTGTTGCAAAAGGACTGGATTATAAAAGTAAAGAAGTGCTGTTACATGTATATAAGGTATTAGTGTGACCACATGTCTTTATACAAAAAAAAACTCCCCTGATACATTTCAAGAAATCTGTCCCCTCTAAACCCTTAACACTATGACTATCCCAGTTTATGTTGGGAAAGTTGAAATCCCTGGGTATAATTACCCCGATTATTACTCTCACACACCTCTGTGATCTATATATTTGCTCCTTTATTTCCCACTGACTCCTTAGGGGCCTATAATATACTCCCAGTAGAGTAGCTGCCCCCTAAAATTCCTAAGTTCTACCCACAAAGCCTCGTTTGAGGACTCTTCCAAGATATCATTTTACCTATTGCTGTAATTGACTCCTTAATTAATAGTGTTACGCCACCACCCTTTTTACACCCTCCTCTCTTTTGCCTAAAGATCCTATAGCCTGGAATGCTGAGTTGCCAGTGTAACCCTTCCCTCAACTATGTTTCTGTGATGGCAACATTATCACACTTCCTTGTGTCAATCCAACCCATTAAACCATGAGTTTTACCCATCATGCTCCTAGCATTAAAGTAAAGACTATCCAGTTGTGCCTTATTCACTTGACACTCAACGTAGGTGAACTCACTGTGACTTGTTTCCTTTGCTGTAGCATGATGTGTCTCTGTTTCATTTATATTCTATGTCCCCTTCCCCTGCCAGACTAGTTTAAACTCCTCCCTACAGCACGAGCAAGCATACCTGCATGAATGTTGGTCCCAGTGCGGTTCAGGGGCAGACCACCCTGCGTATTCACGTCCCATCTTCCCCAGAAACAGCCCCGGTGATTCAGGAAGCTAAAATCCTCCCTCTCTCATCCATTTCATCTGTACATTTCATCTGTCAATGTCTACTCAAAGTCCATTTCTATAATCCCCTTGCGTTAGCTTTTAGCTTGGGCTCAGGTTTGCTCACAAAGCTCTGAAGTTGAGTAAAAGACTTTTACTTGTGAAGTGCCGCTCAAAAGTGACTCAAATGCGTTTCACAGCTAGTCAAATGTAATCATGTAGGAAATGTAGCAACCACTTTACACAAGGCAAGATCCCACATGCAGCAAAGCGCTAATGAACTAGCTGGTTTTCCAGTGATATTTTCCTGATTGAGACAACTATTGTCAGACAGAATGTCACATCCAGTGCCTCGGGTCTCTGAAACATTTATCTGAATCAAAAGTCAGTGCATTTAACAGTGCAGCACTCAAGCCTTAGCCTGCATTACATGCTTAAGTGGGCCAGGATTTTACTGTTAGTGCAAAAGTCCTGACATAAACTAGAAACGATGTTCCTAGGTACAGAGCTAGACTCGTCTTCCAGAACTTCAGGCTAATGTTCTCGAGAAGATGCACCCATGGACTCCTTAGTAGAAGGGTCAATAACCAGAGGTCACAATTTTAAGGTAAGGAGCAGGAGATTTGGAGGGGATTTGGGGATTAATTTTACACCCAGAGGCTGGTGGGTATCTGGAGCTCAGTGTCTAAAAGGGTGGTAGAGGCAGGAACGCTCAAGACATTTAAGAACTATTTAGATGAAGTTTTGAAATGCCATAACATACCAAGCTGGGAGATGGCATTAGAACAGATGGATGTTTGGTGACCAGAGCAGAAATGATGGACCAAAGGGCCATGCTTTAAGAACTCCAGGACTCTCTATGACTCACAAACCTCTGAGAGATGAAGTTTTAGATTCTCCCTCCAGAGGAAACATCGTCTCCACCTTCAACACATTCCTCATCAATTCCCATTGGGGTAAGATGGTGGTTCAGTGGTTAGTATTGGTGCCTCACAGGGCCAGGGACTCAGGTTCGATCCCAGCCTCAGGCGACTGTCTGTTTGGAGTTTGTATGTTCTCCCTTTCTCTGTGTTAGTTTCCTCCCACAGTCCAAAGATGTGCAGGTTAGGTGAATTAGCCATGGGAAATGCAGGGGTGTGGTTTGGGTGAGATGCTCTTTGGAGGGTTGGTGTGGACTCAATGGGCTGAATAGCCTGCTTCCACACTGTAGGGATTCTATGACCCTGTCAAGACACCTTCAGGTTTTATATGTTACAATCAAATCATCTCTTAATCTTCTAAATCCCAGCTAATAAATGGTTAGGATGTAGAAGCATAGAAACGCACAGAAGGGGACCATTTGGCCCATTTTGTCCTTGCCAACCCAAAAAACCCAATGCCCTTTGGAATCCCATTTTCCGCACACTGCCCATAGCCCTGCAGCTTACAGTATTAAAGGTACAGACCCAAGTACTTTTTAAAAGAGTTTAGGATCTCTGCCTTCACCATCAACTCAGACAGCAAATTCCAGGCACTCACCACCCTCTGCATAAAAAATGTTTTTCCTCATGTACCCTCTAATCCACCTGCTACTCAGCTTGAATCTAAGACACCCACTTTTTGAACTCTCTGCCAAGGGATCCCTTTCGTTTCTCCTAACTCTCTGCCCGCTTCCTTTCCTCTCTCTTCTCCCTCTATCTATTTCTCCTCCCACCTTGCTGTTTCTCTCAATTCTCCCTCTCTCCTCTTCCTATCCCCCATCTCTCTCTCTCTCTCTCTCTCTCCCTCCCTCTTTCTAACATTTCCTCATAAGACTACCCACCCATTCCAGGTTTTGTCCTGGTAAACATTCTCTGAACTGCTTCCGCTGCAGTTACATCTTCCTCACATAAGGAGACCAATAATTTACACAGTACTCCAGATGAGGCCTTCACAATGCCCATGCCTACTTCTGGACGCCATTTCCCTCACAATAAACGAGAACATTCTATTAGCTTTCCCTAATTATGTGTCTGTATCCGACATGACTTCCCCATTTTACTGGCCCACCACTGTCCAATTTGAGACTCAAGTCTAGATTTTCCAAATAGCACTCTCTTAATTCCGACAGTGACTCATTCATTTGAAATGGTTTACCGGCGGGTGGGAAAACATTGGTCACCAAGAAAAGCCTTTGCTTTTCTTTCGAGCTGTTTACTTATTCTTTTGGGGCACTTTAGCGCATGTCCTGGGCTGTGCCATTCAATCTTTCTGAGCTGTTGTGACAAGCAATGCCACATTCTCAGTTTGCGCTCCCTTTCATTTCCGTGCGATTTAGAAAATTGCCCGCTTCAGAAACATGGGAGATGAATAATTGGAAATCATGGGAGGAGGGGCAGAGACTTAAAGGGACTCCGCGGCTACAGGAGTAGGCCACACTGGAGGCAGACACTGGGCCTAGAAATGGCACCTCACCCAGATGGCCTGGGAGGGCGATGGCCTAGTGCTAATAATAGAACATATAACAGTACAGCACAGGAACAGGCCCTTCGGCCCACAAAATTGAACTATTCCCTTTTGCCTACCCTTGGTCTATATCCCTCCATTCGTTGCATAATCATGTACTTGCCTAAAAGATCCTTAAACGCCCCTATCATATCTACCCCCAACACCATCCTGGCAGTGCATTCTAGACTCCTACCACTCACTGTGTAAAAAACTTGCCCCTCACATCTCCTTTGACCTTTCTCCCCCTCGCTTTAAATGCATGCCCCATGCATGTAATATTGCTAGACAATTAATTCAGAGAAGTTCCACCACGGCAGATGGTGGAATTTGAATTCAATAAACATTTGGAATTAAGAGTCTAATGATGACTATGAATCCATTGCTGATTGTTAGAAAAACCCATCTGGTTCACTCATGTCCTTTAGGGAAGGAAACTGCCATCCTTACCTGGTCTGACCTACATGTGACTCCAGACCGACAGCAATGTGGTTGACTGTTAACTGCCCTCTGGGCAATTAGGGATGGGCAATAAATGCTGGCCTAGCTAGCGATGCCCTCATCCTATGGATGAATTAAATAAAAGACAGTAGTGCCCAGGAATGGTTGGCGTTGAGAAGCCAGGCTTATTGATGACAGAGACTGTTGAATCAGAGCAAAGAAACAGTGCTATTCGACTCTCCAAACTGAGCTTGAACCCTTCTGCTGATTTCAGCTGGAGGTATAATATCAGGCTCTACTGCCAATACTGGAATATTCTTCCTGAGATCCTCACTCGACCTTTCCATGCTCTGAATTGTCACGTTGCCTGTCTGGCATTCACTACTGGACTATCAGCAATTTCCTTGAACTAGCCATAGGAAGGCCATAGCCATTGTATTTGCATTGTACACAACCACCTTCAGCTGCTTCAGCAATGACCTTCCCTCCATCATAAGGTCAGAAGTGGGGATGTTCGCTGAAGATTGCACAATCTTCTGCATCATTCGTGACTTCTCAGATACTGAAGCAGTCCATGTTCAAATACAACAAGATCTGGACAATATCCAGGCTTGGGCTGACAAGTGGCAAGTCACTTTCGCGCCACACAAATGTCAGACTATGATCATTACAATAAGAGACAATCTAACCTTTGATCTTCAATGGTGTTACCATCACTGAATTACCCCACTATCAACATCCTGGGGGTTATCATTGACCAGAAACTCAACTGGACTCACCACATAAACATAGTGGCTACAAGAGCAGGCCAGAAGCTATGAATACTGTGTCAAGTAACTCATCTCCTGACTCCCCAAAGCCTGTCCACTGTCTACAAAGCACATGTCAGGAGTGTGATGGAATACTCCCCACTTGCCTGGATGAGTGCAGCCCCAACAACACTCAAGAAGCTTGACACCATCCAGGACAAAGCAGCCACTTGATTGGCACTACATCCACAAGCATCCACTCCCCCCACCACCAACTCAGTAGCTGCAGTGTGTACTATCTACAAGATGCACTGCAGAAATTCACCAGAGACCCTCAGACAGCACCTTCCAAACCCACGACCACTTCCACCTAGAAGGACAAGGGCAGCAGATACATGGGAACACCACCACCTTCAGGATCCCCCCCAAGCCGCTCACCATCACAACTTGGAAATATATCGCCGTTCCTTCACTGTCACTGGGTCAAAATCCTGGAATTCCCTCCCTAAGGGCATTGTGGGTCAACCTACAGCAGGTGGACTGCAGCGGTACAAGAAGGCAGCTCACCACCACCTTCTCAAGGGGCAATTAGGGACGGGTAATAAATGCTGGCCAGCCAGCGACACTCACAAATGAATTTTTAAAAATTTGGCTTTCACTCCCATGCCACTGACTCCTTTCATCACAGTCAAAGCAACACAAAGCATTTCACAACTTATGAAGAGAATAAAACCATAACACCTAGGAGCAGAAGTAGGCCATTCAGAACATCGAGTCTGCTCCGCCATTCAATGAGATCATGGCTCATTCTGATAATTCTCAACTCTACTTTCCTGCCTTTCCCCGTAACCCTTGATTCTTTTACTGATTAAAAACCTTTCACCTCAGCCTGGAATATACTTAACACCCCAGCCTCGAGAGCCCTTTGTAGTGAAGAATTCCACAGATTCACTCATCATCATTGTCGTTATCGGTAACACTCCCTATTGACTGTATCTCACTGGGGAAATACCGTGTCACTGGCCATGGGTCTGTGAGTCCTTATGTGGCTGATGAGCCTGATCCCACAGCTGCATCTCCGACCGCATGTTTGGCAAAGTCAAAAGTCACACAACACCAGGTTATAGTCCAACAGGTTGATTTGAAGTCCCGGGCCTGAGGAATGCTGCTCCTTTGTCGGTCAATCACATGTTTGACAGTACAGCGACCTCATTGTGTGACAGGAACAGTCTCTAAAATGCTTCTCCTGTGTAATCGATGCCTTGCCGAGTGCCGCTCCAATTGCAGGTGGACGTGGTCCTTTGCCCCGCAACGTTCCTTTCTCCAGTTCCTTTTCTATTCTCCCTTTTGCCTCTCCTACAAGGGGAAGCAACCCCTCCATGTCTACCGTGTCAGGTCCCCGGACTATCTTCTGTGTTTCAATAAGGTTTGCCTTTCATTGTTCTAAACTCTAATGAGTACAGGCGCAACCCCTCAACCTCTCTTCCTAAGGCAGTCCCTCCATACCTGGATCAGCCCAGTGAACCTTCCCTGGACTGCCTCCAATGCCAGTACATCATGCCGTGGACAAATAATATCCTAAGTATTTTAGTTGTTTTCACTGCTGTATTTGAGGCGGATGTAGCAGACATTTTGTGAGCTGATTATCAGTTCCAGTGACGAAAGTTCAAGGATGCATTTTGGCTTGGGTACTAGGGAGAGCTCCACTGCACAAGGTGGCACAGTGGTTAGCACTGCTACCGCACAGCGCCAGGGGCCCAGGTTCAATCCCAGCCTCGGGCAACTGTCTGTTTGGAGTTTGCACATTCTCCCCGTCTTCTCTGGATGCTCCCACAGTTCAAAGATACGTGGACTGGCCATGCTAAATTGCCCATAGTGTCCAGGCTAGGTGGGTTAGCTGTGGGAAATGCAGCGATATAGGATAGGAGTGGGTGGCCTGGCTGGGGTGCTCTTTGGAGGGGCAGTGTGGACTTGATGTGCCCAGTAGCTTGCTTCCACAGTGTAGGGATTCTATGCCCTCTGCACCACGCTGGTTGGCTTTCTTTGGTCACTTGAGAATGCGAGTGGGGCCTTGGCTTAAAGTCACATCCAGATAATTGCATGATCCTTTGCAGGACACCTCCTCTTGATCCACGAGCATGACCCTGACCTGCTGGTTGAGTGAGACTGTAATTCACTCCCTTCGTTGTCACACTCACATTTCTGTCCTCGGCCTCCGGAGCTGATCCAGTGAAGGTCAAAGAGGAGGACCCTATCTTCTAGTTCAGCACTTTCCAGCTGTCTGCACTCAACACTGATTTCAGCAACTCCACATCATCAACTTTGCCTCCACTTTGCCCTTTTGGCTAAGTGTCAGTCCATATTTTAACTTCCTATTTTTACTTTTGCCGTTTATTCAACCATTAACACTTACACCGGACCAGCACTTTGTTCCTTGATAACGATCATTTTCTCTTCCTTGACCTCGTGGACCCTGTCATCTTTCCTGGCCCCTGACCCTAGTCCTGACCCAACCTCCCGTTAAAAGTCCCATTACACCTTCCACCTCTCTTCACTCTTTCACTCCTTCTCCACAGATGCTGTTGAGTTTTTCCAGCACTTTCTGTTTTCATTGCGAAATTTTATTGCATTTAGTTGCTGGGAGACTGAAACAGCAATGGTATTCCATTTCCTGGCACTGATAATGCTCCCCTTGGTCAACAGAAAGAAACTTCGCTCCAAAGCACGAAGGTAAAGAATCTTGTATTCAAACAGAAGGCCATGTTCTGCCAACAGTTCAATTTGTGCAATGATCTCATTGTGTATGAGGAACAGACTCTAAAATGCTTCTCCTGTGTAATCCATTGTCTTGCTGAGTGCTGCTCTAATTGCAACTTTCAGTCACTCATAAGCAATAAAAACATTCGATATTCCAATTTTTAAAGAGCAATTTTTGAATCGATGACATCTGGCCCACAGAGGGTGAGAAAAAGAGCAGCTAGCAGAACTGGGAATAAAGTCATCAGCCTGTTCTTTATTTTCTTCATCCAAGGAATGTGGGCAGCACTGGCTAGACCAGCATTTATTGCCCGTCCCCAAAGGCAAGTCAAGAGTTAACTGCTTTGCTGTGGGCCTTGAGTCACATGGGAGGGCAGGGGGGCGGTTGTGGGGAGCAGCATGGTGGTCAGCACTGCTGCCTCACAGCACCAAGGACCTGGGTTCAATTCCAGCCTCAGGTGACTGTGTGGAGTCGTCCCCATGCCCATGTGGGTTTGCTCCAGTTTCCTCCCTCAGTCCAAAGATGTGCAGGTTAGGTGGAGTGGCCATGCTACAGGGGATGAGATGAGATGCTCTTTGGAGGGCTGCTATGGCCTGAATGGCCGCTTTCTGCACTGATTCTATGATTCTAAGCCAGGCCAGGCATGAATGGCAGCTTCTTTCTCTTCAGGACATTAGGGAACTGGATGGTGCTTTTAATGACGATCAACAATGAATTAGTCATCACCATCAGGTCAAGCTTTTTTTTATTGAATTCAATATTCACTATCTGCCCTGGTGGGATTTGTACCCATGTCCTCAGAACATTAGCCTGGGGTTTCTAGATTCCTGTCTCAGTGACATTATCACTGCAGCACACCAGTATGACTAGAGCTGTGGGGACAGGACAAGTAGCTGGTCATCGATGGCCTAGGGACCCAAAGGCCCCAGGATCATGCTACGGGCACCGAGGTTCAAATCCCACTGGTGGGATTTAAATTTGATCAATTAAAATCCGCAATTCTGAAGTTGATCTCAATGATAAAATGTACGAGCAGACGTAGGCCATTCAGCCCATTGAGTCTAAAACCTATCTGGTTCAATAATGTCCTTACGCGGAGAAAACCCGTCCCTGGTGCAGTCTAGATGTGATTACAGCAAGGCGGGTGACCCTCTGACGTGGCCCGAGCAAACTGCTCAGTTCAAGGGGCAATTAGGGATGGGCAAGAAATGCTGGCCTTGTCCTCAGCACCCACATCCTACGAGAAAATAATTAAAATTCATAATGTAAGCACAGGTGGAAGACAATCATCCCATTGCAGCCTCTTGAAGGAGAGTTTGTGTCAACACCATGCCCCTGCCTTTCTCTAAAAATACCTGACAGCTATCTCCTTTTAAAGACTGTATCGTAGACCACATTTGAAAGTACTGATTGAATGAGTTTGCATATACTGTTTCAGGCAGCCCCCGTCCAGTTTAGGCTGGAGCCTGGAGAAGGGACGGGCCTCTTCAGACCAGTAGCAATCGCGGCCACAGCTTGGACGCTGCAAAGAGACAGTTGAGGCTGAAGTCGGTCTTTTCTCTCGCCTCAGAAAGTGATTTACAAGTTTGGTCAGGATCTGAGGAAGGGCTCCCTGTCCAGGACACTAGATTAATCATTGAAATATCTTTGCTGCTATAATGGGAGGCCTCTGGCATTGGCATTCTGGATGGATGAGGTCAATTTGGACAAACGGCCTTTTGCCATCTGTTCCGAATGTACGTTGTGAAGTGGCAGCCAGTCAAAGGTCACCAGTCAAAGGTCACCAGTTAGTCAGTCCTGATGAGCACGCGCACGCACACGGACACACTTATCCTGTCACAGACTGGAATGTTGCAAAGTGTCTTGACATTATACAGTTTACCTCAGCTATTCAATATTCTGTCCTGTCCTCGTGATTCAATTTTCGTTCAATTCTTTCATGGCCCTGCCACGTGCATTTCCTTAATAACCTCCTTCAGCACACAATTGTCCGAGGTCCCTCCAGTCCTCTAGCTCTGGCCCCTTGTGTATCCTGGATCCTCATCAACTCCACTACTGGCTCCCACTGCCTTCAGTTGCCTAGACTCAAGGCTCTGGAGCGCCCCCCTCCCCCCGCAATTAAACTTTCACCTATTTATCTCTCTCTCTAATCTCCAGGCAACTTGACTTCTTTAAAACCTACATCTGGGACCAGGCCTTTGGTCACCTGGTCCAATGACCACTGCATATTGCATCTCCCTCTCCATGCCTACTGCTCTACACACACACACACTTGTGACACTCTAGACCCAAGCTCTGCACAACTGTAGAGAGCTGTTTCTCACTCAGAGGACTGTGAATTTCTGGAAGTCTAGGAATGCTTGCTCATTAAGTATCTTCAAGACTGGGATTGGTCAGATTTGCAGGCAATGAAAGGATACAGGGATATAATTTTGGATTTGAGGTAAAAGATCGTCACAGATGTTAATGCAAGTTTGAGGGGATGAATGGCCTGCTCCTGCTCCTATTTCCTTTTGCTGTGATATTATTACATCCTATACTTATTTTGATTACTAATAACAGCAGTACTACTTGTGCCCCTGTTCTACATTACTAATAACAACAGTCCTATCTGTGCTTTGTTCTAGATTACTAATAACAGCAGTCCTATCTGTGCTTTGTTCTAGATTACTAATAACAGCAGTCCTATCTGTGCCTTGTTCTAGATTACTAATAACATCAGTACTACCTGTGCCCCTGTTCTAGATTATTAATAACAACAGTAGTACCCTTACCTTGTTCTAGTTTGCTAGTAGGGACAACAAACAGAAATGGAGCTAAGACCAAACCTTGACATAGACAATGGGACCAGGCTCCATTGGAAAGTACGTAATGAAAGAACAAAGAACAAAAGAAAATTACAGCACAGGAACAGGCCCTTCGGCCCTCCAAGCCTTCGCCGATCCAGATCCTCTATCTAAACCTGTCACCTATTTTCCAAGGATCTGTATCCCTCTGCTCCCTGCCCATTCATGTATCTGTCTAGATACATCTTAAATGATGCTATCGTGCCCGCCTCTACCACCTCCGCTGGAAACGCGTTCCAGTCACCCACCACCCTCTGCGTAAAGAACTTTCCACGCATATCTCCCTTAAACTTTCCCCTCTCACCTTGAAATCGTGACCCTTAGTAATTGAGTCCCCCACTCTGGGAAAAAGCTTCTTGCTATCCACCCTGTCTATACCTGTCATGATTTTGTAGACCTCAATCAGGTCCCCCCTCAACCTCCATCTTTCTAATGTAAATAATCCTAATCTACTCAACCCCTCTTCGTAGCTAGCGCCATCCATACCAGGCAACATCCTGGTGAACCTCCTCTGCACCCTCTCCAAAGCATCCACATCCTTTTGGTAATGTGGCGACCAGAACTGTACGCAGTATTCCAAATGTGGTCGAACCAAAGTCCTATACAACTGTAACATGACCTGCCAACTCTTGTACTCAGTGCCCTGTCCGATGAATGAAAGCATGCCGTATGCCTTCTTGACCACTCTATCGACCTACATTGCCATCTTCAGGGTACAATGGACCTGAACACCCAGATCTCTCTGTGCATCAATTTTCCCCAGGGCTTTTCCATTTACTGTATAGTTCGCTTTTGAATTGGATCTTCCAAAATGCATCACCTCGCATTTGCCTGGATTGAACTCCATCTGCCATTTCTCCGCCCAATTCTCCAATCTATCTATATTCTGCTGCATTCTCCGACAGTCCCCTTCACTATCTGCTACTCCACCAATCTTAGTGTCATCTGCAAACTTGCTAATCAGGCCATCTATACCTTCGTCCAGATCATTTGTGTATATCACAAACAACAGTGGTCCCAACACGGATCCCTGTGGAACACCACTGGTCACAGTTCTCCATTTTGAGAAACTCCCTTCCTCTACAACTCTCTGTCTTCTGTGGCCCAGCCAGTTCTCTATCCATCTAGCTAGTACACCCTGGACTCCATGCAACTTCACTTTCTCCATCAGTCTACCATGGGGAACCTTATCAAATGCCTTACTGAAGTCCATGTATATGACATTTACAGCCCTTTCCTCATGTGTCAACTTCGTCACTTCCTGAAAGAATTCTGGTAAGACATGACCTTCCCTGCACAAAACCATGCTGCCTATCACTATTAAGCTCATTTTCTTCCAAATGTAAATAGATCCTATCCCTCAGTATCTTCTCCAGCAGCTTCCCCACCACTGACGTCAGGCTCGCCAGTCTATAATTACCTGGATTATCCTTGCTACCCTTCTTAAACAAGGGGACAACATTAGCAATTCTCCAGTCTTCTGGGACCTCACCCGTGCTCAAGGATGCTGCAAAGATATCTGTTAAGGCCTCAGCTATTACCTCTCTCGCTTCCCTCAGAAACCTGGGATAGATCCCATCTGGACCTGGGGACTTGTCCACCCTAATGCCTTTTAGAATACCCAACACTTCCCCCCTCCTTATGCCAACTTGACCTAGAGTAATCAAACATCTATCCCTAACCTCAACATCTGTCATGTCCCTCTCCCAGCTGCAACTTGGTCTTTTTTAGCAGCATATGATCCACCTCACTAAATCTTCCTTCACAGCAGGAGATTCAATGCTCACACAGTTCGACATGAGATGTTGCATGACACTTTTCGGCAAGTGGATGATCGTTCACCTGATCCTCCCCATGTCTGCTTTGCAGGTCCCTGTGAGAACTCTGGGGCAGGCTGGTTCCACATGATCTGTAGTGGGGCTGGGTATTGCAATCCAACTCGAACATTCCAACTGATCACTGTGGGCCATTTAAAGGCACCTCCCCACAGAGGCTCAACCATGGCTTTAATCCTTACCTTCGACAAAGTCAGCATGTTCACCTTGTGACATTTTCCCTGATTGTTATTGAGCTGCTAGAAATATTTACGTGGGCATTACTCACAACCTGCGCCATTTCTAACAACTCTTCATATTAGGCTCTGGTCCTTTTCCCAACCCTAAGCACTTTCAGTTTAGTTTGCACTGTTTCCCTTGAGATGTGTCAGTACATCACATCTGGTACAGTTATATACAGAGGGCAAGACTCAAAGATCAGTCCGACTTTATAAATTACGACCTTTTATCTAGGGATAGTAAATTGCTAGCTTGATTTTCACACCACCTAATGTTCTTCAAGGAAGAGCTACTATCTTCGCTTGCTACCATTTGGGAAAGCAACCATTTCCACCCTCTAGCACTTGGTCATCACAGAACGAAAAACACTCAGCAGCCATAAGGCTTCCCTTTATTATCAGAATCATCTCACACTTTAATTCATTTCTGAAGTTACGTGGCCATTCTTTCACCGTTCTCACCCACCGATTGTCTCCTTTTGAGACTATGTATGTTCAAATCTGTTAAATCCTGGACAAACCCTCTGTTTGGTGTTTTCAACTACTTCAATTGTATAGTTCTGTGACTTTCTTACTAATGCTTCCAGTCAATGGGAGGGTGATTAGGATTTATAATGAGTTTAAGGCTTAAAGCAAGCAAGCTTAAAAAGGCTTAAATTACCAGGAAATGTTGCCCAAACAAACTTCTCCTCTGTTGAAAATTGTAGTTAGGTGTCAACTTAGCTGATTGGGATAAGACAATATGAGAAATCGGCCATTCAGCCCATTAGTCTGCTCCACCATTCAGTGAGATCATGGCTGATCTGATAATTCTCTCCTTTTTCTCCATTACCCTTGATTCCCTTCCTGATTAAAAAATCTGTCCATCTCAGCCTCGAATAAACTTAATGAGCCTGCCTTGATTGCCTTCTGCGGTAAAGAATTCCACAGATTCATTAACCTCTGAGCAAAGAAATTCATCCTCATCTCGGTCTTAAATGAGCAACCACTTATTCTGAGACTCTGCCCTCTGGTCCTCGACTCCCCCACAAGCTGAAACAACCTTTCCACCTCTAGAGATAGTAGGAACTGCCGATGCTGGAGTCAGAGATAACATAGTGTGGACCTGGAGGAACACAGCAGGCCAGGCAGCATCAGAGGGCAGGAAAGCTGATGTGTCGGGTCGGGGCCTTCTTCAGAAAGTGGATGCTAGATCAGTTAATTTTAAATCTGAAATGATCCATTTTTGTTAAGCAAATGTATTAAGAGACATGGGCCTAAGGGAAATGGTGTTGGGTCAGATGGCAGAACAGGCTCGAGGGACTGAATGGCCTACTCCTGTTCCTAAGTTCCGAACTGGAGGGGCACCCCTCCCTCCGACTCCACCTTCCCCCCAGAACTCGCCATAGTTTCTCTAACTGGGGGGTTAGTAAGTTGAAGCTCCTTAAATAGTGATTAATTTTTGACTTAATGGCCTTACTTGGTAGTGAGTCAAGAAATCTACAAACCTACTCAAGAACCTTAGAGTCAACAAAGTTGCCCATGGACTGTCTCAATCAGACCTTAACTGGTGAGGTGGCAAGATGGAGGGGGTGCCTTGCCAGGGTCAACTCGGTCAACTGTTTCCTCCTCTCACCAACTCACCACCCAGGACGGGGACTATTCCATGCAAGAACCAAAGGGACCAAAGATGAAACAGGAATGGAGCTTTGGAGGGTAATAACTGCAAGTATTTCTTCATCAGCGCAGATAAAGACTATCTGAACCTCTGCTCCAAACTGCTGGTCAACAGAATACTTCAGAAACAGTTATTGGTCAAGTTTTACTCGACAAGGTTATAAAGGGCAACAGACCCAAAGCAGAGAGACGGAGTGAGAAGTTATCAGAGATCAGCCATAATCTAATCGAGGCACTAAGGGCCTACTCCAGGCCTTATGAAATGGTCTGTGCTCATACTCAAAACGTTGTGCTTGTCTCCCAGTCAAATCAGTTCCAAAAGGAACCCTGGGCACAGTGGGAATTAAACAAGTCACTGTGGGATCAAGGGCAGGAGACAGGATCACATGGCAAGTCAACGCTGTGCCTTCTCGCAACTCGGTTTCCGGCATTGACAAATAGTTTCACTCCATTGTCAGTCCACAAAGTTGTCTAAAGGAGCGGTTCGAAATTCAAGCTGCTGTCCTGGGTTCGGGCCAATCTCCTCTGTGCCATATATTGAGTGGAGCAAGGAATTGCTAGCATAACTCTGCAGAGCAAAACCGCAACCGTCCCCTGTGTGCAGTATCAGCTGTGCCAACACAAGCTCAGTCTATTAACATACATCAACGTTATGCAGAGAGCTTGGATTATAATTGTACCATAATCAATGGACAAATATTTCTAAGTCCTCGTGGCCTGGAATGTATCCTGTCATTAAAACCAAGGGCCACGCCAGCTGATGGCCTTCAGTGACTTTGATGCCTTTCAACCTCTTCGAGCAATGGCCCTTAGTCACTAGTTCCTGCAAGTACTCAGTTCCTGTGACTCTAATTCCCAACTCACACCATCCGCGCAGGCTCACCAGGCCAGCGATCTCACAGTTTTAAAATTCTCACCCTTACTTTTGAATCTTTCCACAACCTAGGCCCCTCTGACTCTCTGTAATGCCCTTCACCTTTTGATACCCTCTGCAATCCTCCTATATATTATTCAGTGCCAACATACACTTGCTGTACAGTCATGACTGTGTGGCCAAATTTGTGGCCCCTGTGTCGTTGGCATGGATTCGACCCAATGCCACTCTGTGAACTAGCTGCCCGCACCCCTACCACCTTCCCCCTAACGCTGCTGGCTTTCCACCTTCAGGCACTGACCCAATTCCCTTTCGAAAATGATTATTTAATCTAACAGAGAACTCTATTAAAAGAAGACAGTTTTTCCACCCAGAGAGTGTTGAGCCTGCGGAACTGACTACCACAGAAAGCAGTTAAGGCCAAAACATTGTATGAGAAAAATTATGGAGGTGATGACCTGGTGGTATCATTGCTAGACTGTTATTCCATAAACTCAGCTAACGTTCTGTAGAGGGCTTCAAAATCTCCCCTCCCCCTACCGCATCCCAAAACCAGTCCAGCTCGTCCCTGCTTCCCTAACCTGTTCTTCCTCCCACCTATCCCCTCCTCCCACCTCAAGCCGCACCCCCATCTCCTACCGACTAACCTCATCCCGCCCCCTTGACTTGTCCGTCCTCCCTGGACTGACCTATCCCCTCCCTAACTCCCCACCTACACTCACCTTTACTGGCTCCATCCCTGCCTCTTCGACCTGTCTGTTTCCTCTCCACCTATCTTCTCCTCTATCCATCTTCTATCCGCCTCCCACTCTCTCCCTATTTATTTCAGAACCCCCTTCCCCTCCCCCTTTTCTGATGAAGGGTCTAGGCCCGAAATGTCAGCCTTTCTGCTCCTATGATGCTGTTTGGCCTGCTGTGTTCATCCAGCCCTGCACCTTGTTGTCTCTAATGTTCTGTAGACCTAGGTTCAAAGCCCACCACACCAAATGGTGGGATTTGAATTCAATTTATTAAAAAAAAAACCCTGGAATTAAGAATCTATGGATGACCATGAAACCGTTGTTGATTGTCACTAAAATCCATCTGGGGTTTAGCCATGCTCATCTGACTTACATGTGACTCCAGACCCACTCTCAAATGCCCTCTGAAATGGCTTCATAAGCCATTCAGTTCAAAGGCAGCTAGGGAAGGGCAATAAATGCTGGGCCAGCCAGCAACGCCCACATCCCACAAGTGAATGAAAAGAACCTTCAAGAAGAAGTTGGACATAATACTTGGGATCAGAGGATATGAGGGAAAAGCAGGAATAGGTTATTGAGTTGGATGATCAGACACGATCATGATGAATGAGCAAGCAGGCACAAAGGTCTGAATGATCTACTCCTGTTCCTATTTTCTATGTACCATGCCTCTGCACTATCCCCAGGGGCTTGATATCCTTCCTAAAGTGTTGTGCTCAGAAATGAATGCTCCAGCTGCTGCCTAAGCAGTGTTAAAGGTTTAGCATAACCTCTTTGCTTTTGTACACTATGCCTCTATCTATAATGACAACAATTCCACATGCCTTTTTAAAAGCTTGCTCAACTTATCCTGCACCTTCAAAAAACATGCCTGTGCAACTCCAAGGGCTATCCATTCTTGATCTCCCAATGGAATTATTCCATATGCACTCTGTCGTTTCTCCTGAATATTTCGGCCAAAGTCTCTGATTGAAATTTCACTTGCCATGTATCAGCCTATATCATGAATTTAGAACATAGAACATAGAACATAGTACAGCACAGTACAGGCCCTTCAGCCCACGATGTTGTGCCGACCTATTATCCTACTAAGATCAATCTACCCTGCATACCCTACATTTTACTATCCTCCATGTGTCTATCCATGAGTTGGTCAAAAGTCTCTAAAGTATCTGACTCCACTACCACTGCTGGCAGCGTATTCCACACGCCTACCACACTCTGTGTGAAGAACCTACCTCTGACATCTCCCCTATACCTTCCTCCAATCACCTTAAAATTATGCCCCCTCGTAATAGTCATTTCTGCCCTGGGAAAAAGTCTCTGACTATCCACTCTATCTATGCCTCTCCTCATCTTGTAAACCTCTATCGAGTCACCCCTCATCCTTCTTTGCTCCAGTGAAAAAAGCCCTAGCTCCCTTGACCTTTCCTCATAAGACCTACCCTCCAGTCCAGGCAACATCCTGGTAAATCTCCTCTGTATCCTCTCTAAAGCTTCCACATCTTTCCTATAATGAGGTGACCAGAACGGAACACAATATTCCACATGTGGTCTAACCAGAATAACCCCCCTTGATTAGCATCACATCCATTACCTTTCACACCTGCATGTTTGTGCTTTGCTGATGTCTGTTACTATCCTCGTCAATGTTCGCCATATTTGTGAGTTCTGTATCGTCTCCAAACTTTGAAGTTATGTCTGTGCGCTCAAGACCAATTCATTTAATTATACATGCCTCAAAAAAAAAGTAGAAGTCTTAGAATCTAACTCAAAATTGTCATGGAAAAGGTCAACGATGGACCTCAAATCAAAGCCGAAATCTTTTGTCAATTTTACTGATTTGGCCAGAGTGGACTGAGATACTTTGAGGTAAATCTGTGTCAAAGCAGTGGGACCCATTCAAGAAGGAAATAGGGAGAGTACAGGGCCAACATGTTGCAATAAAGATAAAGGGCAGAACCAACAAAACCAGCAAACTCTGGATATTAAAAGCCGAAACGTTAACTCTGATTATTTCTTCACAGATGCTGCCAGACCTGATGAGCTTTTCCAGCAATTTCTGCTTTTGTTTTGAACCCTGGATATTGAGGGATATATATTGGATCACATGGAAAAAGGGGGGCTTACGGCCAGTAGTGAGGGTCAAACCAGAAGAAGCCCTGGAGGAGTACAGAATGCCTAAGGGGACCTTCAAAGGGTATCAGGAGAGCAAAAAAAGTCTGTATTAAAGAATAATGACAGGTAAAATAAAATAAAATCCTAAATTATTTTACAAATACATTAAGGGTAAAAGGTTAACGAGGGAAAGAGTAAGGGAAAGAGTAATTCGGAGCCAGAGAATGTACATAGGGTTCTAAGTGAACACTTTGTGTCAGTGCTTACCAGTGAGAGACACAATGTGACAATAGAAATCAGGGAGGCAGACTGTAATATGACTAAAGAAATTAACGTAGACAGAGAGGACATTCTGAATGGTCTGGCAGGCTTAAATTAGATAAATTAAGTAAACCTCCGGGACCAGATGAAAGCCTGTTGAGTGAGGCAAGGGAGGAAGTGGCAGGTGCATTGGCGATAAATTTCGATTCCTCTCTGCCCACGCGAGAGGTGCCAGAGAGGACTGGAGGGCAGCCAATGTGGGACTGTTATTCACAAAGGGAGCATGGGATAAACCAGGAAACTGCGGGTCAGTCAGTCTAACCTCAGTGGTGGGGAAATTATTGGAGGGAATTCTGAAGGACAGAATTAATCTGCACCTTGGAGAGGCAGGGAAAAAGCAGGAGCAGGCAGCACGGTTTTGTTAAGGGGAGCTCATGTCCGACAACTTCGAATTTTGCAAAGACTTAACCAGGTGTGTAGATGTGTGTAGATGCATTTGATGTTGTCTGCTCGGATTTCAGCACAGTTTTTGATATGGTCCTGTGTGGGAGAGGTAAGAGTCCAGAGGGCCCAAAGAAGTTCAGCTAATTGCCAGAGTGGCAGGAAGCAGAGGGTGATGGTCGAGGGTTGATTTTGTGACTGGAAGCTCGTGCCCAGTGGGGTTCTGCAGCGATCAGTGCTGGGGCCCTTGCTGTCTGTGATGTCTGTATATAAGCCATTCAGACTTGACGGGTTGATCAGTAAATTGATCTCAAATAAAGTTGATACAAAAATTGAAGGGGTGGTCCATAGTGAGGAGGATAGCCTGAGATTACAGGAAGATATAGACAGGCTGGTCAGGTGGGCTGATCAGTGACAAATGGAATTCAATCCGGATAAATGTGAGGGGATTCTCTTGGGCAGGACAAACAAGGTAAAGGAATATATGATCCTGGGAAGCACCAATGAGGATCAGAGGGACCTTGGTGTGCATGCCCCTCAAGGTAGCAGGGTAAAGTAGTAAAGAAGGCTTATGGGCATACTTGACTTTTTTAGCTGAGACGTGGAGTTTAAGAGCAGCGAGATTATGCTGGATCTGTATAAAACATCGGTTCGGTTACAGCGAGAGTATTGTGTGCAGTTCTGGAATCTACGTTATAAGAGGGATGTAATGGCACGACAGGGGGTGCAGAGGAGATTTATCAGGAATGTACCTGGGCTGGAGAGCTTCAGTTATGAAGAGAGATTGGACAGGCTGGGGATGTTTACCTTGGAGCACAGGAGACTAGGAGGGGACATGATTGGGACGTGTAAAATTATGAGAGGCATGGCCATTGTAGGCACCCTTTGGTAGAAGGATCAATGACCCCAGGGACATAGATTTAAAGTAAAGGGCAGGAGGTTTGGAGGCGATGTGAGGAAACATGCTTCCACACAGAGGCTGGTGGGAATCTGGAACTCACTGTCAGTAAGAATGGGAGGGAGGGCCAGAAACCCTGACAATATTTAAGATGTGTATTTACAATGCCAAGGCATACAAGGCAATGTGCCAGGTGCTGGAAAACGGGATTAGAATAGTCAGATGGTTGTTTTTAATTGTCATAGACTCAAAAGGCTGAAGGGCCGTCTTCTGTGCTGTAGACTTCTATGGCTCTATGACTCTAACATTCAACCTCTGAGCAATACCAAGTTCCCTGAAAACAGAAAAACATCTGTTGAGCACTGCTCCATGTTTTCTGTCGCTTAGCCAATTTTATATTCACAAAGTCACCATTCCTTTAATCCCCTGGGTCTTTATTTTGGTAACTAGTCTATTACATGGTCCTTTTTCATGTCTTTTAGAAGTTGTGCTAATCAATATTGGATCTCAGTCCACAAACTCCTCCATGGTATCATCCATCACCATCTCTATAAAACAGTCATAGGCACACACACACACACACTCACACACACACACACTCACTGACACACACACACACTCCCACATAGACACACACACATACGCACACACACACACACTCACTCACACATACACATAGACACACACACTTACACACACATATAGACCTACACACACACACATACATGCACGCACAGACACGCACACACACATGCACGCACAGACACGCACACACTGATGCACACACATAGACACACACACACACACACACACACACACACACGCACACGCACATGCACACATATAGCCACACACACACACTCACACACACACATGCACGCACACACACACCTCCTGATGCTTGTTCTTCTTACCCTGGCCTCTTGCTGTTCCTATACTACCCTTCCAACACCTCACTCACCTATTGATAATGTCTAGGTCCCAAGTTCTGGAATTCTAAATGACCCCACATCTCCAACCCCCTCTGTTTCTTGAAAGACTCTGCTCAAAACCCACCACTTTGGCCAACATTCGAGTCACCAATCTGCATGTCTCCCATTTTAGTTCACTATGTATTTTCTGATTGCTGCTTAGTGAAGCACTTTAGGGTGTCGGGTCTTTTGCTGTGAAAGGCACCAGACAAATGCAGCTCATGTTGTTGATAAGTATGGACCAGCATCTACTGTAGCAGGAGGAAAATATTTGTTCAGCTCAGTTTTCCTTTGAGGATTCTCAATTCAATGGTCATGTGCTCACATCTTTCAAATATATGGGTTACTGTCTGTTCTGGGGGGGCGTTCTCGTTTTGGCATCATACCATCACTTGCCCATAACTCAACGAGGAGGCTTTTTGTCTGCATTGCTCTGCAGCCAAAAGAAATGCCGTGCCAAATCCACTCCAAAGTGACTCCCACGGACGACAGCTCAGGGCCAATGCTGCAGCAATGAGTAAGACCCATTCCTCCTCAACTGAAAACTCATCCATCCTTATCGGGAAGAAACCCCTACTGAAACTGGTGACTGGTGCCTCCAGTCTATTCAACCGTTGATACATGAGGGCCAGGTCATAAGATCATAAGACATTGGAGCAGAGATTAGGCCATTCGGCCCATCGAGTCTGCTCCACCAATTCAATCATGGCTGATAAGTTCCTCAACCCCATTCTCCTGCTTTCTCCCCGTAACCCTTGATCCCCTTGATAATCAAGAACCTATCTATCTCAGTCTTAAATGTACTCAATAACCCAGCCTCCACAGCCTTCTGTGGCAGTGAATTCCACAGATTCACCACTCTCTGGCTGAAGAAGTTTCTCCTTATCTCCGTTCTAAAAGGTCTTCCCTTTTCTCTAAGGCTGTGCCCTTGGATCCTAGACTCTCCTACCAATGGAAGCATCTTCCCAACATCCGCTCTGTCCAGACTATTCAGTATTCTGAAAGTTTCAATTAGATCCCCCCTCATCCTTCTAAACTCCAATGAGTACAGTCCCAGAGTCCTCAAACGTTCCTCATATGTTAAGCTTTCCATTCCTGGGACCATTCTCGTGAACCTCCTCTGAACCCGCTCCAGGGCCAGTACCTCCTTCCTAAAATCAGTCAGAAGTGCTGTCACCATGATAAATTAGTGCCAGGGAACTTCTATGTATTCAACCAGGCTGTCCCAAAAGAGGTCTTTGGGCAGGGATGAAGGGTGACTGCCTTTGCCCTCCCTCTTTCACAACAGCTCAAGGCTCATTGCATATAGAATCCCTATACAGTAACAGGCCATTCAGCTCTACACCGACCCTCCCACCCAGACCCACCCCTCTCTCCTGTACCCTTCCATTTCCCATGGCCAATCCATGTTTGTGACTGGGAGGAAACCAGAGCACCCAGCAGAAACCCATACAGACACAGGGAGATCACACAAACTCCACGCAGACAGTCGCCCAAGGCTGGAATTGAACCCAGGTCCTTAGCGCGGTGAGACAGCAGTGCTAACCACTGAGCCACTGTGCTTCCACAATGTCATTGAGCTTGATCATTGGATTTGATTAATTTGGTACAGTAAAGATGAAGGAACTGATTAATACCATACTGACCTACTTGACCCTATAGTTAGGAGGCAGAACAAAGGCTACAGAGTTCATTCAGATTGACTGCACATGTAATTTCATTTTCACATTTCGAGATTTTTAATGTGGAAAGAGAAGTACTAGGCAATCAACAAATCGCTTTGCTGAAATCTGTTTCAGGCAACTCTAAGTAATTTATTCACAGGATGTGGGTGTTGCTGGCTGGGCCCAGCATTTCTTGCCCATCCCTAGTTGCCCTTGAGAAGGTGGTGGTGAGCTGCCTTCTTGAACCGCTGCAGTCCACCTGCTGCAGGTTGACCCACAATGCCCTTAGGGAGGGAATTCCAGGATTTTGACCCAGTGACAGTGAAGGAACGGCGATATATTTCCAAGTTGTGATGGTGAGCGGCTTGGGGGGGATCCTGAAGGTGGTGGTGTTCCCATGTATCTGCTGCCCTTGTCCTTCTAGGTGGAAGTGGTCGTGGGTTTGGAAGGTGCTGTCTGAGGATCTTTGGTAAATTTCTGCAGTGCATCTTGTAGATAGTACACACTGCTGTTACTGAGCGTTGGTGGTGGACGAAGTGGATGCTTGTGGATGTGGTGCCAATTAAGCGGCTGCTATGTCCTGGATGGTGCCAAGCTTCTTGAGTGTTGTTGGGGCTGCACTCATCCAAGCAAGTGGGGAGTATTCCATCACACTCCTGACTTGTGCCTTGTAGATGGCGGACAGGCTTTGGAGAGTCAGGAAGTGAGTTATTCTGTGATTTAACTAAATTCAATTCTTCTTCATGCTTGAGGAAAAGTAATGAGATTAATTTCAAATTCGTAATCCACATCACAGCAAGGAAGCCCCTGTCAATGCTTGTGGCTGTGTTTTGCTTTATGCTTGCTGCCTCTGCCTCAGTCTAATCTAGTCCACAACCTCTAGTCACGGTGCATTTATCTCACAGCTGTCAAGGCCCATGGGACCAGAGGTGCCAAAGCAGCACTTGACAGCACTCCAATGGCTGCCTTCCTTCCCACTGGAGAGAACTTTCTTTAGCGTTTCTGTCAATCAACAAGAGTGGCAGCAGAAACACAAACTTGTTTCACGGCCAGTTCTGCTCCAGCTTTGGGAATTCTATTCCACTCCGAGGACACAGGGCGAGGACCGTTCCTATTGGGAAATCAACAGGAAGTTTCTCCTCCCTCACAGCGAGGTGTGAGCTATTAATCAAACAATCTAACTTTAGAATTGTTTGCAGTCCTATTTTTAACTACCTCGAGCGAATTACGGTGTTGAGATTTTCAAAAATTAGAATGGGGCTGTCGCTACACCCCATTAAAATACTGACCACATTTCTTCAATGTTGCAAAGAAACATAGGAAGTAGGAGAGGGAGTAGGCTATTCGGCCCTTTGATCCTGCTCTGTCATTCGATATGATCATGGTTGATCATCTTACTCAATCTCTCTTTCTCTCCCATGTCCTAGTCCCCTACCCAACACACCAGACCTTGTTACCACATAGCCTGCCATTGCACACTACCTATTGTTAGTCACTAACAGTCCCCATTAACAACTATTCACCCTCCCAGCCAGATCATTATCAGCTCCTTTGTCTGTCCAACTGCTCTTCTCTCTATTTAGGCTCTATCCTATCGTTTACTCCCTACCCCACCCTCCTCCTTATTTTCTGCATATAAACTGATGTTCTCCCAGCTACCATCAGTCCTGAGGAAGGGTCACCGGACCCGAAATGTTAACTCTGTTTTCTCTTCACAGATGCTGCCAGACCTGCTGAGCTTTCCCAGCAATTTCTGTTTTTGTCACTTTCTACCCATATCATTTGATCCCTTTAGCCCTTAGAACTATATCTAACTCCTTACTGAAAACATTCAATAGTTTGGCCTCAACGGCTCTTTGTCAGAGAGAATTCCACAGGCTCACCACTGTCTGGGTGAAGACATATCCCCTCATCTCAGTTCTAAATAACTTCTTCTGTTTCCCCAGACTGTGACCCCTGGCACCGCGCTCCCCAGTTTTCACAAACATCCTTCCTGCGGTTACCGTGTCTAATCCAGTTTGAATTTTATAGGTTTCTACGAGATCCCTCCCTCATTCTTCCAGACTCCTGTGAAAATAGTGCTGAGAAATATTGTAAAATAATGCCCTGTATTTAATCCACAGCAAAAGCCTTAGATCCACAATTATGTATGTCAGCTTCTCATGTTTCAAACCACTACAGGTACAATTCATCGCTTAACTATAAACCCAGAAGAGGCACCCACAATTTGTGCTGTTGGTTGAGTGGAGGCCAGTTGGACTAGAAAGGAGCTCTTCAAGAATGTGGGTTAGCTGGCATGATACAGAAGGTAAGAAAATATGGGACATCTTCAGGTTGGCCATATGTAACGAGTGAAGTGTCGGGGCTTCAACTATTTACAGTTTATATATTTTCTTTATTCATTCACGCGATGAGGGTGTCGATGGCGAAGCAGCATTTATTCCCATCCCTAATTGCCCAGAGGGCAGTTAAGAGTCACCCACAATGCTGTGGGACTGGAGTCATGTGTAGGCCAGACCAGGTAAGGATGGCAGTTTCCTTCCCTAAAGGGCATTAGTGAACCAGATGGGTTTTACTGACAATCAATAATGGATTCATGGTCATCATTAGATTCTTAATTCCAGATATTTATTGAATTCAAATTCCACTATCTGCCGTGGCAGGATTTGAACGCAAGTCCCCGGAACTTTATCTGGGTCTCTGGATTAACAGGCTAGCAATAATACCACTAGGCCTTTGTCTCCCTATTGTATCAATGACTCAAAGGATGTGCAGTTGCTGAATTCTGGAAGGGGTCTCGAACCTATGACCCTGAGGCTCAAACTGAGCCACTTGCTATTTCTCAAGCTTCCTTCACCACCATGCACCACATGTAGACAACAGAGGGCAGCAAACTGCTCAGGGCTCTTTGAGTGGGGTCTTTCATGTTCAAATTCAAAAGAAAAACAAGGACTAAGGTTTAAAAATCTTCCCCTGCACTGGAGAGGGTGCAGAAGAGATTTAGAATCCTAGAATCTATACAGTGTGCAAACAGGCCATTCAGACCATTGAATCCACACCAATCCTCTGAAGATCATCCTACTCAGGCCCAACCCCCTGCAGCCCTGCATTTCCCATGGCTAACCCACCTAACTTAATATCCCTGGACACTATGGACAATTTAGCATGGCCAATTGACCTAGCCTGCACACCTTTGGACTGTGGGAGGAAACTGGAGCACCCATGCAGACACAAGGAGAATGTGCAAACTCCACATAGATAGAGACCCGAGGGTGGAATCAAACCTGAATTCCTGGTGCGGTAAGGCAGAAGTACTAACCACTGAGCCACTGTGCCACCCCCATTTACCAGCCTGTTGCCTGGGCTGGGGAGTTTCAGTGACGGAGAGAGATTGGATATACTGGCAGACAGCAAAAACTGTAGATGCGGAATCAGAGTTAGCACTGAGTGGAGCTGGAGGAACACAGCAGGTCAGGCAGCATCAGAGGAACAGGAAAGCTGACATTTCAGGTCAGGACCCTTCTTCAGAACCAGTTTGAAACATTGACTTTCCTGTTCCTTTGATGCTGCCTCATTCATACTAGGGTTGTTTTCCTCAGAGAAGAAGAGACTGAGGGGAGAACATGATTGAGATGTATAAAATTATGAGGTGCAGTGTTTCTCCTTGGTAGACAGTCAATGACCAGGGGACATAAATTTGAGGTGATGGGCAGGAGGTTTGGAGGGGATGTGAGGAAAAATGTTTTCACCCAGAGGGTGGTGGGAATCTGGAACTCACTGCCTAAGGGTGGTAAAGACAGAAACCTTCACAACATTTAAGACATACATGTGCGATGCCACAGCAGACAAGAATATAGGCCTAGTGCTGGAAAATGGGATTAGAATAGTTAGGTGGCTGTTTTTGACCATCACAGATTCAATGGACCGAAGGGCCTTTTTCTGCATTCTAGATTTCGAAAGATGGAGATGCAGCTCTCCTTCTGTAGTGTTACCCCAGACTTGGTTCTTAAACCCTAGACAATGGCATACATCCATAAGACACCTTCAGAGAGCTACAAAGTGGGCTAATGTAACACTCATTTTGTTTTTGATGTGGTGATTTGCTCCTTGTTAAAACTGAGATAACTCCACAGAGGCCTGGTATCCCATCACAAGTCACCTTTTATTTACACGTGTGCATTGTACTTGACACTGGTTCGGCTCCCTCAGAACTAGCGCTGAGAGCGAACAGAACATCTAACACTCCCTGGGCTCCCCAGTCAGGGAACTCATACTCTCTGGGTGACCTCGTTATAATCACTACATCCCTCCCCCTCTAAGTACAGCGACATAGGCCTGTTCTTTCTCTTGTAGCCTCTCCTGGGTCGTTTACACATCGGGTCTGGTTCGTCCGACTCAGCCTCAGGTATGGGCAGCTAGTACTATTCTGTAGCCTGGACCATCTCGGCAGAAATTCATCTTCTTCTTCAGGCGGTAAAAGTATCGAGGCTGTGACATCCACCGTGTCCATCTCCAACTCTGAGGTTTCTTCAACGCTGGATGGAGGCAGAGAGCCCATGGATTCTGACAGCCTTGCCAGCTGTTCTGAGGGCCCGGGTACGTTTTGCTCCTGCCCTGTTTGTGAGTTTGCAGCTTTCATGTGGTCCACATGCCTGTTCAGGACCTACCCAAACGTTGTATTCACAGGCCCTGACCTTGCATTGACCATACCTCTTACCCATGCTGGGCCATTCCCATGGTTCCTACACCAAACTTTGTCCCCTGAAGTAAACTGTCTCTCTCACTTAGAGGGATCTTGTGCTCGGCATTGGCATTTCTGATGTCATTCAGAAGGTTCTGAGAAAGGATCAGCAGACCCAAAACATTAACTCTGATTTTTTTCTTCACAGATGCTGCCAGACCTGCTGAGCTTTTCCAGCAACTTCTGTTTTTGTTCCTTACTGGTCTTCCCTGTTATTAGTCCGTCATCCAGATAAATGCTGACCTGGGGTACACCTTGTAAAATGTTCTCCATCGTCTGCTGAGGAATGGCACAGGCTGACAATATCCCAAATGACCGTCTCATATATTGGTACAAACCCTTATGGGTATTAGTTGTAGCATACTTCTGGGAATCCTCATCCTACCGCAATTGCTTATGGCCAGCTGTGCATATAAATCCTCTATGCGAGGGATTGGGTATCTATCCAGCTGTGAAAAGCAGTTTACCATTTGTTTAAAATCCCCACAAACGCAAGCTGACCCATCCGGCTTCACAATCGGTACAACCGGTGCTGCCCATTGGACTGGTTTGGTGATTCCTTCGCTTTCCAGCCTCCCTGATTTCTGCCTCTACTATTGCCCCGTAAGGCAAATGGCACTGAGGAGACTTGCAGAATCATGGGATTGCTTCCTGGTCAACATGGAAGGTGGCCTTAGCTCCTTTGTTACACCCGAGACCTTCGTGACAAATCTCTGGGTACTTAATTAGTTCTTTAATCAAAAAATTGTTGAGCCAGTCTCGGCAAATCTTACTCAACCAACTTCACCCAATTGGGCCTGAGCCTTTCACTCCAGTCATTGGTAACTGCACCATCTGCTTCTCATCAGAGACCCGAATCGAAGTTGTATCTTTAATCTGTAAAGGTTCCCCAGTTTAGGTTCTCAGTCTAGACAAGGTCTTATGCAAACTTACAGGTTGGAGTCCAGACCGAATCTTGTTAAAGTGTTCTGAGGAAGGGTCATCGGACCCCGAAACATTAACTCTGTTTTTTCCTTCATAGATGCTGCCAGACCTGCTGAGCTTTTCCAACAACTTTGTTTTTGTTCTTGTCAAAGACTAGTTCTGCGATCACTGTTACAGCCACGCTGGTATCAACTTCCGTGAGAACCAGGTGACCATTTAACCAGACATTTATTTTGATTGGTTTTGGTTTGGATGTTGCTAAGCAATTTAACTGGTCTGAACCAGATGTAGGTGGGATTTCCAGGGTGTGCTGTCTCCTGGACACTGGCCTATCAGTTCCCTTACTCAGTTCATGCCTACTGGGACGCCTTTGTTGTCTCAAGTCCGCATACAGGCAGCGACCACAGATCCTGAAGAAAATTTTAACTGTTTGGCCGAGGCTTGACTTTGTTTTGGGATTTTTGCTGTGGGCTGACCTAGAGTCCCTCTGCTCAGGATATGTCCTGAGTGAGGCTATGCAAATATCTTCACTTAAATGGTGTTCCCCAAGCTCAGTCAGACTGGAGAGGGCATCCACTTCCATTGGAATACCTTACAACTCATATGCTCCACTTGCCGCATTTTCCAATGATAAAGCTAGTTGTAGTATTTGCTTGAAGTCCAGTTGGGCTTCAGCTAGTAGGTACTTTTGCATGGTTACATCATTAATCCTACATTCCAAACGGTGCCTCATTAAGGGTTAAACCAAAGTCACATGCCGCTGCCAGTTATCTTAACCTTGTCAAAAATCCCGATACAGATTCCCCTGGTTCTCAAACAGTCGAGTAAAACCAATCATGTCTCAGAATTCCTTACTATTCCTTAACCAAATCCGTTAATTCTTGAAAGGTTTTAATATCTGGTACCTCAGGAAAAGTTAGGCTCCTAATGACTGAAAAAGCTGCAGGTCTACAAGCTGTCAGGAGAATTACTCGTTGCTTTCCATCTGCTCCAGTGTCATTTACCTGAAGAAAATAATGCATCTTTCCCACGCACAGGGCCCAGTCTTCGACGGCAGGATCGAACGAGTCAAGCTTCCCAAATAACGGCATGATGCCAGGAAACGCAACCCAAAGCTGACTGTTGGGAGCGAATTTCTTCGGGAGCATATTTTTATCTCTCATCACTGCCAAAATAACTCCACAGAGGCTGGTACCTGATCACTAAGTCACCCTTTATTTACAGGTGCATGGTACTTGATACTGGTCTGGCTTCCTCGGAGCCAGCTCTCAGAGTGAACAGAGCCTCTGAGGTTTCTGTTTATATCTGTCAGCCAGGGGTCCCTGATTGGACCAGGTTAACAGGAACTCATATTATGTGAGGTCCACCTGGCTGACCTCACTCCAGTCACAACAAAAACCATTTCTCACTTCCTGAAGTAGTTTTACAGTGATTTGTGCAGAGGTTAAATATAGGGTTCTGTAATGAGGACAGCTGTCATCATGACCCCTATACGTGGCTACAAAACCATTCAGTTTGACATCCCTCACTGTAGCAATTGTCTACGGTAGCCAGCTACACTACAGCCTCAAGCACAAAGTTTGTGTTGGGCTCAAGCACTTTCTCCCTATAAATAAAGCCTTTTAGAAAAAAAATGGTTGGTCTAAAAATAGTTT
This sequence comes from Rhincodon typus, assembly GCF_021869965.1. Classification (NCBI taxonomy): domain Eukaryota; kingdom Metazoa; phylum Chordata; class Chondrichthyes; order Orectolobiformes; family Rhincodontidae; genus Rhincodon; species Rhincodon typus. The sequence continues at coordinate 11,076,820 of NC_063333.1, forward strand.
GTACTGGAATTGCTCCAGCATTATTAATCAGTGAATTCTTACTGCTGTGACAGTTTGCAGTCACCTTCCCCAAGCCCCCTGCTGTATGTGTTGGTTTGGTGTTTGTGACACAATGATAATCTCACAGACGATAAAGAGATTTACAGGGAAGCTGCACGGCAAATCCCGGGAATAACAGCATATCCTGGGAATGTGCAGGTGAATCCTGGACGCTCATGGCGAGTCCTGCCAGATAAATCCCAGGGATTACATGGGGGAGATTCCAGGAGTGGGTGATGACTGTAGGAATTACATGGCAATCCCAGGGATTACGCGCAGCATTTCAATCCAGGGATTGCTTGGCGCATCCGAGGACACTGCTTGAGAGGCTGGGATGATGTAGCAAGCACTCCAAGTGTATAAAGAGAAATCAAAAATATACAATCACCTGGTGTGAACAACTTTGTCTGATCTATTCACACAAGAGGGTGTCTCGCATGGAGAATTCTTTGCTGTAAACTGCTGCCGAAATAGACTTCAGGCACGACTGGGAAATCAAAGTCAGCGTGGAACTTGAGGGAAAGCATTGAAGATGGCTGGAGAGAGGACTTAGACTAAGCACCTCACACAGACACATCAGAGCAAAGTTCACAGGCTGAATGGCCTAATTCTCTGCTTCAACATTCTAGCTCCTCAGATAATGTCCTTGTCCTTGTCCAAATGCAGCAAAACATGGACGAGCGGTTCAAGATGGCAGCTCACTACTGCCACCTTCTCAAGGGCAACTAGGGACAGGAAATAAATGCCGGCTCAGGTCCCACAAGTGAATTACAAAATAAGTTCCTCTTTTATTCATCTACCTTTCATGTTCCGAATTCTCTTTTTAATATCTCAAGGGTTCTGTTCTCTCCTCCGATCTAACTCATTTCGGTCTTTAATAACTTTCAACTACCGCTAATATCTGTCAGATCACCAACAACATCCAGTCCTTCTGGGTAAAAACTCAATCATTGCTTCCCTAATTTCTCCAGAGCCTGTATTATGGGAATGAATATCTTGTTTGTGTCATTTATTTGAAAGTTTTAATGTATGCCCCTCTTCATCGAACTCCACCAGCACAGCCTTCTGTGCATTTCCTCCCCTAAAAGGCATCTCGTTGCATACTGCTCCCTTGCATTTCATTTGATCATTTGTCTTCATGTTTCTATTCCCAAACCATCTCTCTGCAAGATGACGAATTCTCTCTGCGTTACTCCTGTATATTTATTCTGTCACATGGCTAGTTGCTCTAAACTCCACGACAAACATGAAGCTTCTTGCTTACAAGCCATTGGCTTGTGATTGCTGTCCTGACTTTGCTGTTCTGAATTTCCGGATCCCCTCCTACCATGTTCAAGTCTAATGTTCACAGCCTACGAATCAACCTTCTTCACGTTGTATTGACTGTCCAACATAGAAACAGGCCGTCCAGCTGACTTTGCCTAATTCTGTCAATCTATCTTCTGCTCTTTTGCCCTCATACATTAATTTAGCTTTCCCTCAAATGTCTACTCCTGTGGCCAGAACTCATCAGAAAATCCCTGCTAACTGCTAGCCCACCCAAATTTCTCTTGTCAAGGTTAAGCCAGATTTAGCATAACTCCACAAAAATTCTGGGCCGTAATTCCTCTATTTCGTTCTCTCACAAATTTATCTTTTGCCATGATCTGAAAACTCCTCATGGCCCCCAGTTTTCCCCTTTCTGCTTCATCCTAAAAATATACAAAGCTAAAGGTTGGCCTTAGTGATTGCTGCTTTCCAACTTGCCTCATCTTTCCTGTTAATCTTTTCAAGCATCTCAGTGGATACATTGTGAGCTGGGTCCCTTCTCTAAGGATCTCAGTGAGAAAAGAAGGTGTTCTGATTGTTCCATCACACACACACAAGGGCCACATGCACACAGGTACACACACTCACACTCTTGTAAACACCACAACCAGACAGACAGACACACACACACACACACACACACACACACACACACACAAACAACACAAATATACCACACAGACAGAAACACAAACATCTCACATGCATACCCTGCGCCCACCAGCAATCCACCCACCCACCTCCAACTCACCCGTGCCACCCACCCACACACACACAGATACCCCTCCAACACACACACACAAACACATATACGCACACTCGAACACGCACACAGATATATTCCCCAACATACACACATACATGCACACACACAAACACACACAGAAATATGCCCAACACACACACACATAACACTTACAGACACATACACAACCCACACACACAAACAAGCACACACACGCACAGAGACACACACACACACACACACACACACAAATGCGCCCAGCACACACACACAAACACACACACACACACAAACACACACACAACACTCACAGACACATACACACAAACACAGACACAACCCACACACACACACACATGCATGCACACACACACACACACGCAGCCACACACATACACACACACACACACACACACAAAGACTATGTAGACAGAAACGTGCTTTGAGTAGTAAACAATACCTCAGTGAGTGAAGCTACAACTTTCAAATGGAAATTCACTGAGTGCATGAAAGAAACATGAGTAGAAAGGTGTGATGAAAGGCTGAGATGATGCCGACGGAATGGGAGGAAACTTCATAAAAGATGTACTCATCAGGAAACACCAGCAGCACCGTGATCCGTTTCTAATGGCCCTGCAGTAGGTGGTGGGGAACGGATCTCTTGAATGCAAATATATGGCTTGCTCAGCCGCCTTTGAGAGCATTTCAATAGCAACAATGATGCTGGGGGTTTGGAGTCACATCCCAACCGGGCTAGACGAAGAAAACAGACCACTGAATTGTACACCTTCATAGCCCACCGTCTCCCTCTATGGCAAATGGGGCTAAGACTGGCATGTGCCAGAGTGGGACTCCTGAGCTATGCCAGGTGTTGTTTAACACAGAGTGAAGTTCCACGGTGCCTTACAGACTGCCATCAAATCTCAGTGACTAGCTTTTTATTCAAATTAATCTAAGTTAAATTGCTGTGGTGGGATTTGAACATGTACCTCTGGATCGAAAACAGAAATAGCTGGAGAAACTCAGCAATTCTGTCAGCGTCTAGAACATAGGACATAGAACAGTACAGCACAGTACAGTCCCTTCAGCCCACGATGTTGTGCCGACCTAGTATCCTACTAAGATCAATCTACCCTGCATACCCTACATTTTACTATCCTCCATGTGCCTATCCAAGAGTCACTTAAAAGTCTCTAAAGTATCTGACTCCACTACCACTGCTGGCAGCGCATTCCACATGCCCACCACTCTCTGTGTAAAGAACCTACCTCTGACATCTCCCCTATACCTTCCTCCAATCACCTTAAAATTATGCCCCCTCATAATAGTCATTTCCACCCTGGGAAAAAGTCTCTGACTATCCACTCTATCTATGCCTCTCATTATTTTGTACTTATCTGTGGAGAAAAAGTAGAGTCAATGTTTTAGGTCCAGTGATCCTTCTTTAGAGCTGGATCCTTAGGTAAGGTCCCTGGATTATTACTCCAGTAACCACACTCCAATAAGTACAATGCTACCAGTCCTGGCCAAGCGAGGTACTTTAGCAGTGGTTGAGCAGAATGACTTGTCTCTCTGTTGTATATTCTACGTAACTCAAAAAACGTGTTGCCACATGATATGAGCTGTTAGAGACACCAACAGAGAAATTAAATCAAGGCCTATCTTTTATGTATCATCTTCCTATGTTGACGTTTCAACAGACCTCAGAACACAAGGAGTGCAGAGATTGCCTCCAATTCATACAAAAAGCACTTGAACTGGTAATTTATCTCACTGTTCTTTCCTCAGTGCAAATAGCTGCCTCACTGGCCTAGACACAGTGAACTTTAAAACTAATTAATCTTGGCTGCTTCGGAGAAAAGGTGTTTCATTAATGTGAGCCCTTTGCTTTTTTCTCTTTCACACATTCCAGAATTGGTTGAATTCTCCCTCTCACTTTCTCCTTTTCACACGCAATCCAAACACAATTAGCACAGGCTGATACAGGAGAAGCCTGAGTACCAATTCTAATCAATGTCTGAGCCTAAAGCTTTGAAATGTTGGAGATTTAAGCAGATGAAACTTTGTTTTCTGAACTTTGTTGCCGTTCTCATTCATGAAAGGATCTAGGATGTGAAGGCACAGAATTAAGGTGATGTACAAAGATATAAATGCAATATATGAGGCATGAGTTATTTATTGTCACATCTATCTATAAAGATACAGTGAAAAGGGCTCTGTCACCACAAATAAGAACATGAGCACGAGCAGGAGTAGACTATCTGGACCCTCAGGCCTGCTCCGTCAGTCAATAAGATTATGGCTGATCTTTTTCAGGACTCAGGTCCACTTACCCACCCTCTCACCATACCCCTTAGTACCTCTACTGTTCAAAAATCGATCTATCTTTGCTTTAAAAACATTCAACAAGAAAGCCTCAACTGCTTCACTGGGCAGTGAATTCCACAGATTCACAAACCTTTGGGTGAAGACGTTCCTCCCCAACTCAGTCCTAAATCTTTTCCCCCCTTATTTTGAGGCTATGCCCCCTAGTTCTAGTTTCACCTGCCAGCGGAAACAACATCCCTGCTTCTTCTTATCTATTCCCTTCATAATTTTATATGTTTCTATAAGATGCACCCCCCCCTCATTCTTCTAAATTCCAATGAGTCTGCTCAATCTCTCCTCATAAGCCAACCCTCTCAACTCCGGAATTAACCTGGTGGACCTCCTCTGCACCCCCTCCAGTGCCAGTGCATCCTTTCTCAAGTAAGGAGACCAAAACTGTACACAGTACTCCAGTTGTGGCCTCACCAGCACCTTATACAGCTGTTCCAGTGGCAGTTTGAGTTACAAGAAGAATAAAAACAAATTACATAAGCAGAGTTCACCTTCAGTACATGGTGTCTTCAAACACCGCTGCAAAGCTTATGCAAGGTCACTCGATGGTGTCCCAGGTCTCGAGGAGTACCCACTGAGGGCACAGCAGTGAGGACACTGCCAAGAGTCCATTCTTCTGACCTACCACAACCAGGAGTCCCCACTCTGGGCACTGGCACAGTCACAGCCAGATGAAAGGTGTGTGATCTACAGAATGCACAGGTATTGGTTACTTATGTGAGGGTTTAAAAAAAAAATGAAGGTCAGAGAATCCTTCTGGAACAGTGAACTAATGCAGTATATGTCAGACAACTGGCGACTGCACAGTGCTGGTGGAATAAGATGTTTATACTCTGGCGTTTAAGACAGGTAGAGTAAAAACGGAAAGCCCACTGGCTTTTTTATCCCAGTTCAGAACCACCAAGGATTGATTCGAATGGAGGAAATGCGTAGATTGAAAGTTTTTGGGGCGATTCGGATAATCAGAAGCAGGTTCAGTTTTATTCTCATTACAGGTTTTCAGAACAGTTCAGGGGAAACATATTCACCTCGGGAGAAAATGTTTATGTCATAAAACTTGCATACCAAGAGAGTTTGATTAGGGATCTGCAGGTTTTCAGAAGTGAGGAAGTTTAGGCTCTCAGATTTATGGAAAGGCTCATGACAGCAGATGTGAAAAATACTCATTAAATTGTCTTCACACTTCATGACAAAGAAAGTGTTAGGAAACTTTGTCTTGCAGGTTTATTTCTTTCTTTGTTTTTGTCTTTTGTGTCATAAATCTCTTCCCCGTTGTTAAAGAAGGTTCACAGCCTCATGTGAATAAGTCACCATGAATGACCATAATGTTACTGAAATTTCCAGAACTTCATCTATCAAGCCAGATTTCATTCTGGGATCTGATTTGTCCGGTAGTGCTGGGATCACTACAGATATGAGAAGGAAGCATTTTCACACAGTGAGCAGTTGGAGTCTGGAAAACACTGCACAGAAATGTGGGGGGAAGTAGAAACAAAAAATAGATAGGGGCAGGAGTTGGCCATTCCACCTCTTAGGCCTGATCTGACATTACCAGGATCAGATAATCCCTACAGTGTGACAGCAGGCCATTCGGCCCATGTAGCGCACACCTATGTTCTAAACGATTCAATTTCTCCCAATATGTCATTCTGAAAAGCATCCCACCCAGACCCAGCAACACCCCCACTCTATCCCTGTAACCTTGCATTTCCCATGACCAATCCACCTAGCCTGCACGTTTTTGACTGTGGGAGGAAACCAGAGCACCTGGAGGAAATCCACGCAGGCACACGGTGAACGTGCAAACTCCACGCAGACCGTCGCCTGAGGGTGGAATCAAACCCTATGTGTATGATCAGGACAGATCAGTCAGCCCTAATCCTACTCTTCCCCCATGTCCTTTGATCCCTTTAGAAACAAGAGCTAAATGTACCACCTTCTTGAAAACACATAATGGTTTGGTCTCAACCATTTTCTATGGTAGTGAATTCCTCAGGCTCACTATTCTCTGAAAACATTTCCCCTCATCTCAGGACTAAAAGGCTTAACCCTTATCCTTAAACTAGGCACCCTGGTTCTGGACTCCCCCACCATTGGGAACATCCTTCCTGCAAATGACCTGTTCAGTCCGGTTACAGTTTCGTGGGTTCCTATGAGATTCCTGTCATTCTTCTACGCTTCAGTGATTACAATTCTAACCGACTCAATCTCTCCTCATATGTCAGTCCTGCCATCCCTATAATCGATTCGGTAAATCTTCGTTGCACTCCCTCTATGGCAAGAACATCCTTCCTTAAATAAGGAGACCAAACCTGCAAGCAATATTCCAGGTGTGGCCTCAACAATGCTTTATACAATTGCAACAACACATCCTTGTTCCTGTACTCGAATCCTCTCATTATGAAGGCCAACATCCAGTTTGCCTTCTTTACCTCCTACTTCACCTATGCTTTCAGTTGAGGCATTCTTTTATTCTTTCATTTAAATAATTATTTTACTTTAATGGAAACAATGTGCAAGGTTTGGCATGTTCAGACAGACCCTCACCAACTTTTACAGCCCCACCATAGAAAGCATTCTATCTGGATGCACCACAGCTTGGTACAGCAACTGCTCTGCCAAAGGACTGTAAGAAACTACAGAGAGTTGTGAACACAGTCCAGACCATCACTCAAACAAAGCTCCCACCCACTGACTCCAACTATACTTCTTGTTGCTGCAGTAAGGCAGCCAACATCATCAAAGACCCCTCCCTCCCTGGTTATAATCTCTTCCAACCTCTTCCACCAGGCAGAAGATACAAAAGCTTAAACACGTGTAGCAACAGGTTCAAGAACAGCTTCTTCCCCACTGCTATTAGACTTCTGAATGGACCTCTCAAATTTCAAATCTAACGTTGATCTTGCTGTTTGTGGACCTTCTTTGCAGCCATAACTTTGTATCCTTCACTCTGTTCAATCACCCTGTGATCTTTGTTTGCTACGATCTGACTGTACTGCACACAAAACAAAACTTTTCACTGCACCTAGGTACATGTGACAATAATAAATCAAATCAAATCAAGATTACAGGGTGAGAGAATGGCACTAAGTCATGATGCTCACTTAAAGAGCTTGTGGAGACACAAAGAGCTGAATGGTCATCTTCAATTCTGTGATTCCATTGCAAGGGAAATGGAATACAAAAGTAGGGATGTATTCTAACTGTTGTACAATGTATTGGGGCGAGCACATGTGGAGTACAGTTTCCTTACTTAAGGACACAACAACATTAGATGCAGTTCAGAGAAGGTTCATTTGACTGATAACTGGGATGGGTGTTATTTTACGAGGAAAGGTGTGTCTGTATCTGCTGGAGTTTAGAAGAATGAGATGTAATCATATTGAAGAACCTCATCGAATCTCCCTTGTGGGAGGGACTAGAACCAGGGAACGCCATTTAAAAATCCACGTTAGGTGAAAATGAGGACTTTTTTTTTCTCTCAGATGGTTGTGAGTCTTTGAAACTCTCTTCATCCTAGAGCAATGGGGGTAGACTTATTAAAGATTTTTGAGGAAATGATAGACAGCTTCTTGACTAACAAGGGAGTTAAAGTCTGTCAGGGTTAGGCAGGAATGTGGGGTTGAGGCCACAATCAAATGAGCCACTATTTTGGTCAATGGCAGAACAGATTCTGAGGGACTCCTGTACCTAAGTCATATGAACTTATGTTCAAGGTAGACGCATGCTAAACAACTAGCAAGCTTGATATGTGCCTTTAGTTGGACGAAATCAGAACAAATGGCTTGTTAAGGGAAGTTTCACAAGAATTATTTCACTTCCAATTTTAACTGGCTGTAGTGTCATTTATTTATTGCAAGTCTCATTTACCAGTGGAAAGTCCTTCAGCAATATTCTGGGACAATATCTAATACAGCATCTCTGGGAGGGAAAAATATCTGCAAGAAAATTCAAGGCAAGCAATTTCTATTTGAGACGCTCCCCTTCCTGACTCTAACCATAGCAAAGCTCTTAACATCTTGGCAAGAAAACCTATCTACGATGTCACATTTCTAAATTACACCTCTCCATTATAAACGGCCACCATTTGTAATGGATAGTGGCTGAGGGAAACCTGTCAGTGGTTATTCAGGTGGATGTCTCGCTGCCCCTCAGAAAAATGCCTTTGCATCAACCAGCTCCATCTGTTTACCTCCCAGGCTTTATATCCTTTGTTCCTTTCATGGCATTTAGAAGATCCCATAATATTTCACAGAGAATGGATTGTAGTTACTTTAGAGGTATAGGCAGCCAGTGAGCAAGGTGACCCAAACGTCAAAAAGAAAAATGATCATAAAGTCATAGTCATTCATGAGGCAAAAGGAGACACTTTGGTCCATCAAATCAGCATCAGCTGTCCATGGGTTATTGCAGTCAGTCCAATTCTGCCACCCTAACCCAGTTGCCCTTCAAGTTTATTTCTATCAAGTGCCCACTTGAAGTCATCGATCAGACGTAGGAGCGGAAGTAGGCCATTCTGCCCATCGAGTCTGCTCTGCCATTCAATGAGATCATGGCCAATCTGATAACCCTCAACTCCAATTTCCTGCCTTTCCCCCATAACCCTTGATTCCCTTCCTGATTAAAAATCTGTCTCTCTCAGCCTTGAATATTCTTAATGACCCAACCTCAACAGCCCATTTGTGGTAAAGAATTGACTGACGTTTCGGGCCTAGACCCTTCTAGGCCCGAAACGTCAGCCTCTCTGCTCCTATGATGCTGCTTGGCCTGCTGTGTTCATCCAGCCCTGCACCTTGTTGTCTCGGATTCTCCAGCATCTGCAGTTCCTACTATCTCTGTGGTAAAGAATTCCACAGATTCTCTAAACCCCGGAGAGAAGACATTCTGTCTTAAACATGCAACCTCTTGTTCTGAGATTATACACTCTCGGCATAGTCTCTCTCACAATGGGAAACAACCTCTCTGCATCTACCCTGTTAAGCCCCTTAAGAATCTTGTCCATTTCAATAAGATCACCTCTCATTCTTCTGTATTCCAACAAGTACAGTCACAACCTACTCAACCTCTCCTCATAGGGTAGTCCTTCCATTCATGAGATCAGCCCAGTCAACCTTCTTTCCTTAGGTAAGGCACCCAAAACAGCTCACAGTATTCCAGCTGTGACTTGTGCCCAGGTTAAAACACAGACAGATTCGAAACACCTAAAATGCACTGTCTGACCTGAGATGTCACCTCTTGTATACCCGGATAAAACCTTTAATTATCTGAGGGCAATGACCTGAAAGAAATTCTGGGATTTGCACTGTTATCAATTGAAATTTGTGTCTCCTTTCTAACTGATTAAAGATTCAACAGGATGCGGTCAGCAAGGGATTTTATGGTTGTTACCTTTCTGCATTTGAATTCTGTGTCGGTATACCTCCCATCCCCACACTACACCTGATGAAGGAGCAGAAAACCAAAGGTTGGTTATGTTGAGTTTACAGCAATGAGACAGATGTTTTGGTCCTTGTTGCTTTTTGCGAGCTGTTTATATTCTACAAGATCTTCTTCCTCCCCAGCTTGTTAACAAATCCTTCCATTCCTTGTTCCTGCATGTGCCCATCCAGCTTCCCCCAAATGCGATTCTGCTTAACCGATTCACAAATTCCCCACACTAACCACTTTCTGGGTGAAGAGGTTTCTCCGAAATTAATTATGCGACTTCCATAGGTTTACTGCTCCTGGTCATTAGACTTATCCCAGTAGTAGAAAAAAAAAACTTCTCTCTTTTTAAAGAATCATTCACAAGATTCAGCCATCACTGGCTGTACCAGCATTTAATACCCATCCCCAATTACCAAGAGGGTAATTGAGGACCAACCCCACTGCTACGGGTCTGCAGTCATCAAGACCAAAAGGTAAATTTCCTTCTGTAAAGGGTATTAAGGAACCAGATGGGTTTTATATGACAATGGGCTGTGGTTACATGGCTATTTAATTCTAGATTTTTTAAGTTAAATCAAATTGCACCATGGTGAGATTTCAGCCCATGCTCCCAAAGTGAGTATGTGGGTTGGGTTATGGTATGTTGCCTTGGGTTCTGGATTACTAGCCCAGTGACATTAACACTACTCCACCACCGCCTTGCTTGGCACTGTATTGTCAGTCCTTCAATGTCACTGGGTCCAAATCCTGGAACTCTCCCCCAAACAGCAATGTGGGTGCACCTTCTTTTTTTCACGTGTCACTGGCTGAGCCAATATTTATTGTCCACCCCTAGGTGTCCTTGAGAAGATGGTAGTGAACATAGAACATAGAACATAGAACATAGAACACTACAGCGCAGTACAGGCCCTTCGGCCCTCGATGTTGCGCCGACCTGTGAAACCAATCTGAAGCCCATCTAACCTAAACTATTCCATTATCATCCATATGTTTATCCAATGACCATTTAAATGCCCTTAAAGTGGGCGAGTCTACTATTTTTGCAGGCAGGGCATTCCACGCCCTTACTACTCTCTGAGTAAAGAACCTACCTCTGACATCTGTCCTATATCTATCACCCCTCAATTTAAAGCTATGTCCCCTCGTGCTAGCCATCACCATCCGAGGAAAAAGGCTCCCACTGTCCACCCTATCTAATCCTCTGATCATCTTGTATGTCTCTATCAAGTCACCTCCTAACCTTCTTCTCTCTAATGAAAACAGCCTCAAGACCCTCAGCCTTTCCTCATAAGACCTTCCCTCCATACCAGGCAACATCCTGGTAAATCTCCTCTGCACCCTTTCCAATGCTTCCACATCCTTCCTATAATGCGGTGACCAGAACTGTACGCAATACTCCAAGTGCGGCCACACCAGAGTTTTGTACAGCTGCAACATGACCTCATGGCTCCGAAACTCAATCCCTCTACCAATAAAACCTAACATACTGTACGCCTTCTTAACAACGCTATCAACCTGGGTGGCAACTTTCAGTGATCTATGCACATGGACACCGAGATCTTTCTGCTCACCACACTACCAAGAATCTTACCATTAGCCCAGTACTCTGTATTCCTGTTACTCCTTCCAAAGTGAATCACCTCACACTTTTCCGCATTAAACTCCATTTGCCACCTCTCAGCCCAGCTTTGCAGCTTATCTATGTCCCTCTGTAACCTGCAACATCCTTCCGCGCTATCCACAACTCCACCGACTTTGGTGTCATCCGCAAATTTACTAACCCATCCTTCTACGCCCTCATCCAGGTCATTTATAAAAATGACAAACAGCAGTGGCCCCAAAACAGATTCTTGAGGTTCACCACTAGTAACTGAACTCCAGGATGAACATTTCCCATCAACCACCACCCTCTGTCTTCTTACAGCTTGCCAATTTCTGATCCAAGCCGCTAAATCACCCTCAATCCCATGCCTCCGTATTTTCTGCAATAGCCTACCATGGGGAACCTTATCAAACGCTTTACTGAAATCCAAATACACCACATCAACCGCTTTACCCTCATCCACCTGTTTGGTCACCTTCTCAAAGAACTCAATAAGGTTTGTGAGGCACGACCTACCCTTCACAAAACCGTGTTGACTATCCCTAATCAAATTATTCCTTTCTAGATGATTATAAATCCTATCTCTTATAATCCTTTCCAACACTTTACCCACAACCGAAGTAAGGCTCACTGGTCTATAATTACCAGGGTTGTCTCTACTCCCGTTCTTGAACAATGGGACAACATTTGCTAGTCTCCAGTCTTCTGGCACTATTCCTGAAGACAATGACGACATAAAGATCAAAGCCAAAGGCTCTGCAATCTCCTCTCTAGCTTCCCAGAGAATCCTAGGATAAATCCCATCCGGCCCAGGGGAATTATATATTTTCACACCTTCCAGAATTGCTAACACCTCCTCCTTATGAACCTCAATCCCGTCTAGTCTAATAGACTGTATCTCAGTATTCTCCTCAACTACATTGTCTTTTTCCTGTGTGAATACTGATGAAAAATATTCATTTAGCACCTCTCCTATCTCTTCGGACTCCACACACAACTTCCCACTACTGTCCTTCACCGGCCCCAATCTTACTCTAGTCATTCTTTTATTCCTGACATACCTATAGAAAGCTTTAGGGTTTTCCTTGATCCTACCTGCTAAAGACTTCTCATGTCCCCTCCTGGCTCTTCTTAGCTCTCTCTTTAGGTCCTTCCTGGCTAACTTGTAACTCTCAAGCGCCCTAACTGAGCCTTCACGCCTCATCTCTACATAAGCCTCCTTCTTCCTCTTGACAAGAGATTCAACTTCTTTAGTAAACCACGGTTCCCTCGCTCGACCACTTCCTCCCTGCCTGACAGGTACGTACTTCTCAAGGACACGCAGTAGCTGTTCCTTGAACAAGCTCCACATTTCAATTGTGCCCAGACCCTGCAGTTTCCTTCTCCATCCTATGCATCCTAAATCTTGCCTAATTACCTCATAATTGCCTTTCCCCCTGCTATAACTCTTGCCCTGAGGTATATACCGATCCCTTTCCATCGCTAAAGTAAACGTAACCGCATTGTGGTCACTATCACCAAAGTGCTCACCTACCTCCAAATCTAACACCTGGCCTGGTTCATTACCCAGTACCAAATCCAATGTGGCCTCGCCTCCTGTTGGCCTATCTACATACTGTGTCAGGAAACCCTCCTGCACACATTGGACAAAACATAGGAATATAAGAGCAGGAATAGGCCATTCAGCCCCTCAAGCCTGTTCCACCATTCAATGAGGCCATGGCCTATCTGTAGCCTAGCTCTGTGTACCTGCCTTTGGCCCATATTTCTTAATACCTTTGCTTAACAAAAAACAATATCTCTCACAGATTTAAAATTAACAACCCATCTATCATCCACTGCTTTTTGTGGAAGAGAGTTCCAAACCTCTACCACCCTTTGTGTGTAGAAATGCTTCCTATCATCCTTTGCATTTATACAATTTATTTGTCATATATTGTACAATCCAAGATGGTGCTGGAATGTGGCAACATTATCCACTTTTCACTGTACCTAGGTACAAGTGACAATATATTAAATACATCGAAATATTAAATAAATGAATCTAACATCTCTCCTGAATCCTCTGGCCTTAATTCTCGGACTGTGCCCCCAAGTTCTAGCATCTCTAATCAATGGAAATAGTTTATCTTCCTTGTCTTTTCCAGTTAATATCTTGAAGACCTACAAAGCCATTGGGTTAAGCCACCTCCAATCGGCTCGCTCTCAGTACAGTGCAGTAAGATAATAGCAACTTTATTTTTTATATTCAATCTATTCAGGTAAGCAACCAGCGTCATGTGATTTATAGGTTGACATTGGTGAGGTGCTACCTTGAACCACTGCAGTCCACAGGAGTCCAGGAAGCACCACAATGCCATTAGGGAGGGAATCTCAGGGAAGACTTATACCCCAAGAACTACAGTAGTTTAAGAAGGCAGCTCGCTACCACCTTCTGAAGGGCAATGAGGGCAACGGGCAACAAATGATGCCAGTGACGTTTACATCCGAAGGAAAAAATAAACACAACCCGATGATAATTTTACCGACCAGGTCAGGTCACCTCTCAACCTCGTCTTCTCTGGACAAAAACAAAAGCCTCAATCTGTCCTGAGAAGTGTTTGAAAGTGTTGTTGTTGTTGTAATGTAGAGGGATAAGTGGGCAGCTGTCACTGAGCGCTCATCAAGGAACCAAAGGTCGATTATCCCCTTCTGTGCTGGCGATCTCTGCTATTCAGTGGTTCCGCATCCCAGGTCAGTGAGGAGGGACTGGGTCAATGAGGGGTTGTATTCTACACTGACAGCCCTGTGAGGAATGACAGATTTACAGTGTGTGTGTGTTGTGGGGGGTTGCTACATGCCATTAGATCCGAAGATTTGCAGCCAGCAGCGGATCCAGGGTGATCTAACTGCCCGATTCACAATGTGAACATGTGTTCTCAAGTTTAGCCGTGTGCTGAGGTGGCGCTCAGGGAAGAGCACCTCTGCTGTTCAGAGTGTTTTTGCGCTGGGTTGAAAAGTTTGTTAACTCCGCGTCTATTTTCCGGAAAAAAAAATTCCCTTTCAAGAGAGCGGCGAGGCTAAACCTGCTATCCGTGCAGAAACGATTCAGCTATCGCAGACTTGACCCAAAGGTGTGATTAGACTCCAATATCTAAGGATTGGGGTCAGAGATGCTTTGCCAAAGCTGCCAGTTTGCCAACCCGGCCAGATTGAACGGCGTGGTATCGCTGTATGTGCGCGGTAGATACAGGATAAACTCGACAATGAATTTGATTCGATTTGATTTATTCATTGTCATGAGTATCTTGTTGCAAAATGCAGTGAAAGGTGTTGCACAGTGTCGCCACTCACCGCGCCATCTTAAAACACAGAAAAAGAAACCAAAACGTAGGATATAAAGGCAGAAAAATAAAGAAAAGGTTCACATTTACAGCCCTTCTTGTTAAGTGCTCCATCATGCAAAGTTAAAGTACTACTGCTCCCAAAAAAGCAGACAAAGCCAAAAGTACTCAGTAGATCAGGATTATTCCTAATCTGCTGAGAGTTTTCAGTATCTTCTGTTTTTATTTCAAATTCCCAGCATCAGCAACGTCTGGCCTTTGTTCAAATCTTGGAGTGCCCTTTCAATGATGTGCTAAGTGTGACAACCCACCTCCTTGGCAGTGATAATTAACTATGACGCTACTAACTATGTCGACATTACACCAGTGAATCCACTTCAAACACACTCCACTGGCTGGAAAGTACTTTGGGTTTTGAAGTAGTGGAGGCTCTTTAAGTGTGGAGTTTCATTCCTTCAGATTTCCATTGTTCACAGCATGAAGGCATTGTGACAGCCTGCAGCCCATCAAGACCATTAGACCATAAGATAAAGCTACAGAATGAGGCCACTCAGCCCGTTGAGTCTGCTCTGCCATTCAATCACGGCTGATGTGTTTCTCGACCCCATTCTCCTGCCTTCTCCCTGTAACCCTTGACCCCCTCACTAATCAAGAACCTATCTATCTCTGTCTTAAATACACTCAATGACGCGGCCTCCATGTTCCTCTATGGCAACATGCTCCACAGAATCACCACCCTCTGGCTGAAGAAATTCCTCCTTATCTCAGTTCTAAAGGGTTGTCCCTTCACTCTGAGGCTGTGCTCTCGGGTCCTAGTCTTTCCTACTAGTGATAACATCTCCTCCACATACACTGTATTTAGGCCTCTCAGTAAGGTGTCAATCAGATCCCCCCTCATCCTTCTAAACTCTATCAATTACAGACCCAGAGTTCTCAACCGCTCCTCACATGACAAGCCTTCCACCCCCGGGATCATTCTTGACAACCTCGTCTGGGCCCCTTCCAACACCAGCGCATCCTTCCTTCCCGCTTCTGCATTCTGCTCTATTACTGTGATGTACTTATGCAATGTCTGATTTGCCTGGATAGCACACAATACAAAACTTTTCACTGTATCTCAGTGCACGTGACAATAATAAATCAAATCAAATCACATCAAATTCAGGGCCCAAAACTGCTCACAATATTCTAAAGGGACTCTGATGAGAGCCTTACTCAGCCTCAGCAGTACATCTCTGCTCCTGTATTCTAGCCCTCTCAATATGAATGCAAACATTGCATTTGCTTTCCTAAGTGCTAACTGAACCCACATGTTAACCTTAAGAGAATCCTGAACTTCAATTCTCAAGTCCCTTTATGCTTCAGATTTCCAAAGTCTTTCCCTATTTAGAAAATAGTCAATGCCTCTATTCTTCCTACCAAAGGGCATAACCTCACACTCTCCCAAATTGTATTCCATCTGCCCATTCTTTACCCACTCTCCTAGCCTGTCCAAGCGCTTCTGCAGCCTCCCTGCCTCCTCAACATTACCTTTCCCTCCACTTGTCTTTGTATCATCTGTAAAATTAGCAACAATGCCCTCAGTTCCTTATTCCACATTGCTACTGTATAACATGAATAGTTGTGGCCCCAACACTGACCCTGTGGAACTCCACTAGTCACCGGCTGCCATCCTGAAAAAGACCCCTTTATCCCCGCTCTCTGCCTTCTGCCAGTCAGTCAATCCTCAATCCATGCCAGTACCTTGCCCCTAAAAGCATGGGATCTTAAAAAACATGAAAGAGCTGTAGATGCTATAAATCAGAAACAAAAACAGAAATTGCTGGAAAAGCTCAGCAGGTCTGGCAGCATCCGTGAAGAGAAATCAGAATTAACGTTTCAGGTCTGATGACCCTTCCTCAGAATTGATGTTAGCTGGCAAAATTTCGATTTGTATGCAGTAGATAGGGTGGGGAGGGGCTAAGGAGTAGATGATGGGTGGGGATAGAGCCCAAATAGAGAGAAGAACAGTTGGACAGACAAAGGAGTTGATAACAATCTGGTTGGGAGGGCGAATAGCTGTTAATGGGGACTGTTAGTGACTAACAATAGGTAGTGTGTAATGGCAGGCTATGCGGTAACAAGGCCTGGTGTGTGGGGTAGGGGGCTAAGATATGGGAAAGTTCAGGCCCTAAAATTATTGAACTCGATATTGAGTCCGGAGGGCTGCAGGATCCCTAAGCGGAAAATGAGGTGTTGTTCTCCCAGCAGAGTTACTCTGGAGCACTGCAGCAAGCCAGAGACAGAGATGTTGGCCAGGAAACAGGGTGGTGCGTTAAAGTGGCAGGCGACAGGTAGCTCAGGTTCTTTTTTGTGAGCAGAATGTAGATGTTCTGCAAAGCGGTCACCCAGTCTACGCTTCGTTTCCCCAATGTAGAGGAGACCACATTGTGAGCAGCGACTAGATTCTGGGAAGTGCAGGTGAAGTGTTGTTTCACCTGGAAGGTACGTTTGGGTCCTTGGATAATGGGGAGGGAGGAGGTAAATGGGCAGGTGTTGCACCTTCGCTGGTTACAGGGGAAGATGCCGTGGGGCTGTGGGGTTGTGTTGGGAGAGAAGGAAGAATGGACCTGGGTGTCCTGGAGGGAACGGTCCCTGCAGAAGGTGGACAAGGGAGGAGAGGGGAATGTGTGGTGGCATCTTTCTGGAGGTGATAGAAATGGCGTCTGAAGATCTTCTGGATGTGGATGCTGGTGGGATGGTAGGTGAGGACTATTGCTGTTGTGGGAGGGAACAGAGGGGGTGAGGGCGGAAGTGCGGGAGATGGGTCAGACCTGGTTGAGGGCCCTGTCGACAACGGAGCTGGGGAATCCTCGGATGAGGAATAAGGTGGACATTTCGGAGGCACCCTTGTCGAAGTTGGCCTCGTCGGTACATATACGACGGAGACGGAGGAACTGAGAGAATGGGATGGAGTCTTTACAGGAAATGGGGTGTGAGGATGTATAGTCCAGGTAGCTGTGGGAGTCAGTGGGTTTATAGTGGATATTAGTGGCCAGTCTATCCCCAGAATTGGGAACAGAGATGTCAAGGAAGGGAAGGGAGGAGTCAGAGATAGATCAGGTAAAAATGAGGGCAGGGTGGACACTGAAGAGAAATCATTGAACTTTTCCAAATCCGAATGAGAGAGGGAAGCAGCACCGATGATATCATCGATGTATCGGAGAAAGAGTTGTGGGTGGGGGCCGGAATAGGACTGGAACAAGGAATGTTCCACGCACCCCATGAAGAGACAGGCATAACTGGGGCCCATGCGGGTATCCATGACCACCCCTCTGACCTGAAGAAAATGAGAGGAGTTAAAAGAGAAGTCGTCGAGGGTGAGGACAAGCTGGGCCAAGTGAAGGAGGGTGGAAGCGGGCGGGGACGTTTCAGGCCTTTGCTCCAGGAAGAAGCGGAGAGCCCTAAGACCCTCCAGGTGGGGAATGGACATGTAAAGGGATTGCACGTCCACGGTAAAGAGGAGGTGGCTGGAGCCTGCAAACTGGAAATTCCGAAACTGGTATAAAGCATCAGAGGAATACCATGGGATCTCAACTTATTTAACTAACATCTGTGCAGCACATTGTCAAAGGCCTTCTGGAAATCCAAATATCCACTGGTTCTATAGTGCCAATCTTCTTCCTTTTTCCCATATCCCTGCTCATCATTTCTAACCAAATAACCATTCCATACCCTCTTGAGTGCCTCAACTGAACCTGCCTTTACCACATTTCCAGGCAGCACATTCCAGACCCTAACTACTCGCTGCGAGAAAACTCACGTTTCTCACATTACCCTTGTTTCCTATGCACATCACTTTAAATCCTCTTGTTTGTTTTATTAGCAGGAGAAGATTCTCCCTATCTATTCTGTCGAGCCAACTGTTGTTGGACATTTTAAAAACATAAAGCTAAAATGAATCTTTTTATTTACAGTTTCCGCCTTTATTTACCTAATCTCTCTCCTCGTCCAACGTTGCTTTGCCTCTCGTTATTTCTCATTCTGCTCCTGGTCTCGCATTGAATTGACCTGCTCACTGTCAGTCCTTGCCTTCTATTTCCACAATCCTTCAGTCTGATTGTTTGAGGAGGTGAACACTTGCTTGTCTCGTGTATTCAGATCTCAGTTACCCTGACTCCCCTCTTTGGTGTTATCCCTTCAGATGTTCGGCAATTCAGCAAATGTTTGAAGAATCTCAAAGCGGACAAAATTAGAACTTTGGAATGAGGCGCAGATATAGACCATTTGGCTTGTTGCTTTAGATCTGTTTTTTTATTCACTTGTGGGATGTGGGTGTTGCTGACCAGCATTTATTGCCCGCCCTTAGTTGGCTTTGAGAAGGTGGTGGAGAGCTGCCTTCTTGAACCGCTGCAGTCCATGTGCTGTAGGTAAACCCGCAGTGTTACTCGGGAGGGAAGTAGTCATGGGCTTCAAAGGTGCTGTCTAAGGATCTTTAGTGAATTTCTACTGTGCATCTTGTAGATTGTACACACTGCTGTTACTGAGCATCAGTGATGGAGGGAGTGAATGTTTATCAAAGCAACCACATCCACAAACAGCCATGACCCCTACCATCCAGAAGGACAAGGGCAGCAGACACATCGGAGCACCACCACCTGCATGTTCCTCTTCAAGCCACTCACCATCCTGACTTGGAAATATATCGCTGTTCCTTCTGTGTCTGTGGGTCAAAATCCTGGAATTCCCTCCCTCACGGCGTTGTTGTTCAACCTATAGCACATGGACTGTAGCAGTTCAAGATGGCAGCTCATCACCACCTTCTAAGAGCGACAAGGATGGGCAATAAATGCTGACCCAGCCAGCGATGCCCACATCCCATGAGTGAATTTTAAGAATCTAGAAATCTATCGATTTCCATCTTGAACATCTTGTTACGGATACTTTGCAGCTCTCTGGGGCAGAGAATTGCAGAGATTCAGTTCCCTTTTCTGAAGCAATTTCTCCTCATCTCAGTCCTAAATGGCCAACCACATGAGAGTTAGCATGGAAGCGCTGAATATTTACAGTATGGAAGGAGGACATTCGGCCCACCCTGTCCATACTGGTTTACCGGATGAGCACATGACCCATTGCCTTTGCCTTCTGTTAAATCTCAGTACTTTCTGATCTGGATGCTGAAATCACCCTAAAGGACAGACAAGTCTAACTAATGGCACGTGCAACTTGACCTATGCCAAACAACATTAGAAGAATGTTTTTTATGCTTTAAATTGTCCATTGCTTTGGACTCTGAAGCTGTTTGGTAAAGAGTACATGCAATCTACCTTGTTTAGCAAGCAGCATCATGTAGAAGCGTGTGATTTATATTTTGAAGTTGGTGTACAGCAGTATGTTGAACTCCTAAGTCTTACAATCAATATTCAACAAGTAAAGTTATGTTAGATTTGTCAAGAACCTTGGTGAGACTGCACCTATAGAGCAGAATTCTAGTCTCCATGTTATAGAAACAGATATAGAGGCATTGGAAAGATTGCATCAAAATGATTGACCATAAATGGAGGATTTTAGCAATGGGAAAAGAGAGAGATCAGCTCTGGACTGATAGGATGTGGCAGGGTTTGAAAGGGTATATGTGAAGAGGAGAGGTTTTCACTTATACAGAAGACCAAGACTAGTTGTCGTGAATATAGTCCCCACTAAATTCAATAAGGAATCCTGCAGACAATTCTTAACTCAGACAGTGATTGGTAGGGGGTATTTGTGAGTGGATGAAACAGGTGCCACATACACGCTAAGCCAGATAAGGGCATGAGGAAGAAAACAAGGGTAGATTGTTTTAATCAACCTGTGTAGTTGTATTAAGATACACCTAGGAATAGATAGAACTTAACCCCAGGTCTTCTGACCCAGAGGTAGGAACATTACCACTCTGCCTCAAGAGCTCAAATGCTGATAGGGCTAGATGAGTGAATAGAGTCATAGAATCCTACAGCATAAGGTCCTTTGGCCCACCATGTCTGTGTGATCAACAAACATCAAACTACATCCCATTTACTTGCATTTGGTCCATAGCCTACTATGATCTGGCATTTTAAATTCTCACCCAGATGGCCTGGTGGTACTGTCACTAGATTATTAATCCAGAGACCCCGGTAATGTTCCGGGTACCCAGGTTCAAATCCCGCCACAGCAGATGATAGAATTTGAATTAAAAAAAACGTCTGAAATTAAGACCTTAATGATGACTGTGAATCCATTGTCGATTGTCAGAAAAACCCATCTGATTCACTAATGTCCTTAAGGGAAGGAAACTGCCACCTTTACCTGGTCTGGGCCTATATGTGACTCCAGATCCACAGCAACTTGTTGACTCTTAACAACTGGGGACAGGTATTAAATATTGGCTTAGCCAGCAACACCCATATCCCATGAATGACTAAATAATTTACATGAAATAGATACTTCTTAAATGCTGTGAGTACCCGCTTCCACCAACTTCTCAGGCTGCACTTTCCATATTTTTACCGCCTTCTGGGTGAAAAAGGTTTCGTTCTCGGATCTCCTTGAAACCACTTGCTTCTCACCTTAAACTTATGCCCTCTGGCCTGCCAAGGGGAAGGAAGGGACTCCATGCGAAACAAACACTGGAATTTGAATGGGTTGCTTTGCGATTTGATTGAAAGGCAGGTTATCACCTTCCCCCAAGTGGGTACACCTGTTTACAGAGACCGAATGGCAAGATGGAGCCCCAGTGAAGTATCGAGAGCGTAAAAAACACCCAGAAATGTAACATAACGGACTTACCACAAGGTTCCCAATTACCATGACCAGCATGAAGACAAGGATACACAAGGGCTGCCCGGCCACCTCCATACAATCCCACATGGTCTCGATCCACTCACCGCACAGGACACGGAACACGATGAGGAACGAGTGGAAGAAGTCAGACATGTGCCAACGTGGGAGGGTACACTTGGTGGAGATTTTACAAACACATTCAGTGTAGCTTTTGCCGAAGAGCTGCATTCCAACCACTGCGAAGATGAAGACAATGATGGCCAGTACGAGGGTCAGGTTGCCCAACGCACCCATCGAATTACCAATGATCTTAATTAGCGTGTTGAGGGTAGGCCATGATTTTGCCAGCTTGAAGACTCGGAGCTGTGGAATAAGATGGGACAAAAAAAAACCTTGCATCAGACAAGGTGAGTAATAATTATCACAATGAATGGACGAAGTAGAACGATGTTTAATTACAGTTTTCCAATGAACTGAAGCTCACAACAATTCAACAAGTCAACTGATGGCCTGAAGTCTATTGTTTTCCATTCGGATCGTATGTTACACTGGAAATATTTACATTAGCTTCTATTCGTTGAATTGGGTGGTTCAAAAGTGAAAAGAAGAACATGCGGGAAAGGGATGGAGTGGCCATTTGGGCTGACCTTCTACATTTACTCTCTCGACCCTAGGTTTCAGTAGAATTGTAGAGTTTTACAGTGCAGAAGGAGTCCATTTGGCCCATCATGTCTTTACTGGCTCCCAAAAGGGCTACACTCTCCAGCCCTATCGCTGTAGCTCTCTAACTCCATCAGTTTGATGTATATCTCCAGCCCACTTTTGAAACCTCCTCTGGAATCCACCTCCACCACTCTGCCAGGCAGCGCATCCCAAATCCTAACAACTCTCTGAGTAAAAGAGTTTCTCCCCATCTCACTCCTGGCTTGTCTTGCAGATAACCTTGAAATTGTGATCCCTAGTTACTGACATACCAACTAGTGGAAACAGAATATCCTTCTTCACCCTATCAAAATTGTTCATAATTTTGAACACTTCAATAAGGTCACCTCTGAATCTTCTCAGCTCCAGGAAGAACAAGCCCAATCTCTCTAAATCTTTCCTTGTATCTAAAATGCCTCATTCCTAATATCACTCTAGTGAATCTCCTTTGCACTCTCTCCAGGGCTGATACATCCTTCCTTAAATGAGGTGCCCGGAACTGAACACAACACTCCAAATGTAGCCTGACCAATGATTTGTAGAGGTACAGCATCACTCCACAACCAAAACATAAGTTGCTGGAAAAGCTCAGCAGGTCTGACAGCATCTGTGAAGAAAAAGTCAGAGTTAATGTTTCGGGTCCGGTGACCCTTCCTTAGAATTGCCCCTCAGGTATTTATTCTGCTGTTCACCCCCAGGTTCGCTCTGACTGACCCCGCTCCTCAGGGATTGATCCTGCTGTTCACCCCCAGGATCACTCTGACTGACCCCGCTCCCCAGGTATTTATCCTGCTGTTCATTCCCAGGTTCGCTCTGACTGACCCCGCTACTCAGGGATTGATCCTGCTGTTCACCCCCAGGGTCACTCTGACTGACCC